>NC_140274.1:11185248-11275248 GCF_964030765.1 Micromesistius poutassou
AACGTGACGGACACCCTCTTCAACACCACCCTCACCATAACCACCATATTGGTGAGTAGTTTATCGTCCCACAATGGACCTTTTCCCACCATAATTTTAACAGACACCGAGGATGAGAAAGCCAAGCCCTGTGTCCAAACACTGAGGTTTCTACAATCAGAGCGGTTGAAGAGCAAATGAAGCATGGTTTTGCCATCACCAAGGTTTTGCCATCGGACGAGAAGTGTGGCCTCAATGGAAGCTAATAATTCCAGACATCCAAACGTCCCAGGTCCCTCATTTAAACCCCTTTAGCAGAGATAACTTGATTACATAGATCCACTTAATCATGCAAAAATAACTCATTATAGTGACTGTGACGTGCTGTTATCTGCATGATTACAGAATTTATCTCCACAGAGTCGAGCTAGTGCTATTCTAGCTCATAGCTGCAGGCTTCAAATCCACATAGAACTATGCTATGCGCATCTTCTTCTGCTATTTCGGACAACGACACATATATTTGTTAATTTGAGGATAAATAATACTAAAATAATAATTATGCTTTCATGATGACAAAAACTTCTTCATCTCTTATTGTGTACAAAATAATGTAATGTATCTATATATAGCTATAAATATATATTAGCACAAACTCAAGGACAACCACAATCACACAGACATTCAGCAAGGTACAAAGGCACATCCCTGAGGATGTGGAAGACAGTACTTAGTATTATGTAGGGCCGACTGCAGTTTGTCCCTACATATCTGCGCCAATGTCAAATATATTGAGGAATCAATCCAGAAAATGGGCACACACAAATGCTTTTTGGGCCTTGGACTTGCAATAATTAGATAACCTACAGAATCAGGCAAAAAGCAAGAGCTCTGCAGAGAATTACATTTTAATACTATTATTTAGTAGGCATGTTTAGAAACGACATCCCGAAACAGATCAGCATCATGATCTATCTTGAACTAAGAGACGAGGAGGCTGTATGCTAGTCTTACCAAAGAGACATCTAAGAAACTAATGCTGCCATTAGCCCTGCTTTTAGATCTATTTTACCAGGGTTTATTCTGAAGATCCGAAACCAGGTTAGCCATTTCCTGTTGGGTGTGAGAAGTGTCTCACATGGAACCTTGACATGGGTGGAAATTGGGTACATAGCTCCTGAGCTCACACACATAATGTGAAAAGCAGCGTGGAGTCCTGATAGTGCAGGTTGATTCCCACAGCAGTGGACATCGCTCATTGGCTGAGAGATAAGAGCCGTGTGAGATTCAAATCTCCTAATGTGAATAAGTCTACCTGATAGAACAATCCCTAAAGATGTGTATAGATGCTGTCAGCGGGCTTTGCATGTCTTACGGGATTCACTGAAGCACAAACACACACACACACACACACACACACACACACACACACACACACACACACAACTAGTGGCTGATCCTTCTAGGTGATACGATGTAAAGCAGTATGTAGGCGGAGCTGAATTGCCTGATGTGATGTACTAAAGTGGCCGGCTTATCGGCTGTGGAGCCTGGGGGGAGGGGGAGAGGGGGGGTGGGGGGGGTAGTGAGTTGCCACACCACGTCCCACAGACAATCCACCAGTCTTATTGAGACTGATGGAGCGGTTCTCTTCAATCAGTAAGGGTCCAGGGAGAGAGAGTCATAGCGGCAGGGTTGAGCCAGGTGGAGCTGGGGTGGTGAAAGTAAGAGTAAGGACTGTGCGTGAGTGCGTGTGTGCGTGCGTGCATGTGTGCGTGTTGGAGGGGTGGGGCTCCTCGGAAGCCACGAGGGCCAATTTCCCCCCAGCCTCAGGGCTCATTCATCAGGGCCCGGTCACGTGTGGTGCTCCACGATGCTGCAGGGAGGACACACACTGCTGGAACCCTCAGGCAACGCCTGGCCTGTAGCAAGGTTGACTTATGTATGAATGTATGTATGTATGTATGTTTGTATGTACACTCATGCATATGTATATATGCAAACATATCATGCATACTATACATTGTACATTGTGTTTATAATTAGCGTGTGTGTGTGTGTACAGGGGTAGAGCAGGGGAATGACTGTCTCTCCTGCTGTCTTTTGGCATGGTGTGTCATGACCTTTTGTCGGTCAGTAGGGGTGGTTCCCAGAGCTGGGTGTCTAGTGAAAGGAGTAAAAGTATTCTGACCTTTTTCAGCAATTTGGGAGAAATGGAGCAAGTTTAAATGATCCATTTAGTTATGGTGATCGGTTTCCCTCACATGTAAGGTCTTAACTGTCTGAAGACTTTACTAAGATAAAGGCAGATTTATAATGTTGAATAATAAACCTCACGGTCAATTTATATCATTAGTAGATAGCCGTGGCCTTGGAAAATATTCACCCAGTCACCGTGGAGAGTAAGCTTAAAATAAATCTTTGTGTTTTTTGAGTAAAACATTTTATTACTGCTTTATACTGTATGATGAATTGACAATAGTAAAGATAGAAATAGATATATCAATACACACTGTGTGTGTGGGAGTGTGCATATGGTTGTGCTTGGGTGTTTGTATCTGTGTGCATGATGTGTGTGTGTGTGGGAGTCAAATGTGTATTATTTTGTGGGTCATTAGGGGCATGTATACAGTGTGTGTCTGTGTGTGTTTGTGTGTCCTCTTGCACGTCCGTGATAGAGAGTGTGGGAGAGTGAGTGGGGAAGCAGATAGGTACCGCTCTTTGGAGAGCCATTTTATTATACCTGCGCGTGGCTATCTCTTTACCTCTTCAATTTCCGAAACGGCCCCTGTAGAAAGCGACCATAGAATTGATTATCACTTGACTGGAAGGCCACGAGCCATGTGCTTATAATCACTGCTGAAGATTGTTCCAGGCAATTGTGGTGGTGAGGATCTGGGGAATGTAATGTCTTTATGCGTCCACTTAGGTAATGAAAAGGGAACCCACTGCTCTTTAGATAACATTATCCCAGCTTTCTCGTTCTCAAAGTAATATTTGTCCACATTTCTTAACGCTGAATAACGGTAATGTCTAAACAAGGATGGTGTTTGCTCGCTTTGTTTTGTGGATTGTGGATAATAGCAATGGTTCATGTGGTAAATGTCAGTTTGGCTTCTAAAACATAGGTGTGTAGTCTTTGGTCGTCCATGTTGCACATTAAATGCAGTAGATAATCTCTCGATTCTTCAAGCGCGAAGTGGTCTTTTCTCTCTCTACTCTGTCACCGATTTCTATAGGTTACTGTGCTATGTTGTTACACACAGCAGTGCACACACAAACACACACATGCACACACGCACAGGACAGAGGCTATAATTGCATCACTGTTCCTTCTATCATTCCAAGCTAACATCCCCTGCTGCATTCTAAAGGCGCCCTCCAATTTACTGTTTCCTCTTTTTACGTTTATTCTGCTCTGTGCAAGCGCTATCTTTTCCCGACGCTTGTTAGCAGGTCGAGCCCTCCAGAGTGGGAGTCTCGGTGTTGCTAACAACCTGGTGATAAATTGTTTAAAGATTGACTGCAATGCCAAGTTCCTAGGTTTGCCTCTTACTTTATCTGCATTATTTCAACATTTAACGATTGTTTGTCGGAAATTGACACAAAGCAACAAGGCCACATCCAAAAGTGGTCGCTTCATAATATTTTATCCTCATTTCTGTCACAGTAAACCAGTACCTTGTCCTGGTCACACTAAGCCTCACTTCAAGGTTAAAATTAATGAAAGCGCTATAATTCAAATGACAGATAAATGCCCTTGATTCACTTACCTGTCACCTGTAATGTATGGACCTTTGTAAATGCATGAATTATGTTAAAAACCTCACTTCGTACCCGCGCATAGTGTCACACAGTGTTGTACCTTTAATATATGTCAGATTTTATGACCGCCCATAAACTTTCTGCAGGACCGTAGTTGTGACTCATCGTCACCCCTATGAGCAACAAGCTCTGCTCGCAGGGGTACGGCTTCTTTTCAGCGGGAATATGCCTCTTTCTGACTGCCTCCCACGATGCGATCAGTCTTGCAGGGCTCACTCCAAGAGTTTGTGATTTTGTTTACAGGAGTTTGTTATTATCACGGTTATTTCTTGATACTCCCTTCCGTAGAGCAAACATACGTTTACAAAAAAATGGCCTTGTAAAACACGATATCGTGGTCTTGACATCACCTTGGTCTTTCCTCCACTAACAGAAAACCTCATCAAATATTTGTTGGACTTCTCGGGCTGGTGGTTACAAAGGACTACTGAGGGAGGAGAAGGGGTTTTTATGTGTCAACAGCTGGTTTACTACGGGTTGTTCGGCTCAGGGGGACACGATTGCTTTGAGGAAACGGAAGGAAGTGGCAGAACAGGGAGACGGCTGGAAGAGGACCTGTGAGGACATCTTGAACTACTCTTGTTTGTTCTCTTCAGCCAAATATTAAAGGGATCCACACCGAATTTACCACCGTGTGTGTGTGTGTGTGTGTGTGTGTGTGTGTGTGTGTGTGTGTGTGTGTGTGTGTGTGTGTGTGTGTGTGTGTGTGTGTGTGTGTGTGTGTGTGTGCATGCGTGCGTGCAAGCTTGTGTTCTTTAGTAAAGTTTCCGGTCCTTCCCCAGACTCTGTGCGCAATGGTAATACTTGTGTTAAAAAGAACGACTTCTCTTCATTCCTCCAAGTTCCTAACTTTATTCCAGGTTTGCTGTCATGTGCAAAAGGTAGGTAGAAGGTAGAAACAAATTCTTTGTGAGTTCACCTTCAAGGAGGCACCCCATTTCAAGACATTATTGTAGTCGTTAGTGCCATCCATCTTTTTTCTCTCTCGCGCTCAGTCTCTCCCATTATGTAGACACAGTGGTGTTTCAAGAGTGGTGTGGGCAGGTGTAGATGTGAGTTATCGGGAAAAGCCTTTGGACATGCAAGGACTGAATGTCGTACTAACAGCCAACCGATCCACTTTTATTAGCCGCTGTAACTCTCCCCACTCACACCAACAAATATCTGGGTAATACCAGGATTTATTCCTTGCTTCCTCAGATATTACATTTTTTATAGAATACCTTAAGGCTTGCTGGGAGGAGAGAAAGGTAGAGGGGGGACAGCGGGAGAAAAATGGGGGACACAGACAGTTAGAGACTTTTACAATGAACGATATACAGAAGCAGAGCGGGAGAGGGAGATGGGGGAAGGGGGAGGGGGGGGGGCAATATGTTGGGCTGTCGCTGCGTTATCGATTGCTGGTTGCTACCGGTAGGATTGATGGCTGTGTGTGAGGTCTTATTTTATTAGTCTGTACTTAACCAGGTCAACATTAAAGGGTGGAGGGAGAGAGAGAGAGTGGTGGGGGGTGGGTGGGGGGGACTGTGTTTTATATATATTTTGCTCTGTTTTTCTCTGAGAGGTCTGGTCACGTAATGGATAAGACCATTTGTTACAGTCACAGAGCACTTTCAGCACCTGAAACACATCCATCAACAAGTGGCCTTGCAACTAATTAAACTTGGGAGTAAATTAAGTGTTCTACAAGGATCTGGTCTGCTGGATTGAATAGCCTTTAATTGTTTCTAGTCAATTTGTTAGTTGTTTTTTTCAAGTATTTGCTCTGATGTCCAGCAGTGGAAATACTTGAGCTTACCGATGAATGCCAAGTGACCTTAATAAGCACATTTCTGCTATATAAATTATGGCAGTGGACAGAGTCCAGTTCAGTGTGGCTGGGGTGCGATGCTTTAGAGAGCCACATCAGTCTGCCAGCTATGAAATTAGCATTTATATTATGTTGTGCGCATGCCGAACCATAAGCATTGCAGTCACATCAGACCAGGAAGGTATAATGGCTGGCTGGTTAAATGAGCTAATAGACAGATGAACAGATTTACATTTATAGAGTACTACACACTATAAAGGCAATACGATGGTCAAGGGAATCTATATCATCAGTCTGCCTTGCTGACTGACTTTAAGAGCTCGTCTTCTGCTTCTGCCTCTGCCTGGTTTTCTTTGTGACTATGCAGACAGACAGAAAGCTCCCCCCCACACACACACACACACCCTACCCTGTGTTTGTCACTCTCTTGTCTCTGCTGGTCTGTTTGCACTGCACACTACATGCATGTCAGAGAAAACTGAATGCCATTGCTGTGGAGTCATTTACTGCAGTTGAATTGCGGTAAATGTACAACTGCAGTTGTACTCTGCTTGGAGAGTTAGAGAAAGGAAGAAATCTGCTCCACATTCCAGAGAAAATGTATCATGCCTTGCAGCGGGTAGTATTATGTGCTTCTGTAAGTGCCAGTGTTAGTCCCTGTTTCATGCTATATTCATATATTCTTCTTATATTCATAAGTGCATATAGAAAGTGAATGGATTGAGTTTGGATTATTCTGTGAGGCATATAATTATGTGGTTCACCAGCTGCCACAAAAAATAATATTCAATTAATGAAATGATGAGGATTTATTATTTCATTTAAAATTAATACATTTAATTTTTATTTAATTTCACACATGACTGTATCATAAATGGCAATAGTGCTGGTGTAATATGTCCAGTCTATTGGCAAAGTTGTATGTGTGCTTTGCTGCACTTTCATACTCTCAGTGACAGTGTAGCAATGAAATGCATCACATACCGGTATTTATAGCACATGTAGTCTTTAGTAGCTGTAAGGAGAAGAAGAAGGAGCCGTTGTACTGGAGGACTTTTATTCTGTGTGGTATGCTGGCCACACAACAGTGAAGGTCCACTAACCTTCGGGCCACTGTGCAAGTGCAAAATGTTGTGAAGGACTTAAAAACAACAAACTAAGCCAGCCTGTTTTACAAATTCATTTTGGATTATTCCAGTTTGAAATGTTGGTCACTTGGTACCAACCGACACTTGCCTGTGATGTCACTAGAATATTTAGACTTGGTTTATTTGTTTTTTCGAGCGTTCTGATTGGTCGAAAAAATCTATATATATTTTGAGGGATCTCATTGGTCGATTGTTTTTCAACAAATTGGACCACTCGAAAAAAAATATTTTTAGACCAATCGGATCGCTCTCAAAATTGCTCGAAAAAATTTAAACAAAAGTGTACAAATCAGATCGAAATTATTATATTCTCAAAATTATTATTATTATTATTATTATTATTATTTAATCTATTAAAAATATTTGCAGCCTCACTTTTCACTACAGCACCCACCGCATTTTGTAGTTTTAACATTTAATGCCTGAACCCTGGTTACCTGAAATTGTAGGCTATATAATTCATGCTGGCCTTTTAGAAATGCATTAGTTTCTATAAGCATTCATCGTTTGCATTAGTAATGAGCTAGAGGATACATGTAATCACGTCGTTTCTAGCCGTATTTATTTTTTCAGGGAGGAATTGAGTCTATTATGACTGTGCGACGTCTACCTGTCATAGTAGTGTCACACTAGTAATACAAGCTGAGGTCAGAGAGGGATGAGAGAGGGGAGGCAGACAGCATCGATGAACCAGAGGTGTCTCGGTGACTCCGACACGGTGCTGCTGTTTTGAGAAGCAGCACAGTGACATTGCCCTCTGAGATTCATTATAGGGAGGCTCTCTAAATCACAACCTCCCCCGTGAATCAACCTCACCACAAAAACAAGATATAAAGGTGTTTGGGTGGGCTAGAGCTCAGGGTGTGGTGTGTGTATGTGTCTGTGTGTGTGTGCATGTGTGTGTGTGTGTGTGTGTGTGTGTGTGTGTGTGCGTGCTTACGTGCATGCTAGTGTGTGTGTGTTTGTGTGTGAGTGAGAGAGTGACTGCCTGCATGTCTGCCCTTTTCCATGGATACACAGCTTGGTAGGTCACAGCAGGAGACTAGTTTAGTTTGATATAATGGAATACCATGTACTTGTTTGAAGGTGATTTCCAAATCTGCTTGGCTGCTTTTCAATAGCGATACAGCCCCGGTGTTATTATAAATTGAAACACAGATTAAAATGATCCATGGCTTGAAAATGGAATGTGTCCGCAATTCCGCCTGTAAAATATTTTGTGAACTAAACACAGAATGATATACAAGGACTCCCGCCTGTCATAGGCTTTTTATAACCCTGCGAAACGGAACGACCCCGTCGATGATGAAAAATCACCATAAAATGTACCACTGAAATGACTTTTGTGCTCCCTCAAATCAAATCAAAGCCAGAAACTCTGTAAACCTGAAGCGTTTTTGGAGTGGAGACATCGATAGGTCCCTCCCCTCGCCACCATGGCGTGTGTATAAACCGTTGTCCTGCTCGTGTTGTTTCAGGAGAACCCATACGTGATGCTGCGGCCCAACCACCAGGTGCTGGAGGGCAACGAGCGCTACCAGGGCTTCTGCGTGGACATGCTGAAGGAGCTGGGCGACATCCTCAAGTTCAAGTATCGCATCCGGCTGGTGGGGGATGGCCACTACGGGGTCCCCGGGGCCAACGGCACCTGGACCGGCATGGTGGGGGAGCTAATTTCCAGAGTAAGAGCGCCGCTTTCGTTTTCATGTCAAGTCGAGGAAAAAAAAAAGGAAAAATAAAGAAAACGCCACAGATCTACGAGGAAGTCGCAGTGTTGTTTGCCACTTAGAAAAACATTGTTTTTTCTAGTTTTTTATATTAAATCGACATTTTCCTCCTTGAAATAACCACATCCACATCTCTTAAGGCTACAGGGTAAATAATGTATACGGTGCGCTCCTGTTCATATACGGGAACATAAACAAAGCTGTTGTCAACAGGAGGAACCTTTCCATCGCCAATCGACGTTATTTCCCAGAGTGTCCCGGGGCGCTGTGTTATTTAACAGTTTGTTTCCTGTTTGTTTTCTCTTTCCTCCCTGTTTTCTTTTTTCTTTTTCTTTTTGTCCACATCAATCTGTGTCACGTTTGTTAATGCTAATCTCAGAGCTCTGTGGGCGTGCAGGAAGCAGGGAACAAGGGGGACAGGAAGGGGAGAGGAGGAAGGGGGGAGGATGGGGAGGAAAGAGAGCGTATCCCGTATTAGCATGAGGACTAGAGGGAATCAAATGGAGCACTGCGGAGGCAAGGGTACCAATGGCGAAAAAACGGATGGAGCAAATATTCCTCAGTCATCTGTCTTAATTGTACGGGCTAATGGAGGGCAGAGACATTACCGATACCAAACCCAAGGAGCGGCTGCTCTTGGTGACTGTCTGCCCCCCCTCCCCCCCCCCCCCCCCCCCCACCCTCTCGTGGAAGAAATAGGCCTCTGTGTGACCGGGCTGACCTTCAGGAGAGCCAGGGTGCTGGTGTACACGTGTCCCTGCCAGCGGCCATTAAAAATATGGCTTTACACACAGGGCTGGTTGAGAGGGCAGGCGGGGGCGTGAGGAATGGAGAGCAGGGGAGAGGAAATACAGAGGGGATAGTGGCTTGGAAGGATGATATCTCATCTGGATGGCCGGCCGGTGGGCTGAAAAAAGGCAGTAACTAAAAGACGGTTTGAGTGAACGTTAAAAAAGGACACACCGACACACCGCAGCCTTGGTGGAGAGAGTCAGGCTTGTTTTTGATCATTTGTGAAAGTTCCGGGGAACGGATGGCCAGACTTAGCAGTGGAGGCACGCAGTGGGGCCGGGCAGCCCCGCTCCCTTTGATCCCTCTTTTTTTAGTTTTTGTGTGATATTATTGAAGGTTGATTGCTGAGACGCAGGCAGGAAATGCTAAAGTAGCGAGGACGACACAAGGCCGCGTCCAGGCCTCGCTCCTCCCGCCGCCCTGGAGCCGCTGGGGATCCAGCGCTACAGCCTTATCTCCAAAGGACCGGGGGAAGCATACAAGCGTTCCCTCACGATAATGTCACATATTGTGAAGAATAGAAAAGACAGAAAGCCAAACTTTCCCAGCTCATGTTTTATTCCATGCGGCTTGTATTGGGTTTGGGAAGAGGCTATGGATTTCACATTATATGAGTAAGTGAACCGGCGGCGGGGGGGGGAGGGGGCTTGCGGTGGTGCATTATTGAATAGCTGAACTTTCTACATTGCCATTTTGAATTGTACTGTAAGTATAAGGCACAAAAAAAAAAGAAGAATCCGTCCGGTAGTCAATATTAATATTCCACCGCCGGATAAATATTTCAGATGGTTATTACGAGTCCTCTTGAAAGGAGACCAGTGGCTTCCTCTTTGGTGGAGAAAAGGAGGGAAAAGTGCAGACGTATTTGTTCTCCTTCCCGTGGGCCGCTCGGCGGCATCTAGTGCTCGGAAGAGCTCAGCGAATCAGAGTCTCGCACCACGGAGACGGAGGGGAGAGAGACGGGAAGGTACTGCAGGTGGAGCGGCCGACAGAGACCGGGGCTGGGCGGGGATGAAGGGAGGAGGGGGCCGGTGGGATGTTCACTCTGAGAGTGAGAATGTGCCGGCGAAGGTGCAGTCAGACGCTCAGGAAGCGGCGCTCCGATGGAAGCACAGACAGAACAGAGGGACTCTGAGGGCCGCTTCATAAAGCTGCCAGTGTTAAATGCAAATCTCATGAATTTTTAAACAGTGTGAATAATTGAGCATTGGGGAATAATTGATACCTTGCCCCTGACGAGGAGCAAAGGGTCCACGGTGTATCCTAAATAATCACTGTTAAAAAAGGATGAGTTCAGGGTCAGCTCACTGTATTTTGCTGTACACTAAAGGCTTTGGACTGTGACCCAAGGGCTATCACACCTCATATTTCACATGATCCTTTTTATGATCATGATTATTATTTTTATTTTCAATATTCCACATCAATGGTTATTTTTTCTAGCCACCATGCTATAGTATGAGGAGATCATAATCCTGATTATTATGATTGTGATCATATCTGATCCTCGCTGTACGCGTCGCCTTGCTATAATGACCTGTCCTTATAGCAAGGCTGGGGGAGACCTCGAGGTGCTAGGGGTGGGTGAAGGCTAAATGCCTAATTTTAGTCATCCATCCCACAGTTGGTGCTGAGACACCACCTGCCCTCTAAGGGCTTTTACCATGCTGCAGATCAGTGGTGCGCAGCCCCCGTTCGGGATTGATTGCCGTACGAGTGACCCCATACACGTACACATGCACCACACACACACACACACACACACACACACACACACACACACACACACACACACACACACACACACACACACAACATTTATTAATAGATACCCACACATGTCTGCTCTTAGACACCAATATGTACAGAAACACGCACACACAAACACACACACACGCGCGCGCACACACACACACACACACACACATACACACACATGTCCATGCTTGGCCACACAAACACACATACACAACATTACAAAAATAGAAATGCTTGTTTGTGTAAACACGTATGCCAGCACAAACCACTTTTTGTGCTGGCTTGCCTTGCTGCCTCCCAGTCTTCCTTGTGACGCAATTTTAAAAATGATCCACCGTTACGACCTTCTTCAAAAATAGCCGTCTTTGTTCAGTCAGGTGCTTTTGAATTTTACCTAGGTAAAAATAAAGATGTTGAAGGTCTGTTTGGACATTTGAAAACCATCCATCTAAACCTGTATCCTCCCATGTTGCATCAGGAATTTCAGTAGAGGCATAGTTCCTCATAAGTGTGTGATTAAAATACAGTAGGTTGTATTATATTAAGGTAATGTACATGAAACATTACATTAACAAAAAATCCTCAACATCTGCTAACTGGATGAATGTAGTTATAAATGTAAATGTATTGGCATAACAGACATACCTGTATGTCCAAAACAAATGAAATCAATTGAATAGGAACAGTTTATCCATTGAATGGCCCCTTTGTTGACATCTACGCCTACGTTTGGACTACAGTCTTATTCAAATCCTACAACTGCCACATTTTTTGAAGTTCACTGGACAACAAAAAATCGGTACATTGGAGCTAAATGAGTTGGTGTTGGTCTAGGAGTTGGTTCTATTTTATCACACATTAACACCATTTACAAATGAAGTGAATGCAGACACATGTCATTGATGAGCAGGTGTGGGATAGGGCATCTTGCTCAAGGATGCTTACAGGTACACATGACCCGAGGTGGACATAGGGATTCAAACTCGGTACCTTTCGTCTGAGATTCAAACTATTCACCACACTCTCTCTTTCTTCCATTATTCGATTCCAATGTTCTGTTTGTTTCCACGTACGCTCTTCTATCCCATGTCTCTGTCTAACCCTCCCCGACTCTGTCCCTCTATCAGCCTGTCTGCCTCTCCATCTGTCTGCCTCTATCTGTCTGCCCCCACCCCCCCCCCCTCTCTCCTTCTCTCTTCCTGTCCCTGTTTGTGGAGATGGATTGACAGCATTAGGACAGACCGATTGTGAGATAGTGTGACTTCTGAATTGCTGCACCAGTTACCCCCCCACCCCCAGCCACAAACACAAACACACACACATGGTTGTGTGTGTGTGTGTGTGTGTGTGTTTCCAATCCTCTTAGTTTTCCAGCAGAGGACAAAGAGCAATGTGTTGTTGCCTTCCCTTCATCGCTCCGCTGGGAGATGAAAATCCCTTGCAAATGCACTTTGTTGCCCTGTATGATTAGTGGGGAACAATCCAGTATTCGGTATATGTTTAATGTTTGAGCGCGCGCGCGTGTGTGTGTGTGTGTGTGTGTGTGCTTGTGTGTGTGTGTGTGTTTGTGTGTGTTTCAGCGTGTTTCAGCTGCTTTGTCAAGTGATTTGTCTTCACAGTGTGCCCTTGGCCTAGCACAATGCTAGCTTTTGGGTGCCCTAGTGTGATTCTATCTCTCTTTCTCTCTCTCTCTCTCGCTCTCTCTCGCGATCTCTCTCTCTCTCTATCTCACTCTCTTTCCCTTACAAATATTTTTTTCAGAAAGAATGGTGGTGAGGTATAATTATTTTGTTATTAATTATATAGGTTGGAAGGTATAATTATTAAGTTATTAACAACTTAGCGACGTCAAGGTTTAAATGTCACCTAACTTCAATATCCGGTGTGTGTTTGTGTGTGTTTGTGTGTGTGTCTGTGTCTGTGTCTTTGTAAAAAAGAGTGGATTTGTGTGAGAGACACACAGCAGAACATGTAATTACATTTTTTTTTGAGTGTCATGTCAATCCTCTCCATATTCTCATCTTCCAATGCTCTCCTTCTTGTTCCTTCCGGTCCCTTCCGCTCTGCTTGTGACTGCAGAAAGCCGACCTGGCCGTGGCCGGTCTGACCATCACTGCAGAGCGGGAAAAGGTCATCGACTTCTCCAAGCCCTTCATGACCCTGGGCATCAGCATCATGTACCGTGTCCACCTGGTGAGTTACAATCACACCGAAATACCGCACAGACACTCCTACCTCATGCCCCAACCGAGCCTCTGGCAGCCCGGCCGGATCAAGAGACGCACTTTCTCTACGTTTTGGCTCCGGCGTTTACGTGTGACGAGTTTATTTTAATCCTACTGTAAACTCTCCTCTCATCTCTAGCTTTCAGCTCCCCCATCCCCTCCCTCTTGATTTAATCTTCGTGTACCTCCCTCCTCCCTCCCTCCCTCCCCCCTCCCCTCCTCCCTCCCTCCCCTTCCTCCAGGTATCCCTGTTCTTCTTTCATCATTCCTTCGTCTCCTCCCCTCGTCTTCCCAGCAGTCTCCATTATCTTTTAAACTGCCCCATGCATTTCCTCAGCTTTTTCAGCATTTTGTGCTTCAATCGAATCCCTGGTCTCGACAGCACCAGATGGCAAGTGTGTCATTTTTATTATTTATTATATCATCCCTCTCTCTTTGATGAATGCAGGACATTCTCTTTGACAGCATGTTGCCCACAGTCCTGGCCCTTCTGATTGGGTTTGACCCTCCCCTCTGAGGCTCACAGGCAGGGGGAGACAGAGAGCACTTGCAGCCAGTGGCAAAATCTCTGAGGAAAACATGGCTCCCCAATAATCTCCCATAATTACTAGCGTCTCATAACGTATACCCGAGGGGGAAGCGGCGCTCTGTGTTTAACGACGGACCCGGCCATGGAACTGTACTAGCGCTAAGGGCTAACATAAGCAGTTAGCGTCCCGGGGGGTCGTTTACTTATGGTTGACCTCCCCACCCTCCTCCCTATCCCTGCCGCTCCTGCGGAAATGCTCCCTCCTCACTCTCTCGGCTACAGGCAGGACTAATAGGTGGAGCACTGGCAGCGGCAGCAAGCTCCATGGTAGCAAGGGACTGGGGCGGGTGCCAACAGCGAGGGGAGAATCGATGGAAGGGGAGCAGCAGGTGCTAAGCTAAATGGGCACGCCGCCTTCGCGGATCACCTCGCAAGTGAGGAGGCTGGCTCCTCGCGAGTTAGGAGGCAGGCTCCTCGCAGGCTAGGAGGCAAGTGCAGAGGCGAGCTAGGAGGTAGGATTCCTCGCAAGCAAGGAGACAAGCTGGGAGGCAGGCTCCCCACGGTTGTCACGACGGGGGCAGTGAAGTGGCTGGGCAGGTGTGGAGGGTTGACGTGGCACAATGTGCTTACTGTGCTCCCACGAGGACGGTGCGCGGTCAACGCAGCAGAATTAGCAACGTTTGGTGGTTTCTTTTATAGACCCGTTAAGGAAAGTGGGAAAACATCCAACACAGGAAAGTAGGCCGCGTTAGGACACCGTGAACGGGGAGAGGGTGAGCAGCAAAGTCAAGCGTTCTTTCCCTCTATTGCAGCATCATCATTCTTTTTTTTGTCCCCTTTCAGACAATTTCATTGCTATTTGGCGATTGCTCAGGTCTCAGTCAAGGCTGTCGCTCAGCATGCCTCACCGATTCACAGCATTGGAATCTGTGTGACTCGCTTTGTTTAGCTCTAATCCAGCAGCTATTGATCTGAGGCGCAGCACATTCTACAAGCGGCCTCCGCTGTTTATTTCAAACTTTAAATTAAAATTTCAGCCTGATCAATAAGAAGGGAGAATGCAATGAAACAAAGTCGCCTGTCGGTTATTAATTACCTGCAAACGCTGTCTATTTATTCCTCTCTTCTCCCCGCATTATTCTCTCTTCTCATCTCATCTCCTCCCTTATCTCTCCCTTCCACATCTCTTATCTTGCATTCTGCCCTCATTCTTTGCATTTCTTTATTTCTCTGAGACATGCTCTTGCAACACAAACTGTGCATAGAATTGCACATAAAGGACAATGTATTCAGAGTTGATATCCTGAGGAACACATGCCATCTTCAAGAACTTTTGCTCCAGAGGTCAAAAGGATGTTGGAACACAATTTTGGAAGTGACAGAAGTGACAGAAGTGACGTTTGTGCGGTTTTATGCTCCGGTAGATTAGCGAGTGCATGTCTATGAATGGATTGTTCGGTGGGTGCATGCATTTGTGTGCAAGGACGAGACAGGAAGCCAGAGTGACGAGATTACAGCTGTTATACGGCCGTGTGTTTTCACCTTCAGGACCCTGGAAGCACTGCTGTGAATAAACAGGCTCTATTTGCGGTACCACTCTCTCTCTATGTGAGTGAATTAAAAGAAAAACAACACAACAGTTGCCTGTGTTATCCAAGCACACAGCAGTTGGATTCCATGAATCAGTCTATGAACTAGACAAACCAAATGCACAAATACTACGAAAACATTGTATAATGTTTTACATAGTCCATTTTATATCAGTAAATTGTAGCTGCACCATTCACATTTTTCCTGAGTCTGTTGGTAGCAGATTGTGTGTGTGTGTGTGTGTGGGTGTGTGTGTGTGTGTGTGTGTGTGTGTGTGTGTGTGTGTGTGTGTGCATTGGTTAGTGCCTGTGTGCATGGCTGTGCTCATACGTTTGTGTGTATGAATGTGTGTGTGTATGTGTGTGTGTGAGCGCAAGTGTCTGTGTGTTAGTGCTTGTGTGCTTGCCTGTGTGCGTGTGCACGCGTGTGTGTGTGTGTGTGTGTGTGTGTGTGTGTTCCTAATTAGAAGAGGAGATAATGAGGGCTGCGCCAAAGCCACGTCAACGTCGGAAGCTGCCCTGAGGGCTGAAGAGTGAGAATCAGCCTTATTGACTGCCTGGCCTCACGTGAACCTCAGCACAATATCCGCTCAAAGACAAACGTGTCCCTGTACGTGCATAAGCAATTGTGCAAAACTGCACTGGCAGGGAAACTTGAACACCGAACCCATGCACCTTCCCAGCACTTCCTTTCCCTTCTCTCCATCCTGTGATCTCCCTGTGACTCTTGTTCTCGCTCTCACATCTCTCGTTCTCGCTTTCCCATCCCTTGTTCTCGCTTCCCTCTCTCAATTCCTCTACCTGCAGCTCTCAGACTCTCGTACACATCGACGAAATGCAAACACATTAGGAAGCGAGTGATTGTATGTTGTAACATTTTAGGTGTGTCAGTGTGAGACGCACACACACACACACACACACGCAGTGATGTGAAGTCACGCCCATAATGAACAGAGAGACGCCGATAGTATGAAACACAGACAAAACAATCCTGGGTAGTCACTCCTCAGACACCTCCAACTGCCATCGCAGTGCACCCATCTGCTCCGAAGCGATTATCTTCAGAAGGGAGAAAACCCTCTGTTAGGGTACGAGCGAGCGACAAGAAAAGCATGGGGGGGCTGGGAGGAGGGGGGGGGTGGTCTAGGCTACAGCGAGAAAGAAGTGGAAGAGATCAAAAGGGAACAAGGAAAAAGAACCAGAGGGGGAAGATATGGAAGAGGGAGGCGGCGAAAAAAGACGAATGGGGAGAGGTGAGAATTGGAAAGACGACGGGTTGTCCCGGCGCGTCAGTCTGTCCGTCAGTCGGGAGTGTATTGAAGCAAGAGATCTTTCTCGGGGGAAGGGGGTGTGTGTGTGTGTGTGTGTGTGTGTGCGTGAGTGTGGTGTGAATACCAAGGAACGGCATGACTGCCTATCCTTGACTGGATAACTGTACAGAGCCCCCTGATCCACACACTAAACAACATGGATGCTGCTGTTCTTTGACTGAGTCCGACACTGCAGGGGGGTTTGTCCATCACTGCTCTAACAGGTAGTGGGCCAGGGGGATTAGTTTTATAGCCAGTGTTTTGCTGTTATTACATTTGTTGAGATTGCCTCATAAAGCACACCCCGGTGCTGAACGATGGTTCTGGGTTTCCCCTGATCCTCCATCCGTCCGTCCGTCCGTCACGCAGAGGGCCCACCTTTGGCATCTTGTAACGGTGACTCACGTCCATAAAACGGCGGCCTCGGTGCAATAAAGATCATTTAAACACACACAGAGCAGCAGATGGGAGAGACCGCGGAGAGCGGCCTGTGAGATTCTCTCGTGCTGGTGCCCATATACCAGCCAACCACAGCGCTCAGCCCTTGAAGCCTTTTCATTCATGCCAACGCAGCCTTCCAACCTGACGCACTGATCATTGTCCCGCAACACGCACGGCCGTCCGATCCCTTCACCCTCCATTCACCAGCTGCTTCTTTACTAATTGTGTGGAAAGAAAAGATGTGCACTTTTCTTCTTTCTGCGTTTGTACTTGAACAGTATTCACTTAGAAATTAGGTCAAGAGGCCCATTCTCGGCTTGTTCTTCTGTCACCTACTTATAGTACATTCGAGAGAGAGAGAGAGAGAGAGAGAGAGCGGGGGACTGGTGCTGACAGACTGGGGGAAAAGTGATGCATAACATCTGATCCATAACAGACATGTAGCGAGGCACATTCATACAGACACACACCGACCTGTCCTTCCTTAAGTTCATTTTTGGTGTGTGTCCGGGCTCACTGTCTGAGAGTAATAGTCATTATTGAGCCTCACCCTTCTCACGTCATCACTGTCCATTCCGGGCTCCTCACAGAAACCTCAGTTTTTTTTGTGAGTGAGAAACACATGCTCATTTCCCAATCGGAAAGCTAACACTGATTTAGCAATAGCTCATTCAAGGCAAGCCCTGAATGGAACATTGTGGAGTGCACGACATAGTTAAATTCTCCGGTAAGACTGTAAGACTATTGCTATGTCAGACATGCATAAAGAAGAAGGAAGACCGCTGTGTTATCTATTGCCGAGAAGGATGCTCTGCACACATAATCTGCCGCATGCCGCATATAGTAGAGATAACCTCTTAGCCTGAAGGCAGGCTCATCTTAAACCCTTTCTTCATTTAACTTAGCACCTTGAGTTTCCAAAAACATGGGTAATACAGTGGGTGATTCATTGTGTTCAGTGTGCAGGCAATTCATAACACAGGTGCTTAAATACCTGCAGCTGTGTTGGTGCACAAAAGTGCTTATTTCTGCTTGTTTGTTGTATTAAATTGATGTTGTTTTATGTGTTTTTATGTCCGTTTTTAATTTAAGCAGAGTCTACATTTAGCAGACTATTAAAAGATACTAATTAAGATTAAAAGATATTAATTAGTCAGTTGTATGACCTCAGGTACATGAGTTTCCTTCGCATTCATTTTTCAACAGTGAAAAGCCGTATGCAATCCTCTGTGACAATCCAAGGATGCGCTGATGATGTTTCAACATGAATCAGCTGCTAACTGAGAGTATATATTGTGACGGATAACCTTCTAATTTTGAGGAGATCTCATGCCTTCATAAGAAGTTAACATTATTTTTGATTCCTATGTGAGGAAAGGGAATTTTGACGCCATTTTAAATTTTGACATTCCACAAGATGTATATAAAACTAACCTATGAAAGGTTTGCTCTGTAATATGTTGTTGTTGATGTAAAGTTTCTCCATCTCTCATTTCACTCTCTCGCACGCCTTCTCTGTCTTTCTCGCGGTCTCTCTGTCTTTCTGTCTCTCTTCCCATCCGATCAGCTTTTCTATTCTGCCATCTGTTGTGTTGATGGTGGCGCACTGTGTTTGCGTAATGGCACCTTGGCGACAACTTAGGGAGAGGGCAGGCATGGCCAACCGTTTAGTAAAATGCTTGTTCAGCACGCAGCAGTGGCAGTAGATGGCACAACACATGTCAGCACATAACACCATTGGCTCCTATGCTTTACCCTGTGTTGTCCTGGGGAGCAGTGCAAGTCATTTACCGTCCTATTGGCTCTTCTGAAATGATTGGATATGCATTGCATGTCCGCAGTGCTCCAGATGGATTTTCTGATAGTTATCGTCATCTGTTTGCATAATTCCTGCGTATAATCCGAGCAGCGTTCAGATAAGCAGACCGGGTTTGGATACCGGTAATAAGGGGTCTGACGGTCGTTCTGTCCTCGTTTCGCCACAGATCCTATTTTACTCACTTAGGCTAATATGGAACTTATTACAGAGCTATTCATGGACTTTCATCTCTACATCAAGCCCATTGTGGCTTCATTTATCAGAATAAAGGCTTGCACATGATCATTTTGCTCATTTGCAGAAAATTGTGCTGCTCTTCTTGTTCACATTTCTTTTGAAATATATATACATTGTTTCTGCATTGAAGAGTAGGATATCAGTTTAGATATATAATCATTGCTACATCAAAATTATCTTGATAAAAATCGTGCCTCTCTCTTGCTCCAAAAATGTAACAAACAACTTTCGCTTTGTTTACTTAAATTAAATGTTTTGGTGTGCTATCAGCCACAGCCCATTAATTGTCTTGTGGTTTACCATGCTACCGGCTGTGCTGTAAACATTGTGACATATATTTTTCCCTGATGGAGATTGTTGGATAAGGCCAAATACCATAGTGCAATCATACAGATATACAACAATGCCAACACATGCCCACACACACAGTACAATCTCCTTAGTGCCTGGTTCTATTTCATCAGTAATTGGTTTCATTTAGAGGATAATGGCTGTTTGTGCAGGATAATGAAACATTAGGCATTTCCACCTATGTCCCCACTGGCCTAGTTGCTGCCAACCCTGTTTAGGCCACTTTGTCCACACTAACCTGGGTTACGAATCCAAACATACAAATTACTGCCCTTTCCCATCCATGCTTCCGCCTTCCAGTGCGGCACAAACATATTAATCTCTCTCCTCTTTATTCCATTCTGTGTAGACAACCAATGTTCTGTGATTTAGAGAAATAAATCAACCATAGGCCACAGAAAAGGCAGAACATTTGAACATCAAGGTTACAGTGTTATTTGTCCCCACTCTCCTTTGTTATTACAGGCAACCTTGTAGAGGACGCAAATACGGTGCTTCAATTGATCACCGCTTTCACCGAACATGGTTGGACTAGTGATGTTCTTCTGGCGGAGTTATATTGTGTGAGAAAGCAATAACATAAAAAATAGCTTATGTTATGGAACAACCAAGACCTTCAACACCCCCATATCCCACTAGGACAATGTGTATCGTGCATTTGCATGCACACTAGATTCATATGAGCATTTGCTAAATTGGGCTGAGCACATTTACTCTCCTGTAATTTTAATTACTCCTCTTGACCATTTGCACCATGTTAAAAAAATAATATTGACTAATATAGTCTGTATATCAGAGCGCGGTCGCACGTTCAAGCGCTGTTCGGTTTTAATTAACCTCCCTCCCTCTTCACCCAGGGAGCCGCTGTTAAACGATACCTAGCTGGATAATGAGTCCCTCTCCATCTCCACCTGTGAAAGCTGTGCCTCTCCATTTATATATGGCTCCGCTGCAGCAGAGGCTCTCCGACCAAGGCGTGTTCGACGTGTCCAACAACACAGTGCCTCGGTGTCTGAATGCATGTCGTTTTGTTTCCATGCTGCAGGGTCGTAGGCCAGGCTACTTCTCCTTCCTGGACCCCTTCTCCCCCGGGGTGTGGCTCTTCATGCTGCTGGCCTACCTCGCCGTCAGCTGTGTCCTCTTCCTGGTTGCCAGGTAGAGGCTAAGAAACAGCAACACACACACACGTACACACACATGCATATTACTTACTTACACACAAACATATACATGCTTTCATACACACACACATACATATACATATACACACACACACACACATGTAAACATACATACAAACACACACACACACACTCACACACACACACACACACACACACACACACACACACACACACGCTCAGTGTTGAAACAGATGTGTAGAGATTATGAATCGAAATGTGTCTGTAAATATGAATAAAAGTGATGAGGGGGAAAGACAGGGGGATAGATTTACTGAGAAGTGAAGGAGAGAGAAAGAGAGCGAGGTAAGAAAATAATAAAGAAAAGACTGAAAGACAGGAATAAAGACAAAAAGATAATAAATAGGTTTGAAATGAAATGAAAAAGATAAAAACAAGAAAGAATGCTATGTTCTGAGTAATGGCTTGAAGAAAAATGAAACCACTCTCAAACTGGTCTAATCCATCTCATATTCCTCTCTCTCCAGCACCATACTGACACCTGCTGGTCAGACTGAACACGACAGAACAGCCAATGCAAATTGATATTGGTTAACCAAGCTATATGTAACCACTGTACTGTATTAAAAACATTTAGATTAAAAACATTTTTGAAGTAACCAGAAACTAATTCCAGAAACAACCATGCACCTCCGCTTTGATATCCTTCATTTTGTTAATATTGTGACCACTTGCAGAGGTTGATATGTTCATACTGGTTATATACTGATTGAACGCTACTTAGTGCAAGTCATTCGCCCATGTTCACTTTTTAACATAAGTGGATGTAATTGTAAATCCGTAGAAGTGCAGTCAGCCCCCCCATGTGCCAAGAATGGCTCATATGCCTTATAGTTGTGTTCCATGTCCCAATTAGTCTGCCTTCACTCACAATGTGTATGTAGATGGCACACTGGGACTGAGGAGCAGCCTCCCTCGAGAGCCAAGGGGACTTTGTGCTGTCTCCGTGCTCAGTTAGAGTCTCCTTGTTTCCTCCTTGTTTCCCCATCCCTGTCTCTCTCTCTCTCTCTCTCTCTCTCTCTCTCTTGCTCTCTTGCTCTCACTCTCTTGCTCTCTCTCTCCTGCTCTCTCTCTCTCTCTCTCTCTCTCTCTCTCTCTCTCTCTCTCTCTCTCTCTCTCTTGCTCTCTTGCTCTCACTCTCTTGCTCTCACTCTCTTGCTCTCTCTCTCCCTCCCTTCCGTCCCTCGAGTTTCTCTCCTTCATTTTTGGCACAATCCGTGTCACACTTCCGTCTCACCCAAACTTAGTTTTGCTTCTCTCTGAACTTCCCCCTCACGCTCTCAATGTACTCAATCCCCCCAAAAATAAAATATTTCTCTTTCCTCCCATGTCTCTCTCCCCCCCCCCTCTCCCCAACCACCTACCGCCTCCACCCCCCGTTGCTGGTGCCCCCGTGCTCAGGCTGACGCCCTATGAGTGGTACAACCCCCACCCGTGTCTGAAGGGCCGCTGTAACCTGCTGATCAACCAGTACTCCCTGGGGAACAGCTTCTGGTTCCCCGTGGGCGGCTTCATGCAGCAGGGCTCCACCATCGCACCGCGGGCCCTGTCCACGCGCTGCGTCAGCGGAGTGTGGTCAGTATGGACGCCGGTCGTGCTCACACCTTGACGTGCACACACACGCACACACACACACACACACACACATACACACAGACATGTCACTCACACCCAGGGTCTCACGCACACGCACACACACACACACACACACACACATACACACACACATGTCACTCACACCCAGGGTCTCACGTACACGCACACACGCACACACACACACACACACACACACACACAAACACAGGATGTAACACACACACACACACACACACACAGGACGAAACACATTCACAGAAATGTTTTGACATGTACACACAGCTACACACAGACACACACACACACACACAGAATGACACACACATATAGACACACAGAGGGTCCAAAGAGGAAAGAGTAAAAAAAAAAAATACATTTTGTTTTGTGCAACATTGTCAAATCCGTCTGCCATGTTGTGTTCATATTGGACCCTGCACAAGAATTGAGTACACAGGAGTACAGAAACACACAAACGCCTACCGATACTTGCATGAGGGACATTTGCATACTGAATGCATAAATAAAGTATCCATACATTTCCATTCCCATCCAAAAGATACATGCATTCACAGTCACAGTCACCCCATGCTCATTAACAGAAGTACTACTTATGTATTATGTAATATATGATTTATGTTACTTTCTTCAACACATTTTCTGCTTTATGTGTGTCTGTGTCTGTGTGTTTTAAAAACCTTCACCCATAACTTCCATAAATCTTTTCCGATACAGCATTGTTTTGCTGTGGTGTCCCATTATTACAAAAAAATTGGAACGTCACCGACCAATCACAAGCATTCAACAATGCTGTGGTATAAATGCAGTTTGGGGCCACACCGCCTCCTGTTCACAAGGGAGAACCTAAGGTCTCTCTCCCGCTCCTCAGGTGGGCCTTCACCCTGATCATCATCTCCTCGTACACCGCCAACCTGGCGGCTTTCCTGACGGTGCAGAGGATGGAGGTGCCCATCGAGTCGGTGGACGACCTGGCCGACCAGACGGCCATCGAGTACGGCACCATGCACGGCGGCTCCACCATGACCTTTTTCCAGGTCAGCGCTCAACGTTGTCTATACAGGATATGGATATCTGCATGCTCATGATGATAGCACACACTCAAATGATGATAACACGTGCACGTTGGTGGAAGAGAGAAGGGCTGTATACTTGCAAATGTCGTTTAATGGGAGGCATAAATATGGAGTAAATATGAAGATGGACGTGTGCACACACACAAACACACACAAGCACAGATATAGACATGTGCTGATAGATACAAGGTCATGCAAATTAATTTGCATGCACACGTGCTCTTGCACTTGATGAATAATCCCAAACACACACATACACACAGAGGCCAGGACAACTGACTAAGATACACACATACACATGCATACTTACATACACATACACATGCATATACACATACACATACATACAAACATACATACATACATACATACATGTACCATCTCACCAAAGACAGACAGACAAGACACACACACAGACATACAGCAGTTCCCCTAAGTCAAACAGACCCACACCGCTTCCCATCAGCGATGTTATCCTCAGTGTCACCTTCCCGTGCAGCCCGTCCTCAAACCGCTATGGTTCTTATCAGCTTCCTGTCTGCTCCTCAGTACCGCAACTCAATAGATGTCAGACGGATGAAGTTGAACTACTGGGCTAGGAGTAGAGAATTACACTCTGTTCCATTCACCCTCTCTAACTCTTCTCAATATCTGACCAAACTCCACGAGAGAGTGACCGAAGCGTGAGAGTGGACCAGCAAGACTTGTTACGGTGTCCACTTCCTGGTTGTTGTTGTTGTTGTTGTTGTTGTTGTTGTTGTTGTCATCGTCTTTGTTCCTGGGACCTTAAAATAACAATTGCTACTGAGCAATGAACAAAGAGTTGGAAGAAGAAACAGAAATTTCAAAGGAACATGAGGCTAAACAAAGGGATTTGAAATGTGATGCAACAAATTAGCTTTGGAATAAATCAACATGCATGTAGTCAACATGAATGGAAATGAGGAAGAAATACATCAAAACACAACAACAGGCTTCTCAGACTCATGTTGAGGTGGATGAATCATCAAAAGACCCTTTAGTTTACTATGTCGTCAAGTTTGCTCGCTTTTTCATTTTCCTCTGTATTCTGCCCATACCTGTCAGTCTTACAAGTCCTATATCATGTCTCTCTCTCCCGCCCTACTCCCACCTTTCTCGCCGCAGAACTCCCGCTACCAGACGTACCAGCGCATGTGGAACTTCATGCACTCCAAGCAGCCCAGCGTGTTCGTCAAGAGCACCGAGGAGGGCATCGCCCGCGTGCTCAACTCTAACTACGCCTTCCTGCTGGAGAGTACCATGAATGAGTACTACCGCCAGAGGAACTGCAACCTGACGCAGATAGGAGGCCTGCTGGACACCAAAGGCTATGGCATCGGGATGCCCCCAGGTCCGTGGAGCGGGACGGTCCATAGGAGAGGGGGGGGGGGGGGGGGTTGTGTCAGAGTGACAGACAGAGTCTGTCTTGAGGGGGGGGGGGTTGACGGCAGTTGAGAGCAGATGGATATGGATATGGAGTGAGATAAGAGCAAAGAGAGACGGAGCTAAACAAAGAGAGACAGAGATTTGTTTAAGATAGACAGGAGGAAGTCAATATTCAGAGAATCTAGCTCACATTTACCCAACGGTGGATACTTGCATCTAGTACAAATAAAGACCTTCCCAGAGCACTGTCGGGACTTATTGTGAAACAATAACTAAGCGACTGAAGCACTTATTGTTTATCAGCGGGTTGTAGTGTGGTTGTGCAGGTATAGCTGTCCTTGTAGGGCTTATGTTTTTGTGATCTTCTGCATATCCATAGCAGGAGGGCGGCCATTACAATTTGTAGTTGAATAGATAATCTTGAAGAACATTTTCATTCATTTTCACACACTTTATTGGCGTTGTCCTTGAATCATTTGACAGAGAGAGGCTCTAGGATCAAATGCAAAGTGATGTTGGAAGTTCAGCTTCTTTCAGGGAGCAGCTTTAAGCCTGTTCCCCTCCCTCTCTGCCCCCAGGCTCAGTGTACCGGGACGAGTTTGACCTGGCCATTCTGAAGATGCAGGAAGACAACCGTCTCGAAATCCTCAAGAGGAAATGGTGGGAAGGCGGCAAGTGCCCAAAGGAGGGGGACCATCGCGCAAAAGGTGCGACCCAACCTCTTGTCCTTTGTTCCTTTGCTGATTACCATGAGTGATTCACAGATACTCTTAATCCACTTGCAATGAATTCAAATACATGTCAGTCAGCAGCATGCAGTGGTAAGGAATTTTACTCAAGGACTAGTAGATTGCAAACCTTGGGGGATGGAAACCAAGTCCTTTTAGCTTGGTGGTGTAACACCCTTGTCGCTACGCTATCCTGCACTGGTTCTGCTCCCATCTTTCTCTCCATTGTGTTCCTTCCGTTAGATATGGTTGCTATAATGTCTCTCTCTCTCTCTCTCTCTCTCTCTCTCTCTCTCTCTCTCTCTCTCTCTCTCTCTCTCTTCTCTTCGTGTTCTCTCCCTGTTCTCTCTCCTCTAGGGTTGGGCATGGAGAACATTGGCGGCATCTTCGTGGTGCTGGTCTGCGGTCTGCTGGTGGCCATCTTCATGGCGGTGCTGGAGTTTATGTGGATGATGAGGCAGACGCCCGTGACGGAGGTGAGGGAGGACTATGTAACATGCCTCTGCTTTCTTTCTCTCTCTCTCTGCGCTGGTTTCCAGCCCCACACGGGGTAACTTGCTTGTAAATGTTCTGACAGAAAATATAGTGGGGTTAACGTGTTGCCAAACCGTTCACCCATAGCCAGCCTCAACAGACTTCAGAAAGGGGAGAACTAGCAGAAAGCCAAAGCTTATTCCTCTATTTACATGTGGGAACTGGTCTCTAGTTGCAGATTCTGGATGGTGGTTTATGGAGCATATAAAACGTTGTAGTGGTAGTAGTAAGATCTGGGCTGCAGCCATACATGAATAAGTAAAGGATGCTGATGTCAAAGTCTTACTTTAATAGTTGTTGTCATGGCTTAATGGTGTCCTGGGGGTCTACTGCAATTTATAAAAAATATATAATTGTCTTTACTATTGGACCAATGTGATTTGTACTCAATAAAACGTTTTAAGTACCACATTATGTGGCTTATGTTGTCTGTTTCAATGTTTCAAATGTCAGCCTGATTTGTGTGTGTGTGGGTTTGTGTCTGTAAGTCTGTGTACATTTTTACGTACTTTTTACGTAAAAAAATGTTAATACTACTACTGCAATGCAATATTATATGCATAAAAGTACACTGTATAGAATATATGCTCCACTCTGTAGTGGATCTATGTATTCATCCAATTGACTAAATCAACCCTTCATTTCCTTATCCTTTTCCACATGTATAAGACTCTTATTTGACATCAATTTGATCAAATCACCCATCTCACTTCAGCCGGCCTCTCTCTCCCTCTCTCTTCCCCACCTATCGACCTCTGTGTGTGTGTGTGTGTGTGTGTGTGTGTGTGTGTGTGTGTGTGTGTGTGTGTGTGTGCGTGTGCATGTGTGTGTGCGTGTGCGCGCGCTTGCAGCAGTCCATGTGTGAGGAGATGCTGCGGGAGCTGCAGGGCATCGTCCTGTGTCGTGACAGCCTGCAGGTGAGGCGCCGGCGGGGGGCGTCCATCCTGCGGCCACGGCCCCTCCCCCTGGAAGAGCGCCGGGCGCGGACCGCCGCCGCCGCCGCCAGCCTCAGCAACGGCAAGCTGTGCGGGGGCACCGGCCTGGCCGAGCCACCCCTCTCCCACAGACTGGCCCAGGAGGCGGCGCTGGTGGCGCGGGGCTGCAGCCACATCCGCATCTGTCCCGAGTGCCGACGCTTTCAGGGCCTCAGGATGAGGCCCCCGGGGGCCACGGGCGCCCTACCCTCTCCGACACACAGCGACGAAAGCATAGAGTGGGACAAAACCACCAATAGCAGTGAACCCGAATGACCAGCCAAACCAAACACTGTGTGTTGCTGGCGTAACCACACAACAACACATGTCCTGGACCATGGACATGTGGACATGTCCTGGACATGTCCAGTCCACCCCCCCCCCCCCCCCCGCCCCCCAAATCCCTGACCCCCGCCCACCCAGCTGTCAACTTTACAGGGATTTAAACATCACCTGGTACACAGCTGTCTCTGAGATTGATTTCAGAGACGAGGACCTTCCTGCGGGAATTTCTGCCTCATGAAGGCATCGTCTGGTAATGAACCCTGGAATATTCTTGCAGTTTTCCTCCTCCTTTCGATGGAGGGTGGGGGGAGGGGGGGGGGGAGTGGGGATGGGGCTTGGGGTATTTATACCTTCGACAAGATGTATCATTCATCCTGGTCCAATAGAGAAAAGACTCAACTAAAGTGTGTGTATCCATTTGGACTGGCTGTTGGCCGTCTCTCCTGCATCGACTTGGCAGGAAACAGACTGTTGGGTATTTGTACTATGCAGTATTTTTCAGCCATGTTTCATTGTGCCATTTTGTTTTCTTTTTGTATTCTTGCCCCTCCTCTGTTGTTACCGTACTGATGATTGTTCTTCTATTGCTCTTCGATAGACTCTTCAAAAAAAACTTTTTAATCTAGAGACTTAGAAGGTGTATTGCCTCTGGGGAGCTGCAAAAGAACACGTTGAATAAACAAAAGATAAAAAAAACCCAAGGTCCTTCTTTAGATACTTTTACTTTGAAAGTGCCAAAAACCATGTGGATATCAGGAGGGGGCACCACAGCCTTGTTAAAACAGCAAAGAGAACACTGAAGTGAATAGACGTGGACTTGTTTTATAGTAGGGACTATTCTACGGACAAAAAAAAGTTTTAATTGTAATCATCTCTGAAAGACAGCGATGCATGTCAGAGGCCTTGGCAGTAGCTCAATGAGTGATTGTCATTTTCAAGGGTGGTCAAAGTGTGAGTATTAGTATTCCTAACCAAGAGTATGTTTTCTTTGTATAACATGTCGGCTAAAGAAACCCGAGCACATCCACACGCATACATACAAACGCACACATGCACACACACACACACACACACACACACACACACACACACACACACATACTGTACATACATTCATACTGCATACAATGTTGAAGGCCTTTATGCTCCATTGTTCTATGCATTATTTCTTCTTTGGTTTATTTACTTTATCACAAAAATATGTATTCTTAAACAAGACCACTCTATCCCTGATGTTGCGTTTTAACACTATTCATATTTTTAAAAGGGAAAACATTAAACTTCTGGTCAATTGTGGACATAAGAAGCACTTTTCTTGATTGGTTTGAAATGTCAAGGCAGTTAAACCTTTATGGAAAGTCACGCTACAGTCTCTGTCACAGATTACAGTGGTGGGATGCCACTCTGGAAGCGTTTTACTGTTGCAAAGCTGAGAACCAATTTTCACAGGATTACAATCTGATCTTATCCAGAGTGTCAACGTTATTGCATCATTATTTAGAAGTAAAGGAATTATTCAAGTATTAACTTCTTGAGAGATCTTGAAATCATAATACAGCAAAGTAAAATGTTTTGCATTTTGTCAGCACTACTCCACAAGAGTCCCCATCAGAACTCTTTCCTGAGGTATTGAGAACAAAGCGCCGGCAGAAACCGTCTCCAAATATATTTTTATGGAGCTGGGTCAGAAATTAATTAGGACCTTAAGGGGCCATTCAAATTCAAATGTGTGGGGAACAAAAAAAGATGCCCGTAGTATGATAGTATGCTCTGGTGATGCCACATTTTGCCTGTGGTCAGAATAACAAAGGTCAAAGGATGCCTTAGGAATTCAAATCCAGTGACAAAAAATGCTATTCAAATCGAGTGGCAAAAAAATGCTAATTTCTGACATGCTCATGCTGAGGTCAGCGTGCATGCTGCCTATGGGGGGAGCCAGCAGCCATCCGTTCATCCAGACATTTCCTGCGTGTGTGTGTGTGTGTGTGTGTGTATGTGTGCGTACGTGCATGCGTGCGTATGCATGTGTGTGTGTGTGTGTGCTTGCGCGTGTGTGTGTGCGTGCTTGTGTGCGCGTGCTTGTGTGTGTGTGTGTGTGTATGTGTGTGTACGCGTGTGTGAGAGTGTGATGTGGGTGCTGATGAGCACTGAGGTTGGTCAGGAGGGTGGTAAACCTGCCATGCCCTGCTGGTCTCTTCCCATAGCTCCGGGTCATACTTAAATAGTAATACTGTTCGCTGTGTGACCGTTTTGCATTAAAATGATGCATTCATGGATTTTGTTTGGGATTCTGAGTGGGCCGCCTCATTCCATATGGAGTACACACCACTTCTAGCAATTTCTAGCGAGGGTTGACCTGTGTCTCTATTTTGGTTCTCAACCCAATACATTTGTGATTGGCACTTAATGTGTTCAGCTCTCCATAGGTGAGAGATATGCTGCAGGAGTGGATGGTTGTATAAGAAAAGTAACAAAATTAAATTGATCGTACCGTCCAAAATGTTGCATAGTTATATGACATATATACATATAACAGACATTTATTCACATCCATGTACTGTCTTGATGTAAATCAACACAGATGCACACACTTTGTACACAACAGATCATTATACGTTCCATTCTGTACCTTGTGACTTAATTAATTGTTCCATTGCATTATTTTAAGCCAAAAGCAGAGAGCTATATTCCCACATAATTAATGCCAGGAAACTGCTGGGTGCCACTTCCAAAACTCCCAGGAGGAGAATTTTCTCCATCCATTTTTTGTAAGCACTGAAAACATTTACAGAGGTGTTAAGTCAAGCATGGTTGGAATGGGATTGCCAATTACCTTAAAGACAAGAGGAGAACGAGAGGCGGCCACTGGCAGAGTTGAGGGCAGATAGTGGGCTATTTATGTCCTTTATTTAATACTGTTGACTTTATTCTAACCCCAAATACAAAATTGATCTTGGAAAGTATTCTTTATATACTTCTTCTACTTCAGCTCTTTTTCCCCTTTGTGAAAAATCGTAGGTTGATGAGAATGTGAAGAAGTCTCCCAGCCCACACTCTTACAGTAGCCACTTAAAACCCTTCTAACAGCTCTGGAATGTTCTCTCATTAGAGCTGTCAAGAGAGCACCATGCACACTATATATCTTCAATGCACAAGTGAAATCTTTCTTCTCTGAGCACCTGCTTCTGCATCCTCAGCATAATGTGGCATTAGGCACGGCTACCTGGTGGCACATCACCAGGTGTGTGCCGCTGCATCATATTCATGACACACACACACACACATACACACACACACACCCACAGTCACACTCACACTCACACTCACACACACACACCAGCTGTATGTCTGTGTTTTGTCAAGTTTATTTTCTCCTGCTGCCGTGCATAAATATAGCACATCCCTACCTGGCATTAAGTACCAGCTGTTGGATATATCGAGGCCATGATGTGTGCTGATGGTCTGCCGAGGCATGTGCAAGTTAATGGTGCAGGCTCATCCAATTATATCGACACAGCTATATTTTCTTCTTTTTTTTTCCAGTGTGCATTTTGTCATGTACTTTATGCATATCCACATATATACTCTCTGTAAAACTGTTTGACGGACACGATTCTTCACAGAATATCTTTTTGGACATGTTCTCTACCTTGGCGCCCACATAGTGTGGCTTTGAAGCTATTGAATTGATATTCATTTCATATCCAAGGCCAAAAAAAGTGCCTCTCTCAGTCTGCAGTGATTTGATTTTCCAAGGTTGAATGAGTTTGATTGTTTGCTTCCCATAACAGGCTGTAATGAGCTTCAAATCTATGCCTGTCAGTTACAGTCTTACAGACCATCAATAGTTACTACCCTAGACCTAATTAGATTGGATATATTTTACAAAGAATGCTTACCGATTGATTTAATGGAATCTGGTTGCCAGGGGACTATTGTTGCGTGCTTAAGGTGACGACAATCTTTGTTAGGATTCTCCTCACGGTGAGATGCTGTCAAGGCCTGTACACAGCCCTTTGTTCACACACAGTTGTTGAACATATTGACCAAAACATCTTGACATTGTTTGTCTTTCAGAGAAATAAAACAAGGCTTCATTCACTTGGTGTTTCTTTCCTTTACTTTTCATTCCTTTCGCGATCGATGGTGAAGCATTGATTACCGCTTTGTGTGTGTGTGTGTGTGTGTGTGTGTGTGTGTGTGTGTGTGTGTGTGTGTGTGTGTGTGCGTGTGTGTATGGCTTAGTCTTATAGGGTCAAGGTTAGTAGTTAGTATTTGAGAAGTATATCTTGCCCTGTCTAACCCTACTAACACTAACCATATTGCTAACTTTAACCCTATTACTAACACTAACCCTTTTTTTGCTGCGTTGTCATAATTGTGTCACACTTAATAAACAGAAGCGCATTTGAAATTTAATTTATACCAAGTTACCCTTTGGGAACCATTGATTATATTACCAATTTAACATTTAACAGTGTTTCTTCTGAAACATTTGATCTATTCCCAAGATGCCAACCAAAATAAACCATCAATTTAAAGACAACAGATTCAAATTGATTGGACAAATGTGAGGCAATTATCCATAAGTAAGTGATTTATTAGCTGGATGATGCTGTAAAAATCCACCAGTCCATGAAGAAGACCCCAAAATTACTTAGCTCATAAAATCAGTTTATTCCTTCTCCCAATAGCAAAAACCAAAAAAAGACTGCACAAGAGGCAATTGAACCAAATTTCTTGCACCATTTGTCTTGCCTGCAAGTAATTATTTATTTCATAATGTCATATTTTTAATTATAATCAGTGATTTTATCCTTTTGATCTATTGTTGGTTAATTTGGTTTATGAGTGTGGAGTTTATTTAAGCAGTGCAAATAATAATTGTAGGGTCTGATAGTAAAAAGATAAATAGATAGACAGATACATATATACATACAAATATATAGTACATAGAGAGAGAGACATATCGATAGATAGAATGCCGACATATCATAGCAGGACAACACAGTCTCACCCCTATTCGTCAGATATTGACGATTTCCCACGTACCCTCTTCGTCGTTTAACGACGTCTAGGGTACCCCCTCTTCGTCGTTGAACCCTCTTCGTCGCACACACACACACACACACACACACACACACACACACACACACACACACACACACACACACACACACACACACACACACACACACACACACACACACACACACACACACAGTATCACGCCAAAGCGTGAAATATATACGTTGGTCCACCTCGCAAAGCGTGTACGTGTCACGCTTTGCCTGATCAAAGAGTGAAGAGTACACGCTTTCTTCCGCCCATCTAAATTAATGGAGGAATAGCACCAACAGGGGGCGAGACGTTCTCCCAGCATTTGGTGAAAATGTTGCAATATTTTAGGGCAGATTCACCATTAAACGTGTTTCTACATTTCTAGCGAAAAATATATTTTTAACTTGCATAATCTTCAGTCAGTGAATGTGTCTGATCTTTAGTTTGATAATTGATATATTTTTTTCGGTCTCGCTAAGGATGTTTCAATGACGTCAGGTTGCCTCAGCTTGAAGAGCACACCTGTTTGCCTGCTTAATGGAGGACTACCAACAGGGGGCGATAATTAATATCAATGTCAACAACTCATCAAGCAGCGTTGAAGGATTAGAATCTTCGATCTTCCGATTCAACACAGTCTCACTCCGAGAACGTCAAATCCCGACTGTCATATACGGTAGTTGAAATGTGCCTGCGCATATACTGTGACGTATACGTTAAGACAGACAGAAGTGATAGGAATGCCATGAGATGCACTGGCTGTATGTACCGTAAGTTCTAAGTAAAAGCTTTCTATGATAAACGCCTCAGGAGCAATCTTTGACATGGTGTCAGAAGCGCAAGACTAGGAGAGTCATGGCTAAATTTCATCCCCCGACGAACTTTTCATTCGACAAGCCTGCCGAGTGGCCTGATTGGAAGCAGCGTTTTGTGAGATTCAGAACTGCTACCAAACTTGACAAAGAAGATGGCGCGGTGCAGGTGAGCAGCCTCATTTATGCAATGGGCAGCGAGTCAGAGAATGTGTTTAGTTCGTTCACGTTTGCCGAGGAAGGAGACGAGGAGGATAACTTTGATGTCGTGCTAGCGAAGTTTGATAAGTACTTTGTACCGCGAAGGAACGTGATTCATGAGCGGGCATGTTTCCATTAACGTCTGCAAAGAGCGGGAGAAAAATATATATATATTTTAACGATCTATATATATATTATATATTAAAATATTTAACTATATATAATATATATAAAAATATTAATTAATATATTTACGTAATTTACCGTCAAGCGATTTAACGATCGGGCGCAAGCAATCCCAGAATGCACTCGCCCGTGATGTGGGCCGCAGCGAGACGTACTTGCGGTCCTTGGAGTTGTTGGTCGTAGCACATTGAGACTAGTGCCGCGGTCAGTCGACCGCCTATTTGTTTTTGTTCTCCAAACGGCTCACTGTAAGTTCACCTCCGCACAAGTCTGTACGCTGTGCGCGGCCTGCTGGTTAATCTGCTATCCTTTCTTCCCCCCCCCCCCCCGCCTTCACTAGCCTGGCTCCGCCCGCCCACCTACTTCCACCCAAATTTCATTTTCCCTTCAGTAGTCAGTCTGGGGCTGGGGCTTGTTAGTGGGATTTTGCCCGAACAAATTTCTGTCTGACCAATCAGCGAACAGAGGAAGTGGCTGAGAACAATGACGTTGAAGTAGCGACGTATTGTCAATGACAAGACCCAGCCTCGACAGTTGACTGCAAACATTATCTCTGTCCTTACTATCGAATATTAATGTAGAATTTGTAATTGTTCCTTGAACTCTAAAATTAGATGAACAAAACCTGCAGCTATCGTTGACAGACATCTTCACGCTTCATCTTGTTTTGTTTGTGTACACAGCCTGCGCATGCGCGCAACGTAGTTTCCGGCCGGTCCCGGCGTATGACATACGTCACGACCAAACGCTATTGCGATTGGTTATGGCAGATCCAGAGTGGCACTGGGCAGATCCAATAGTTTTAAACTTCAACGGACACCCGCCTCCAAGTGAGTGAACGTTTGCCAATTACAGCAGTTCCAGACCTTCTGTACGAATGAAATGAAGTACGATGGATGGTCTGGTAGCACCAGGCTACGCCTTCACTGCTTTGATATGAAAAATGGCTGAGGCAGGTGAGTCCTCCGAATCAAGTCGAGTATTTCAGGCCAACTGGTAAAGGAGTGTCACGGCTTTCAAACACAAACCATAAAGCCTATGGACGCCTCAGGACGGACTAGTCAACGCGCTGCGGCATCACTCGGGCAGGTTGTAGCATGTGCGTGCGTGCGTGTGTGTGTGTGTGTGTGCGCGATTTCAAAGTAACAAACTCAAAGCCGATGCATGCGTCCAAAACTATTCGTTCAAAACCAAATAAACAAAAACAGCGTCCCTTATTCGCTTTAAATACTTTACCGCGCCGTATTAATTCCCAAGTTTTGAAAAAAAAAGAAAGTATTTGAAGCGAATAAGCGACGCAGTTTTTGATTTTTTTTTTTATTATTATTTGGTTTTGAATTAATAGTTTTGGATGCATGCATCGGCTTTGAGTTTTTGTTTGTCACTTTGAAATCGCATATGCTCGCAATACACACACGCATGAACACACGTGCACGCACGTTCATTCACGCAAGCAGGCACCCACTACAACCTGGAGAGGCTGTAAATGCTTTTAAAAATGATAATGGCTATAGACAATTTTTGGCCGGTTACAAATTCTCCCAATTTACTTACTATTCCTCTGTACATATTTGTTTTTTCCTGCATTTTACAGATTTGTGAGGAGTTTTTCTGTATTACAAAGATCTACTTGGAACATTCAGAGCTGCTGTAGAAAAATATGCGCCCCTACTGCTGAGTTTGTACCGCGCCCGAAAAACAAGTGTTTGGCAAGGACCTGAAGGAGATACTGAGAAAGCTTGATGATGAGGTGTGTGCACAGTACAGTACCAAACAATATTTTTGCCCAGATGAAATTCAATCTGTTGAATTACAATTAGTCTTGCTATTATTAGAGCTATCTTTCTATTTTTTTCTTTTTTTCTTTGAGACCACCAACATCGTCAGACACGGCAAGGAAGCAGCCATGAAAGGACTTCCTGTGTTCCTACGTGAAGATCCTAATCTACTTTTCAAGCAGTGTCTTGTAAGTATTAATGGTCATTAATATAAATTTTACAAGCATAGAGATACAATTGTAAAATGAAGATACTGTAATTGAAAATACTACACAAGTAGAAAATCTGAAAGTTTATTTCTGTTTCGCCCTCGGACTGCTTAAGAGAGGGAAGGGAAGTTAATTGCCTGTCTTATATAAAAGCTTATTGGTTGTGAAGTGAGTCCCTCTAGCGCATTTGACAGGGGTTTCAGATTATACCATGAGGAAGATGCTGCTTTGATATACAGGTTGTTGTCGGCAGATGTTAGACCGAGGCTACCTGCTTTGGCTAGAACTAGGGGGCTAGATCACAGCCATATCACTCACCACCTGTCAGGTCATTCTTTTGATACTAGTGATTAGGTCTAGGCCTCTACAGGCTACAAGCTATTATTTTTCTTACAGTCAGAGTCAAATGTTCTGGGCCACATAACTACAACGGTGATATACTCTTCTACATTGGGTTGGAACCATTTCCTTGGTTTTGTGGACATTGCAGGTTATGCTGGTGAGCTGGCACGCATTTCACAGGGGTGAATTATACCATAGATTATAGATAGATAGATTATACCATGAGGGAAGATGCTTTTATTGAGCTGGCTCCTCTCTGCTCTTTTATCTGTTTAAATGTGCGCTATGCATGATGGTGGAAGTTCAGTTTGTATTATTTGTTTAAATTTCTGATGCTTTTGCCCAACAGAACGTAGAGTAGGTTTAAAGTTTAGGATCACTTTGAATTTTCTTGTTTTCAATGGAAACATACATGAGTTATCCTGCATAGGAAATATAGGAGACCAAATCCTGTCTTTATTCATTTTTTCCAGATTCATATGGCGGTCTTATCATGGTAAACTAGCTCATTGTCAGGTGTTTAACAGCGACACACACTCGGAGACAGTAAAGAAAGAAGGGTCCTAGCTGCTACGCACGTTTGATGTGCTCTCACCGTTCTCATGCAGCTTGTGGCCACGGTACCATGCGCTAGTGCTATCAATAATAATAATAAAGTTGTGCTGTATCTGTATCTGTATCTGTATCTGATTGTTGCCCGCGATTGTTGCCCGGGGTTGTCTGCGTCGGGTTGGTTGAGAAGGAATTGGGAACCACGACATGGAGGAGAAAAGGATTGTTGCCCAGGATTGTCCGTAAAAGCCCCGCAGAACGCTGGCCGCCCCCGGGGCTGCCTGCCCAGCCCCGCTGCCACGGCAGCGGTCCGTCGGAACCCCACTGCCCGCTGGCCACCCCCGGGGCTACCTGCTGAACGCTGGCCAACCCCGGGGCTACCCGCCCAGCCCCGCTGCCCGCTACAGCGGGGCTCCGACGAACAATCCTAGGCAACAATCCTTTTTTCCTCCACGTCACGGTTCCCAATTCCTTCTCAACCAACCCGACGCAGTCTAGTCTTTTCACCAAATGGGAGCTTTATGCAAGCTTGCGTTATTGTGTTGCATGTTATGCGCCATGAAGGCCGCCTCATACCTCCGGATCCGGACGAAATTCGTCCGTCCGTACTAAACGTTGTCTCCGGGACTACCCTTCATACCTCTGTCCGGTTTCAGTGTTATGGATGTTACACAAAACAACCTCTAGAGGGCAGTGACTATGGTTTGGCACCAAATTCAGTTGGCGAAGCGAGAGGAGAGACCTGCATGTTGTATTTTTGGATTTGGCTAATGCCTTCGGGTCAGTACCACATAGTCTGTTATGGGAGGCCTTTGATTACTTTAGAATCCCAGGTAGCATTAAAAGCCTAGTTAAAGCTTATTTTCTGGATATTCAACTTTGCTTTAATACGGCAGAGTACACCACAGGGTGGAAACAGCTCGAGATAGGAATTATGGCGGCATGTACAATCTCTCCACTCGCCTTCACAATGGCGATGGAGGTCATTATCAGGGCCTCTAAGTGGGTAGTGGGTGGGGAGAAGTTGCAGGGAGGGCCACGCCTCCCCCCAATTAGGGCCTTTATGGACGACATGACAACCATGACGTCAACCGCTCCGTGCACCAGCAGGTTGATCAACTCTTTTGTCAGAAAGTGGCTCGGAGTCCCACGCTGCCTAAGCAGCGTAGCCTTGTATGGGAAGGGCATTGTAGAGTTGCCCATATCTAATCTGACAGAAGAATTTAAATGTGCTAAGGTTAGACTGGAAATGACTCTTACTCAGTCCAAGGACCCAGTGGTGAGGAGGGTTGCACCCACAGTTAAAGCAGGGAGGAAATGGAAACCAAAACAAGCGGTCCAGCAAGCTCAATCAGCACTTAGGCATAGGGATATCATGGGCCATGTTCAGCATGGGTGGGGGGGCTTAGGGAGGGACGTAGGTAAACCCTCATGGGGTAAGGCTTCTGCAGGAGAAAGGAGGAAAATGGTAGTGGAGGAAATACATAGACAGGAGGAGATTGTAAGATGTACTAAGGCAGTGTCGCAGGCTAAACAAGGGCAGTGGGTGAATTGGGAGGGAGTGGAGAAGAAGATAAAGTGGAGAGATCTATGGAGCATGGAGGCTAGCAGGATCAGATTTATGATAGGTGCCACTTATGATGTTTTCCCATCTCCCCAGAACTTAAATCAGTGGTTTGGTGAGGATGAGACATGCACACTATGTTCCTGTGTGTGCAGCCTCCGCCATATCCTATCAGGGTGCAAGGTAAGTCTCTCCCAGGGGCGCTATACATGGCGTCATAATCAGGTATTGAAATGTTTGGCAGAGGCTGTTGATGTTAAACGGAGAGAAGCTAATTCAGCAGCCGCTAGTAAAGAGGGTAGGCAAATTAACTTTGTGCGTCAGGGGGAAAAGGCTAGACCATTTAGAGGCAGGCATAGAGTCGGGCAGCTAAGTAATGGAGGAGCCTGGGAATTGAAGGCGGACCTTATTCAGCAGGTTGTTGTGCCTCCACACATCGTTAGCACTCGGCTAAGACCAGATATGCTATTGTGGTCAGACTCAGAGAAGATTGTTTATTTTATTGAGCTTACAGTTCCTTGGGAAGACAGAGTTGAAGTAGCCAATGAGCTTAAGAAAGCGAAGTATGCTGAGATGGCTGGAGAGGCAGCACAGCGAGGCTGGACTACGCGACTAAGGCCTATTGAAGTCGGTGCGCGGGGGTTCATGGCTAGATCTGCTATTAGCTTGCTGACTGAACTGGGTATTTGTGGACGAAGTCTGAGGCAGGCGGTTAGTAACATGTCCGTGGCAGCAGAACGAGCAAGTGAATGGCTGTGGATAAGAAGAAAACATACTTCCTGGGGTTACCAAGCTAAGGTAAGCTAGATGTGCTATTGTGCTAACGTGTTTGTTTGGTCAGGGTTAGTGGTAGGGCTAGGGGTACGATGCAGGAAAGAGAGTGTTTAGATGCATTAAATGTGGAAATGTGGTGGCAGCATTGAGGGGGGTGAATCCAGGACGCTGGTTTCATTGTTAAGCCTTCAGGAGGTGTCGTGGGCCTAACTTAACGAAACATCTGTGAAAGAGGGTGCCCACTTGATAACCCCAATGATATTCTGCTTACTGCATACTGCTGTATTTACTGCTGTTAGTTGGGCTAGTTTTCGTGTGTTTTTCACCTTTGGTTGGTAGCTTAGTAGCCAGTGTGCTTATAAGGTTGGTTTGGTCAGGGGGGCATTGTCACTACCTGGAGCTTGCACTTAAACGGAGCCTGGGTCTGTTGAAGGTGGCATTGCTGTTTTTAGGCTGTGATAGCCATAGGATAGGTACATTGTATTGTATTTATTTATTTTTCTTTTCTTTTCACCTTTGGTTGGTAGTTTGGTAGCCAGCGTGCTTGTAAGGTTGGTTTGGACAGGGGCCTCTGAATATGTGTTTTCCTTGGATTTTGGCACAAGGGATTATAACATCTGATCCTGTGTATTAATGAAATACGTGTATAAAATGACCGGCATCGACAATCGCAAACATAGTATCTGTAGAGGAGATGATTTTTCTCTGTCATTCGGCACGAAGTGTACGTGGTGGTGGCATGTGGCACCCCTCACCAACCTGCAGATTCTCTGCTCAAAATTTAAATTCAAAACAGTTTTATTGGCATAAAAAATATACATTTGCATTGCCAAAGCAGGTGTACAATAAAATTATAAGGTGAAGTACAATATAAGTATAAAACATTAAATACAAAATATATATACATATCAGTTATTATAGGCCTACTACTCTCGTGGTTGGGACTTTTGCCTCTACTGCCGCCTCGATCTTCGGTGGTAGTGCTCCGGTTTGTCCGGAGCACTCCGGATTCGTAAGCTCAGAGGCGACGGACCCACTGACGGACGACCTCCGGGACCAGACAAAAGTGTCCGTATCCGTATTTACCGTAGGGTGTGAATGGGCCTTTACACCAACAGCGGAACGGTTATCCAAATAACAAAGAACACTTGCGTTACAGTGTGTATATTCACACACACACATGTGGCGCTCGCATGGTCCTAGCTCATTGTCTCATTGGCGGGCCAAATTCTCTGGGCGGGCCAAGCAGAGAAAGGGGAGGTAACATGGCCCCATATGACGTCATATGGGGCTGGAAGCCAAATCGAAGCGTTTCAGAGATCCTTTTTTCAAAGACAAGAAGATAGCTACTTCTTGGTTTACACCTAACGCAATTTTTAGCTACTGGGGGACCATAGGGAGGCTAGGGGAACTCAACTTAATGTTAGAAAGTGTAAATTGAAAATTGAAAAGTGAAAATTTCATGCTATGGGACCTTATGGCTTATTAATTCATAGGGCTCCTTTTAGGTATAGGCCCATTTGATTGTTGTTTCTGCTGATCAGGTGCACCAACCCATTGCAGCAGCAAATTTGATGATGGAGGTGTGATTGCTGCTCTGGGTGCATCACATAGCCCTGGGCAGAGCCGTATATAGAGAGAGTTCTGCCAACTGAAATCATGGGTGCCATCTTGTAGACCCAAGTGAGCTCAACGAAGATGGGATGTTGCAACAAATCGCTCATTATCATAAACTGTTTGTGAATGTTAAAAGGTTTCTCATACTTTGCTAAAATATAAACACTTTTACAAATATATCACGTTGAACGTCTCGAGAAGACAGACAATTATGCCCACATCGCCTACATGGCTCCAGACTAACTTTTTCACAGGTAGCACTGGTGCCACCTAGCTTTTCATTTAGTAGCACCAAAACAAATTAGGTAGCACCATAGTTTTCTTTGTATAGCGTGTTATTAATACATGACGTTATGTTTATGAAAGATTGACAGTAAAATAAATAATAAAAATAGATAAAGAATAAAAATAAAGATAGATAAACGCCTTAAATTAAGCGCATAACATGGAATATTTATATACACACACACACACATTATTCTGTGTGTTTTTATAAGATACCTGGGCATGATGGCATTAAATAATTAATTCTAAAGGAAATTATAATTAACCTATAGAGCATTTTTCCATATAGTTATTATCATTTGGCTATATGAAACAGAATTGAGACACACTCCTTACCTTCTGCATGGGCATGTTCAACCACAATATGGCCAATAAGAATATTGCACGGTTTTCCATCTTCAACGATACGGGCATATATAATCTCGCACTCTTTGGTGGATTTGTCAGTGGAACCGTCAAGCATGAACGAGAGGTAGGGGGCGGATGCGACTTTGTCAGCGGTCTTTCCCTTGAGTGTGTCTGCTATAACTCCCACAAATTGTGCACACGCAGTGTCGTTGGAATATGTGGGGTTGACGTTCAGTCCATTCTTCATCATTTTGTGAACGGGAGTTCCTCTTTAGCAATGTTGTAGGCGGTGTTAAACTTGATGATCATTTGTCTCATGTCTCATCTATCCGATTAAATGAGGTGGGGAGAGACTGGGAGCTTCATGTGATGCAGCGGTCCCTGCACGTCTTGTGCTTTTGGCTTTCATTGTGTAATTTTAATGACTGAACTTTGAATTGTGTAGACCCGTTTACAAAATGGGTTTTGCCTGCAACGGACGGGCCACATGTCCTGCAGTACACACACCATGGTTTGTCCTTCATAACGCAACCACGGGAACTGTGCCAGCCATTTTTGTTGAAAACAATACTTTACTTTATAAAACAATTTTTTCTCCCCACTGCCCCCCGCCTCTTTCGCCAACCTGTCACTGTCCTCTTCAGAAGAAGAATCTGAGATTCTTTTTGCTTCCTCTGCTAACCCTTCTCCAGCACCAACAGGCTCATTTGTTTCCTCCTCCGACACATTTTTCTTCTTAAAATAATCTACTATCGACCGCTTCATATCTGCTCGTCCTCCTGCAAGTAGCACCGGAGCGACCTCATTAAATTTTAACTCACACCGTAAGAAATTAGGTCGCATATGCAACCTAATAGGTCGCACTCTGGAGCCCTGATCGCCTATCAGTGGAGTCGCTTTCACCTTACCTTCTCCGATAGCCATCGCCGTGTAGCCTACGATTACTTATTGAGACATTGGCTAAAAATTACAACTTCTTGGTTATTTATTTTAATCTAGACTATAAATATTTCCCCTAAACATCAAATTAACCCTTCTCGTAGCCTACTTAGGTGTCATGATCAGACTGTCTATTGTTAAAAGTCTGACTGATGACTAATGCCCAAGGGAAAAAAGACCATACACGTATGATTTTGTTTATCAATTAAAGAGTTTTCTCTTTCATAAAAAATGAATCAGACATTAGCAATATAAAAATAACTTTGGTTACTTCTTAGACTATAACTTATAATACATTCTGAATGTTTGCATTCAAATCCTAGCAGTACGCAATAATTTGTACAACATTTAAACAACAGACTCTCAGGAAGATCCTCCAACAGGAAAATTCATATTCAATATTCATATTAAAATATCAACAGTGAAATCAGGGAAGAGCCATTAAAACATCTCAAATATTACGGTAAAAGTATACATTTTGTATTAGACAATCTTTAATATCTTTACTTCTTACACTATATAGCGTATAATACATTCTGAATACATTCTGAATGTTTGCATTCAGAGATGGTTCATCTTCAGTCCGTTTTCGTTTCGGTGGGGTGAAGACTAACAGTGTTGGGATGGAATTCGGCTTGAGCTTCCTAACACCATCAGCTCTGTGACTCTAACTGTGTCTCATCGAAGTGGTCCTACAAACGGAGTCAGACATTTTAATGCAATTTCAGAGAGAAAGTAAATGATGGTAATGGATTTTCACAGAATGGCATCTAACCAATGCATAGTTATTGCATGGATTACATAAGCGCTTTGGCACCATGCTGTTTGCACTAGACTCTAGACAAGAGTAACATAAGTCTCTCCAGCAAACATGAACTGACCATGTATTATCTGTAACTCGAGAAATAGCTGACCAAGCAATGCTGCAAAATGGCATTTGTTTGCAATATATCCACATGATTTCCGTGCAAAGTTAATCACAATCTTTCTGACATGCATGAACATAAACAAAGACAATGCAGCCGGTGTTTTTGAAAGAATGCAGGGTAAAATGCGGCAGTGCAGAAAGATAGCACGTCAAGTAGGCTAGCCTTGCAATGATGTAGTATTAATAGTTGTCATTATTCTAAAAATTGCATGGATTTTCACAGAATGGCATCTAACCAGTGCATACTTATGCATAAAAGAGCCTGGTGGAAAAATACAGACGGCAGATGCAGGTTGTTTGTCCCGGAGTTCAGTGCTAGCATTTGCATAAAAAAGGCGCAAAGAGCTAGCGAGCATCGTGTAGCTTAACACTACTAGGCTAAGTTCAAATCAAATTCACTTTGGTTAGTACTTTTTTCGAAGCATGCCATGAATTGATGGGGTACAATAATATTTTCCAAATGTGTTTTCTTTACAAAGTCCATGATAGAAATGTTCTTACCTCACACAACAAGGAAAAATTATTCGGCTTCCAGTTCATCCTTCTGACCCTCTGCTCCCACAATTTCCTCCTAGTAGGGTCCTGAGGGAAATGATGCAGACGTTTACCACGTCCGGGCCTCAGAGAGCAACCATAGGCTACACTTCTTTCGAAAAGTAATGATATTACAGATATATATTCCTCTCTTGTAAGTTGTCGCACTTGCCTTGATAGCATGGTAATGACGATTGATTAATGTTTGGTCTGTAAGATGGCGTACACAAAACACGTGACTACCTTTGAACCAATCCACGACAGAATTGTCCTGAACGTTCTAAACAGAGTTGGCGGAACTCTCTCTATATACGGCTCTGGCCCTGGGAAGCACTTGTGCTGAGGGATAGTGGATGTCACATTTCCTACTCTGGCCACCTGTGATCGGTTCTTTTAAGCAATCTTACACAAGATGGCGTTCTTGAATGTCATTGGTACGCAAAGCACAGCCGTAGGAACGAGGCGCTTGCGCCGAGTTCCGAAGTCCTGTGCTTCAAGTACCAATAATGACATTCAAGAACACCATCGAGTGTAAGATTGCAAATCAATAACACAAACCATCTTCATTATCAACAATATTGTAAAATGTTTTCATATTGTGGGTCAATTTGCCCTCAAATTCAAGCTTTCTGCTCGAGTTCATCTCCATCAGAAAATAGTTCCTATAGTAAAAGCGCCTCGTTCCTACTGCGCAAGTGAAACAATGTAACAGTTGAATGTTATGGACGTTATGGAAACTAGGCTCATATAAGTAGTTTCAGCTAGTTAGCTTAGCGATACTTTCTGTAATTAGGCACATTATTTTTGTCCGTTCTCTCACCAGGCATTTAAACACACTCTAGAATGGGAATTGACCAATCTGAGTGCTTGCTTAAACTTGTGTGTTATTGAATACCACATTAAGTCAGCTTTACAAATTTTCTCATTTTTCCCATGGACAGCACCAGATAAGCTTGAATGACGGGGATGTGGATCAGTATACACCGGAATGGTCCTTCAACAACAAAGCTAAAATGACAGACAACTTCATATTGGATATGACAATCCAATTTGAGATGCCTGGCTCCCTACAAGACATGTAGTATGTGATGTGAGTTTGAATTGAAAATCATATTTCTTAATGTCCTCAAACAGGAAACTGATCCAGATGACGTGGCTGCCAAGGGAGTCACTGTGGGAATTCTGTATGTCCTGTGTGGCTGAAGCCTCATCCCCCAAGATCCAAAACATCGCACTCATCTTAGAGGAATCCATAGTAGTAAAGGACCTTCCGGATACTCCCATGGCCTACCTTCTCGGCCTCCTTTATGCACTCAATATTTCCTATCCGGAGGACCTTAAGTACACCTTTGAAACACGTGTTCCTGGATAATGGCCCAAAATGCTCTAACTGTGTGCGATCTCTAAAGAAAAAGCTTTGTCTTGTCTAAACGTTGCAAAAAGAAAAGTGAAATAAAGAAACAGGTTTTCCCTCTTGGAGTCAGCTCTGATTAGCAGCTGTGAAATTTGACAAGTTCACATAATTGTTTTGTGTTGTGTTCTCAGACTAATTGCTGGTTAATAACTCAAAAGTTTGTAAAATGTGTGTTACACCCATTTGTAAGTTATGTAGTTATTGCTAATAAGGCAATGTGAAATTTGACATTGATTTATTTTATTTATATTTTTCTACATTGCTACATTGATTGTTCTAGCAAAATGTTAATGCAGAATGTATTTTCAAGTTAGACCTGTGAAGCCATACGTGTCAAGACAGCTGTGAATGACATGTTATGTGAATTTTAACAGAACTTTTTCATGTTAATTCTCTTGATGCCCATAGTCATCTCTGACCAGCAGCTGGCAAACTAATGTTTTAAGTGTTTATCACACATTTTATTGTCTTAAATTGTATTTTAGATGCATCTGAGCAGGGATTATTGTTCTAGCATAAGTGTAACTGCAGAATGTTTTTCAAGTTATACCTGAATATTTGGCCATATTGTTGAATTTGAAATTCACACTTTGATCACTGACTAGCAGCTGTGAATGACATGTCATGTGAAATTTAACACTGAACTTTTTCATGTTAATTCTCTTGATGCCCATAGTCATCTCTGACCAGCAGCTGGCAAACTAATGTTTTAAGTGTTTATCAAGTGAAGAATGGGGAGATCGCGCACTAGGGCTGAGAAGTTCCAAAAGTATTTTAAAAGCCGAAACAACAATTACAGGACACATAAACAAGGGGAAACGGTTCGGGTCTAGCCCTTCATCCGTGTTCCTTGTACGTGATGCGTCACAGGGCGCAGCGGCCTTTTATAGGCTCGCCTGCCAATCACCCAATCACCCCAAGACACATTAGTGTTTGGGGTCACAGTGTATCCAAATCACCAAAGTTACACCACAGGTACTATATCACAATTATATACAAACATGTACAGGAGATATAACATTTGTATACAGAAACAGTCACATTTTAATAGTGATACCATATTTAAATTAAAATTTAAAAAATATATAAAACATAACATTTAGAAAAAGGTACACATCACCCTTATCATCATAGCACATTAGGTTATCTTGCGTCCATGTTGGCCTAGTCCATTATTCAACCAACTATTCTAACTACAACAGTTACAGCGAACGTGTTAAGGTAAATTCATCATTGATACCACATAGACGGTCTCCTAAGACCAGTTCAGACCAAAGATTCGCGACGCAACGAGACTCTTTTGGGATGTCGCAGGGGAAAAGTTGCAGCAGTGTGAACTGGTCGTCGCAAGGCGGCTGATGCCGTTGCAAGGAGTCCCCAAAGATTGAACATGTCAAATCGCCAGGTCCAGTTTTAGAACGCAACGATGTGGCTATTTCTCTTCAGCTAATCAGGACACAGCACAACAATTTAGGCTTATTAAATACAAGTTGTAGATGCTAACGGTATTATCTTTAACATGCCCTGCAAATGTATAAATTAGTGTTCGAATTACGTGGGAGCCAGAGGGAACCGAGCTTCCAAAAAGGCAAAGTCAAAAAACTATACGTCACGTAGACTAATTTCACGGATTCCTGTGAGACCGGGTTGCCTTAATTACATCGGTCGCATTTGTCAGGTGAAAACTAAATGTCAAGGGAAAGAGGCAGTGGTTGAAAAAAGTATTTCGATCGCTTATTAAGTTCACTCGTGGCGTGTAATGATTTATTCGTTTCCCTGTATCATTTCCTTAATTTAGAAGAAAAAATATATATATATTATTATAAAAAAAATCACACTATAAAAAGATAATCACACCGTGCTGATATACAGTACAACAGCACGACCTCGAGTGTGATATTGCTTTTATACAACAGTGCTACGAGCACATTTTATTAGTTAACAGTAATAAGAAACAAGAGATTATGATTTGTTTGTTTAGTAATCATTTATTCGGCTCCGCCAACAAAAATAGTTCCGCAACTGAAGGGAGACTAGGCTGTTGCCAGGCAACACATATACAGTACATAAACATTCAGGCTATTTAACAGCTGATGTAACGTTAGCTAATAACGGTTATTAGAACGCCCGTACAGCGGAGTGATTATGTCTGTGAAAAGTCCCAGTGCTGTTATACTGTATATCAGCACTATGGAATGTCTCGTTGTCCAATCAAATTGCTCGGTTGGGACCGGTCGGAACTAACTGTTGTATAATGTAGCATAACGCGACCAGACGTCTGAAACCGGGACGTCTGATCACCCTAGCCTTTCTGTATCATAACGGAGAGCAAAGTAGTTCACCCAGCTCCCTTTCCTCAATGTGTCCTGCGCCACCTTCAGCAATCTATTTGACTCAATTAAAATGTATTAAATGATTTTAGTATCCTTAAAAAAGCAGTGCCGCCTGTTGATAAGATAAGCCCACTCCAGTGTTTCCCACACATAGGCCAATATTGAACAACGAGCGCCACAAATTGATTCCGCTTTTCTTATTATTTTTACTTGAACGCGATTTTTAAATGTAACTCCGCCAGCCCGTAATCGCGCCCCCGTAATGCTGCCAGTCCGACGTGTTCCCATTCCGACAGTCCTGTGCGTGTATGCAAATTAGCCATGTGCGCCAAACAGAAGAAGGGCCCTATCTTGCGCCCGGCGCAATTGACTTTCTACACCGACGCATGTGTCGTTGCTAGTTTGCACCCGGGCAAAGCTGATCTTCCCCCGCAGCAACCAGGCACCACTACACTTGCATGTTAAATATTATGATGTCAAAGATTATTCGTGTGAAACTGCATAGAAATAGCGTGTGGATTGTGGAAACATTTTTTTCCCATAGGGCTGCATGAATGAACATGAATGAAGTATAGTAGGCTATGCCATGCGTTAAAATAATAATAACAATAATACATTCGAGCAAAGTATATTCCAGGCTTCCAAAACAAAATCTAGTTTTAGGGTAAATGATTGGTTAAATTATTTGGGAAAGAACAGCTGATACAGCGGTAAGTTGTAGGCCTACTTTTAAATCAATGCATCTGCAAACACCGTACAGCAAACACATATGTTATTGACCCAGACATCGTGTACAAGCCCATTACTTTTAGGATTGAAGAGTATTTGATCGTGAGAAAACATAGGCTAGTTTTACCGCGAGTGAGTGTTTAAAAGAATGAATGAATGCGGGTGATGCTTGGTGTGCGCGTGTGTGTGCGCGCCCATCTGTCTAAACACACGCAAATTAAACACGTAAGTGTATGAGAAGGAAATCGAGTCAGTCGACCTGCGATAAGCAGCTGATTCTGAACGGACTCGTCTTCGAGATGGACGTGTTCTAACACATTGTTAATCAATGAAATGTTAACAACAGTATATCTGACCATTTAATTTTCGAAATTTTATGTGAAGCCGAGCTTCCCTTGCAGTCGAGAAGTCGCCACTACGAAAGAATGCAATGTATCCAACTAGCGGGATCTAAACAAACTAAGCTCCAGCGAATTACTACAATGCAGAAGTAGTGGAGAATGGCGAAACACAGCAACTCTAGCCTACCCCCCCCCCCCCCCACGTGAATGCACGGTAAAGTTGCGCAACACAGGTGGAGCTTATTGACACAACATCATGAACCAAGTCTGAGGCTAAAGCTAACCTCAATCGACCCAGACATCACAGAACTCTGCACTCCGCACACCCCTCTCACTAAGCATGATAGGCCCAGAGTCGCCATTACCAATTTCTTTTTTATTATTATTCTTATGGGTACATTCCCCAGGATTACTTTGAGAAGGTCACAGTAGGGCCTACTATTCTTAATTTTCAATTTGTGCCTGAGTAGGCTACATTCTCCTTCAAACCTAAACATTATATTCTGACCTGTTGTTAGTATTGTCTCGTTGCAAGTGTTTAAATACAATACATGAGTTTACATAGAGTCTACAGTTACAGTTGGTTGCTTCAGTCAAGTAAAGTTATGTGAATAATAAATCATATTATTAATATTAATGCCTTCTTTGTAAACTTTATTTTAATTCCGGTGGTACTTGGAGAGCCAAATCATTTCTAAGGTGGTACTCATGGTAAAAAGTTTGAGAACCACTGCTCTAGGTGTACACCTACACATGATCCTTTTCAAAAACTCTTCCAGTCTCTCTTCTTCCCTCCTTTCATGTCTTCTGTCTCTCTGCCTCTCTGTGTGGACCTTGTTGGATTTCAAATTGTTAGTTTGGTGTTACTTAGCCTATATTTTATTTATATTACAAGTGCCTTTCGAGCTAAGCACGGAAAGAACAAGTAGGCTTCTATAGGCTAGATAATCCATAGGCTATGTTACAGTTTCAAATATGTTAATAAGGACATGTTATTTTAATTCTGATTTAACATTAATTCCATGTTGTTACTTTTCAATATCAGTCATTAGGCTAAATAAAGTCACGTTTGGCAATTAGCGGAGTCCAAGTAACCTATTCTCGCAATATAGACCCTAAAGGTCTAAAGGCCCTCCTCAAAACAAAATTACAAGGTGTCTTAATGTAGTGTAGGCTATCAACCAATGACCAAATTACTAAACTAATTAAAGGCCATGACACAGTGTTACCTTCTGTTAAATTCCTTATTTCTGGGTCATACTGGGAATAAATTCTGAGGTCTTGGTTAAATACATATCTATGGCAGCAGGTATCAGTATACAGCTGTGTTCCCATGTCAATGCATGATTAAATGCATGATTAAAACATATCTAAACACATTTTGAATGTCCTACGTCAACAACAGCCAATGGCTTTTATATAAGCCTTCCTTCAATTTGTTGATAGGCCTACTAAGTAAACGAAATTTGGGTTATGGTTATCAAAAATGTTCGCCGCGCGCGCTCTTCGCACGCCCGCTGACATTTTGCAGATTCTCTCTCCAGCAAAAGTCCCATTAAGGCAACCCTGCCTTAATGACACATCCAATACTAACTCGAGCGACTTTGAGTAACATCTCGTTTGCTAAATGACAGAATGATAACAGACGAGCATGCTCGTCATCGAACAGTGGACTATGCGTGTCGACGTAGTAACAGTTGACAGTTGACGTAGTAACAGTTGACACAGAGAGGCCCTGACAGCACGGCTGCCAACCAGAGAGCCAAGCCCTGCAGGCGAACATCCATCTCTGATGTGTGATATTCATATTCCCCACCAGCTGTCAGCTCCGTCCTTTGTCCCCCCCCCCCAGCCCAGTGGATGCCCTACACGCTTTGCGCACACACACACACACACACACACACACACACACACACACACACACACACACACACACACACACACACACACACACACACACACTGTAATGTAATGTGGTCGCTGACCAACCCGGTTTCACGCAATTTCGTGCTCATGCGCGCGAACGTTATCTATTGAATCGTGTCCCAGAGCACGATTGTCTTGACTTGTTTCGTGCTACACGGAACGAAATGTAAACCCATGCATTTTGATGGGGTTGTCCTTGATCATTTCTCATAGAGCTGATGCACGCTAGGGGGCGACGTTGAGCCATAAATCCCTCACAGTGGGATCCCATGGATGTAATTGGTAAGTACGGGTACTGCTGAGGTAAACTAGACCACCCCATGAATGTATTTACCAAAAAAGGCGTAGGCCTACACCTGAAGTAAACTAGCTCAATAACGTCGGGTTTATGCAAACGTATACACCAAAGACCACATTATCCCTATTTTTCATTTATTTTAAACATTAGAAATAATCATCCATGGTTTTGAATGGCGAGGGTCAAACGCTGCGCGCTTGTAACGGCTTAAAACGTGGGTGTCTAAGGGACGTGGTTAGTTTTAGTTTTTGAGGGGGTCTGCTGAAAAATTCTGAGAAATTGGATTTTTGTAGCCTACTTGTTTTTACGAATCCTGCGCAGCCCGCCCCCTGTCGAAAATAAATTCCCAATTAATTGATCTAGTATTTATTATAGGCCTATAGGAGACCACCAGACCTCCTCGAAGCAAAGAAAATGGTCTGTTCCGTTCTATTAAATCCCAAGAAAGAAGACGCCATACCTGCTCGAAAAATGTATTAACGTTTTTTTTTTTTTTGTTAAATAAGAGAACATCATTAGGCCTACACGGTTACATAAAATAACATAACAAGCAAAGACAATGGTTTTATAGCCATGATTTAAACGGCATGCGAGCTGCTTGGGTTCAGCGTCCATAGCAACCATGTTAATGTCTTCCTAATAACTATCCAATAGGAAAGATGCTCACAACGTCGACTAGAGCCGTAGTCGGGTTAATACAGGAGTGAATGGGCTGCTGGAGCAGCCGGTCTGAACGTCAAACATCGACGGGGATGGCATTACATTGTAGTGAATTGAATCCCTTCTCCGTCTGCAGGAGGCGCCAAAGGGTACCTTTCCCGCCAGTGACTGACGCTAAAGTGCCCTTGCCACTAGTCGGGATTTGACGTTCTCGGAGTGAGACTGTACAGGCCGTGTCCCAATTCAGGGGTTGCATCCTTCGAAGGACGCATTTGAAGACCGCATACGTCACAGCGGCGCGTCAAGTGCTGTCCCATTTCGAAGGGTCCTTCGAATGCGGCCGAGATATGCAGCCTTCGTTTCCCGGATTTGAAGGACGCATCGGATGCATCCTTCACGGCCCAACGTATCCCAACATTCATTGCGCGTTGGATATTTTTTCAGAAATGGCGCGGAGAGAGCGGAAGCAGCAGCTGCAGCGAATACATATTTAATGACAAAACTATGTAAAAACATTTTTTTTATATAAAAGTAAGGTTGGGACCATTTTAAATATGTAACTTTATTGTCAAAGTTTAATTACATTAACGTTAAACTAATTAACGTTAAGCCAACGTCCTCTCTTCCTCTTCACCCGCCGGCTCCGGCGGTGAATCTTCTCCCACTCCTCCAATAAAAGATAAAACATAACCAATAAAATGATCATTTCTGGCTCCATATATCTCCTCCACTGTCCGGTTTGAACCGCAGCTGTCAGGGTTGCTAGGAGACAGGAGCGGCGCGTGGTCACGCAAGGTAAAGGACGTTAACGGCTGGTTGCGCAATCCGGAAATGCTCCGTAGGCTAGACCGTCCCATTCCACAACGCTCGTTCGGCCTTCGATGCAGCCTTCGCGGTCTACGAAGGCTGCATCCTTCGAAGGACGCATCCTTCGAAGGATGCAACCCCTGAATTGGGATGTGTGTTGGATCGGAAGATCGAAGATTCTAATCCTTCAACGCTGCTTGTTGAGTTGTTGACATTGACATTGACATTAATTATCGCCCCCTGTTGGTAGTCCTCCATTAAGCAGGCAAACAGGTGTGCTCTTCAAGCTGAGGCAACCTGACGTCATTGAAATATCCTTAGCGAGACCGAAAAAAATATATCAATTATCAAACTAAAGATCAGACACATTCACTGACTGAAGATTATGCAAGTTAAAAATATATTTTTCGCTAGAAATGTTATTAGAAACACGTTTAATGGTGAATCTGCCCTAAAATATTGCAATTCCCCTTCAGATAATAAAGACTACGTAAACATTTCACCAAATGCTGGGAGAACGTCTCGCCCCCCGTCAACAACCCCTTGCGTCAAAATCCGACGAAGAGGTATTTGCGGTCTTTGCGGTCAAAACTATCAGATGTACCCTAGACGTCGTTAAACGACGAAGAGGGTACGTGGGAAATCGTCAATAGGGGTGAGACTGTGTTGAGCAGGAAGGTCACCTGCTACACCTAGTGGACACTACAGAACATTACAGTCATTGTATGAAGTATTTAATATATGAATTGATAATAAAAAAAAAAGTGACCATGGTGGACACACCATCAAAACACATCTCCACATTGATGGTGGCTGAGATGAATGCACATGTCATCGATCTATGTAACTCCTTACTTGAACCAGATCATTTTAACATATAACTCCTATTCTCTCCTCCCTCCATTGGCTTCCAATGAATGCCAGGTCAGATTTAATGGTGATAGTACTTACCTATAAATCCTGAACAGCTTAGCTTCCTCCTACCTGAAGGACCTTATTATTCCCCCCTGAAGCTCCTCCAGACTTGGAGCTGGCCTTTTATCAATTCCAAAGGTTTCAAAGAAATCACCAGGTTACAGAGTGTTCTCTTATTGAGCACCCTATCTGTGAAACAGACTGGCTCCTGTAACCAGGGAAGCTGACTTCATGTAGAGCAGACAGGCCCCTGTTGCAGGGAAGCTGACTATCTGTGGAGCAGACTGGCCCCTGTAACCAGGGAAGCTGACTATATGTGGAGCAGACTGGCTCCTGTAACCAGGGAAGCTGACTTTATGTGCAACAGACTGGCTACAACAAGCTGGCTCTGCTGATAAATTAAAATTCAAACTTGAAACCTACCTCTTTACTCTCTCTCATTTGGCTCCTCATCCAGCTCTCATTACAGGTAAATCAATCTGTGCGCCAGCACTAACCTGCCGGTGATACTAGATAAGAGGTCTTCTACATGGTCCTTGTCCACCCTGCTCCATCTAATCATAATGCTGTCTCTGTTTTAGTGTGTTGTGGTGATCGTGACTGGGCGCCTGGCCACCCCATCTCACGGATACAAGCTTGTTCACCAGCCAGCAATTGTACTTCAAATGTTTGCTACTACTTTGTTTCTAAATTATGACTTTATCAATTATTGCACTCCTATCCATCCCTGGAAAGAGGAATCCCTGACTTTGCATTCCTTCTCAAAGTTTCATTCTTGGGCATTAAGGACATTTTTCTAGCCCTTTGAGGGGCTTGAGTTAGTGGGTATAGCCTAAATATATGGCATGTAAAGCCCTTTGCAAGACCAAGCGGGACCCTTTGTAACTTTGATTAAGGGCTATGCCTCTACAACGGCCTTGACTGGACTTCTCATAGTCTCAATATTGTTCAGCTTGTGCTGGAGGTCCACAGCTGGCCGCATCTTTCTCCATCAACACCCTTTTCTTCACTCATTTCAAAATGCTCTATTCCTCCTGGGATTGAACTGGACACACACACCTTTAGGTACACCTAATTATAAACCATGATAAAGTTAATTGAGTAGTTTATACTGTTCCTAGGAGTTGTGAACTTACAGCCATATAACACAGAGGCGTTGCCAAGTGTTTTACTGGACCACCTTTTCCTCCAACCTCTTTACCTTGGTGCTCAAGTCTGTTTCCATGGTATTTACTGGTCATTCTAGAATGACCTGTCATAGCTAATTAGCCATAACCCTTCAGCTGTGTCGAGAGTCATGCAGGTAGGCTTTACCATCAGCGCTGCATCACAGTTTAACTGGGACAGACATTGAAGTGTGTGTGTGTGGCTTAGTTTTAATGAATCTATATAATATATTAGTTTCACTTTTTAAATTGAATCATTGAAATTAAGTACATTTTCCACAATATTCTAATTTATTGAGATGCACCTATTTTTTTTTTTTTTTAAAAGAGGCCCATCCATTAATATCTGGGACTTAAGCAGTTTTCAGCAGTTCTTATTTTCTTGTGGATTTTCTCTTCAAGGACTTCTGTAATATTAAAAATCGGGTAGGTTATCTCTTTTATTCTGGCACCAAAGCTATGTGCCATGTTCTGTTAGTCAATTAATTAGTGTTTGAATGCAGCAGACTTCATGAAGTTCATGAATTAAGGCTACACATTTAGCAGACGCTTTTATCCAAAGCGCCTTCCAACGGTTCAAACACACATTCACACACTGAGGGCAGTCAGCTATGCAAGGGGAAAGCCAGCTCTATGGGAGCAGTTAGGATTAGGTGTGTTGCTCAGGGATCACCTCGACACTCAGCTAAGAGGACCCAGGATCAAACTAGCAACCTTCCGGTTACAAAGCAACCTGCTCTACCTCCTGTCTGAGTGAAGCTGACATAATTATGTCCAGTTTGAAACCTTTTCCACTTTACACTATTTATTTGCCAGATGGTTCATTATTTTCCACATTTTGCTGTTACCTTTGGCTGAATCTATAATAAGAATAAAGAAATCTGCCTTGGCCTTCTTCAAATCATTTACCACTGTGTTACATAAACCAGTACAAACTAAACGGTCTAGCCTTAGTCCAGATTTATGGGCAGATTTCAGAGCACTGAAGTTGTGTTGACCACTCGTTTTAATTAAATGATCATCGACATTGATTAATATGTGGGTGACTGTTGACAACCAGTCTTGTTATTGTGGGGACCATTGAACCACTACGAGCAGGCGGGAGCGCCTGAATCTCTCAATGGCCCCTGTTGTGTGTGTGATCGGCGGCGCGCGCTGCTTTATGCACAGTTCCATGAGAACACGAACGCGCATGCGTAAACGGGGAGCGAAGAAGGGCGAGGTGAACGGAAGAGGACGTAACGGAGGGAAGGGGAAGGGCTGCGTACACACGTCACGGCGAAATATAAATTAGCAGGCGCTAGGTACTATTTCATGTCTATATCTATTTATTGATACATTTTCCCACGTGTGTTCGTGATATCCTGAGACCCGTTGGAAGTCATTCGTTCGGGCAACAACAAAAAAATCCAGCGACCAGTCGCCCACTAAGAATGAGGGACAATGTGACTGGTTGGAGACACTGAACTTCCCGTCAGACTGACAGAGGCTAAAAGGCATCGACGACGTTTGGCTTTTGTCTAGGACTTTAACACTAAGGCAGTTTGACAGAGTCGTGGTGGCCATTGCCCTCTGCTTGGTGAAGAAGAGACATTTGTTTCTCGGACGTTGCCTTGCTTCTTTACTGCAGTGCGAGAGGGTGCAACACCGCTCCAGCTGCAGCAGAGAGCCGCGGACGGCTGAATGAGGGATTTGCGTTGACCACCAGCAACCTGGCCAGCTGTATAGCAACCATCCTGTCAGGTTGACTATCATGGAAACCTTGCCTGGATAAATCCACCCGAGTACATCCCCCCCCCTCCCCCTCGAACCTTCGCTCGGACACGACCCTCGGGCGCTGTCCTCGCCGGGGGGTGCAAACCAACCCCCGGATCGAAGTAGTTACGGGAGTCTTAGGGTTTGGTTTCCTGGCCCCTTCCCTGCCCATCTGTCGCTCTGGCCGACCCGAACCCAGCCCGACCATGGCAGGGAATCTGAAGAAAGGTGGGGGGCTCATCGGTATGATGAAGGATGCGTTCCAGCCACACCACCACCACCTCCACGCCCACCACCAGCCGGGCGCCGTGGACAAAAAGACGGTGGAGAAATGTTGGAAACTGATGGACAAGGTTTGTGATCTTCTTAGCCAGCTGTTTGCGCTGCTGTAGGTGTTAGCGACATGGCTAGTTAGCTTAGCTGAGTAGCTATTTGCGAGCTAATCTGCTGCAGCCTTCTGGTGCCCAGCAAGAGGAAGCAGGCTAGCTAGGCAGTCGAGAAGGACATGCATCTCTGATAACTCACGTTGGACCTTCTAGTGGGGAACAATCTATTAAAGGCCAAGTCAAACAAACACACGACTAATGCTGATGTGTTTCTTCATATTGGGCCAGAGACACAGCCGCTAAATGCTCTGTTGTTCGGTACGAGGGCTATGTTTTGCTCTTAACAGCTCTGGTCCTTCTGCACACATTTGTTAATAATAAGCATCGAAATCCTTCCAACTATAAAGGTGAGGTTGGTCAAGGATCCGCACTACACTGTGCGAGTCGAGCTTAATTCAGTGAGGTTTGTGGAGTGGCACACAAGGAATGTCTCCAGTAGCCTACATCATTGACATGACCACTGTCCACCACCTATCAGAAACGAGGCTTTAACAAACCTTTGTCACACACAAGATAACGTGACCGTTTAGGCTGGTTTATACTGTTACACAGGCGTCTCGTTTCGGTTCGCTTCAACTTCTCGGAAAAGTCCGTAGCCGCTTTGACCCCCGTTTCCTGTGTGATTCCCACATCATTATCAGACCAATGAGAGGACAAGACAGCCTTTTGTTTCTCCCAGCTCAAGTCGAGGTCTTTAGAATTAGTTTATAGTGACAAACGTCTATCAAAGTTGTTTTTTTTTTAATTCATTTCTTTTAAAATGTTTGCACCATGACAACTTTGGGTATTTTTGTTTCATTCGTATGATGTTTGGTGAATCTTTAGTGGGAAGGTGTCACCTACATATTTATTGATCATAATAGCTCCTCAATGTCAAACATCTTTGGCAATTATAGTGTTTAGTTAAAATCATAAGAAAAGTAAGGAGTAGGATTGATTCATGTTCCCTTCAAGAACATATGGGAGTCTCCTAATCCCCTGTTAATAAAAGTGAAACTATTTATTTGCCACAGTATACAAAGAATATTAATTGGATCCATCTCAGAGCATTCACAGCTTTCTGCCACATACATTTCATTGATGTACAGCAATTCATTCTGATAATTTAAGTATTAAATGAATGAATTATTAATCAAATAACAATGTGGTCTTATTCTGACCATCATACTTTTGGACTGGATGTAGATGGCTTCTTCAGGTTATGATTGGCAATGTTATTATTGTTGGCATAATGTTGTGATTGGCACATTTTAGTTATTCGATTTGTGTGTATTATATCTCCTGTGTGGGTCTTTTTTATGCTTGCTTTTTTGCAGAGTAACATTATGTGAATTGTGAAGTTGGGTAACAAGATAAAATAATGATGCATCATGTGACCTTTAAACAACAATGCATTATCAGATGCCTACTGTTGTGACCGTATTGCAAAACCCTGTATTTTATTGTGAATGTTAAGTTCAACTTGAGAAAACAAACTGCACCCCATCTTTACGACTGACTTACTATCTATCTTATCATCTTGTTGGTGTATGAGTGAAGCGATATCAAAACAATAATGGTGGAATCATTTTCAATGATACTAGATCTAAACTAGTCGCTGTCTTTCTCTTGTATCGGAAGACTATTGGAATGTGGCTTGTTCACAATATGTATTTTTATGATTACTGATCCACAGAACTATGTACAAAGAGGAACAACAACAGCAGACAGGAGAGGAATGCAGCTTAGCTTGAAGGCAAACATTGAACACCAGTCATGCCACCTTGAGTGATGTGAGAGAATAAAAGTGCATAATTATGCACAGACTTCATTATGGATGAAGACTAAATGTGTATCAAAGTATACTTGGCTTTTGGATAACTTAACTACCCTTTAGCAAACAACTTGTCTGTTCTTTTAAATAGAGTCTAGGTTTGCAGGGCAGGGCTAGTACAAAGTTGGATTAGCATGGAGGAATGGGGGAGTTAGTAACTGTAATTTTGTTGTAGGTTTATGAGCTTTGAACAAGCTCCTCACATATCAAACATTCTCTTGCTTCTTCTAGTTGTGTAAACAAAGCGAATTATCTGAAAGACAAAGTGAATTGTGGCCAAGTTACGTTGAGTCTTATGAATTGGGGTCATGCAAAGTATTTTCATCTTCCTGTAGGGTAGTTTTGCTATCCCACCCTCAAAGTGAATTTAGAAGCTAAGGTAGGAAATTCAACCTGATGGCTTGCCATTCTATTGTTGCCATCAAACAAAATAAGTGCCAGCACCATTTTATTTTATACATAGCCTTTTACTTTTACTTGAACAGGATCTTAAAGGTACAATATCTAACAATGACCCCCAAGTGTTATGATTTTTTTTTGCTCCAAATTCACAATATTGGAGAGAGTTGTTTCCCCCCGCCACCTCTCTGCCAGTCTCGCAGCTCCTCTGGGTTACCAGGTTCAGGACACTGAACGAGCGCAAGGCGATTGCACATTATATTTGAAGACAATTGTAATCAATATATATACGAGGTGTCGCTAAGCAAGATAAGCAAGATACCTAACCCTAACTGCTCCCTGCAAGCTTGCTGGCTGACACCGCTGTCGGTGTGTGAATGTGTGTGTTAATGTAATGCAATATTGTAAAGCGCTTGGCCACTGGTTAAAAAAGCCCTGTATAAATGCAGTCCATCTACCATTCATGATCAGCTAATGTATACATTTACTAATACAGTTTATTGGTTGCAAATTATAAACATGGCATTCGTCTTAAAATCCTCCTGGGCTCTAAGCTGTCTCCATTTTTCAAATGCATCTTAAGGATTTACCCCTGTGTTAGCCGGCCCTTGCCTCAGAGAAAGGATGAGGCTTTTTGGGTTGGTTGGCATCTAGTATAATCAGTTGATCTAGTTTGGTTGCTTCCATGGCTGCAGCACGCTGTGTTTATGAGCTAATTTGTTTCATATCTGGAAACCCAGGGTACTTGGAATCATAACAAAAAGAAACAACACTAACTTTCAGACCCCTAATCAAAATTTAAACAGCATACTGGCTGTAGCATTGTTGTCACCTCAGCACCAGTCATTTATTTTATACATAGCTTTATAAGTTATGAGAGATGTAAGTTATGTTCCAGTGATGACAATATTGCACAAACTTAATTACAGTTCTGTGATAGTGGACGAATAGAAGTGGATGATTATTTTGTTGTGAATTTGGTTCAACTATAAATTTGAAAAATGCTTAATCGTCAATGTTTGACGAACTTTCATGTTTTTTACTTTTACACTGCTACATGATAGGATGGTCCAACTTTGTTCACTTATTATGAAATGTTCCCCTTCTGATGTTGATGATTGATGCAAGTTGTCCTGTTTTACACCATTGTGATTTTAGTCTTTTTAAAGGGAGAAGTTCAACCTTTGTGAGGTTATCTATGGGGGAATATTCAGAAATACCTTGTATCTTGTAGGGTTAAGCAAGAGAGGGTTAGAGTTGATTAGTTGTCCTTCTTAGGGTAGCCTTCAGTGGTCATGGAAGGGTTTTGGTTTTAGAGTCCACTGGGGCCATTTTCTTCTTGCCTTTTCTCACAACACTGTCATTTCACATTCTGTATATCTCCACTTTAGCATTGATTCCAACAATATTGTGCTTTATGGTCAAGTGTCCTATTGGATAGTAGAGCTATGTTACCATTGCAAACTGTGTATTAAATAAATAAAGCCTAGCATACAATCTAATCAAACGTCTGTTTTATTTTGTTATTTTATTTTTAATCCTTGTTCTCTGCAGGTGGTGCGCCTGTGCCAGAACCCAAAGCTGGCTCTGAAGAACAGCCCGCCGTACATCCTGGACCTGCTGCCAGACACCTACCAGCACCTCCGCACCATCCTTTCCCGTTACGAGGGCAAGATGGAGACACTGGGGGACAACGAGTACTTCCGAGTCTTCATGGAGAACCTGACCAAGAAAACCAAGCAGACCATCAGCCTGTTTAAAGACGGCAAGGAGCGGATGTACGAGGAGAACTCGCAGCCCCGGTGAGCAAACGCATGCTTGGTTGTACACTGGTGGTGTTGGTAGTAGAAGTGGCACTAGCAGTAGTAGAAGAGCTTGGCAGAATGGACCTGTCCTGCAGTTGTTCTCAGGATTTGAGTACTGTGAGGGAAATGTGCATGACTGCACAGATGCAAGTACAAAACAATGTGCCAGTTACATTTAAAGGCAGGATGGTTTTGCCCATGTCGCATGTGGAACGACAATGTGGTTTGTGTTCAGAATGCTGCACAACTTTCATGTTGTTTGCGACTGTTTGTGGCTCTAGATGTCATCCTACTAGTACTTACCCCTGAAGTTTGTTTTTTTATGTGTCACCATCCAGTGGCTTGCAGTCAAGCTTTCCTTCCTTTGGTATCTTGCAATGTTTGCTTTTCTTACACTCTTGGCAAAGCTTCATCTCTTTATGGAAGCAAAAGTTGTTAAAAAACGGATTTACAATTTAGTTTCAGTTAAATCTGACAATGAGTGGCTAACTGACTGACGTACGTACTGTATATAGCATAACATTTTTCAAAGTTATATGCAATTTTACACCTAGAAAACATCTGTTATGTCAAGACCTTGAACAATAAATGTCAACGTGGTAATGCAACTCTTAATCAACCCTACTTTAGTGTTTCCTACACGACAACTGTAGAGGACTTGTTCTACAGTGAAGTTTTCATTTCTAGGTCTGAAGGAATAAGGACCAAGCACCTTGTTGAAAAGCGACTATTAAACGAGAATTAAGCGAAAGTAAAGGAGGGTCTGGTTAGGCCTAGCATACGGGGTGAAAGATTACAGATAGACACAGACTTGTGGTTTGCACTCTTACCTTCTTCATCGGTTAACGGAGATATTAGGCCTGTCAATCATGTTTACCCTTTATCCTCCTCAAAGTTTCTTGGTTGTGAGCAGTAGAAACAGAGGCATTTAGCTGTGCTGCGTCATTCTCTGTTTAGAAACCACACATTTTGCATTATTATTGATAATGATGTCCTGTCATAACCATCAGTAAGGGATGGCTTGAAGGTGGACATTTGTGTAGCATTTGAAGTAGGTTTTGAGTCGTAGATACTGTTAAAGTATATGAAGGGAGGGTCATTGGTGAACAAGTGTTATTAATAGCTGGCTTGGAGTATACTTGAAATTATTTGCACCACAAAAGAAGATAAGTTAAACAGAATAGCTTAGCTTTCATTATAAGTTTGCTGGAGAATTAACTGACTGGAACGATGGCGGAACCCTGAAACACATTTGTGTGTTCAAACGCCTTCTTATTATAATTCACTGGTAGGTTAGATTACATTATGAATCACCTATGGGAAACATGAATTACTAAGGCTGCATCTATGATGTGATGCATGTGCATTTGTCTTTTAAAGCAGTTCCCCTAGCTCAAGCGGTCTAGTCAATGAGAAAAACTCTCATTGTACTGTCGTGCACTGTGATAGTTTTTATTTATGCCTTTTGGGACACATCCTTGTCTGTTCCTCCATGGAGAGGCCTTGTTTTAATCTACAATGGCAGACTTTAACAGGACTTTAACATCAGAGAATAAAAGGAAGCCTGTAGCACAAGCCTCCCCTTAGATTAATTATCACAGGACTACAAGAGGCATTTTTCGGAGCAAATTAATTCAATTCATTCATTGTTATTATACCACTAAACCAGGGGAACACACAGTTGCAGCAGAAAATACATCCTGGTCCGAAGAGTTCTAAGCACACGCATGCACATGCACAGCTCACAGCGCAGCATACAAAGACATCGTCTGTGCAAGAAGGCAGTGGCACTGACTCTGCCCAATGGATATCAGCCCACAGGCAATGCTTAGGAATCAACCAATGCCATTAAGCCTGGAGGGAGCCTACCGTGGGGTTTAAACTGCAACAGATGTTACTTAGCACATGGCTTTTTCAAAGCCTGTCTTATGGCAAATGATTGAAATTGATTTGAGATGAGTTTGGTTGTGCACAGCTATTCCTTTCTTTAATGTTCACCTCCTATTTGTTGTACACCCTGCCTGCCTTAGCGCATGCACATCACGGTAAAATGTCCTAGTGTCGAGAATGGAGTGCAGCGTGGGAGGTTATACTGTGTTGTGATGTCCTGCGCATTTCTCCACAATCACATCCGCCACCGATTCTGATCCCCTTGCTTATCTACAGTTTTCTTCACAGCCTCACTTAAATTGAGTTTCACAGCCTGTACTAGATTCCCCGCGAGACATGCTGTTCATTGACATAGCGTTTACTAGACTTGGCCACAGTGTAAGCTAAACTGTGTAGACGGAGGGGAAGCGATATATGCTATTCCATTTATTTTTTTAGAGGGTAAACAATAAAGTTTGACGACCCATAGTCAGATCGGACACGGTGCAACACAAGATTCAGACCAAGCACTTCCTGTTTTTATAACACCTTCCCCTGTTTCTAACCAGCACCAAAAAAATGAATTTTCTGTCTATGTTCTATCAGAAGGCCAAATCGAGAGCAGGTGGTTGACCTATCTAATCAACCACCAAACACTACTATTGTGTTGCTGGTTGGTTGACTTATCTACCCAATCACTACTAAATTGTGTTGCACTCACTACATTTATATCAAAATATCTCTTCACTTCGGCACCATTTTTCGAAGCAGATCTTGCACTTGCCATAAAAATACTTCATATAACTTCTCTATAGCTGCCGAAACTGAAAAGAACACCCCATCCACCACTGAATCTGAATAGTTTTGACCTCACTGTGAGAGACTGCTTGATCTGTCTTCCTGTGCTATGCTACCATTGCATCCTGACCCTGGTAAATACATTCTACTCACAGGAACTGGCACCATATGAGCTAAAGAGGAAGCCAACCATATTGTTTTCTGGTTTTGCATTCATGTTATAGGTGACAATGGGGAAACCTCTTGCTTCTACAATGCATGTCTGTTGACACTGAGGAAGCCAGGCACAAGCATATTTTATGTTATGAAACTTTGGTTTGCAAAGTCGCGAACAGTAAAGTATGGCGAGTTAGGCACTGCCTTCAACTACTGCTCATTGGCCCTTCCCTGCCAATGCATTCCTCCTGGCTTATTATTGATCAGAGGCATTTTACTATATAGTAATAATCTGTAGTTTGACCTTCCATAATGGGTTCACTTTTTCATTCCATATTCCAATTTGATATCAAACATTGATTGTGTTACTGCTATATTTCTAATCTGATAAATTTTTATTTTCAGCAATTCCTTTAGAGATGTAGACAGGAGCATGAAACATATGGACAGGATAAACAATACAGTAGTGCCAAATAACACCACCTGCTCTGGCAAAGCATTAATGTTTAAACTTCTGATCTATTTTTAAAGCTTTTTTTGCTATGCTACCTGCTTTCGACGCCAGATCTCTGTTGCACCTCCTTCATGAAAATTAGATTAAACCAACCAAAATTCTCTCCATTCTCTCCAGGGGTTATAGGGTCTCACTGCGTTTATACAGGGGTAATACCGGGGGTTATAGGGTCTCACTGCGTTTATACAGGTAATACCAGGGGTGTTTAGGGTCAAACTGTGTATACTGGTTACTTATTAATTAAAATAAAATAAAAACCTCAAATACATACATTTTAAAAAAGTATGATAAATCGTTAAATAGTCGAAAGCCTTTGCGGTTCTACAGTCATGCAATGATTAAATGGGTTCATTCAACAACGTTCAAGTTTTACAATAATAAACGTCTGACACGAATACGGAAGGAGAAATGTATAGCAGCATGTCGCTGCTAAAAATCATACATCTAAATAGCAGTCTGTACAGTTGGAAGAGCATGCACTGAATTAGCGATGTGACACAATTAACTAAAGACGCGACCACCGGGCAGCAGCACTCCTCTAGGGCTTGTACATCAGAATGCATCATGGGATTTTTTTATTGGGTATAATCCGCCATATTCAGAGGCCTCAAGAGTTGTTGTACATTAAAACATAACATTACAATATATCGCAACCTAGGCTCATAAAAATGTAGTTTTGGCCACATCTCTCGTGAGAAACTCTTTGGCAGTTTCAAACATAGCAATGTCTTCCCATAATGACAAATAATTTGACGATTACTAAGCCATGACCACAAAACTAACACGATAACATTCCAATGCTCCCAGGCTTCCTAAAAAATGGAGGCGGTCATTCTAATGTGACGTCACAATGTTCAAGCCATACAGAACCATCATTTGGTCAATATTTCTACACAATTGGCAAATTGCAAGATGCCCTAAGCAAAAGCTTAACAATAATTCAATTCAACTTGATACGTCAGGTTTCAGAATTTCCGCTTTTGTTACAACATTAAAATCGTTCCCCTCTTCCTCTTCTCGAAATGAGGCAAATAAAAACCAGACAGGTCAGACAGGTCCTAGCACATTAAACAGTGCTGTGTCTGTCATTGTCAATGTTGAGCTGAGCTCAATAAGTCATTCTTGGCTACCTTAGACTATGTCATGCTTTTGCCTGCTTGCTAGTGACGTGAGCAATGGACCTTTGTTTTGGAATTGAAAGTTTGTCTTTCAAAACAGCTTTCATTGTGAAAGCCTGGATGGGTGCCAGTTTCACATTTGAAAGGGAAATTACAATTGAATATGCATGCCTATCTCCTTTTGGCAATAAACTATAAGAGTTAATGCAGAACTACAGATTACTTCAAAAGAGCCTGCATGTGCGGTCACTGCCGTTGTCTGATGGTTTCTAGAGTGGAGAGGGCTACATTTCCCCTTCCAGCGGTTAACATTTCTGATGTCACGACTAGAAAAAAAGAGGAAGGCCGAATTTCCATCCGATGGTGCAATTGCTGTATACACACCATATAAATACGTGTACACGCACACAAATGCACCACAATGTTGATTCCCCTTCATCCTAACCAGTGTCTCGATATTGTCGATAGTTATTACTTTATTTTCCTTGGTTGGTTTTTTGTCAGCGTTTTAATAACCATGGGGACAATCCGTCATGTCTTGTGCTCCATGGCTGACCTGTCCCACTGTGCATTGGTGCATTAGGGCATCGGTCACAGTGCAGTGCAGAGTCGCCTGGCTGACTACTGCCTTATCACAGCCAGCAGGAAACAGGAAAGGAGCAGTCAGCTGTAGGGTCGGAGGTCAAGCTATCACATTAGGGGGAAGGGATTGTGAGCGACATACAAAAAAATAGGCTATATTCTGTCCAAAAGCCTGTTGGGTTCCATGGTAATGGCCATGAGTTGTGGAGTGTAGAGAATATTACAGGCTTGCGATGATCCACTTGTGGGTGAGCAAGAAGCGCTGCGCTCTTTTACCGCTATGGTCCACTGACTTCACATCCTCCCTGGCACAGCGGCCACTGAAATAGCAGTAGCAGTTCTAGGGCTAAGCCATCAGAGTGGTGGCTTCCACTCAGCAGACACACAAACTACAGAGTGGACATTGTGCTAACCAACTGCCCCTGAGGATGGGAGGAAGAGACAGAGGCAGAGCTGTGCATGAATAGAAAGAGACAAAGGGGGCATGAAAAGATGATGATACTGAAAAAGATATTGGCTTACACTCGCTGCCTCTCTCTTTCTGGCTGTCTGATTCTTACATGTCATATTAAGAAATTGCTGATTGCATTGTTTATAATTGACGTGTCAAGAATTGGTGTCTGTGAGATGAAATCTTGGTAAAAATGCAAGGCATATCTTACTTTTCACTTTATTTATAAACGTTCCTCCTTCTCATGGTGTGTTCCAGATGCCTCGGACACCAGCCTTCCGAGTTTCACTTGTGACGTCATTTCCTGTTATAGAGTTCCCGTTTGTCTTTGTGATCGTGTCATGTCATTGGCTAGTCATTGTTATTGTTAGCTACATTAGCCTCTTTAGCAAACCAGCTCGAAAACGGACAACACAACTTTACACTGTATTGCACGCACAGCAAGACAATGACAAGACAACAAATCCAGAGTAAATAAATCTCTTCACGGACGCAGCCATTTTTGTTGAGAGCATCATCACATCGCTCGGACTACTCTCAGAATTCCGAGGGGGCATGACCAAAAGGGGGCGTGCCTCAGAGAAATGCTGCAAGAAAGCTGGGAGATTTCCCCAGTTCCGAGGTATCCGAGGCATCTGGAACACACCATCATAATCACCTTGTTTGTACAATCAATTTGTGCCCAAATCTGACCAAAAACGGATATTAATCGATTGCTCATCCTCTGAAATCCTTAGAAATGTATTAATTAATTGGTGTTAAAATAGAGTGTGGGTGTGTGTGTAAGTCGGCTGGGGTTTAAACTGTGCTAGATGAGGAAACATCAGCATTTAGAGTGTAGCAGTATAGAGCTCCGGTTATACGCAGGGCCTTGAGTGTTGGGGTAAATGGCTTGATAACGGATACGCAGCAGATGAAGGTGGAGCGCCAAGCGAACGGAGGGGGTTAAGGGTGTAGAGCCCAGATTAAAGGAAGGACGACCACAGAGAGGCGGACAGTGGATGGATTGGGTGGCAGATTCAAGGCAGCACGGCGGGCCGGGAGCAGAGGAAATGGAGTAGGACCCCCTGTTGGGAGGGGACATGCTGCAGCAGACACGCGGCTCACTGCTCATCTGTGCAGATATGAAACCGTGGACGGAGCACAAGCATTCGCTTGGAAGATCGAAGCCCCGCAAAGCATCGGGCTTCAGAGATCTAGTTATTTATTGGGAAATGAAGTCATGATCGTTGATGAATTCAATTAGCCGCCCATTTTGTGGCTTGGGAAAATATGAACCATCTTCAACATAATGACACATGAGAAGCTACCCTTCTGCCACATGTAGACCTCGCCTGTTGTCTTTTCACAGTCATGTCAGTACAAGCCCTGTATTGCACCCATCTTTAGGTCAGTGAGACGGACAAAGTAGGAATTGAAGGATTAAAAACGTCCCCTCCCATCCCCACCCCATAGATTACAAAGTGTTCCCCATTAGTTCAGAACTAGTTTTGTGATAGCTGGGTATAAGCATTAGCAAGATGTTAGTGTTAGCTTGGTGAAAGCCTAAGCGTGGCATTTGCGTTAGATGGGTTTTAGCCGGGCATTAGCGTCAGCTTGGTGTTAGCCTAGCGTGGCGCTATGTGGGGGTAGCTGCGATGCACCCTGCCGCCCCCATGGCTCTCTCTCGCATGTCAATTCTCCGCTCCTTGAGAGCCAAGGACAATTCCCCTCTGTGTTGCCTCGTAAATCACGCCTTTCTCTACATACCACTTCCTAGTGCTCTGCTGGGATGGCGAGGCAGCTTTGTGGCATGGTGCTATTTCCTATCCCCCTCCCCGTTCGCCTTGACTCATTCCCTCTGCTTCTCCCCTCCTAGTTCTCTCTGCGTTGACTTCACACTCCTCTCCCCATTTGAACTTCCTTTCCTCTCTCACATGCTTGCCTTTTTATTTTTATTTTTTCAAATGCTACATGTGCCGACGCTCAACTTAGCCATACGAATGCTAGTGTGTGTTTGTGCCAACATACCTGTAAAACAAGTCTCGCTCTGTTCTTAATTATCCTCTTCCTCTTTTCTGTCTCCCCTGACAGAAAGTTTTCCCCCCAATTATCAAGTGTGTGTGTGTGTGTGTGTGTGTGTGTGTGTGTGTGTGTGTGTGTGTGTGTGTGTGTGTGTGTGTGTGTGTGTGTGTGTGTGTGTGTGTGTGAGAGATTGTAGGGGGTTAATTTAAATCTCTTCCTTATGGAAGCAGCTTAAAAGTGGTCTGACTCTGTAGTGGTCTGAAAACCAGTAAAAGGTCTTTCTCTCAAACTTAAAAAGGCCAATTTCCCACATTTGTCATAAATTAATTAAACAGCTATAATTGTTTGATGGTGTCCAAACTGCCTTGATTATAATGATGGTAAATAATGTCCTTAACTTCAGGGGGTAGAGCATAGATTAATGGACAATACATACTAGTTTATCATGGTGGTATTCAACAGGATAGTATCAACGTGTGATTCTCACCCTCCACCTCCCTGCAACCCATTTCCTGTCCACAGGCGGAATCTGACCAAGCTGTCGTTGATCTTCAGCCACATGCTGGCGGAGCTGAAGGCCATCTTCCCCAACGGCTTGTTTCAGGGCGACAACTTCCGCATCACCAAGGCTGACGCCGCTGAGTTCTGGAGGCAAGCTTTCGGGGACAAGTAAGTCAAAATACACAGTCGGCCAGGAACACAACGCAATACGACTTGTGTGTTTCACGTGATGATAGGTCCGTGTGTAAAGGAACAATGTTATAGGGCAAGAGATAAAAAAACACACAGAGCAAAGACTTGGATGACACACAATCTCATCCTGCACACCAACACCTTGGTTTCTTCATTTTGCACCTCTTATCAATACATAAATGAATCATCAGCGACAACATTGTGAGTTGCAGTGTATAGAACCGTGTCAACGCGTGGTTTGTTACCTTCATAGCTTTATTTTGTTGTTGTCAATAAACATTCTGTAGCATTCTATAGTATGTGCATCAGTATCTCTGTGCGCACACATACACACACACCCCATTCTCACACCTGTGTGTGTGTGTGTGTGTGTGTGTGTGTGTGTGTGTGTGTGTGTGTGTGTGTGTGTGTGTGTGTGTGTGTGTGTGTGTGTGTGTGTGTGTGTGTGTGTGTGTGTGTGTGTGTTTTTGTTTGTTTGTTTGTTTGTTTGTTTGTTTGTTTGTTTGTTTTAGGACCATAGTGCCTTGGAAGGTGTTCCGCCAGTCGCTCCACGAGTTCCACCCCATCAGCTCCGGCCTGGAGGCCATGGCCCTCAAGTCCACCATAGACCTCACCTGCAACGACTACATCTCTGTCTTCGAGTTTGACATTTTCACCAGACTGTTTCAGGTAGGCACCAGACACCTGCAGTCAAACGTGTTGACATTTGCACAGACTCACGTAGAGTCACTATCCCCTTTCGCACTAACTGCTAACGAACCGAATCGTCTCCATGCGGCTGGCTGTAATGGAGAGAGAGAGAGAACTGAGATCAATTCATAATGTTCAATGGGCTTGAAGGATGCAAATTTAATTTGCGCTACATGTCATGAACTTCAGCTTATCAGCCTCATCTTCTGTGGGCTCACTGTGAACTTGTCAAGAGGAAGTTCAATGACTTGCATTGTCAGCGTGGATGATGATGTAAAAGTATCAGTCTTTTTTGTGTGTGTGTGTGAGTAAGGTGTTTATCAGTGGGAATATGTAGCAAAGCATTCTCCATCAAGGTCGCTATAATGATCAGCATGCAGAGGAAGTGGGAAACGGAAGAGGAGAGGAGAGGCCAGAGAGGAAAGCTAGATTAGGGTGAATGTTTATCAGCCAACATCTCCCCTCTTCCACTGCAGGCTATTGCACTGGTAATTGTGAAAGGCCTTTTGTATTGACCCCTTTTACTTGTTCTTCCATAATGAAGACTGTAATGATATTGTTAGCGGTATAATGATATAGAAAGGTCCCATGACATGCCACCAGATTTCCAAAATGGCTTGTAACGGCTAATCACACCACACCTGGTGGCATGTCATGGGACCTTGAAGCCATTGTCCTTTTGCATGAGGCAGAATATGGGCTTATTGTAGGTTATACGGATGATAGGCCCACGGTAATGCTTCTTACACACTCGTCCCCCACTGAATGACATGATGCTGGACAGCCCTTTTTTGTGCTATCTTTCCTCAATGTCTTAGACATGCTCAGTGTTTGACATTTCTGTCTTGAGTGGAGCCCTTCGATTATCCCTAGGTATGTAGCGCCGGTCAATCGGGAGCGATATCTGAGGACTCAGGCTCATGCTTCAACGTGTCCTGGTCCCATTAATGTGTGTATTTAAAACTTGGTGTGTTTTCTCACTTGATATGGGTGGCCTCTGCACTTAGTTTACAGGGCTATGGCTGTTATTTCCTCCTTGTAACGCAACCAGCGAGCAGCTCTGTCTGTGGCGATGGAGTCTTTCTTCATTCTCCATTTAGAGAGAATTAGGACTTTTGTTATTGAGACTAATGCATTCCCAGAAAGTGCTTTTGAAAAAAATTTCCCCAGGGACGGACGTGACATGTGCTGAAAGGTTAAATGCTGTTTTAAGACGCATTACACATTACGAAAGCATCAGGAACCTGCTTAAATACAACATTTGAAGCATAAGCCTCTGGGGAGGGAGGCTACAATTGGCTCATTTTGTATTACATGGTGCTAGAAGTGTCTGTATACATAATGAGGCCTTGAAAGTGATTTTAGTTCTGCTTAGTTGCTACTGGCTACTTTTAACTGTCATCCATGATTCAGGACGTATCCCAATAATCTGCTTTCACTGCCGTGTGTGTGTGTGTGTGTGTGTGTGTGTGTGTGTGTGTGTGTGTGTGTGTGTGTGTGTGTGTGTGTGTGTGTGTGTGTGTGTGTGTGTGTGTGTGTGTGTGTGTGTGTGTGTGTGTGTGTGTGTGTGTGTGTGTTACACACACAGCCGTGGTCGTCCCTGCTACGGAACTGGAACAGCTTGGCAGTGACTCACCCGGGGTACATGGCCTTCCTCACCTACGACGAGGTCAAAGCGCGGCTGCAGAAGTTCATCCACAAGCCCGGCAGGTCAGACTCAAATGACACACAGACACACACACAACCCACATGGCAAGCCAGATTAGCGTGTTGTCACAACACAAGCCTGATATTCCATGACCTCCCAATGACCAGTGCTGTCGATGCGAGTGACTCAGTGTGTCCCATAGCCTACCTTGTCCTCGCTGCTTCACCAGTACCCATGTTGGCACATATGTTGTACCATTGGGGTCAGCTTAGCTTAAGAGGTAGGTTGTAGGAGGTTTCCCACGGTGGTTACAGGCCGCCTAAGTAACCGCCGCCTGCCGCCTTAACTATGTTGTCCCAAAAAAAAGATCTAAATATATTATCTTATATCTTTATGTAGAATATTTAAAATGTTACAATTGCACAAATACTTTGACCCCATCTGACGGCAAACCACCCCCGGTCTGACGGCAAACCTCACCACCTTAACCAACATATTTTCTGCGGGAAACCCTGTAGAGCATGTTGACTTGTAACCGAAAGGTTGCTAGTTTGATCCTCTGCTCCTCCTAGCTGAGTGTCGAGGTGTCCCTGAGCATGCACACCTGACCCTAACTGCTCCCCGACGAGCTGGCTGTCCCTTTTCATGGTTGACTCAGACATCGGTGTGTAAATGTTATCATTTGGATGAAAACAAAACCCACAGTGGACACACTACTCACCCAGATATACATTTGTTTTATTTCATTTCCGTGACCAACTGCTCTAGTAGTAGTGTCTTGAAACCACCGTGTGTGTGTGTGTGTGTGTGTGTGTGTGTGTGTGTGTGTGTGTGTGTGTGTGTGTGTGTGTGTGTGTGTGTGTGTGTGTGTGTGTGTGTGTGTGTGTGTGTGTGTGTGTGTGTGTGTGTGTGTCCCAGGGCAGCATGGTACTGGCACCTAGCATCAATGGCTTTATTGTGCACCAGGCACTGATGTCATTTCTTAGTGTTTGCCGACATACTCCCACGTGGAAACCAGTGCCCCTCAATGACATGCACATTTACCCCCACACACTACTGTTCCTCCCAGTTTAGCTGGCCTGAACTGTGTCACAGCAACTTGTCCCACTTATATTTCATCCAGAACATGCACGATAACTGAACCATACAAACTGCAAATTTTAAAGGGTTTTAATTATTTGGTTCAATTGGTCGGATGCTTTAGTGGAACTTCCAAGTATTTTCCTCGAGTGATGCAGGTGTAATGCATAATACAGCATCTACATCATGGAACTCTGCGTCTTCATCCCCCAGTTACATCTTCCGGCTGAGCTGCACGCGGCTCGGCCAGTGGGCCATCGGGTACGTGACGGCGGACGGCAACATCCTGCAGACCATCCCCCACAATAAGCCCCTCTTCCAGGCCCTCATCGACGGCTTCAGGGAAGGATTGTGAGTCCTACCACAGTGTCACACTACAATCTTCTCCCTTTTTAAACGCCTACCCTCCTCAGCCCCCAACTTCTCCTTTTTTCGCTTTTTTTCTTCTCTTCTCCTTACGGGTCGTTTATTATTTCACGGCAGCTCTCCATCTGGGGTATCTAAGTGCAGACTGCCCGTCGGGTGCTAACCAAGTCAGTCGTATCGTGTTGCTTGTTACCGTGCCCGTGCCCTTATCCTGAGCAGAGCGCAGGCGGTGTGCAGTGCATTCGATTTCAATTCGCATCAAAAAGGCCAGCGTCGCATTGATCTCCATGTAATGCTGTCTGTTGGAGGCCAACTCTGAGCCCGACATTTGATTGACCTTATTGTTGGCTCATCTAAACCTCTGATCAAATGCTCATTTATACACCGCACGGCCTCCATCTACAACACATTCATCAAATGGCCCTATTGTGTCCCTCCGATCCTTTTATGTTCCTGTCTCTTCCTGAGGTTGTGCACCATATGGTGACGTATTGCAACACATTGTCTGATGTTGTCAGACTAGTGGATGTTTTAATCACATCCACACATGTGTGTTTGTTTGTTTGTGTGTGTGTGCGTGTGTGTGAAGCTATTTGTTCCCTGATGGACGGACCCAGAACCCAGATCTAACAGGGTTGTGTGAGCCTTCCCCTCAGGACCACATCAAGGTCACCCAGGTCAGAAGAGTGCCAATTAAAATCATTCATCATTATGCTCTGAAGCGTGACTCTACTATTTTTTGAAATGACTCGAGACTGCATTTGTAGGGTTTCTAGGTCATGTTAAAGTTATTATTAAATGCCTTTGGCACATTTGCATTTATTTTCGAATGAATCATTTCTGATGTTCGGTTATTCATGGTTCAACAGTTGGCGTCATTGACTGAATGCTTTAATAGAACAAGATCTCATCTGTGGTGACTGTCAGGCTCTGTGTTCATTGACTCATTATTCTAAAACGGATGCAATTAAATGAGTCATCCAGTCACCACATTCATCAAAAAGGCTTCTCAAACTGGGTCCAAGTGTGGTGTTGCTCTAGGTATTGAAAGCCTTTGTGTGTGTGCGTGTGTGTGTCTCCCCCCCCCCTCAGGAACAATACGAGCTCTACTGCGAGATGGGCTCCACCTTCCAGCTGTGTAAGATTTGTGCGGAGAACGACAAGGACGTGAAGATAGAGCCGTGCGGACACCTCATGTGCACCTCCTGTCTCACCGCCTGGCAGGTAAGGGTTCCCCCTGGCCTCGCTTAAGGTCACCTCACTCGACGCGCCGTTCCCCGCATGACCCGTGGCGTTTACGGGCTGCGTTTTGAGTTAATGTCGCTGCGGAAGTACAGTTCACTTCAAAATGTCAGAGATGACGCATGTGCGTCGCATCGACGTACAAACAGTGCGACCAGAAGGGCATGGGAATGCACAGTCCTATCTTATTCACGCCGGCTCTCACACGTTCACACACGGCGAATATAAATCAGGCTTTCACGGGCTTGCCAACTACCTTGCATACCGCTGGCCTGAAGGCTGTCGCGCTGCACATTTGCATTTTCCCCTCCATAACAAATTACAGTCTCAAGTGGCTTCGCCTGGCCTATGTTTCATTAAACCGAGAGGCAAAATAAATACAGGCATGGAAATGCCTGTATTTAATTTGCCCCCCCCCCCCCCCCCCCAGGAGTCAGAGGGCCAGGGGACGGGCTGCCCCTTCTGTCGCTGCGAGATCAAAGGCACGGAGCCCATCGTGGTGGACCCCTTCGACCCCAAGGACAACGGCACAGGCTACGGGATCTCCTACGGGGGCTGCAGGGGCATGTTTGGGGCCGAGGGGGCGCCCTCGCCCTGCTACGACGACGACGACGACGATCGGCTCGAAGACCCCCACCTCATGATGAGCAAACTGGCCTGCTCCAAGGTGGAGACCCTCCTCTTTAGTGTTTGTGTGTGTGTGTGTGTGTGGGTGGGTCTAGTAGATCACAGAGGTATATATGGCGCTTTGTGTAGGAGTCAGACTTCTAGGTATAAGGAGAGCATTATTGGTAAACGGCCACACTTGGCTTAGTCTGCTTTCTGTCTCCTTGAGATGAACCTCTCACCTCACCTCTGGGAACAGAGCAGCTGCTACTCTCTCCCTGTCTCGTTCTCTTCCACTCTTTCTGTCTCTCTCTCCGTCTCATCTACTCTAGAGCCCATTCTCTTCCCCAGCCCCAGGCTCTCGGCCCGGCTCTGCTTCAAACTCAGACACTCACACATCATCACACAGTTTTTCATCTCTTGTCTTTCAAGGTGGCTTCCTCGGTTCCCTGGAGGTGTGAGCCATGTGCACTGCCATCTCTTTTATGCTGCGTTGTGACTCTCACAGGCATTCCCCTCCTGGTGCCCCTCCACCATATTACACATGTGTATGGTGGTAAGGAAGGGGATATTTATATGTACTCTTCCTAGCATTGTCTTGGCAAAGGCCCCAGGTGCTCTGCTGTGGCCTTGGGTGCAGGCATGTGACCGTATAGCTCAGTAGAACTGAACAGAGGATACACCTACCCCATGAAAGAGCAAGTGCACCGCTGGGCACTTCTCACTCACACAAATAGTGTGGGCACTTCTCACTCAAATATATACAAATTTAGCAAAATACGAGACTGACGTGGGAAGTTCAGACAACATTCAATTCTGTTATTATGATTATTATCTTTATTGACATACTCAAGGTCCAAATATAACACACAGTATACAGACAAACATAAAATAAATTACACATAGATCACATGTGTGCTCAATGGTTAAAATTCATACAGATGTTGGTTCCAATATTTCCAAAGGCTGGTGGAATATCTTGTCTCACTTAGGTTAGGGTCCGTCAAAGACCTTATTATGCCATTGCTAGACTCAGTAAGCCTGCACATAAATTTAAACATAACATTTCTAAGCAACGCTTGGAGAGTAGGAACATTACAGTTCACAAACCTCTCACAATCACAATTGTGAGGAGATAACCGATGGTGACGTTTGTGTAAGCCTCAAAGTGTGTCTAATAGTGTGTGTGTGTGTGTGTGCTTGTGCTTGTGCTTGTGCTTCTGCTTGCAGGTGGAGCGTCCTCCTTCCCCCATGTCCCTCACCCCACAGGCCTCGCTGCCCCCCGTGCCCCCCAGGCTGGACCTGCTGCAGCACCGGCCGGCCAACCCATCTGGAGCCTCCAGCCCGGTGGTCTCCACCAAGGTACAGACCCAACCTTCTTTCCTCCCCATATTCAGTATCATTATCATTATTCTGCGAAATGTTCTACTCAAGCACTCGTCTGTTTGCCCTTTCTCCCACCTCTCCCCCCCCTCCTCCCCTGCAGGCAGCGACCCACCACAAGGACAAGCCTCTCCCCCCTCCTCCAGCGCTGAGGGACCTCCCCCCTCCGCCTCCCCCGGACCGCCCCCACTCCGCCGGGGCGGCCGCCGACAGCCGGCTCGGGAGGAGGCCCTTACCCCACACCCCCGGGGACCCAGCGTCCCGGGACAAGCATCCCCCGACGCCCCCCAACCGTCCGCTGGCTGACTGGAGCTCCCGGTCGGTCCCCAAGCCCCCCGCCTCCGCCTCGTCCTCCTCCTCTTCCGCCTCGTCCTCCTCTTCGTCCTCCACTTCCTCCTCCACCTCGTCCTCCTCCTCCAGCCAGGCCTCTGGTCTCGGAGGGGACATCCGAGGGGCGGGGATCCGAGAGCTTTCTAACAGGCACTCCCTCCCCCTGGCCCTGCCCTCCGCCCTGGACGCCACCGCAGCCAGCAGCACCCCACAGAGGAACACCAGCACCCTCAGCCTGGACCACCAGCTGGTAGGACGCACCCAGAACTCACACAAAGACACTCACAAACTCTCATGCACCCATGCACCCACATGCAAACATGGGCTTCGTTGAAGCCTTGATGCTAAATTGTTTGGATCCAATTTGTTTTGGTTGGCTGTTCACATTGGGTTTTCAACAAGGCCAATATCAGATTCCAGTGTGAACGTGTCAGTCTGACCTGACCCACATGCGCAAAATAAAAACACAGAATAAGTCAAAAGCCGCACGCAGGGAAGTAAACATGGAAGCCACAGATGTCTGCGTTTACGGTTTACTTTATAAGTTGATGCAGCACTGATGCAGTGGATTTCGGATCCACTCATACTCTCTTACTCTTACTCTTACTTGGTAACGGCAGAGTTTCACAGCTTCCATAGTATGGGATTACAAATAATGTGGTTTGAACATTGTGCAAAGTTTTTGCAAAATTGCACAGCAGGACTTGCGGTATGCAAGAGAAAACAAGCGCTATTGTAGGTGACTGATCGCCAAATAAGAAAAAAAAATGAATCGGCATCCAAGATTACTTACTATCTATTTCTTTCACTGACGAATTGTGACGAATTTCAATCTAGAGTGTGACGTCGAAGTTTCATGAATTCCGACATGTTCACATAGAGGGCATAATATGCAATAATATGCAATTATGAGCCGGATCTGAGTCAGGACCGTACATATAAATGTGGTCTGTATCAGATTGAAAAGTTTAGATTCCATGTAATGGTTGAATGATTCGCAATCTCGATTCAAAACTCGATGTGCGATCTCATTTCTAAATGACGCTTCTACTGCATTGTCATAAGGGACATTAGCCGCATCAAAAGAGCTGCTCCTACTTTCTCCCTCACCAAATGACAAGGCAGTGTTACACCAAGTGGTGCAGAGCAGCAGAAAAACAGGAGAACTAAACCCAGAACAGTCCCTCATCCACAGACTGCTATTCACTTCACTATTTTACACTTTATACTTGAATCCTCTAAATACAAAATATAATTTGGTGAAAGGGCAGAGTTATAGTAAGGCTTTAGCTTGAGGGTTGAATCCATCAGCCTGTTTCTCCTTCAGAAAGGGTGTTCAGTTCAGGTGGGAGCATTCTAACATGTCTCCACACTCACTGAAGCCTCAAAATGTTGACAGACTTGTGTTGTCCGTGGTTTTGCTCTCATCTTACACAGAGGAAACCCATAGTAAAATACTTGTTCAAAGCCTGTGTACGTAAGAATAGACAAGAGACTGAAGTTGTTTTTATGTTTGTGTCAGACCCATGCAGCTGTTGCATTTAAGCTAAAAGCCTTAGTGTTCCCTTTCTGTTGTCCAAAGTTGATGTACCGGTCCAATATCAGGCACCATCAGGTTTTTTTGGCACGTTTTCTTCTGTATCAGGTAAATCGTGCAGCCCTAATTCCATGTGATGTGTACTTTTTTCACTGTTCTGAAAAAAGAGTTGCATATTAGGAATTGGGACACTTTTGCTTGTGGGTTGAATGAGGCCATATACACACACGCACGCATGCACACACGTTAAGTTCATCTGCTCTGAACACGTAGGGCTTTTGGTTGATTGGTTGATGGTCTCCATGTATCTGATATCTGAGGGGCTCTGTTTTGTATGTGTCCTCAGGCGTTTGTCCCTGCAGCGGGGGACAGCTCTAAGGTGAAGCCCTCGGCCTCTGCCAACGCCATCTACTCCCTGGCGACCAGGTACTTCCCCCATCGCCTGGCTTCCCTCTTTCTCTTCCTGTCCCTCATGGTTTCAGTTTCACCCTCCATCGGTTGAACACGGTGCGTATGCATGAGGCACAGTGCTTGATCAATAATAAGACTTTTACTGGGCTATTCAGTACATTCTTTTGACGATATATTATTAACATATTCCAGGAATATTGAGCTTTGCATTCCCTTTCTCTCAAATTCGTTTTCCTCTAAAATGTCACCTTGCCCCCCCATATTTCCATTGTTATTATATTCCCCACTGGTGGACCTTAGAAACCAGTTGATTATCTGTTGTACCGTGGCCCTAATAAATCACAAGTTGCCTGTTTTTTCGGAGATTGCCACCCTGTCGCAATCTTAGTTTCGTTAGTTTCGTCACATATAATCATAAGGATGATTACAAAAGCATTCAGCAAGAACGAAACACTGGCACGCTGAATATCTTGTGTCATAAATTATCTGTGTCTGGCTAGCAATGGTAATTCCGCGTGATAGAAATGGGGAACTGTGAACCATCCAAGAGCAACATTTACATAGGCAAAAACAAAAATGGTGTTCGGAAGGCTGCGCTAATGGCTGGCCATGACGGAGACTAACATGTGTATCCCCATACCTATAATTCGACTTGGGCAACACTTTATTGAAAATGAAACACTGTTTTGCGTCCCGAGAACATACTGTCGTTCTACGATGATCCTGCAGACCGTCGACGCTGCTGCGAGCGCTCCCCTGCGAGAGCGAAGAGGAGTCAGCCTACATGGTACCCTCCTCCCGGCCCGTCCACCCCTCCTCCACCACCCCGGCCCCACCCGCGTCGGCGAACACGTCCCCCCTGACCAGGGCCCCGCAGCCCACCCCCGCGGCCTACTCCTTCAACTCACGGTGAGACTCATGCCGCACTCGGGGTCCTGTCGTCTCAGGCCGTTCTACCGAGGCAACGTGTGCCATGGTATGGGTGGCTCGGGACCATCTGGTGTATTTACCGACGTGTTCTTTGTCGAATTGCCAGGCACACGTTCAGTGGCGACGTCCAGGACCGACCCCAGATGTACCAGGCCATGTATAACGTACACGCCCAGGCGCTCACTGCCTCCCTGCCTCAGCTGGCCAGAGTCTCAGGTACGCTGGCCTCCGATTGATGGGAAATATCTTGTTCACTTTGAAATTCACTGGTCTTACTATGTAGTGTGTTTATATGAATATCTTTACTGTGCCGACAGTGATATATTGTCGTTTCTCTTTCGTCTGACAAATGTACTTATTGTAACTCACTTTCGATAAAAGCGCCTGCTAAATTCCCTAAATGTAAATGTAGTCTTTTTGCCTGCTTTTATCCCAAGCAATTCAGGGAAAGTCTTAAAGTGCTTAAGGAAAGGTTAGGCTCACACCCTAACCACTATCCCGCCACGATCGATGTTTCAACACCTAATGGTCTCTGTGCCACTGGGTCTGTGGCGCTAATCCCGTTTGATCACGTTCATCTGCGCCCTTATGAAGACTACTCTGAGCTGCCGGCGCTGGGGCTGAGCCAAAGCACCCAGGTCCTGGCTATGGAGGACGGCCAGGAGGTGGAGGCGGAGGAGGGGGTGGTGGTGGAGGAGGAGGGGCTATACGACATCCCCCGGTCGGCGGCCACCTCTCGACCGCCCCCCGTGGAGAAGGGGCCCGCTCAGTCGTCCTCGTCGTCCTCTACCTTGGCATCCTCATCCAGGCTGGTGTTCAGCGACCTGTCCTTGGACATAGAGTCTCGGGCAGCCACGCGTACGTTCATGCTGTTTTCTATTCATTCATTTGTTGATTTATTTCAAGAAATAGTTTCTATATTTGTATAGTTATTGTATAGTTTCTGTGGGGAAAAAAGCCGCCTTGTGTTGAGTCACTTTGCGTTTTTAAACAACGGTAACCCTGCCCTATTTTTTACTAGGGCTGTAGTGAACCAAAGGTAATCTTCGTCGACTGATATTCAACGTACTCTTCCACCATTAAATCCACATAATCAGAGATGCCTAACATCACTTGTGCCACTACCACACTTTTGTGTAACTAACCGTCAGGTCATCAAAACAAAACTACACGTGTATATTGTCTACTTTGGCGTTTTGCTACGTGCAAAGGAAAGGCAAACAGAGCTGGAGCAGCAGAAAATATTTTTTTCTGATAAAGTAGTTCATAACATCAGATGTTAATCAAACAACGCTACGTGTGGAGTGAGTACCAAACACCATCTCCTGGTACTCACCTGAGTAACTCAATCAACAAGTTATGTGCACCCCTGCTCATAACAACACATTGATGAATGAACAACCTGATGGCAGCATGCCGTCCTGAACAGCTCCACACAGCAGTCGATACACCAGACCTCTGTTTTGGCCGGTACTTAAGACCCCCACAGTGGAGAGCAGAGCGCCATCAGACCACATCCACCAACACACATCTGTGCCGAAATCCTTTTGGACACTGTTTGGTTCATTCACACACGGAATGAACTGAACCCAGGAGTAGAGCAGTGTGTTGTTTAACGGGAGAACCGGAATTAACCAGCGGTCTTCTGCTCCGCAGCCTTCAGCGACACAGCGGAGGCCCCCGAGAGACCGCCCAAGCCCCTGCCCAGACGCCTCAACTCAGAGCGCCGAGCCAGCCCGGTGCGGCGGGGCCCCGGGCCCCTCACGGGCGGGGCCACGGGGGGAGGAAGAGCAGAAGGAGCAGGTGAGGACCCGGTAATCAGCGGTGAGATCGAACACCTGATCAGCCAGGGCTACTCCTCCCAGGACATCCAGAAGGCGCTGATGATCGCCCAGAACAACGTGGAGATGGCCCGGAACATTTTGCGGGAATTTGTCTCCATTCCCGCCAACACGCACGTGCTCACATAGCGCCCCCCGCCCCCCCACCCCACCCACCCGCTGGAGGCTCCTGAAGTCTCCCGGTCCAGTCCTTCGCTTGGCTCAGCTTCTTGGGGAAGGGGAGGTTGAGGTGGGCCCTGGCTTGGCCCGTAACCCTCAGACCCTGCCACCTGCTCTGGGGGCTAGCTTGAAACGCCCCCCCCCCCCACCCCCTCCCACTCTCCACAGCCGTGTGTGTGTGTGTGTGTGTGTGTTGTGTGCACGCGCGCGTGCGTGCAGAGCGATACAGAAGTGCGGTGCGTCACACAAGACGGATCCTTGCGTGGGGGGGGGGGAGGATATCCCCAACGACTTTTACAAACGACAAAAAAATAAAAAACACAATGTATGTATCTATATGAGAATTTAATATATGAGTAAATATATATTAAACGTGTGTAATTTATACGTGCATATACAGTGTGTGAGCGAGAGGCTGAGGTGCTGCCAGGTGATTCGCTGTGGGGCGTGCAGGTTGAAAGGCGCCTCTTCAGAGCGATGACAGTACCTGGGAGCAGGAGTGAGTGGTGGCGAGCACGCTGTCTGAGCGGCAGCAGCCTGAGGCACAACCGTCTGCAGAGAGGCTCTGCTGAATGACTTCCAAGTGTAATATGGCCTTCACTTCACAGTGTTGCTTTAGTGCATTGTTTTGAAGGAAATCATTCAAGTTTTTCTTTCTCCCGCATCATTTTGTTTCCCCCCCCCCGTCAGGGGGTGTGTGTGTGTGTGTGTGTGTGTGTGTGTGTGTGTGTGTGTGTGTGTGTGTGTGTGTGTGTGTGTGTGTGTGTGTGTGTGTGTGTGTGTGTGTGTGTGTGTGTGTGTGTGTGTGTGTGTGTACTTGGCAGCGGAGGAATTTGGTTAGTTGCCCGACCTAAATACCTGTTCTCAAACTAACGTTGACTTGACATGAATGTGTATTCACTGTGTGCAGTAGAACATACTGTTCTGTTCTTTTGAAATCTTCATTGACACCTATGGAAGAGGCGGATCTACTTAGAAGACCTGCCAGCTGTCTGACAGGCTGGGTTAACTTTCGGTTGGCGGCATTGGCTGAAACACTCCCATCTCTTTAACTTCTGATTGGTTGACTGTGTTGAGAATCTGTAACTGTGGCCCAGTCGAAATATTGTGAAACCAACAAACAATGTATTTGATTTACTTTGATAATATATTACTGTAATCATAAATATTATTTTAATGAATTCAGAAGTGCTTCACTGCTGCTACCATTGTTAGTGCTAAACAATTAAGCCTTAAATGTACATTTGTGAATAGATATTGAACGGTCTCTGCTCTTTAAAGTGACAGTATCGATGCTAGTGCTCTAGTCTGTAATGTAGCATTACATTACAGTTGTTACATCATACTTGAACCTACAAACAGCTTGTGAAGCTGCAGTCCTGGCAAGCTGATGAATTCTTCAGTAGCTCCATTTTGCCTTTATTATTTCTCCTTTTTTGTGTCTAGCACCTGCATATAGAAACCATAAATCAGATGGAAACTGAAATTACCAATAGTTTATTTTTGTGATCTCCGTTCGGGTCTAGCACTTCTTCAGAAAGGGCTCTCTGTTTGAGGGATGGTGACCCTGACCACCGCGGTGGTGGAGGTTCTTCTCAAGTGGGCTAATGGGTTTGCTGGCCCCGCCCCCACCCCATCTAGTCTACATGGAAAATCAGTATTTCGGGCCAACTGTAAGAACTAACTCAGGAATTATCTATATCCAAACAAGTGTCTTTTGCACCCCGTCTGCGTTAGCGGAGACCTGACCCCCGTCTCCAGGTGACGTTGGATGGATCGTTCTCGGCCCTCCTCGCTCGTGAACTTCCCAGTCATACCCGTACAGCCGCTGGCTCCCAGGCGAACAATATCCCGTTGATGAAGTTTCACAAGCAACCTTCATGCTTTTATTGAGATTAAGGTCGTCTTTTGTTTTTGATTTTGTTTATTTGTCACATTGCGACTTGCACATTTTAGCTACGTATTTCCATTGTCCAGGGCAGGACTGGAGACAGGTACTATGAATGAATGAATGAATGAACAGAGGTACACTGACCGCACCTCTCCCAGCATATGAAGAATGTTTTCAGTGGGGGTGTGAATGATGTCACTCATCAGGCCATGGTCATCATTACGATATATATATTTTTAACTGTATTTCTGTCGTCTGACTGGAACGTACCTCTTTTGTGTCGTCTTTCTGTTCATAGTTGCCTTGAGAAACAGAGCGAGAAGAGCAGTAAAGATGAATGAGTGATGGATGATTGGGAAGGGTGAACTCCTGGGTCCTGGGATCATGATTACTGTACCGATGTATGTGTTGATGTTCTGATAAAACATTGATGTTTCTACCTGTTTTTGTTTCAAACAGCACGCCTTTGTGCTGTAATACTGTCACTCTAAAGAGGGAAAAATGTATAAAGTTACTGAGATGAAAGAAGTGGCTGTTTTTATTGTTTTTTTTGCATTCCGGTCGAAGAATTTAATTATTGTGATCCAAAGGTTTTGTTTACTCCTGTACATAATGATGTGAGCAGTGCCATATGTTCAGACTTGGTCGACGGGGTCCTGTCAAACCTTTCAGTAAAATTCCTTTTCCACTGTCACCTGTTGATCTATCGAGTCCACCATCTGCCAGCTTCTCTGCTAATGGCTACTCTGCTAACTGCAGCGCTATAACCCATACAGCCCTCAGGTACCCTTAATGATCATAATCAATTTAAAAACGTAATGGGAACCGGAAACCAAGCGCTCCTGAGGGGCTAGGGGCTGGAGGGCTGTGTTTTCATGCAGCAGCCACCCTTTCAATTGAGGTCAATAGAAACCTTTCACCAAAAGAGGGCGCTATTGGTCCACGTTGCCATGTTTCTTGTCAACAGTATACGGCGTTTAATTCACTTTTTGATGTTTTTAAAATGCTCATATCACCTTGGAAGTATGCACAGTGCTGTTAATAAAATGATATGCAAAAAAAGAAACCTTTTGTTGCTCTTGAGTTAATAGAAAGCATATGATTGGAGAATGAAAAGTCAACTCATGAATTTATTAACTACACCAATGCAGTTCAGTAGATAACACAACAGGATACAGTACAATAAAAACAACCGGACATGTGTGATTGTCTTTCTTTATCCAAGTCAGTCTGGTAGTTTCTTTGTAAAGTAGTAATTCTTTGTCTCGGTCTTGAGTTTACGACAAGTATTTGTATGTTATTTATTTTTGGCAAGGTCTTGTTGCTTTAAGTTAAGTGTTAATTGGTGTTTATGTTCAGAATTGATTATACAGTGATTTTATTTTTGTGGAAAAAAAATTGGGAAGAACATAACAAATCGGACACAAAAGTCAAAGTAATGCTGACGTTTATTTAAGAAAGTTCTAATTGTGTTATTATTCCTTCGGAATGTGAGGCACTTTTTATAATCTGAGTCTGATGGCTCAGATTTTTCCTGATGGCTACAGTGCTAGCCTACACATAGATAACTTGTTACTAGTGATAGTCAGTGACAGCAGTCACAAATACGTGTCCACATGCCAAAATTCATTCCATCATCATTTCAGCTCTCAACATAAGAAATATACTAGGTATAATCATTATGCACTTCTGAAAAGATCAGATTAAAGCACAGAAATTTACATTTTTCAGTCAATCAACAAATTCATTGAACATCTCATATACATACATCACCCTTAAAAACTATCTACTGCTTTAAATTCACTTCAAACATTTCACTATAAGGGCAAAACAAGTTTCACATTAAAACTGAAATAACACAATCAGAAGAAAAAAACAGTCTAGATCAGTGCACTGGACAGTGAATGTTACAATTGTTCCTCTAATATGATAACACAAGGGGTTTGATGTTAACTGGGTAAGCCTAAAACTCCAAAGATAAGAATCACATTCAATTAAAGGCAATCTTCAAACTCGGTATTATCAAATCAACACAAATATACAATAAAAAAACAACAATAAACCATGTAAAAATAGGATATAGATATAAATGAGGACCATATAGATATAAAGCCGTCAATGACAGGAAACAGACAAACAGGAACCCCCTCAGTGTGTCACTAAGAGACGGAACAGAGTTAGGCATTGTGCAGATTAATGTGCGATTGTGATAGACAAATAAATGAATGAATGAAACGGAACTGAAATGTAATGATCCATGAGGGCACTTTTCAGGGTCAAATTGCAGTGATTTCTCTTTGGTGTGATAGATGCGGCTGCAAGCGCAATCACATTATACGACCCATGATATTCAGTGTACAGACTCAGCACAGCACACATCCATCACGAAAATATAACAATAAAGACGCAGGGGCTACAAAAAACGGAACATAAAATTAAAATAACACTCTCTGGCTGTTTTTCTCAATGACCTTTTCTTATTGGGTTATTTTCTTTAAATAAAGAAATATATACATACAAAGCGTATAATATATACACTCGACAGAGAGCAGTTTTTCAGCCTGTTCTTTACTGTTTGTGATTTGCCTGAGGTGGCATTCGTTTTGCTATAGAACAGAACCCTAACCCTTACCCTCTTTGTAAGCTAAGTGATCGTCAATTTTCCTCTGGGCTCTTGTGTTAATGAGGAGTGCATACATGGGTTTGTACCACTAGTAGTGGTAGTGGTTGGTTTTGTCTTTGGTAGAATTACGCCACAGAGTGCTAAAGTGGCACTTCAGAAAAGTATCCGAGCCAACGGGATGCTTCTTTGGAGTTTCCACACTTTAGTGTCTCTCTTCTTGTCACACCTGTCAGGGGAATATTAACTGGTATCCAAAAAAAACAAGCCTTTTCTCCTCCATTAGATTTGATGAAAGTATGATCTCTGAGCACCAGGTGGGATGCAGAGGAGGGAGACAAAGGGTGGGAGTGTGGGGAGGGGCAGCAAATCCCCTACTGCGGTCTTCCCCACTGCTGAACCTCCAGGTACTCCATATACACACGTTACTGCAGAGAGAGGGGGAAAGGTGTGTTAGAGAGTAAGGCTGACTCGTTTGACTAGGTGTTAATCGTGTGCTGCTCTGGGTATAAAGCTGGGTAGTCCCGCCCCCTGTGATGACGAAGAGCTGGTTCAACATATTCCAAAAGATTGAGGCCAAGTCCACACGTACCAAAACGATCTTTTTTTTCTCCGTTTTCCCTGGCATCGTTTCAAGAACATTTGCGTCCACACGGATCCATCTCAATACGACTCAACACGCTACTTCATGTTCCAGGCGTATAGGTGGCGCTGTTTTAGTTTTAGAAATTCACCGGAAACGGTCACTCAAGTAATAAAGCGTTAACGCAACCCTTTTGATCGTCTCAATTGGCGCACGCATGGCTGTTGTTTGTTTGTAAAATGTGGCTTATGTGGTTGTCCATCAGTCTTTTTTGCTCAGCGTGGTGGCACAGGAGCATAATATTTTGCGTAGTGGTGGGCCGTTATCGGCGTTAACGTGCTGCGTTAACGCGAGACTCTTATCGGGCGATAAAAAAAATATCGCCGTTAATCTATTCTCAAAGTTGAACTAACCAGAAGCTGAGTGTTTAATAAAATATACTGTCCATAATCGCGCCATATGCTGGAGACAATGTAGCAATGATAATAGAAACAACTTGGGTGAGCTATGACACGTTTTGGGTTGATCGTAACATCAGAGCGTCGAAATAGTTGGTGTTGTTGTTGTTGTAATAATCCAAATCTTCCTCCAAGCTGCCCGCCTTGGTACGGCGGTAGGCGGACGCGTACCAGCCGTCTGCCGTCAACGCTGCCGCCCTCTAGATTAATTCCAAGATTAATCTAGATTAAAAAAATTAATCTATGCCCACCACTAATTTTGCGATAGTAACCCTAATAGGCGCAATATCTTCTCCAGCAGGAACACGAGCATGTAGTCGGCCATAGTTGTTGTTATGAGACGTCGTCACAGGTTACAAGAGGTTACGCTCGAGGGGTGTGGCGATGACATCATCGAAACGCAAGTATGCGTTTTGGCCGTCCAGACGAACACTCAAGGGCTGCGTTTGTGAATTTATTCACCCTGGGACCTGGTTTCAGAAAACTCAGTTTTCATGCGATGCGTTTACAGGATTCGTTTGGACGATCGGCCAAAACGATGCAAAACATCTGCGTTTTAACCAAAAAACGGCTCCGTGTGGACGGGCCCTGAGACTCCATACAATCTTTATTCAGTCAGCTGCACATTCAAACAACACATGGTATGGTTCATCATGTTATTTTTCCGCTCAGCATTTCAGTGCTGACTGAATTAAAACTGAATCATGCTGTAGTGTTTTGCTCCAGATTGCAATCACACAAAAAATAAGGAGTCAGGATCAGTTTGATAAATGTGTGTGGGGGGGGGGTTACCATAGACTGTAAAGGCTTGCGTTAGTCTTAGCTGTAGCTGTATGACCGACGTGAGTAGCCTTTCACGAAAGGCGGTAAATAAACATTTCAAGTTTGTATGTAGCAGTAAAGGAAAAAAAACACTATGTGGCTTATGTGGAAAGTGACTTAGATATTAGTTACTTTCATCTATAATATTATTGTATTATATTGACTTAATCAGCCGAAAGGAGCAGGTGGGCCAGGTGGGTGGGTGTGAGTCTCCTCTCTACCTGCTCGCCAGGCTTCTTGTCCCCATTCACCGCCAGCAGCACAGCCTCCTCTGTGTTGTCGCTCTTCATCTCCACCACAATGTTGTCCCTGCTCGTCTTCTCCTTGGTGCTGTAGGGGCGGGCACATGCACACGCACACACACCTGAGTCAATACCGTATCCTCAACAGACATGGATACATCATGATATATATGGTGCTCAAAAATATATCTCCTCGACATGCATAGATTATTGCATGACCTTTCTTTATTGTTCATCGTTAAAAATTAGAAAAAGAGAAAGAAAGAAAACAGTGGTTTTTTTTCCCATTAAAACAAATGTGTGTGCGTGTGTGTGGGACTCAACTTAACAGGCATAACCATAACTGTGGACCCCAGGAAGAATAGCGACCACAGCTGTGGAAGCTAATGGGGATCTGAATAAAGATAACCGTGAACCACTATACAAATCCTCCCCCATGAGACTTACAGGTCCTGCTTGCCGGAGCGGCCGCAGATCTTTCCCTTCTTGTAGAGGAAGTAGAGCACGCTGCCCAGGACGGCCAACAACAGCAGGCAGATGATGAGGACCGCAATGATCACACCGCTGCTCTCTGGTGGAGGGAGAGCATATCACAATCCAGGAGGGTTATTCACTGTGTTGGGAGAGAAGCTGGGGAAATAGGAAGCTTAAGGAGGATGGAGGAGCCATGGCGGTCTATAAGGAAGGTACAGGATGTTGTTGTTTTTTATTGAAGGCAGGCGTGTGACTGAGCGTGGAGAGCGTGGCTGATGGAAAGAGTGTGGAGGAGCAAGCATCATTCCGGTGATCTAGTGATCCGATGACCTATAGATCATTTGCATTGCATTTCTTATGCAATGCAGCACAGGAATATAGAGTCTGCTGCAGCGAGGCGTGATGTTCCGAACAGCCTACTCGGGAATATGTCAACATGCACAGGAAGTGATGAAGCAGGTAATGCACAATCCATAGCAACGTGCATCAACAACAGTGTAGCCCGACAGCGAGGAGGCAGAAGATGGAAAGGATTCCTGGAGTCAACAGAAAATAAACAAAATGTGAAGGAAGGGGCAGTGAGGTGCCTTTGCCTTTCACCAGAGCAAGGAGGAGCAGATTCAGGTGCTCCACGACTCGTACAAACCTCTCTTGATTTTCTTGGGAGGGATTGCGGTGTGTGTTTGGACTGTGAAAAACCATACATACAGTTATCAACCGACCCTGGGCACCCTGGGTGTGTATGTGGGTAGGATTGCATCCTGGCTGGACCTAATTCAAACTGTTGCCTCCAACCAAAGCCCAATACATCTGATCAATATCTGATTTAAGAGATCCATATCTGTGCTACATGCTAATTATTCTGCTAGCTACAAGCAGAGTGAGTTATGCGGAGGACCAGAGCAGGCCTAGCAGGCCTATTTAATCTCATTTGACTGGCGCTTAGCAGGACATAACAACAGGGCAAACAGAGATTTCCTCTGAGAATCTGACATGCAAATCTGACGTCCGACGGAGGATAGAGAGAGAGAGCAAGAGAGAGCGAGATAGAGAACGAAGGATATGGATAGAGTGGGGGAGTGAGAATGAGAGTGAAAGAGAGATGGATAGATTTGGGGATGGAGGGAGAGAGAGAGAGAGAGAGAGAGAGAGAGAGATGGAAAGATATGGGGAAAGAGAGGGAGAGAGTGATAGCGAGAGCACATAAAGCAGCAGTCATAATGGGAGTCAGGAGACTTGCCGTAAGTGCATTTTGAATATCAGCTGCCTTCTTGAGTTCCACTAATAGTGTGGTGTTCTCTGCATATGTGCATGTGCGCAATTATGTGCGTCAGTGTGTGTGTGTGTGTGTGTGTGTGTGTGTGTCAGTGATGTACAGTATGTCGGTATGTCAGGAAGTGCACACAAACTGTAATTCTAGAAGGTACGCATGCCGTTACCCATCTCTATTAGCATGTGAAAAACAACACCTAGAAGCTGAGCTGAGCTCCAATTCAATACTTGATCATGTTAATCCCAGGCAAAGAAATTATACTTTTCAAGTAGTCATTTTAATTTGTACTTTTACCTGGTATTTCCCACAGTGACAGACCTTAAAGGTACACTGTGTAATTTTTTCTCCCATCTAGTGGTTAAATTTTATTTCGCATTCAAACGAATATGCTCTCTAGCGCCTTGCGTTTTCAAATGTGCGTTGCAATCTGTTGGAACTACGGCAGGCGGCATGTGTCAAGATTCAAGAAGCTATGACAACAACATGTCTTCAAACACCACTTCATCAAGTTTTGTTTCGGGTGATGAGGTATTTCAAACTAACTTCAAACTGTATTGAATCATCAGTGTGAGCATGTATGAGTAATTACTCCTCGAACATTACTGTCGCAGTATAGCGACACTTGACACAGGACGAATACAATTTTTTTTTAGTAGGCTAGAGGTTATTGCTCTACTACAACGCATTAACTATGTGCTAATTAGTAATGAAACATTCTTTATCAGTTTATTTTTCGATGTCCGTGCATTGTCAGAGATCATCATCAGGCGAATCAATGCTGGTAGGGAGAGGAAGGCAGTGGATCGGTGGGAGCTAGGAGGACGACGAGGAAGACGACGAGGAAGAGGAGGAGAACGAGAGTCACAACCACGATGACAAAGACGCCCGGCAGCTACAAGAGAAAATCTTGATAGGATTACGTAGTGCTTTTTGTCCCTCTCGGCAGTTCATAGTTTTTTATAGACCGGAAGGACATTGAAGCCTCCGTAGAGCTC
>NC_140274.1:11280248-11842748 GCF_964030765.1 Micromesistius poutassou
GAAGAGGAGGGGAGAGGAAAGGACAAGAGAGGAGAGCAGAGGAGAGGAGAGGAGGGGAGAGGACGGGAGAGGAGAGGAGCGTTGCGGAGAGGAGGATAGAGGATCTAGTTTTATTTCACCCCAAAAAAGAATGCTAACATTTAATTTCCCATAAGTGGAATACAGAGCCTTGCCTTGACAGGTTTGTCGTTGTTGTACCAGATCTCTTCGTCCACTCCCTCGATGGTTGGGTGGGCTGGCTTCTCTGTGGCCACAAAATGACAACAACAAAAACATTGTTCATTCCCCATCCTCTCTATAAAACACCTCATCCAAACACACGGTGTGAACCCGGCCCTCACCGAACACCCTCAGCTGCGTCACGCCCTGGTCACTGCCGTCCGTCAGGCTCTTGACGCGGCAAACAAAGTCCGCCTCGTCCTTCAGCCGGGTCTCCATGATGCGCAGAAGGACCACGCTGGTGCCTTGGGACGGCATGACGTCTACCTTGATCCGGCCGGTGAACGGGCTGTTGGTGTCCTCGATGCGCATGGTAGGGTCCTGGAAGTAGATCCTGTTTTGCTTGCCGGCTGCGTCCAGCTGTTATCGGGCACAGAGGGATCCAATGAAGGGATGGAGGAGCAGAGAGACATGTTAAACACAGGCGTGAGTAGAGGGGGTGCAGCCCGACCAGGACCCAGGGCTGGGAGGGCCTGGGAACGGGCCCTGTCCTGGTCCTATGGAACTAAAGTTTGTCTGACCTGTTATGATATATTTGGCTGATAACAATGGCTGTGACAACCTGTTTTGATTTTTTTAAATGCTGTAGTAACTTTCTTGCTGTTAGTTTTCCCTGCTGACCTGTAGTAACTTTCTTGCTGTTAGTTTTCCCTGCTGACCTGTAGTAACTTTCTTGTTATTGGTTTGCCCTGCTGACCTGTAGTAACTTTCTTGCTGTTAGTTTTCCCTGCTGACCTGTAGTAACTTTCTTGCTGTTAGTTTTCCCTGCTGACCTGTAGTAACTTTCTTGTTATTGGTTTGCCCTGCTGACCTGTAGTAACTTTCTTGCTGTTAGTTTGTAGTTTATAGTGTTTTTGGGTCAAAGGCATGACCCAAGGGGAAAATGCCAACTTTTTCCACACACGCACACTTTCAGGTGGGAATTAATAAACATGTAATTTGCTTGGTTGAATTGTGTTGTTTTGTTCTTTGCTTACTTATTTGATATAGTCTGTTCGCGTTCCTGAAGTTAACACTCATCGATCCATGCTGTAATGAAGCCTATTCTGTTATTGACATGTTTACTTCTCTGATAATGTATTTATACACACTTTAATACTATCTGTACAGGTTATTGTTAGGTAGTGTGTGTGTGTGTGTGTGTGTGTGTGTGTGTGTGTGTGTGTGTGTGTGTGCATGTGTATGCGTTTGCATGATTGGTTGCACAAACGATACAATAAATAAATTCACCATTGATGTAACAAGTGTGTGTAAGTGTGTTTCTGTTTGTTAGTCTGTAAGCGACCAAGTGGTCTCAACTTGGCCTTAAAGAGTGATCAAAGTTTTATTTAAACAATATTCTCCTTAAAATGTATAATGGCAACACGTTTTTTTCTTTCTAAGTTGAGTCCAAAAAAAAAAAAGGGTTTGAATCGAAAACTCACATAAAACCACTCTATGGTCAAGCCGCCAATGCCGTCGTCTGTGTTGTACACACAGGGGATCTCCACGTCTCTGCCCAGTGTCACTTCCACACGACCCTCCACCGACACCTTCACCTCGGCCTTGACTAGAGAGAGAGAGACACACACACAGACACGCACACAAACAGAACCTCAGTCTATTGAATTTCTTTTGGAAACATCAATTCCGACAGCCACATAACCCGTATCTCCTTCAACGGTGGGTGGCTGGAGATCCTGGTCTGGAATGTGGCACATTTATCACGTGCGGACATTCTCCAGCCGCTGGTGGCCCTTTGACACACACCCCCCCCCGACATGAGGCAGGCCAGGGGGACACAGAGGAAGAGGAGGAGGGAATAAAAGGAGAGGAGGAACCAGGGACTGGTAATGGATGTGAAAGGAAGATAGAGGAAGAGAGAGGGATGCTATGGTAGGAATGAAAAGCCCACCCATGTCCACATTAATATGTTGCATTCCAGTTTCACACTCGCACACAGGAAGAAAGGCTCAATTTACAGGCGACATAGAAGAGCCACTGTTCCCTACTGCGAGTCTCTCCGAGGAATGACTGGTTTTCCCCCTCTATAGGGATGATGCAACCGACCATAGGCTGGGACGCCCAGTCACATTTCCTCCCAATGTATCTTATCTGTGTGTGTGCGTGCGTGTGTATTGTGTGCGTGTTTGTTTTCTGCTTTTTAGAAAAGTGCTTAGAACTAGAAAAACACAATACGTAAACTTTAAAGAAAAACTTTAGAAACGAGAAAACTCTGCCAACAAAATTTGATGGAAAACCACTCCCCACTTTGACTCACTCTCTCTCAGATTCACTTAAAACACAGATACACTCAATCTTCTTCTCACCAACAAATCCCTTCTCCCCTCTCTCCCATCTGTATTTTTCTCCACATCATCCTATGATCTATCTTTGGCTCCTTGTTCACTTTCCATCACTCTCATCCCCCAGCCATCCTGCCAAGCCTCCTAACCCCTGCCTTCAATCTGTTGTCACATTTCATGTCCTAATTTTCTCCCACCTGCATTTGTTGCTGTTTACTGTGGGCTAATGGAGCCGGAAGGATGTTTTCCTCTCTGAGGAATCTAATTATCGTCTGACAAAGACATTTCCTGGACATTAGCAACAGTAGACAGTGCTGACTCACCCAGGCAGACTCTAGCCTGCACCTTGGGACGGGCCAGACTTTGGGTGGACCAGGAACCCATTATTTTCAATAGTTTGGATTCTGTTTGGGTTTTTGCATTGTAGTGTTTTTCACAACAACTCCACTTTTTTGCTCCAGAGAAAATAACCCAGCCAGCATTTTGACTCAATGGTGGTTGATTGGGTGACTAGGAGACGGAAGCCTTAAGAAACGCTCCCAGTTGGGGCTCCCAGTTCCCACCATAAGCTCATGTGTACCAATATATCTCTCTGGGCTGCATGTGGACACTCATGTGCGTTTTAACACTCCATCATGGACGCTAGTGCTCCCGAGCCCCCAGAGATAGATAACTTCCCCTGTTGATGAGAAAGCAGTTCTGCTGGAGCCAACGCAGATTGTTTATCAGCTGTCTATGACAGGCCAAGAGGCCCCGCCCCCGAAGGCTGAAATATGGACTCAGTTGGGAGAGCTATATGTCTCTGAAGCTTTATGAGTTTGTTTACAGTAAGCCAACAGTATGTTTTCCTCAGAGAAGAGAAAGAGAGAAAAGAGAGAGAAAAGAGAGAGAGAAAAAAAAGAAAGAAAGAAAGAAAGAAAGAGAGAGAGAGAGAGAGAGAGTTAGAAAAATGCACTCTGCACGGCTAAGAGCACTTCTGTGCTTCCTCCCCCTTTAATGGCAATGGGAAGGAGTTGAGAAGAGAAGAGGAGTGGAGATGAAAAGAGAAAGAATGAAAGGAAAAGTTAAAATAGGTGAAGATGAGACATGGTGACCAGATGAAAAGAGACAGGCAATCTATAACATATGGACAGTGTGTGATTCTTGGCATCCACTTGCCATCAGTCCAGCCTCTACCTGCTCGCTTACCCCTGCGAAACGCAGAGAGAGAGAGTGCACGTGTAACATCTGTGCAAGTGTGCTAGTGGAATGCTGAAATAACTAAAGAGACAAGTTGCCCTCCATCCATTGGATTTGGAAAGATAGTGCCTCATAGAAACGTGGCTTTGATCTAGCTCAAGACTAACTAGAAGCTAACACACACGACATATACAGGTACATGTCAATTAGTCACAATCACACACACACACACACACACACACACACACACACGAGGGACTGTGGCTGTGTACATTAAAAAGTCACATAGTAAAAGCTATGTGCACTTTGAGATAAGATAAACAAAGAATGGTCCCCCCCCACAAATATGCACACACACACACACACACACACACACACACACACACACACACACACACACACACACACACACACACACACACACACACACACACACACACACACACACACACACACACCATGAAGGTCTGAAGAGGCAGATGGGGCAGAAAGCCTTTCTCTTGGGGGAGGCCGTATCAAAGGCATTTCTTAACTTGCCTTTGATTTTGACTTTAGACAGAACAGCTGAAAAAACAACACACGCAGCATTCCTATCTGACTGTGTTCATCTGTGGCATATCAGGGAAGTTTATCAGGAATATCTGAATAACATGTTCATTTACATACACAGAAAAACTAGGTCAGCTCTCAAAAGTCTTCATGCATTAGAGCGTCAAACAAGAATCTACCTAGAATATATGTGGTATCAATTTGGAAAACAGCCACCAAACTCGACAGTAAAGTGGAAAAGATGTTGAATTCTGAATGATCATAAGATGAGGACGGGATTAAAAACATGGTTCCCATGTTGGCTCAGTCCAGCTGGACACCAGCAGAGGAGAGGAGAGAGAATGGAGAGAATGGCTCACAACATAAATGTAGGCTATACAATAAAGCACAAGGCCCGGCCCATAAAATGCTGACTGGCCTTCACAAAGCATTTACTTTATTAATGAATTATTTAACTGTGCTCTGCAATCAATAATGTTCAGCTTGGAGTACCCCAGAAAAAAAAATCATTGATTGAATCATTGTGTTTTTTTAAATCACAGGCTAGAACTGGGCAGATCAAAGTATAGGGACAGTGGCACATGTGTGTTTGTGTGTCTGTCTGTCTGTGGTGCGTGTGTGTGGTTGTGACCCCTGAGCAGCCGATGTTAAAGCAGACGTGCACAAATCCTCATAATTCCCTGTGCACGGCCCCCGCCGCAAGCCAAGCAAGACATCATGTGCACTGTACACTTTTTACATTCCATCCACATGCCCAGTTACTTCCCTCTATCGCTATTTTAAGATAAATGCCTACTGTGTTCCCAAAGGCCTTCTATCATCGTGACATGCCTGGTAGTTCTGTTAGCATTGCAGCATTGCCTATTTACATAATATAGTTTACATTCAAATGCATTAGCTCAACATTTACATGACGAGAATTCCGATTCCAAGTTCATGTAAAATTGACACATGGCTCTTCTGCACTGATCTGACTGGGGAAAAGAGGACGGGAGAGAGCAGTGTGTGGTGCTCCCTCATGTTAAGTGTGTGTGTTTGTGATTCAGGCGGGGTGTTATATTGTGCGGTAATGTGTTTCTATTTCCTTTCCCCTTATTTGGTTACCTGAGAAAACGGACACAATTCAATGTTGATTACGTTTGACCCGGCTTGATGGAAAAAGTCCATCTGCTCGGACAAAGTCACGCGCGCACACACGCGCGCGCACACACACACACACAGCCAAGCCAGGGAGGACACAGTCCAGAGATGGGCTTCCAGCATTGTCACATCTAAGAATAACAGTGGTCTATCAAACGGACGTTGGGGACATGATATGGCTACTACAGTGCAATAACTTGACCGACACTACTTCAGGGATGAGTGTGTGTGTGTGTGTGTGTGTGTGTGTGTGTGTGTGTGTGTGTGTGTGTGTGTGTGTGTGTGTGTGAGAAAAAAGGCTGTGAGAAGCAGTGTCTCTGCCAGGTCTGCTCTTTGTACTACTGTACTTGTGACAAGAGCTAGAGAATGGGAAGCCAAAGGAGGAAGTTGGAACAGAGGCAGCATGAGGCGGGTGTGTGTGTGTGTGAGCATGTCCTCCTGTCTTTATGTGACAGGCCTGAACCCAGACAATATCACCTGCTGTTTTGGGATCTTCAGTCATGGGACACATTTGAGGACACCAACCCGACACTGACTTCATGCATGTTAGGAGACACACCAAATCACAAAACAATTGCTTGTAGAAAATATTGATCAATTGTTGTGTAATGGTGTACAAAACTTGGCAATGTGGTAAGGCGACAAAAAACGGGTATCGTTTTTAGGAGGCAGCTTTGGCTGATCATGAGTTTCATGCCATATTGAATTTGTTTTATGTTGTGCTCTTTAACATGAATCTTTTCAGTTTTTGGTTAAAAGGCTGTTATTAGAGATTAAACGTAGTAGTGATTGAATCAATGAGGTGGAAGTCAGGTTTGGGTTGAGCTGACCTTGAACTTTGTTGGGTGATCTTATGGCACAACAACACTAACTGGGCTGAGCCAGCACTGGCCAGAAGCAGCGCACATAAATAGACTTTAGGAATGAGACTCATCAGTCATTAGTGAGGTTACTCAAGGTCTAATGCTCAGTCTGCTCTCAGTCATAGCACCGATCATAACTTTTTATTGTATGATGGTTAAACAGTGCTAGATATTTGTCCAAAACAACAAAGTTCCAAAGTTTATGTTGAAGTTGCTTGAAATGATACGACGTATGATTTAAACAACAAAAAATAGTGTATTTATATTATATTTACACTAATGACGTTGATGATTCTTTGGGGATTCAGGTGATGTATGACTGTGTGTAAGGAGACAGACAGAAACAGCTGGAGTAGCCCCACAGCATTCCCATGATGCCCGTCTGAGAAGGGTCACAGTCGCTGTGACCCCCAGCACAGTGATCCCCCCCTAGCACGCGCACACGCACACGCACACACACACACACACACACACACACACACACACACACACACACACACACACACACACACACACACCCCAATCAACATTTGAAACAAGAATGGAGAAATTTCTAAGGTAAAGATACAGGAAATCCAGAGGAGAAGAAAAAAACCCTGATGGGGGAGTATGTGTGAAGAGGAGCACAGAGGGCAGGAGAGAGGCAGAGTGTAAGATCCTGCTCCAGTTTCCCCCACAAGGTGATAATTCTTTACGTATGCCCCCAGTTTGCCTCTGCAGAACACCTGTTCCAAAAGATCCAGTCGAGTCCTGATTTCCCAACACTCTACACTCTAGGGATCTCTATTCCGTCAACACCATTACAATAACAGCATTAGTCCTCAGTGAGGGTTTTCCGTAAGTGCCTACTCCTTATTTCAATGGCAGGAGTAAAGATGTTCGATATTAAACAGACCACTGTGGCTGATTAAATCAAATGATTTGGGGTGTGACCGTGAACAAGTAGAGGTGGTGGAGGCTTGGAGGACCAGGGTGGAGGCTCAGAGGACCAGGGTGGAGGCTCAGAGGACCAGGGTGGAGGCTTGGAGGACCAGGGTGGAGAGTTGGAGGACCTGGGTGGAGGCTTGGAGGACCAGAATGCCTCATCGAAATGTGCCGTTTGTTTTTAATCAAAGGCCAACATTAAAGTTGCTGTTTTTTATTTAGGTGACCCAACACGTTCTCCAGATTTGCAGGAGGTCATTAGGTCCTCAGCTGTGAGGACCACTTGCACCACATCATGCACACACACACACACACACACAGACACACACACACACACACACACACAGACAAACGGGTGTGTTTCTCTTTCTTCCAACAGATGGACACCAAAGAAGAGATCAGCGCTTCTCCAGCCTTTGATACGTCTCTTTGTGAAATCCCACGCTCTCGTCCTCTCGGTTTTCTCTAAAGGCGGCTATGTTTTGATACACTAGCTCCCAAAATAAGTGTAGTAACGGGCCGCTGAGTTCATGTGGGACACAGTCAGGTTCCCATAGACAGAACCAGTCCTTTGTCAAGATTAGAATAACAAAGGGGAATGAAAACAAATAGATGCCATCATTGAAATATGCACTGTGTGTGTGTGTGTGTGTGTGTGTGTGTGTGTGTGTGTGTGTGTGTGTGTGTGTGTGTGTGTGTGTGTGTGTGTGTGTATGTGTGTGTGTGTGTGTGTGTGTGTGTGTGGCAGTATGTGTGTGGCAGTATGTGTGTGGCAGTATGTGTGTGTGATGCCTTTCTGTGCATGCCTTTAAGTACATCGAGCAGGGGAACTCTTGAGTATTTATTTAAGTGAGTTTGGCGTGTGTGATTGGCGTTTGTGTCATGTGCGTGCATGCGTGCGTGCGTGCGTGTGTGTGTGTGTGTGTGTGTCACAGTGGGCCTCTACTCCTTCACTGCTCTCATGATGGTAGAAAGTTCCCCTACATCCTCTTTCCCACGTCCCCTCAGGAAAAAAAAAAGGCTTCCAAATGATGGGCCGATTATGCCAGCAGAAAACAGTCACCCACGCTGAGGCCGGCTATGGGAAAGGCCATAAGGGAAATTAATGCCGCCTTTTTTATGTTACACTGTGAGTGTCAAGACAGAGTGAAGAGAGATTGCAAAGAAAGAAAAAACGAATATGAGAGGGAGGGAGAGAGAGAGCGAGAGAGAGATCTACTTACAAGCATGAGGTGTGCTGATTGCTGCTAGCCCAGGATAAACAACGAAAGCAAGAAGGGCAACCAGCCCACACACACACACACACACACACTGACCACAGAGAGTGTGTACAGTTTTTACTCAATGCCTTTCAGGATGAATTGGAAGCATAAGTGGCCTGGTATTCCTAGAGTGTGTCGGCATTCAGGACTCACTCTGCTTTGCCAGAGAAGGAGCCATTCACATGCCTCTATACATTATCAACATGCCTCTATACATTCTTTACATCCCTCCATATATTCAAGTTCCTGTCTTTAGAAATCATAGTGGATTACAATTGACAAGAGGTTCAGGATCAATTGATCAATAGTCAGTTCACAGACTAAAAGGTAAAATAGACCTGATAGTACGAGTGGTAGAAGTACTGTTTGTAGCATGCGGCAGTAGGAGTAACAGCAAAACAACCCAAAACCACTTGTACAAAAATAGCACTGTGGTTTTGTTTCAATAAAGAGAATATTCCCACGGAGGGACTTTCCAGACAGCCATCCCGCCAGCAGACAGTGCTGCCTGTAGGTCACCACGGTAGCAGCACAGCCACAGAAGCCTCCCCTGCGGAGCCGGCGTAGCCGCTCGGAGAGGCTTGCATTACGTTAAAAGGCTCCTAATGTGGCCTGGATCAACACAGTGTAACCGTGTTTCAGGAAAACACCATCCATTATTAAACAGGGTGCTGGTGGTGGAGGACAGGGGAAGCGGAAAGTGGTCGTTTGCTGATTAAAGTCCACATTTTCCACACCATTTTGTTCCCCCCTGCGACGTTAAGACGAGCCGTGGAGAGATAACATCACGTTCAGGAGAGTCTTCAGCCACTCTGCCTCGCTGAGATCCTCTCTAAAAGCCAGTGAGGATCAGATGTTTAATGATCATGGCTGAGCGTGGGCCTGAGACCATATCGGAGTACTGCCATGACGGTGGGAGCCGTGGACATTTGAAGAGGGGGATTAAGGAGGAATGGGTTTACTATCTCTTATCTCACTTTCATTCCCTCACACTCTCTCGGTTTCCTTCAGCAGGCGGAAGGCACTGCCTCTCTGACTTCCGTCAATACGGACCAATGGGTATGACGTTTGATGGGTTTGACATGATTCAGGAATGTTCCAACATTGAATGGGTAAACCAGACAAGAAAAAGCCAACAAACTTACCATGAAAGAACTGTAATCAATAAACAGAAATAGGGGGAGGCATGGAAACATATTCCCTTGCCCGGTGGATACAAACAAAGGTATAGGTAAGGTTCCCTCTCAATCACACTGGACTGTGGCCATACAAAGGGTCAGTATCAGTGCGAGCAGACGTGGATTGTTTGCTGTCTCCTGGTCGTGTTACTTGTGTTTTTCTCACAGTAGCACTTTTCAGGAGGAAAGTTCAAGTGCACCGGGGGAAGGAACCAAGAGGTCATGGACACCATACATCAACATGCCAAATAAAAGGGAAAAAGGTTGACCTGGTTTCTAGAATTTAGCTGACAATTCCTGCTGTCAGCATCCGCACCGACATATTCAATGGTCTTTATTCAAGCCAGGATATCAAGAATGTAAGAGCAAGTGCACAATTTGAATATGCTTATTCAAGATCTAAGAGTCAAGAGTAACCCAAGTGATTTTATTTATTAAGTACTGTAGTTTACGATGCCCCCGAACGCATCACGAGCGCATGCATGGAGACCGCTGGTGACACGGCAGCATAGGATACTACGAGGCAACTGCGATAGTAGTTTGAAAATGATATAGACAAGATACCTAGTATTAGAGACACAAGGAAACTACAAGTGGTTTGGGAGGAATCTTGTGGGGAGAGCTCTGGACGGGTGCTTTCCAAGTGAATCCTTAAACAGACTATTCTGGCTGGTTTTTTTTTTGAGGGACGACTGTTTCAACTGGACTGTTTCAACTGCTTTCACCACCATCGCTGTTCCTGGATGACATCATCTCTCATCGGACATCTGTCGCATGGACATTGTGCTCAAATCCAGGCGGTGGTAGGAACGAAATTAAGGAACCAAACAGGATTATTTTATTAGTACTAGAGTACTCAGGTTTTTCCTCAGGTGTTTCTTAAAAAACTGACTAAACAGTTAATAAGCTATATTTTAAAGGTGAACACTGTTAAAGGTACAGTTGGAAGGAACTCTTTGGGTTTTTTTTTCTAGTCCCATGCGGGATACATCTTTTGTTTAATTTAAGTACTTAGTGCAGCTAAGGTAGTTTAATTTCACTTTGTGTTGTATTATTCTGGGTCGATATTTTTTCTGTTTGACTACATTGCTGAGAGAACGAATCTTGAAACTATCTTTATGTATGCATATATTTTATTCTCTCTAGTCGTGGTCACGTGTTGTAGTGTGGGTTGGAGGTCTCATTAATCTTATGGTGTATTAAGCTACAATCAAACTCCTTACCAATCGAATGTGAACCTAGAATCTTAAGTAACCTGATCAAACTTAGATACAGACTTTAAGCATAGATACCCCATCTCTAGGGGTCACCGGAAGGTTACAAGTTCATACTGCAGATGCACAGTAAAACACAGGGTTTTCTGAGCAATGCAATTCTAAAGACCTACTTAATAGGTATAAAGCAAAAGAAAAAGGAAATTTACAACAATAAGAGTATATATATATATTCCATGTGTGTTCTCTTAATTATCATGTTATTGTATCATAAAACCAAATTTACCATCTGGTATAATTAAAGTACATCTTAAATGACGTAAACAAGAAGTGTTGACATTTCTATATGTTTCGACTATTGCCTCCAGTAGCCAAGCAGAAAAACACAAAGTCCAAAGGATTGAAATGTTGTTTTCACATCCAGTTTCACCACACAAATCTGAAGCACCTGGGTTGTCTTGAATGCTACAAATTGTTTTCACGCACACAGGCCACGCTGCAATGTACCAGGAGCCATTCGGCAGAAGAAGGTTTCTCAACGGCTATTTTAATTTGCTTTTTACATGCATTGCATGTAAAAAAGCACTGTGTAGGAGATTTGAAATGTGTCACTGTGTAGGAGATTTGAAATGTGTCACTCTTGCAATGGAAGTTTCGAATGGAAGATAGTCGATCTTTGTGGCAAATTAAACTTCTATAAGCTTCTATAACCATGAAAACTTTCCTCTTGAAACTCCTCTCTGACATTTATGTGAGATTTCAAATGGTACTACAGAACATTTGCATCCTTTTAAGGTGATTAGGACTTCAAACTGTGTATTTTTTTTATCGTTTTTCCATAATGCAGTGTTGCCGACTGTATCATAGGATCTCTTTTATTTGTAAATGACCAGAGCACAGAATGAATTACGTGCTGGTCTGATTTAATTTAGCCATTAATAGCAGCAGTATGCTGCTATTAATGTCACTTGCCGTTGTTATTGAAAAACTTCATTCTCAACAACAATGCAATGGCAAACACTTTATTTTTGACTATTTAATTAAATCCTGCTTCAAAACTTGGACGAAAAACATATCAACATAATAATACAATTTATTCATAAGATACTGTAAAAAAGTAAAAAATAATAATCATACCTTCTGTATTTCTGAATACCCTGGTAGTGGTATACCATCATACTGTGACACCGCCCCATCCAGTACATTACACTAATTAGATTGAAATATTGCTCTTGCCAAAGAACATCTGGAAACCGACACAATGGTATTCTTGCTAGGTTGTTGAATTTTTTTCTTGTTTGTTTTCTTGTTTGTTTTCATCAACAGTTTGGTTGTTTTACAGTATTTAAAATCTTTGTCTTTTTTACATGCAGTGAAAATGCAAATACTGAAATACTTTATTATGTGACACAAAACAAGAGCCCTGGAATCTGGCCATCTGACTCCATGTATCTCACTGTGGAATGGGTGAAATTGATTATCTCGTTAATCGTAGCCTAGCCTACCTTGAAATGGCTATAACTGTGGCACAATTCATAGCCGTATGTTCTTTCTCCCTGAAATGGATACAGTGTCAGTATCCATTTGTGGAAAATGAATATGCCTTCTACACATCACATAAATCCTAGCTAACAAATGGTGTTGATTACAGCAACATAGTAAAGATTCACACCCTTGCAATGGCTGGGAATGTTCAAACCCTTTTTCTCAAACCACAGGGGCCCATGCATCAACCAATCAGAGGGAAACTGGGGTCGGTGTGAATGACATGATCGGACAGCTGGGGGTATTGTGACCAAAAATTAACCAAGGCCTGAGGGAATCTGAACCAAAGTGGCAGAATTCATCAATAAACTGTTAGATTGTTGTATAACAGATGAATAGCCGTCTCCAAGGGATGTTTGTCTTACAGTTCATAAATCTGCTTATTATGGAATAAGCCTTTTTTTTTTAACTGGATTTCCCTAATTGTGCTTGCTCTTCCATAAGAGCCCTAGTTCAGATACATATAATAAGATCATTGGGGCAGCTATTTTAATGATAACAAAAAATTATTTAAGCACTGCATCATGTTGAAAAAGTAAAATAAAGCACCCAACTCTTTTAGTGCATCATAAATATCCTTCAATCAACGTTTTCTACAGCCAGACAAGCCTCCCCTTATAAACAAGGTTGACTCTACGGATGTAAGTGGTTAAAAAAAAAAAAGTGTTCAAACAGGACGGCTTTCAACCAAAGTAGTAAAGACTTTCCAGAAAACGATCACTCACTGTGACTTGACATCTGTATGACTTTACACTGGCCAGTTACAGTCCACCACAGATGTATGGAGTCAGATCACAAGGTAGGTCATCTGCTGAAGTCCAGAGGCTAATAAAGAAGCAATAACGCGCTGCCTGCTTGGCCCCAGGTAGTACGCTGCTACATGGTGCTGGCTCATTAACCCAGAGCACAGGGCATCGAGCTGAACCTATCTGATAACTTACAGCTCCACATGCACCCAAAGCTAAACAAAATAGAGATAGAACTCTGTAGAATAGAAACACATTGAAATACATCTAATCTAAATCACTATAGAGAATTGGAATGAAACAAATACAAAGGTACACAAATATAATTTATATTAATATAGTTGAATAAATAAGGATAGAAACATGAACAGATAAAACTATATATGAACAGATAAAATTCTTAACAAATAATAATTGTATTTTCTTTCATGTGTCATTTGAGTGCATAAACATCTGGTCCTTAAACCTATAGAGGCTCATAAAGGAGATACAAGCTCTTGTGGAGCCAAACATAAAATGTAATTATTATGGTTTATGTTTATCTAGCAATGTATGTCAGAAAGGAAACCCAAAAACTATCTGATAAAAAGTATTTGTAATTTATGCATTTTCAGGCATATCGTTGTGCTTCCTAGAATGGTTTGAGTTTTATGTGCCCTTTAACGCTGTTTCCATAACCAAGGGCCCCTTTGTGGTACTATCAAGGAAAGCATGAGAAGGATTAAAAGTCACATTATTGTAGAACATTACTCAAAATATTTGGAGAAAATATATTGTACCCAATCATGGCATCAGATAAGAAATAGGTCACAGGGAAAATGTGTTCTCTGCACTGTCACAAACAGCAACTGGGGAGAGGTGAAGAGGGCAGTTCTGCAGTGGTGTCTTTGGCAGTGGAACACAGTAATAAATCCACTGGGAAAATAGCATCTGATGACAAGAAACTTGTGAACTTGTGTGACATAGTAGATCAGGCTTGTGACATGGTAGATTAGGCTTAGGACATGAAATGATCCACATTGGAGTCAATGGCAGCAACGACCCAAGCAGGTACAAGTTCTGTGTGTGTGCGTGTGTGCATGTGTGCGCATGTGTGCGTGCATGTGTGCGTTAGTGTGTGTGTGTGTGTGTGTGTGTGTGTGTGTGTGTGTGGACGAGTACATCTGTTGCTGTTAATGTGTGTATGTGTTTATCGACGTGTTTATGTACGGGTGCATGTATGCACACTGAGAAACGTGCGCCAATAAAAAGATTGTCTTGAAGTGATGTAATCCTATCGTATGGGCGTCCCCTTGAAGTGTAATGGTATGAGCCGCATGAGGACACCAGGTGTACTCAGCTGTCAGTTTGCTACTCCCGAGAAACTTCAAAGACCACAATCCAGGCCAGAGCGGCATCAATGGAGAAAGGTAGGATTGTGGGTGGGTTGAACCCAATACAGCCCAATAAATAACAACTGCCCGTGCCCTTGCACTTCTCCATCCAGTCAGTGTGTAGCCTACAGATCAAGTTGCTTTACGTCACATGTGGAGAGAAGAATCAAACCCACCATCTGTAACAGAACTGATTGAAACTCATTCGCTGGTGTGATGTATTGATGCACAGCCTGCGTCACTGAAAGTCAAAGTGCTTTCTATTTTCTGTTTTTTATTTTATTATAAATAAATACAATAAATCGGGCAAGTTTATCAATTTATCAGCAATCCGAAAAATCATCAAAAGAGGCATCTAACTATGTAATCTATGTTTAAAAATCTCAGTCCTTTGTTTTTTCCAGTGAGGAAATACGCTGACAAGGGGACCAGCATTCCGCATCCGATTAGCGTACACCAAAGCCGGAATATAAACTTCCTTCCTTCCTTTCATACAATACGCAATCATATAGGCCCACTCCCTCGCTACCAAGGAACAGTGTTGATGTTGAAGATATTGTTCAACAAGCCTTCATCGGGGCCAAGTTGGTGGATTGCCTCAGAAAGGCCTCGCCAAACAAAAATTATTAATGTTGTGTTTTGCGAGATAAGGCGCTGAAAACGTACACAATGCAGCGCTGACGACAACTGTAAAGTGTCCTGGGAATGGGAGCCTGCGCCACCCTTAGCCCACTCACACGGGCCCCCCCCCACCCAACCACCCACCACCACCCAGCCTGCCCCACCCCCTGGCCTCTCAGCCACCACTGCTCTGCTCTGCTGTATTGACCCTGATAATGGGGATAATGGACACTGTTCACATCAATAGGAGGATGAAACGCTCAACCTTTTGCTTCCTGACATTCAGGCTCCACAGTGACGGCACCATACACTTGTAACGTTAAGAGAGGCACAGCTAGATTGAATAGCTGTGTCTATGAACGGTATGCAGACTGTGTTATTTTAATCATCCTTCAACACTTCACATCGAAAAATGTTGACTGAATCTGAGTTTGTCAGTTTCTCTATCTGATTATTTACACATTTTTACGCAGGAAGATCACTTGGTATTTATTTGTGACTCACTCTAAACCTCAAATTATGAACATCAGGATTTTCTACAACTAATTAATCTTGCAAAATCAAAAGAAACTCAATTGGGATAAGACTCAGATGAAGTTCAGGTGAACTGTGCATGAAGGCGTCAAACAAAATCCATCACATTGTCTTATCATTAAAAGCTTCAAGCTTCAAGCTTCAAGTTTCAGGAGGATTCGGGCCTGGCTGACACACACATCGATTTCTCAAGTTATGTTCGTAACAGTCAAATCCATTTGTGTCTTAAATTAACCACATTAACACAAATGTGTGTCTTCTGTCATAAGGGCTTCCATAGACTGCCAAGAAAAGGCTCTGTAGGTTTTATAGGGTAGTTCTAGAACGATTGAGGCATTCAGAATCCTAATACACTTACTCTTTTTAGAGCGGGAAATGTTACGAAGTAGAGACACTTCAAAGCATGAAGCCTGTTATCCCACATTGAACATCTCACTGTTAATATTCTTTACAATATATACTACTGTAACACTACTGTACTATTTTGACTTGGATAACATTAGTTAGTTCATAGTTCATATTCCCTAAAAATATATATCTTTACTGTGATTAACTGGGACATTTCTGAGATCATATCTAATTTTTACAAGCACCGGATCAGAACACAAAAGCAGAGAGAGGCCTGGTTCTCCTCTCGGTACAGTGTTCTGAGAGCTCTGTTGCATGGTTACCAACAAACATGGCCCTGGGACTAGCTGAGGGCTTCATTTCGAAGATAAAGATTGTTGTTTAAAAAAAGAAAACACGCGGCCCACACAAACTCTCCCCCTGACGAAGTCCTGGAGGTATAAAACAAATATCATGTATTTAAAAACCCAGGACACTGCCAAATGGTGGCATGGAGACACATGCTCATACACTTTGCCTCCCCTATTCAACCCCTTTCTGTTCAACCCCTCTGAAAACATAAGGCTTTTCAATGTATCTGCATGTTATTCTCCTTTAGGGTTGATATTATAATTGTAGACAATTTATTACATATGTAGAACAGTAGATTGATTGATAGGACACACAAATCAACAAAAAATACAGATAACTACATTACCACAAGTCATGTACATGTTTAGATCACAGTACAGATCCAAGCCTCAAAAAACCTCAAAAGCACCCCAAAACTATAATTGTTCTTGACTGACACATGCCATACGAATGTGAGGCTCACACAATTACCTTGGCCTCTCAACTATGTCCAACGGGGGCCCAGAATTGTCTGGCCAGATACTGGATTTAAATGCGTTCGAGGGTGAAACAGTGGCATTCCTCTGTCTGAGAGCTCTTGGTCATAAGGGACTGCCATTGCATGTCCTATGCTGATCATCTGCCAGAACGCAGGGCCTCCTCTGTTTTCTGTACTGTGGTGGAGGCGCGACAAAGACATCGATTGTCCATGAAGGGAACTTTCTTTCTCTGAAGAGCACTAGTTGTCTGAGGAAACCAAGACACCAGATCAACCCTGCTAGAAAGAGCGAAGGAACCTATTGTCCTGCTAATGGCAGAGGTCGGATGTATGTTGCCCTTTGACCTTCCCAAATTGGCTGATGTCACAGGAAGTAAATTCTATCCCATCAACAGTCAATAATCTATCAACTTTCTTTCTTTTGCCGGCTGCCCCCAGGGTGAAGACAGCTCACACGACAGTATTTGCTCTTGCTTCACACAAATGAGTTATTGGTTGTTCACCTCTGACAACGGGTGAGAGAGAGAGAGAGAGAGAGAGAGAGAGAGAGAGAGAGAGAGAGAGAGAGAGAGAGAGAGAGAGAGAGAGAGAGAGAGAGAGAGAGAGAGAGAGAGAGGCGGGGCGAGCCTTGGTTTGACTCACTCAGACAGGTAGACAATAAAGCCTTTACAGGTTCCAGGAAGAGGAATTAGGATGTGCAAGGCAACAGGGAAAACCAGCAAAGAGGGGGTATCAGAAAACAAACAATAGTAGGGCTGAAGTCAAACAGGACAGGAGATCAACAACAATGCCTTCGGAAAAAAGTGTTTTGTCTGGAGAACCAAAAACAGACACACAGCATGAGAGGTGTGGGCGTTTGGGGAAGAGGGGGGGGGGCAGAACACACACACCGGGTGGACGGTGGAAAGAGGCACACGTTTCCTCTTCTATAAACAAACAAAAACACATAGACAAGAGGCAGCCAGTCCCCACCCGCACACACCTTTGTTAATGCACATTCACTTACTCACTCTATGCTCTCAAACATGTCCTTGTTGTTTAATACACTGAGACAGTCTCATTACCAAATAATAGAATGAACCTCAGTAGTTGCTAGGGTCTGCTAGGTCTCAAACTGAAGCCGTTGGTTAACATGTCTTCGATACCTTTGTCGGTTTCTTTACATCCAATCTAGCATGACTGAGTGCCCTGTTCAGGCCATTACACCACCATGATCAACCAGTACCAGTACTAAACAATGAGAGAGCCAAAATGTGCTTACTGATTTGTGCGTTTGGTTACTTCCATGTGTATGCATGTGTGGGCTTCTTGTGTCCATGGTGTGTGTGTGTGTGTGTGTGTGTGTGTGTGTGTGTGTGTGTGTGTGTGTGTGTGTGTGTGTGTGTGTGTGTGTGGTGCCCTATTCAGAGCTGGGCAAGTCCTTTGCTTATTATAACAGATGAGACAGATGAGAGGAAACAGGTTTCTTCACAACTGAATCTATGCGAGAAGAACCACCTCGGTTATTAATACAATTTAGGCACAGCATGAATAATACTAATTATGATTCCCATAATCATAATTTGTATTATTCATTTATTTATTTATTCGGGTATATGTAGGCCTATATATACATATACCCGAATTGAAATGCATAACCTGACTAAATAACCTAAATATTTATGAGAGACGTCATACACGCACACAGCACACAGCACACGCTTACAGGGGGAAGTTAAAGTTGTTGGTCGCAAAGTTTGCATTCCTGGAACCTCACGCATCCGACAGCATAGGCCTACCTACAATTACAGCCTACTGGGGCGGTGGACCATACACTAAAGCATTATAAGGTGCTTATTAGGTTGTAAAAATAGACTTTGACGTTACGCTTTAAGTATGTTTAAATGAAAGCCTACAGGCAGCAATTTCGTCAAGTGAACTTAATTCATGCATTCTCTACCTTTCCACGTTAAACCTACATTGCAATAATTGACATCAAGCTGAAGACGAACCACAGCTCCGGCTGCATTGGAGATGGATCGGTAAAGAAAGATCCGTTTTCCAACTACAGCCATATTTTTATCACTGGCCTCGTTCCATCCATTCATGTTGCAATTTGAACAGTTCACACACTCCGGCTGAATTCCCAGCGACATCTCAACAAGAATGTAGTGTGTGTGTGTATCACATGCTCACAGTTTGCACAGGTCCCGCTGCAGCCTACTTCAGGAGCCTCGACGGAGCGACCCCACAAAGTTTAGCTGGAGCAGGCTACGTTCAGAAACCTGAACTACCGCTATTTTGGAAAGAAGTAAACTCGGTCGTTCACTCACCTCCCCACGTGTGAAGAAGGAAGAAAAGTCCAACAAGCAGAGCGGTCTTCGTCTGTAAAGCCATAGTCGTTGAGTCCTACTGCCCTGAGAGTGTGAGGGGAGTGGAGTCTGACAGTCAGTTGGTCCTCTTGGCAATCTGTAGGCACGCGCGCGCGCGCACGTTCAGGCACGTGCGTGAGTGTGTGTGTGTGTGTGTGAGAGAGAGAGAGAGAGAGAGAGAGAGAGAGAGAGAGAGAGAGAGAGAGAGAGAGAAATGGGAGGGCAATTGATGTAACGTTAGCGGTGGTTCTCACAGCCACAGGATAGCGTGTTCTGTTGATTTAAGCCGATGCGGTTATTTGACGTTAATAAGTATTCAACCAGATCTGATAGAATGTGGTCGAGAATATTTTAACCGACGATGTTTAATGTTCCGCATCTCTAAAAAAAAACTCCTAAAAAAAACGTAATGGCCTATTTGATTGGACAGTAAACTTCACAGGAACATTATTATTATTATTATTCAGACGGTGCACCTGGCAGCTGTCCAACGGAGCCCTAGGGACACCGTTTACATCTGTCCCCGGTGATCATGTTTCAATGATGATTGACGTCAACATTTACCCAGGCAATGGCAGCCAAGTGTAAAATAAAAATATTCAATTCAACAAGTTCCTTCCATGCGGGTTCATATGATACATTTTTTCTGCTGCTACCTTACTTGTAATGCAAGTTGAAATACTAAAGAATAGTTCATGACATTTTAAATATGATACCTGTAAATGAGCGCCGGGCCCATAAATAAAACTTGGATGTGACTCAAATATCCTTATATGGTCATGTGGTCTTGGCTGCCCCATAGTAATCATATGGAAGATTTAGCATGAGGACAGCGTGGGACAAACACACGAGCCTGGATCCCTGCGTTGCGTTTCTGGGTCTATTTTATACCTTGTGAAAATGGTAAAGGCACGGTTGGTTTGTACATTTATACTAAACTACCACAGTGTACTACTACTACTACAGTGTATTTAACAGCACGTCTGCAGTGTTTGCTCACCTGCAAGAGAGCACACACATGTTACTGAGCTGGGAGGACCGGGATTAGACTTCTCCTACCTATAGGTTGAGAGAAGATTGAGGCCATATTCAGTCCACATACCTCATTCATCCTGGTTATAAAGTTTTATGTCAAATCCAATACACTTTTAAGTATTGCCTCACGGTTGAAGACAGAATTAGATTCAATGAACAGAACAGACCATTTTATGCCAGAGATGTACGTTTGAAGTCTGCATAGTAAAAACCCTGCCATGAATTTCTGGCCAAAAATCAATGTACAGGTACAGGTATGTAAATTATAGATTACAATAAATATGTGTGTAATCAGAGAAAAGTACACTGTAGAAAGTATCTGTCTGTATTTGGTCCTTTTGGAAAATCCCAGCAAGTTAGTAACAGTTTGCAATTCATAGTTCCATTCAATATATAATTATATTTGTTTTGATGAGTGCATGGCATACTCAAATTATACTGTACACATCTTATCAGACATCATCATGTATTTTAAGCATATGTTTCCCAGGGTGTTTTTTTGATGTGTTTCCCTCTGGTGGTAACCCAATAGAGGTCATGGGAGAAGCACAGAGTGCTGTATTTTAAAATTTTCTTGGGACTGGGACCACTACTCAGCTTCACATAGCAAACATAAAGGGCCTTACTGGCTCTCAGATGGCTAGAGAGCATCATACTAGCACATAATAGTAATGAGATGTTACTGCATTAAGTTAACTTCTGCAAAAGTCCTTTGAGATATGAATGAAATTGGGATAACTTCCACTTTCTTATATGTATATCTGCGATGTATATCTATCTCCTCTCAGGAAAGTGAAATTAAAGGCCTAGGAATAAAAGTATATATATATATATATATATATATATATATATATCGAGAGAGAGAGAGAGAGATTGTATTTCATATTGACCTTTCCATGGGCAATGTTCATTTACATTGCCAAAGTACAAAAGTCAAATATGTCCATAAGCTGGATTAGTTGTCCCCTTCTGGTCGCAGGACACCACATATCTTGCTGCTGTTGAGCATGTTTGATTGTTGATGTCTACGGTGTTGACAAGGTCTTTGGATGATCCCCGGGAAAAAGTTGTTTCTGATATCCTGGTATAGTTCACAGGAGGTTAGAAAGTTCAGCCTGGTTCCCCCCTGCTTTTGTGTGCTGTTGGTGCACAGCCTGCCTGCCATGGGGAGCCCGTCTGTCGGCGGCCTTTCTCAATCGCAAGGCTGTGCTGAGTCTGCACTGAGTCTGTCGGTCTTCAACAAATGTCTCAGCTTTTAAAAGTATTCGGCTACTGTGTACTCTGAATAGCACTCCAGTCTACTCTGTGGTTTTGTGGATTCTTTCCAATGGTTCCGGTACTTGTATTTGGTTTCTTCATCACTTGGTTTGGTGTAGCGAGGCGGCCTTGCGGCTCTGTGCGGCGAGTTGTTGTTAGTTCCAGATTCGGAAATTGGATTTACAGAATTCTGCATGCAGAGGCTCCACTTCTGTTTGGCCCATTTTGCGAATTCTTGGTTGGTGAGTGGACCCCAGACTTCACTACCATAGAGGGCAATTGGTTTAATTTGCAAAGAGTCAGACTCCAAGGTTTTTAAGCCAGATTTTGACTGGGGTGTCCAGTTGGATGTTCCTTCTGATGGCGTAGAAGGCTCTCCGTGCTGTGTTTGGCATGTTTTTCATGTTTTTCATGTAAAGTTGCCAGTCTTGCTGAAGTTAGGGTAGATGTCCTTTTTTTGGGGGCTCTAGAGCTACAGTATCAGGAGAGAATTCATATTTTTGTTCCTGGAGGCTGGACTCTCTCAAAGAGAGTGGTACAACTTCACCAAAGGAGTGCAATTGTTACACAAGGCTTAAAACAGAGAAAGTTGAATACATTGACTGATGACCGTTATAACTTATGACATGGTAGAACCATTTTGTGTCGCTGTTTAATTTCAATGGATTAATAAATCCATTGTTGGTGGTGGTGGTGGTGAGTAACCCACACAGAATATATGTGGAGAACCAAACCATTTGGTATGTGAATGGCTCAGGTTCTCATGTATTCTCATGCAGACTAATGGCCACTGCTACAGAGATAAATACATGAGAACCATGAGACTTAACGAAAACACAGTGCAATCTAAACAAAGTAGGTTCAGAAAAAAAAAAAGAGAGAGCAGCGTTAGACTTAATGTTGCTGGGGTTGAATTAGTGTTAAGAGTATAGGTCTCCCATTGCAGATGTCTTAAAATAGCCCGAAGGGTCTCAAGACATGCTTTGTTAGCCTTTAACATGCTACATCCTGGAGGGGGGCTAGGGAATACTTGGGGGCAATGGGTTTGAAATTTAGACTGAAAAAGGGGATAAAAACAGGAAGAGCATCCAATCCTCTCAAAAGTTCTCATGGAATCTGAAGATCCTGAAGGTGGTTTGAACATCATGTTTCACACCCTCTTTACACATGTTGACTGAGAGCGAATAGCCTCGAACCAAAATCCCAGCATGGCTCTCTCACAGAACCTGTCGCTCATGAAGCCCTTTCCTTTGGGTGGATTGACTGGACTGGAGATACAATAACAATATCATCTGGCCACTTACAATCTTCCTATATTTTTGGACCAACAAATTGAACTGCCGGACTGTTTTGTCCGTGGAGTGTAAACACACTTAAGAGTTACCCCTTAACTTGACTATTTCTACACATCCTCCGTTGGCATGCCAAACGGGGAGTGATCCCAGCATGTGTGCCGGTGTACTTCTGCACCATCGTGACGGATGGCAGTACACATGTAGCTTCTGTTTACACCACGCAAGGCTATGGCTTACACCCATGCTTCAGAGACTGCTGGTAGGAAGGAAAGAGAGGAAAATAAGTCATTCTTTCCAAGCCACTGAGGCCAGACCCAAAGGCAAGTTGATTTGGGGGGGGGGGGGTGGGGTGGGGGGTTGTCTGTGTAGAAAGAGAGGCAGCTATTGTCCAGAATAAGGGGGGTCGGGGGCAGAGTGGGAGGGAAATTTGAATTTCTACTAAACTCTGTCACAATAAAAGCGACTTGTGACAAAGGGACACTTTGATACCGACTTGCGCGAAGAAATGCACATGGTCACCATGGTGATTGTGTTTGATGGAAAATGTTAATCGTTTAAAAACCATCCCGATGGCATGTCCAGCCAGGGTCATTTTTACAATATACAGAAAGAATAAAGAAATAGACATTAAGAGAACTAAAATTAAAAGAAACAACCTTTTGACTAAAAGAGCCCAATGAAGGACAATAATTGTTTTTCTATAAACGTTTGGAACATTTATCTTAAGGTTTGGAAGTGAAGTGAATGGTGACAGACCTGGCCCAAGTGAGATCATATTTACAGAACAATGACCATGTGAACAGGAAGCTGAGCAGCTACCTATTAATGCATAGAGACAATGAGGTGCTTGGGTCATACTGAAGGAGGGGAAACATCAAGAGGACAAAAATGTGTTCCCAGGACATCCACCACGGGCTGTTAGTCACAGTGAACCATCACCACTCATGCCCATCAGTCAGCCTGTCATCCTTTCTTATCACTACACTGCTAAACTTTCTTCTCGCCCTCATTTCATCACCCTCTTCCTCTGTCTCTAATCTCTGGATTTCTCTCTATTAGGTTTTTTCTCTCTCTCTCTCTCTCTGTCTCTGTCTCTCTCTCTTGCGGGAGCTTCAGGCTTCAGCTCGACCAGGGGGTTGATGTGGAATGCTGGGGTCTTGTTAGGGGTCTTGACCAGTCCGCACTCTGGGAGTACTACTGGGAATTGTGTTTTCCCATAGAAGCTTCTGGTCTGTCACTTACTCTCTCTCTCTCTCTCTCTCTCTCTCTCTCTCTCTCTCTCTCTCTCTCTCTCTCTCTCTCTCTCTCTCTCTCTCTCTCTCTCTCTCTCTCTCTCTCTCTCTCTCTCTCTCTCTCCTTATGCATACATACAGATACAGACACACATCTTTATCTTTATAGAGCACACGATTGTCATGTAAACTGGACACCAACCTAAGCCAACATTAAGCCAGAAGAACCTATCATTGAACTTGTTTAAGGACACATCAGTACGTCAATCACTCTGTAGCAATGGACAAATGGTATGGGTTGATAGGACAGAATGTGAAGAAGCAGCAATAGTCTTAACGCCTGGCTAACCCAAAACTACCTCTAAAGGATGAGCACAGTGAAGTCCTCATTGACACAACCCATCTGTGACCAAGTTGTTTCCTGTCCATCCTGGGATCCTCAATTCGGTAGAGCATGGCACTAACAAAGCCAGGGTTAGATGGTTTGGGCTCGGCTCGTAAAATGGCTGAATATCTTGGGGCCCTGGCTGGAATTGCACAGGGAAGGATGGGCGAGGCCGGTCACATTCCCCGTTACAAGGAGAGATGAGGTAGATGGGGAAACCTGAATTAGCTAATTAGTACTCAGCAACTACATTTTTTCCTGTGGTAAGAAACAAGTCCCAAACTTGTTTTCCATGGCCTCTCCCCAAGTGGTTTCTTCTGTATTATACTATTACATGAAAGTTGGGAATGTAGGATGCCCAGGGTATGTTTATTACAAAATAACCACATGTAAACTATTGTGTTGATTACTTCAACTTAATTACTGAAAATGTGGGTTACTTCAGGAAGTTGTTGTGATTGTTTACCAACTGTGTTGCAAGGATGAACGGAATACTGCTACTAGTTACTATATCTCAAATGCTTTTGGGTGACAAAAAAATTAAGAATACAAGAGGTATAACTTTAGTCTCCAGGCTAAAGATGTGTATGTACATGTACTGTGGGAAATCACTGTGGGATTTACACACGTCACTATCAAATACACCATTTTGTCTTGTAAAGGAAGTCCATTTCAGCTCCATTATGTTTGTAAACGTATACGTAACATGTAGGGTGTTGGTTCACTAAAATGCCTGCAGAAGGTGGAGAGGACATTGGCAAACCATTCAAAGCATCTGCTTTTGTAAAAAGGAAGGATTTGGTCCTCGTGAAAACAAACACAGGAAGTTGCCTGCTGCATGGACCACAAGAAAGATACCCTACCCAAGGGGCGTTGCACAAAAGACAATGAAATGACTCACAAGACCTTTAGCTGCTTGAGTGACTCCTCATCCCTAATGTGTCATTAAATATTCAAGAAGATTGTGCTTGGCAGGTTGTTTCAACACATTTTATGAAGGATTTAGTTTGATCTTAGCAGACAGACACTTCCCTTTGCCATGTCATTGCATCCTTTGTTGCTGATCGGCTCAGCGTGGAAGATAGGATACAAATTAGGGAAGGAAATTCCATTTGATATCCTTCTCCACAACAAACCTTTTGTCTTGCACCTTTATTGTTGGTCTCAATGTGAGGAAATGGGATATGCAAGTCGATGCCTTGAGCATTGAGTTAATTTCAATGGAATGGGCAATGGATTAAATAAATTGGCAATCTTCAGAATTATTTGTAGAATGCTATATTTGAATGCAGATTGCCTACAGTTTAAACTAATATTTGAAGTTTAAACTAATATCTTATTTTTTTAACACTATTAGGGCCGATTGTATGCGCATGCGGTTGCGCCAAAATCACGCAGTGTTTTCCAGGAAGTGGTGAGGTCAGCTGACCACCGAATAGTCAAAAGAAGTATGGCGGCTACCCTGAACAGTGGGAAGTTTTTTTGTGATTGTTATGTTTATTGTCGGGATTACGCAAATAGTTTTCGTTGAAAAATTGGCCGCATAAAATGATGTTTGATACCTTTTCGGGAGAGTGGAACAGTTTGACTCACAACCCTGGGATTAAGAGAAACCTCTCGGTCCTTTTTGAACATAAACATCCGCTGTGTAAGTGTGCATTGAGCGTTTTGCTCCTGGCTGACCAGAACGCAGAAAGATATCTCTGTATTCCCACGTAATTACAAACGACGATTTTTTTCCGCTTTGCACGTCTTTGCTTTTTAAATACAACAGTATAATGTGAAGTACACCTGTACACCAAACACTAGACATGGACTGCTTCTAAAGCCCAAGCCAGTCTGGATCGCGCTAGTTGTTTTGCAGCGACGATACAATGGCTTTAGTCAACTTTCTTATTTTTCCTTTGATAATTTCCTCTGTAGTAAAATGCCTAGACTTTCTCAGTTTCCTTTTGGACTTAAACTTTGTCATCGTCCACACTGTGGTGCGGTCTATTTTAGCCGTCGTCACGTTTGTAAACAACCTACCTGTATTGTTTTGGAACTTCCTCGTTGGATTTTGGAATTGCATTCTTTTCTGTTTGATATCCATGGCAGAAACAATTTCAGTCATCTCCCATGGCACCGTAAACATGGCAGGAAGTTGCCTGCTCGCTCTCGGAGGATTACTAGAGAGCCTGAAGATGGTGGGCTACCTATCTATGCACGTCTTCCTCCGTGGAAGAGAGTATCTCTACAGGGGATTGCTGTTTGTTTTGGAATGTTTTGGTATTGCTGCAAGCCTAACGGTCTATTTTGCTAACACGGTGGTCAACTACGTGCTTATTGGCACCCAGAACATGTACTCTGCTCTCATCAGTGTTTGGCACACGGTCTCAAGTCCACTACAGAAGGTTGTGGAACTCACCCTGACCCTCATCACATTCCTCTATAGCAGCCTTGTCGGGACCTCCACCTTACTGTGGACGCCATGCAAACTGGTGCTGGACTTTCTGGTCTCACTGACACAGATCTTCATCAGTATCTTTATAATGAACATCTATGGCCTTTTGCTCACCATCACTATCGCCGTAGCTACCACCGTCTACCTTAACCCAGAGCTGGTCCATCAAGTCAGGCGACAGACTGTCCATTACATCAATGCAGTCCCGACGCTGCAAAGACTATACTCTGCTGCACAAACCATAACTCGAAGCCTGCAGAGAGTGCCCGGACATGTTCCTGGGGCCGTAAGGCATGCCCAAAGACTCCTCCGACGCCTGTACCTGCAGGAGAGGTGGCTATGGAGGCAGCTATCGCGGCAGGGAAGCTGGCTGAGCCTCGCTCTACGAATGCGAGCATGGAGGAACAACAACAACAACAACATCGACAACAGAGTGGGCGGTGACGGGGACCCTGGAGAAGAGCAGCGGGACCCACCGGATGGGAGTGCGGGAGACGCAACCTACCGGGAGCAACCAGACCAGGCCTGCCCCAGCTCCAGCAAGGTCCGACCCCTGAAACAGCTCCGGGCTGCGGGTAAAGAGGAGGGCCTCCCGCATGCCAAGAACCTGCTGAGTCTGCTCAAGGAGCAGGAGGAGAGGAAGAAATGTGTGATCTGCCAGGACTGTAGCAAGACGGTGGTGCTGCTGCCCTGCAGGCACCTCTGCCTGTGCAGGGGCTGCACGGACATCTTGCTGCGGCAGGCCCTCTACCGACAGAACTGCCCGCTGTGTCGACACATGATCCTCAACACGATGGACGTGTACCTCTGAGGGCCCGCTGGCCCTCGGCTGGGGGGTTCATTCCGTCACATACCAATGACCACTCTAACAGTGTGTTTTCCTCTTTTCGACTGTTTACTGATGATTTTGTCGTTGCTTCAAGACCACAGGCCAATGCAAGATCCGCAAGCATTTTAGGTTGTTGATTGAATTGTAGAAGAGATATTGGGTTGTGGTCGCAACTGTGTTTATATGCTGATAGAAATACTAACAGTAACATCTAATGCTTGTGCTCACTTTGCTGTAAAAGCAGCAATAAGGGTTTCTGACAAACGCTGCTGGGATAAGCATTGTGTTTCAGAATGTTATCTATAAGAATTCCAATACAATGTCATTTCTGTTGCATAACATTGTAAAGTCTGTGAAACAAGTATGCCTTAACACATTTAAACAAGAAAGTGACAAATCCTTTTGCTATGGCTCTGAAACACTATATGTGCCAATGGACACAACTACATTGTACTTGCTTTGCTAAGGACCAAGTAACACCTGTTTATACACTTGAAAGGATTTACTATGAGGAAATTAGCTACTTGTCGTTGCCAAACACAACCTTTAATTTGCTCTTCTAATTCCAGTCTTCCATCATTTGATATCTAGTAAAAGGTTAGTTCATTCAATAATTCTCATGTTAAAAAATGTGTTTTTCTCCTGTTAAGGGACCATACATGTTATTCTGTTTACCATACTTTACAGGTCTGCTTGCTTAAACACGTATTATTAGAGTCTAGTTTTTCTAATCATTAAAAGAGGTGTCATGTGCCTTCCTTCCTGTCTTATTTGACAATTAATCACTTTTTTTAGCAATCGGCTATGTGTGAAAGGATAAATGGACAATATGATGCTTTACGAAAATCTAATGCTATCATTAACCCCAACCAAGAAACCACTGCTGCTGCCCCTAAACACCACCACTTTTGTAATGGTTTTGGACTGCATGGCCCTTTTTTGATATAAGAACGATAGGATTCAAACTCCAGTTGGACCAATTTGTTGTTGACTAGAGACATATTTCTCTCAGGTATTTCTTAAGACCTTAACCTCATCCCTGCTCACATGAATTGACAATGTCGTCCATGTTCTGTGTTGGAAAGGAGCCCACAGTGTGGGCCTGCTGGGAGAACTGACATGACTATGTGGCATCAACTCATGAATGTATTGTTGTAAAGTGTGTTCTGTCATGTCTCAGATGATTTGAGTTCATAATAAAAAACATTGTGTAGAGATGGCTATTATTGTCTCATCAAATGCATTTTCTCTCATAAACAATTATATTATCTAAATATATTGTTCTATATTATATACTACTATATAACCTAAAAATATATTTTATTTTCTTCAGATTGCAGGAAGTTATCACATTATTTATAAATTGCAGGATCCATTTTACATTTTTGCTTGGATTACATTTCTGAATGCTTGTTCGCGTTCTGTACTTGACCATATCTGGATGTGTTTATTTGATAGCTACCGGCCCTGTTGACGCTCACTTGAAAATTGTGTGTGTGCATAAAGGGGCCCTCCAGTGTTTTGTGGTTAATGTTCCCTGATTCTGAGTCATGGCCTGCAATAGCATGCATCTGAACCTCAGTTTGATCATTTAGTCTTGTGGTAGGAAGAAAAAGGAAAGATGTGCGATGTCAAGGCTGCTGTATGAAGTTGATCTCCCATTCCTCGTCAAGGATATTGGCCATGACGTCACCACTATAAAAATCGGTGTATCAATTCAGCACTCTGGACAGCACCGTTTGGCCAACCAATGATCAGTTTCAATCAGTGACTAACACAACTCGTGGTGTCCAACCAATTTGCACTACATGATAAAGGACATCCACGCAAGCCTCTGTCCTCAGAGAGACGTCAGAGCCAAGGGTTCAGGGATTGTTTGTCTGCTGACACCATGAGCCCACTCTGCAGTGTTTATATGTAAGGGATACATTATGACCGTGTTAACAGAGAAGAGGAAGTATGATGACAGTGGAAGCGCAGAGAGTAAAGATGTTCATACTTAAGGGACTTGATCTTTAACATTTGATCCCCTATCGGTCCCGGTTTGAAGCAGTGTGGGAAAATAACACAAAACTCAAGTCCACCACTGATATACTACTGCCCTTTTTAAATTTATTTATCTAGTCTCCCATTTTTCACTTTGCTTCGTGGTAACCTGTAGACTTATTTCCCCTTTACAGACTTTCTATCATTGTCATCTGTTACGTGGTAGTACTATATTGTACATCTCATCTGACACAGTCACTCAGCTATCCGGTTCTCTGCATTGTTGGACCCCCACTCACCACCCACCACAATTCTATGACTCATCATTTTCACACAGAAGATTAGATCAGTATTCCCTAGTCTGGCTAGTTGCTGTGTGGGAAGGGGGGGGGGGGGGGGGGGGGAGGGTTGAGCGTGGAAGGATGCACTTTGTTTCAGACTGGGTTACTATATGTTTAGATTACTACTATTTGTAAGGATATGTGACCATAATTATAACTATATGTTTAGGTAATTACTGTATGTGCATTACTAAGATTGTCTTGGACCCCAAGAGTAGCTGGTTGTCAAGACGTCAGCTAATGGTGATGAAATAAACAAATACAGGTTGCAAGAAGAATATCATACACTTGAGTATCTCTTTTGAGCACTCTCTCTTGAGCACTTCTTTGTTTCAACACAGTACAGATGCTAACACTTTGTCTTGATTTATGGATTACTTATGGACCTTTTTAAATTGTGACTTATTATTGTGTGACATAATTGTATTGGAACATAAGACCTATGAAATAAATCACTCAAAGTCAGACACACACGCTGCAGCTTATGCCCATGCCTCTGGCAGAGTGCACAGCAATAGTTAGGAGACCAGAACAGGCTGTTACCACAGTGACAGCAAGGAAAAGAGATAAGCAGAAATACAGAGGAGGCTAATTGCTATTGGCTCCTATCCACCACTGACACAATGCTAATTAAGAGGTTTGTCACAATTATCCAGATAATCCAGATAGCCTCCTTTACAAAGGTGTGATGTGATCAGTGGTTCAACGGATGATAAGAGCACAGGCAGCTAGGAGAGAGCTGGGGCGGAGAGCGGAGAGCTGAGGAAGAAAGCAGAGAGCTGGGGCAGAAAGCAGAAAGCAGAGAGCTGGGGCAGAAAGCAGAAAGCAGAGAGCTGGGGCAGAGTGCTGGGGAGAGAAATGAACAGAGAGCCAGGGAGAAGAGGGCTGGGATTGAGGATAAAGGCAAGATAGCCATCAGGTCAGAGAGCACCTTAATAGCCCCCCGGTTGTTGACCTTCACACAGAGAGGAGGGTGTTAATCCATGAAATGGGCTACTGTTCAAGCCCCCCCCCTCTGTCCATCCATCCATCCATCCATCCCCCAAATTAAGGCCTATCATCTCTGGAATGTCACAGTTGTCTAACTGAACCCATAGAAAACATTAATATCAATGACAATAAATTGTAATGCTGAGAATGCATGTTCCATTGTGACCCACATGAAGGCACTACATTACTATAACCTGTAAAGTTAAGTTTTTTTTATATAAAGAAGGCCTATACGATATCAATGGCCAAACGTAGTTGCCACCCATGGGCCCTGGTGCGAGATTTACACGCACACTTGTGCGCGCACAAACGCACAAACACACGCTACACCGTACATAGGTATAATTGACAAGTGCATAACATTTATAGCCACAGGGCCACTTGATTAATAATAAACCGTCGACAGCATAGGCTGATATGCATATTTCCCAGAAGCAATCATTGCATTGACATGACCACAAACTACCGTTTGTGATATATTATGTTCTGCTATATAAAAAGACCATGATGAGGATGAGTTGTGGGGTTAGCCATAACCTCAATCATACTTTTGTTTCGTGGGATCGGGGAGAGTGCCCATTCACGACCGATGGGCCACTCCCAGCACTGGTCCGAGTGCATCCCCTACAGGCTTACTTACGCCAGTGCATGATATTCCACGATACCCTTAACTCTATGAAGGGATGTGACCATAACAACTGTATGCTCTTCAAATAGTGACAAAACGGTTAATCTGTTCATCTGTAGGCCTAGTCTGTCAAGCATAAGCATATAAACACCTGTTGGTATATTATATTAAGCTATTGTCCTATTAAATTAAAGGGATATCTGACAAGCGGCTGGATTCAATTATCTTTCCCAAGTTATCTGAAAAAGTTAATGGCTCTGCTAGAGTGTGAGGCTTTACTGGATGTTTTGTAGACTATGTTGTTCAGACCCATAACCATAGGAGTCCACCATAGAGGCCCTATTACCCGAGTCGGTTAAGAGGCTGTTGACCAGTGGTACATTGGCGCCCTCTAGTGGAGCTGTATTTAAACACAGAGCTTCCAATCCCATTAAGTGGTTGTACTGTCCTGACTATAACATCTTAAAAATGTCTCTGAAGAAAGGTCCCTTGCCTTGATTTAACATAAACGAATGAGGATGATTTAACATTAATGGACAGGATTTTTGGCCTCCATTACCCAGACAGACGCCGCCAACGAGCTGTTATGTCTAAAGTGATTTCTCTGTCGGCTCGGTCCGTTCGCCCACTACACTCACAGGCCCTGAACTAATGGAAAAGCCGCAGGATGCCAAGGCATAGTAGATTAACTTCTTTCCATCTTCTCTAATGTCATAGGTAAAATTTAAATACATGTTTTATTTATAGTTTTTAGTTTGAGGGAATTATATAATAGGAAAAAAAAACAATTCCACATGTGTGATATATTTAACAGCCAGATGTCTTGTCTCTATCCCTCATTTTGGAACTTGAAGAGTAACCAAGCTCTGAGTCACCATTCCTCTTGCATTAATGTCATCACCGAAATGAAAAAGGAATAGAGAGAAAACCATCTCGGTGAGCTGGTTAGTCTGATGCACGGGGTCTCTGAGAAATATCCAAATAACAAAGAAGTGTACAACACTTGTAACTTGCGTAACTTACAACTTGTAACTTACGTAACTTACAACTTGTAACTTACGTAACTTGTTGTAACTTGTTACTTATGTAACTTATGTAACTTACAACTTGTAACTCGTAACTTACAACTTGTAACTTACGTAACTTACAACTTGTAGCTTACGTAACTTAGGTAAGTTACGTAATTAGTAACTTATGCAATTTATGTAACTTGTGACTTATGTATTTTACGTAACTTACGCAATTCACGTAACTTTAACTTACGTAACTTACGCTATTTACATAACTTTAACTTACGTAACTTACGCAATTTACGTAAATTTTACTTACGTAATTTACATAACTTACAATGGGCTGGCCCCAGCCTACATCATTGACCTTGTACAACCCCACTCAGTCCAAAGGTCCCTCAGATCCTCCAACAAAGGGCATCTGCATCTATTGCTCACATGTGGTGTGCACTGATATTGAATGTTCGTCCTTTTGTATTGATATGAGGACTTCTGGTCCTGGTGGTTGTATTGTTGTATTTTATTGTATTATATATATATATATATATACACATATATATATTTATTTTCTTTTTACTACTTACTTTTACTTTTTTGTTTTATTTATTGACATTGTACAGCACTTTGGTCAGTGTATGCTGTGTGTAAATGTGCTCTATAAATTAAACTTACTTACTTACTTACACAATTTACGTAAATTTAACTTACGTAATTTACGTTACTTACGCAATTTGCATAAATTAAACTTACGTAACTTACGCAATTTACGTACGATACAAGTTACGTAAATTGCGTAACTTACGTAATTTACGTAAATTTAACTTACGTAACTTACGTAATTTACGTAAATGTAACTTACAGAAGTTACGTAACATACGCAATTTACATAAGTTACGCAATTTACTTAACTTTAACTTACGTCATTTACACAATTTACGTAACTTTAACTTACGTAATTTACATAACTTACATGATTTATGTAACTTACGTAAGTCACCTAAGTTACGTAATTGACGTAACTTGTAACAAGTTGTAAGTTACGTAATTTATTTATATAAGTTACAAGTTGTAACTTACAACTTATGTAACTTACAACTTGTAACTTACGTAACATACAACTTAAGCTAACTTATAACTAACTTGTAACTTACAATTAACTTGTAACTTGCAACTTACGTATGTTACGTAAGTTGCAAGTTACAAGTTGTAAGTTACGTAAATTACATGTTGTAAGTTACTTAAGTTTTACAAGTTGTAAGTTACGCAAGTTACAATTGTAAGTTACGTAAGGTACATGTTGTAAGCTACGTAAGCTACACGTTGTAAGTTACGTAAGTTACATATGTTACGTAAGTTGTAAGTTCCACGTTGTAAGTTACGTAAGTTCCACGTTGTAAGTTACGTAAGTTACAAGTTGTAAGTAACATAAGTTGTAAGTTACAAGTTATAAGTTACACGTTGTAACTTACTTAGGTTACAAATGTTACTTAATAACTTACGTAAGTTACTTAGGCCTACTTACAACTTGTAACTTATGTAACTTACGTAACTTACGTAAATTACAACTTGTAACTTACGTAACTTACAACTTGGTTGTAAGTTAGAGAGACCCCGCTCACGCGAGAGTGAAGCTTGTAACTTACGCAATTTGCCTAACTTACGTAACTTACGTAAGTTATGTAAGTTACAAGTTGTAAGTTACATATGTTTTACAAGTTGTAAGTTACATGTGTTTTACAAATTGTCAGTTACAAGTTGTAAGTTACAATTGTAAGTTACGTAAGTTACATAAGTTTTACAAGTTGTAAGTTACAATTGTAAGTTACAAGTTGTAAGTTACGTAAGTTTCACAAGCGCCCCCAGACAATATTATGAATCTCAAACGACTGCGTCGGAGACTGTCGTCTCTGGTTCTTCCACTTCCACATCAATCTAAGTAGACTGAACCGCGACATGGAGGAGAAAGGGATTGTTGCCCGCAATTGTTGACCGCAATTGTCTCTGGCCGGAGCCGGTGCCGGTGGTGCCTCGCGGCAGCGGACAGAGCCGGTGGTGCCTCGCGGCAGCAGACAGGCCGGTGGTGCCTCGCGGTAGCGGGCAGTGTTAGTGGTGCCTCGCGGCAGCGGGCAGCGGGACTGGCGGGAGAGAATCGTGGGGAACAATCCCTTTCCATGTCGCGGTTCATGTACTTCAGGGAGTCAAAGCCAAAGTTCCTTTCCCCCCAATTCCTTCATAACCATGGCCGAGATAACCCCCACTACGAGTCTCGTTGTGAAAATACCAGAAACGTCAGAGAACCGGACGCAGTCTAGTCTTTTCACCAAACGCAAGCTTGCCTTATTGTGTTGCGCGTTATGCACCATAACACCAACAGAAGAACGGTTATGAGAAGCATCCGATAGAAACATATCAGACAGATAAACGGACCAACAGAAACAGCATTTGCTATTTGCAGGCTACTCATTTGGCCCGATCATTTTTGTTTACAATCCACACAGGGCTCTAAAGTTTTGAACTGAGTTCAGAGTGAGATTTTGCAGGGTTGCCAACTTGGTGATTACATTATAGGTCCGGGGGGGGGGATTAATGCGGGATCGCGGGCGGACGGAATTGTTGAGGGGGGGGGTGGATTTCTCTGCGTGAGAAATACGAAGTGTGGCGTGTGAGCGTGTGAATGGGTTGAATTGCGTGTATCTCACGCCCAATGCGTGAGACTTGAGGGCCCTGTCCACATGTTTTGCTGTCTGCTGCGGCATGGTATCAATCACGTTGTTGTAGATTTCACTCAACTAAAACAAAAGTTAAACAAAAAGTGAATATCAAGATGGCTACCATCTTGGTCTGTTCGAAGCTCTCCACGCGGTGGAAATGGAAAATAACCTTGTTCCTCCAAAAAGTCGGTATGTGCCTTTTAAAGGCATGTGCTTTTAAAGGCATGCACAGGGGGGTGGGGGGGTGCGGGCGGACGGGATTCGGTGGGGGTCACAGTCAAATCTGGGGACATTTCCGGGGACAGCAGTAGCCGGGGACAGGTCACTGACAACGGGGACTGTCCCCGGAAACCGGGGACGTCTGGTCACCCTAATTTAACATTTAAAGGTACATGCATTTAAAGTTGAATTGCATGTAGGCCTACCTATAAATGCATGTACCAAAGCCTACAAGTGGTCTAGCTTCGCAGTAAACATTGCAAGAGTAAGAACGTTTTGAAATACACATTCAAGTCCGGCCGAACACGAGGTCATCTTACGAAGAACATAGGCCAAAACGCTACAAAATGACTATTGCATCTTAAGTTTCCATTTTATTAAAAGTATAACTTTGTTATATCATAAATGACGAGTCATTGGCTGAAAGCCACTGCCAAACTCAATCAGTTAACCAATCAGTAGTGCCTTTCAAATTAAGAGTCTTTCAAGCAACATTGGCTTGTTTATCATTAGGCCTATTACCAAATAACAGGCCTGATCATTCAAACAAACAAATAAAAAAGGCCTCAAAGGGTGAGTTGTGGTGGACTGTTCTATGATGAATAAGGTGTATGGAAATGGGAGAAGGAGCGTTCTATGCGAATATAGCTGAGTTCTTCCAGTCAGAGTAGACCAGGAAGCCTGTGAACGTGCTGTCGGTCTTACTGCTGGAGTAGAAGCCACTGTATTCCCCCAACGCCATCTGGACCCACACCTGGTCGCCAGGAACCAGGTGGAGCATTGAGCCGCCCGACAGCGAGGCAGGCTTGGGCCAGTTGCCATAAAACTGAAAGTAGGACGCCATGGTGTGGCCATTTTTCATCAGGTCAAACTGCAGGCTCGCGCGGTACACTGTGGCGTGGACCGCAAAGTAGTAGACCCCGGGGATCTTACAGGTGAAGCGCCCCGTGTCTTTGCTGTAGTCGCCCTGTTCGTTGAGCGTGACCTTGTCGAAGCGCACCGCGTCGCCCACCGGGAGCGGCGTGGCCACCGTCTCGGAGAGTTTGGCAGTGAAGGCGGATTTGGGGGCGACGGCGCACTCTCCTTCCTTCCCCCTCTCCCCCTTCTCCCCGCGGTCTCCGTTGTCTCCGGTAAGACCCCTCATTCCCAGCTCCCCTGGAGGCCAGGGAAAGCATGTGATGATGGTGCATGTTATTGTATTCAATTCTGACCGGCGTGGTTGTTTTTAAAGGTGACATATTATACCACCAGGTGTGAGTGTTATTAGCCATTACAAGCCGTTTTGAAAATTGGCCTCTTCTGACATCTCAGGTGGGCATGTCCACCTAGATGTATGACGGATAGGTCAGTCTACCAGCCTTACCCAGTGGACTGTAGCACCCATTGCTCATCTCTCCATCATACATCTTGGTGCACACGCCCACTTGTGATGTCAGAAGAGGCCGATTTTCAAACACTCACACCTGGTGGTATAATATGTCACCTTTAAGACACAGATGATACTGAATACATGGCTCACCTTGCTGCCCCCTGTCTCCCTTCTCCCCCTTCTCCGCCGGGGCAGCATCCCTCCCATCTCGCCCGTCTCTCCCCGGCGGGCCCGGGCTCCCGTGGACCCCCGAGGAGCCCGGGATACCGGGGTGTCCCGTGCACAGGCTGGGGGGGATCTTGTTGTCCTCCAGGAGGTCCGAAAGGCTCACCTGCAGGCCACAGACGAGGCAGAGCAGGAGCAGCGCCAGTAGCCTGGAGGAGGTCATCGCAGTGAGCCTGCTGAGCAAAGACGGTAAGACAACAGAGTAAACAACAAACATTTACATTGGGATATTCAGGGAGGCAACTGTGGACAGACATATTTCACAGGGGGCTTTTTTTAGATGTTTAAATCTGATCAGCTGGAGATTACATTTTCATATATTTTGATGGATGATAGAATTATAAATGTTTTTTTATATAATTTAATCTATTTATCTATTGTCCATTCCATATATCTATGTCTATTATACCTATACTTATACTTGAAGTATATGGAAAACCTAACAAGTGCTCTACTCCATTTGTACTCACTTTATTTCTTAGCTGATTTTTAAATATTAAAGTAAAATCAAAAGTAATCTGGGAGGGATCAACCATTGAAAATTATATTCTTAGCTCCTTTAACCCCCACCGACTCTCACATCAGGTTTCTGAAGGGCTCGTATTAGTTAATACAGGTGCACTTTTTGCATCCTTTTCCCCAGTTGTGTTGGTGAGGAAAGTATTGCTCGTAGAACGAAATACAAGATGGGAGATCTTCACTCAAGAGTACAAATCTGTTTTGTGAAAGGAAGTATAATGAATTGCTTGAATAACTGGCCCAGGCATAAAAGAAAAAATACTTATCTAGAAAAATTATCTAGAATATAAAAGAGAGAGCATGAAAAGCTAATAAAATACAATATAACATTCTTGGCCAGTAGCACAAAATACCCACAATATTTATTTACTTTGATTTTATTTCTGACAATGCACTGGCATACTACCTTTAAGCCAGCATGGTGACTGGCTTTTTATTGATAAAAACGCAAGACAATCACATTTGCTTAATTATTTTATCACCAGATACTTTTCTCCAAGCATTCAGTCAATACTGGAGCAAATGCAACACTTAATTGCTGCATGACCAACCACTTGATAGAGTTCAGAGTAACTAAAGGAATCAGAAGACTGAATAGTGTGTCCTGTCACAAACTAGCCAAAGATTATGGTTACAGCCAGTATTCAATACAAAATCATCTGTCTGTGTGGGCGGGCTGGCCAAGGAGCAGAACAGTCAGCAGCCATTACAGGGGCCAGGAAATATATACTGTATATATATCTCTGGAGTTAACTTAAACAGTCACTATGGACATTTACTATGACATTTGCAAATAACACATTACACTTCACTCATCCACATTTAAATATATCCAAAAGATCTGTCTGGAAGAAAATTTATGAAGTAGCAAAAGGCTGTTTTGGCCCTAGCGTTCAGACGGCCACCCCTTCTCCTCCTCCCAGGAGAGGAGGAGGAGAAGGGGTGGCCGTCTGAACGCTGTGTCAGTGTTCCAGGAAGACAGCTGTCTGCTCCCTCTTCTTTGTTTCCCCTAGAGGTTCATACACTCTCACGGTTTCATGTTTTTAATTAAAGAGCAGAGCAGGACCCCATGTTCAACATTGCACCATGGGCATGTGTATCCTACTGTGCAACCTAATGTGAGTGTGGCTGTGACGCAAACACATAAATACTTGTTTATTTACTTATATATAAATACTTGTTCAACACTAGGTCCTGTTTGTTTAATAATAGCCATAAACAGAGATATTACTAATACGTCCAAAGGCCAAACATAACACTATGACATCATCCCATTTTCTTTTCTCCTAAAAATCTGTCAACACTAGTTTCAAACCCCCTGTAAATAAGCCACCTATTAGCAGATATCTGACTAGGACCAACAACTGGAGACACAAGTGTTATCAGACTTGGCTCATCTTCTTGTGTGGAATGTCCTCCAGCCACAGACTCTGTTAGCGTTTTACCATCTCGGTGGCTCTGTTCAAAAATAAAATCATGAAATAGAAACTTACTAGATGGTGTGAGTAAAGCCGTTGTAGCGAAGCTGCCCTTCACGTCTGTGTGGATCAGAGACGAGCAAGCCGAGGTCCTTCCCACCATGAGGTGTAGCTAGGAAAAAGTGAGAAGGGTAAAAGAAACTCTGGAAAGGAAACGGCAGTGAAATCCAATTAGAAACAGAATAGCAGGAGTGAGATGATTTACTGAGGGTGGAGAACAGGGAATGGGGAGTCTACTGAATATTTTCTGTGCTTTTCAGCCAGTGTTAATAATGGAGTGAACTGGAATGCACTAGATGTAAACAGTACGCCTGGGGGAAGCATATTTGGGAAGTTACAACAGTAAGATGTAATAGATGTTATTGACAATATGTGCACGATTGCATCAGATGACTGTGGAATTTAGTTAATCACAGCCCCAGGGAACAGGGCTGTGGTCAGTTATTATGTCACCACTACAGACAACTAAGGTTTAGTCTGCCTGGCTGGCTCTCTCTTACACAAAAGCCTTACTGTCAGAAGAGAAAGAGATAATGAGATGTCAATATACTAAGCAGACACAAAGATTTGTTTCAACACACACACACACACACACACACACACACACACACACACACACAGAGACACACACAATTTACTGTGTGTGGTTGTGCTGAACTGAAACCCAACTCAAAAGGTTGTCAAACATAATTTAAGTGCATTTATCAAAAACAGGAACTTTGTTTCCATCTACTTATACCAGATCTTTTTTTACACAGATTGGGAAGTGTGTGTGTGTGTGTGTGTGTGTGTGTGTGTGTGTGTGTGTGTGTGTGTGTGTGCATGTATGTAATTTTTTCTCAGGCTGCAATGACGTCATGTCAAGACAATCTTCCAAATTACACAGGGACCTTGAATCGCTATGCTGCACGGTGGAGAGCCTGGGAAAACGGTGCATCATCTCTGGCCCCATCCCAAACGCCTCTAGAAACTCAGAGCGCTTTAGCCGCCTATACAGCCTCCACCAATGGCTACAGGGATTCTGCTCAGCCACGGGTCTTGACTACATTGCTAACTTTGACTCGTTTTGGTCTAATACATCAATGTACAAAGCAGATGGGGTGCACCTCAACAAAAGAGGAACCAAGCTGCTTACAAAAAATGCTATAAACTACATAGCATTCAACATAAAACAATGACATATTCCTCAGCATGACCTGTCTCAGGTTCGCTTGTCTGTAGGTAGCCCTTACAGTATGAGTCCTGCTGAGGATGTCTGCCCCATCTCCCCCTCTCTGCTCTATAGCTCCCCCCTCGGGCCACACCAGGCTTCTCCCCCTCCTATTCAACTTGCCTCTCCTTTCTCCATCCCTGTAATCATCACCCCACGAATTTCCCAGTCATGTACACCTGTTACCTGCAGAAACACCAACAATCTTCACTTGATCCAGACTAACACTCTACCAACTAGGACTCCCACAGCAACCACCTTCAGAATGTCGTTGTTTAATGTTAGGTCTTTATCCAACAAAACCTTCATTTTAAATGATTTTATTTCCTCAGAAAACTTGGATTTTATGTTTTTAACTGAAACGTGGTTGCAATATGCTGACTGTAGCCAGCTTGTGGAACTATGTCCTCCCCACTATGAGTGTTTTAACCAACCCAGGGTCAGTGGTCGTGGTGGCGGTCTAGTCTGTGTTTATAAGAAGAATTTTAAATGTAATTTATTACATTTTAACGGGTTCTCCTCCTTCGAGGCTCTGACTTTTAAACTAGCTGGTTCTTATCCGATTTTATTTGCTCTTATCTACCGCCCTCCAAAATCTGTCAGTGGCTTTTTAGCAGAATTTTCTGAGTTTTTATCCTCCATTATTTTAAACTACGACAGAGTGGTACTCTGCGGGGATTTTAATCTACACATAGACGACCCCTCCAACACCCTGGCTGCTGATTTTATGACTATCACTAACTCTTTTAACCTTCAACAACATGTTCGGGGCCCGACTCATAACCGTTGGCACACACTGGACCTCGTCTTCACTCTCGGTATGAGTTTAACACTCCTAGACGTGCTAGATCTTACGGTCTCGGACCACAGGTGCATAGTTTTTAACAGTGAATGTCTAGTCTCTGAGACAGTAGCCACACACTCCTGGCGCACTCGGGTTTTTAACGAAAATAGCCCGGCAGAATTCTGCACCCAATTTAGTCTCAACTACCAGCCACCACCTGAATTTGCAGACACCAATAATCTGATTAGCAATTTTAACTCTGTCTGCCTATCCACCCTTAATGCCGTTGCTCCTCAGAAACCTATAACCAAGTCCACGAAGAAGAGGCAACCATGGCTAAATGATACTATCCGAAGTCTTAAAAAAGAGTGTAGGAAAGCAGAGCGTTGCTGGAAGAAATCAGGTCTCCAGATTCACTTTGACATTATGAAGAGCCTTTTATCGACTTTTAACTGTACGATAAAGGAGTTGCGGAGACAATATTTTTCTAATCTTATTCTCACTAACCACAACAACCCCAGGATTTTATTTAAGACTGTCGACGCCCTGGTTAATACTCCCCCTCCCTCTGTCCCTATTGAATCAGATGCCGACTGTAATCTGTTTTTATCCTATTTTAACAATAAGGTGGAGTCTATCAGAGCCTCGATTACACCCAGTACCTCTTTTAGCGATGCTTTTAGCGATGCCTTTTATTCTCATAAGGACATTTTAAACCAGTTTTTTCCATTAACTTTACCTGAACTTCTAGATGTGGTTTCACACACTAGAATGTCCATCTGCCCCTTCGATGTGATTCCATCTAGATTTTTAAGCCAAGTAATGGATTCTGTTGGACCCTGCCTGCTTCCTATTATTAACAGCTCGCTTACTACTGGTTGCGTCCCGGACTATTTTAAAACGGCATGCGTAACCCCTCTCCTGAAAAAACCTAACCTAGACCCATCCCTACATCATAACTACAGACCAGTCTCCAAACTGCCTTTTATCTCAAAAATTTTAGAAAAAATTGTTTCTTCACAGCTTTTAGCAGCCTTAGAGAAAAATTTTATCTTCGACAAATTTCAGTCAGGATTTCGAAAGTACCACAGCACAGAAACGGCTCTGCTTAAAGTGACCAATGACCTTTTAATGGCATCTGACAGAGGGCTGTGCCCAGTCTTGGTACTTCTAGATCTCAGTGCGGCGTTTGACACAATCGACCACGGGATCCTTTTAAATCGTTTGAGGCACTGGGTAGGAGTTTCAGGTACAGCTTTGAAATGGTTTTATTCATACTTTTCAGATCGTAAGTTCTGTGTCGCAGCAAACAATTACACATCCTCCCTCACCCCACTAAAGTACGGCGTGCCCCAGGGGTCTGTCCTAGGACCAATTCTATTCTCATTATACATGCTCCCCCTGGGGCACATAATACAAAAATATGACGTGTCTTTCCATTTTTATGCTGACGATACTCAGCTGTACTTGCCCGTAAACGCCACTGACCCTGGGAAGTTGAGTGCTTTACTAGATTGTATCACTGCTGTCAAAAACTGGATGTCGCAAAATTTTCTTCAGCTGAACGACAACAAAACCGAGGTTCTCGTTTTTGGCCCCCAGCAGATAACCAAGTAAATAATGCCATCTGCTGGGCCACTAGTGGACGCCATCAAACCCTCTGCTAGAAACCTTGGGGTCTGGTTTGATGGCAATCTAAGCTTTGAACAACATACGACTAAACTTGTACAGTCTTGTTTTTATCATCTCAGAAATATTTCAAAGATTAGATCGTTTTTATCTTTTAAAGACACAGAAATTATTTTACATGCTTTTATTTCATCACGTCTGGATTACTGCAATAGCCTTTTTACCTGCCTTAACCAAAAATCCCTGGACAGGCTTCAGTCAGTGCAGAATTCTGCAGCCAGGCTTTTAACTAGAACCAGGAAACGCGAGCATATCACGCCTGTTTTAGCCTCCCTGCACTGGCTTCCAGTACGTTTTAGAATTGATTTTAAAATTTTATTGATTACTTTTAAAGCACTCAACGGTTTTAGTCCTGCATACATTGCTGACCTTTTATCTCTGCACATTTCTGCCCGCCCTCTGCGATCCTCAAATAAAGGTTTTTTAGCTGTCCCTGGGGCCCGACTGATGACAAAAGGGGGAAAATCATTCTCAGTCCGGGCCCCAAGGCTTTGGAACGATCTGCCAGAGGACATCAGGTCAGCTTCATCAGTAGCTTGTTTTAAATCCTTACTCAAAACTCATTTCTATCGAAAAGCCTTCCCTGATTTTATCTGATGTCACTTAATTTGTCTTTGTTGTCATTTTAATTGTTTTTACTGGAAAGCACTTTGTAACATTTGTTTTGAAAAGTGCTATATAAATAAAGTTTATTATTATTATTATTATTATGTGTCTATGTGTATGCATGCCCTCGGTTTCACTCCAACATGCACATTCCCACGACATACATGAACCTTCCATATGGCTTGGATTTACTGGACTCCCAGCACCCTTTTAGCAGCTTTAAAACCACTTATTCTGTATGGGATACAGTGACCAGGCGAGGCTCTGGTGGGGGGAAAGTGGAGTGTAAATGTCTTTTGAAACGAGGCCCTTGGTATTCATTAGAGCTGTTTTGCCATAATGTTGGCCATGCAGAGACTTCACAGGACTCCTGTGGAGCCAGGTGGCGATAATTGAAATGAGTTGAGGCAGTAAGACATGTTTTCAGTTAGTAGCGCCGGCATCAGCACTTTGCAGGCCTGTTCTGTAATTGGCTGGTCTCATCTATTAAACACTAAGAGAGGAGTTACTGTAAATTTAAACCCTTCAGTAATTATTTTACTATGTTTTTTGTCCTTTATATTCAAGAAAGAGCCTCTTGCTTAACATTGGTCAGTAAAAGAGAACCAACAATACCCCAGCCTTTGGAGTAGTTTGTTTCATTGCCTCTGCAAATACATATGCTTGTTACTAGCCTTAAGTCACATGCTGTGATGGGGTAAATTTGTATAGAATCCATTTTTAAACATGATCTCCTGCTGGTGTGTTGAAAGCTGAACATATTGCTTGGAAGTTTAGATCTCCTTTCGTGGCAAATATTTTGAAAAGGAACATATGAATCAGACTAGAGTCAGGGGTAAAGAGTAAAGGACACATGTTTATTATTTAAACTATCACTTAAATAAAAAAGTGCATAGAAAATAAACATGATTAGAAACTTTTCTTTTTACATGTATTTACAACTTTGCTTCCTAATTTTACATTCAACCCTATTTGTGGTTTTAGTTTTTTTTTTTACTGTTGTAATTTCCTTCATTTCTGTGATGAGTATTGAGAGAACACTGATAAACAAGACCGTCATATTATTATTATTATTATGAGCAGGAGGAAGTTGATAAGACAAAGGTATATTCAAGGCATTAAAAACAAGCCTGTGTATCATCCAATTTTCACTTCCTGTGTGACACCAAATCCCCTCCTAGGCTGACAAGTTAAAATACAAACAAATGTTTAGTACTCGCCCAACTGCTCCCAAATGTCGATTGCAAAAATAACAATTTTGGCTTGTTGACCGTTGCTCAAAATAAATAACTTAAATGTATTTTTTTAACCAACATTATCATCTTGGTATTATCATATATATATGTATATATATATAAAATATATATATATAAAAATAGTACATGATAAGTACAACCAAAGCTTCGGAGGAAGGAGTCAGCAAGGGAGACACAAAGGGTTTTCCAAAATGAAGCAACATTTTGGTTGGGATTTCATACGTTTACTGGTCGGTCTCCACTAACCAGACTCCATTTATACACATCAAGTAAGCAGTCTCAAAATCCCTGTTAAAAATAAAATGTACAATAAAAACAGACAAAACAAAACAAAATAAAACCGTCACTACAACAATCAGGAAACAAAAATGGCTGACCTCAAGAAGTACACAACCACATTAACAGTTACATTTCTCATCACATAAATATTGTTCCTTTCTGGAAAAAGAAAAAGTAAAGTAAGAAATTGAATCCGCAAAGCCCCTTTTTCATGTTGAAGGAGAATTCACAGACACAGGAGAATTGGTACTGATATCACTATACACGAGTGACGACTGTTAGTCTCATCCAGGTATACTGTAACACAAAAACCATTATAGAGTACATTGAAACATTGCTAATAACCATAAATCTGATGATTTGCTACTGTAACTAAGTTTGTCTGTCCATTCCATATATTGTATAGATACTAAAGCACAAGAAATTACTATGCATGATTTTGTATATTATCATTGTTATATATAGTATAATTACAGATGATGCGGGTGAAGAGCCACTGGTGTGGCGTGGTAAAATGAAGTCAAGGATGCAACAGAGGCTGTTGACTTACTGTATAGCTGCTTATTAAGGAACACGGAAACAGATGCTCTAGTCGCTAGTTATTATTTACTGGTTTACTGGTCGAGCGTTTGAAGCGGAGACTGCGGTGGCGGGGTCTTGACGAGACCCACGGACAGACAGAGCCCTTAGCATTAGCGACCCCCTCATCGCCAATGCACATATGACCATATGACCATATTCCCTCATTCAGTAAAAACCGGTTGGTACGAGTAGGTAGAAATGCCGCTGTGATGTGCCTGCGTCAGTACATCCCCAGTGGTTAAATGAAACGAAACAAAACGTAAACCATTGCCGCCGCCTCCCCGCTACGGGGTCATGTCATAGCTTCCCAGACCGCCATGGTTCACAGATAACACAGCGTCTCTCTCCTTGGAACAAATGTAGCCCACAAAAGGATCGCCACAACGCAGATGTTGCTCAGGAGGATAATACATTCAGGTTTTTAGTTTTTTTTGTATCTTAGCAGCAGAACCCAGCAAGCACAATGTTGATGCAGAAACATATTTCACACCACCCGGTCAGAGTTGGTGTTAACTGCTCCTGACCAGTGGGTGACCACAGCCTGGCTGATATGCACTGCACGGCCGCTAGACGTACAACGCAGTCCCTGCCTTCGCTGGGTGGGGTGTGGGAGTCAAGTACACTTCGCTAGGGGCCTCAATGCCACGTTCACAGGCCCCGTCAAGACCCATCCGATATTTAGTTTTCCTCTTTGCTAGGGGGGGCCTATGGCTGCGGTTGAAATAAACAGCTTGGTCTTAAACAGGGGGGATAACAAGTATCGTCCTATGTGTAATTCAGTGCCTGTATCACAACAAACGTGCAGAGGTGGAGCGGTCAGAAAGTACCGTGATGGTTTTGACTTTCTCTACGTGAAACGCTCCACTTCTGCTGCAAGTGCAATTGTTGTGTCCGTAATGTTTCTGTGTGGGTGGTAAGGAGGGAGGGCACTGGCTGAACTCCAGTCATGGTCTGTGGTCAACCAGGTATATATGCAAATCCAACGGGGAACAATCACTGGCCGCATTGGCATGTTGGCTCCAGGATAGCAAAATAAAAATAAAATCAGCAGCCGAGTAACAATAGGTTTAGTTTTTCCAGCGAAACATGAAAATAAAAAAAAAGACCCTTAAACAACTAAGGCAAAACACAAAGTTACTGATTTCACTTGTACATGCACTGTGCAAAGTGGTTTGAATTGGCTGGAGATATGACTTATGCTTTTCTTTATTTGCGTTGCATCAATAACATGAAGGCACCTCTTCATTATAAACTGGGCCTGCAGACAGGACCACAATCTATAGGAAACCATTGAGTTGTGAACAGATGTGGGCCTGATGGACTGGCTTCTGACTGATCTAGAGATCCACCTAGCTGCTGTCCAGTGTAGCCCATTCAGCCAGTGAAAAGCATTATTGTGTTTAGGTTGGTCTTGTTGTCAGAGCGTAACGCTGGGTGTTGACATTAAGGCGGGAGAGAGGAGATATTCACCTATTTAATACGGACCAATAATTTAAAGTCTCCCTCTCGAGTGCATATTAACAGAACTGCCCTGCTGCGATCTACAACGGGAACATAGAGAATTAGAATAGAAAAGAATAAAACACAGCCCTGACCGAAATGGCCTTGGATAGAGAGCTACTGGTGGACTGCACTCAATGGAACCAAGCCACAGACCAACGGCAGTCTTTGGAATTAAAGAAAACATTCAGGCTACAAATTAAACAACAAAAATAATTCAAATCAATTTGGGAAAGAAAAAAAACAAAACAAGAACACAACTTTGAAAAGGCAGCAGAATACAAAACGTAGAGACCAAGCATTAGTGTTTGTAAACCTCTATTTCCTACAAAAATGGCAATAAAATAAATACAATCTCTTAAAAAATATAAATACCATCATTAAGTGCTATTCACTAGTGAGTGCTTTTTTAGTCTTTTTGTGTAGAAAAATATACATTATTTACATTTCTTTTTAAAAGCAAGCATGATATTTCCCTGTCCATAATTAAGAAAGACAGATAACAAACAAGAAATTTAAAAGACTCAATACCATACAAATAAAAAAGGTTTTTAAAGTTTATAACAATAGGCTAAAAAGAAGGAAAAATACCTCGATGGGAATTCAATTCAAGGGGCTGATGTTTGGTTTCTCTCTGCTGCTGTAATTTGGAACGTCATTAGAAAATCCAAAATAACCTTAACTTCCAAAGACTTGAGCTTAATAGCGACAGCACGCTTGAACCTGCAGTACGACTTCTAACAATACCTTGCGTATACCCCGGCTGGCGCGACGGCCCCAGCGCGGTGACCGGCGAGCCCCTCAGCGGGACCCCTTTGAGCACGTCTCTAAGGGTCCCTAGTCCCTTGGCAGTCAGTCCACCAGTATCTCCAGCTGCCTAGCTTCCTCAAGGCCAGAAGCTTCCACCAAACATTAAAACCAGCTCTACCTAGCTACCTAGTCCTAGTACGACTAACAAACTCTGGCTGAAATACACTGGTAAGTTATTCTAAAGCGAACAAAACAAAAACAAAAAAAACGGAACTAACACTTGTTTTCTTCAGAGGTTCATCCTTTACCTCCGTTTCTTCCTATGACCCTCTGCTATTTCCACCTGTACATGCAGGCTTCCCAAGACATGCTCCTGGGCGTCCTGCTATTTACAGACTTTTCCTCCAGACCGGCGTCTGGGTGGGTATGGGATTGGTGACACATCCCCACAGCTCTGAAGGCTTCAGGACACATTCAGACAGGTGCGTGCGTGCGTACACACACACACACACACACACACACACACACACACACACACACACACACACACACACACACACACACACACACACACACACACACACACACACACACACACACACACACACACACACACACAGTGTCTGAATATCCCTTTCCAAGTCCCTAAGGCCCTTCAACAAATTGCACTTTGGTGTAAAATCGATCCCTTCCATACACGGTTTGTTGTTTGACTTTCTAGTGGAACCTCTCACCGTTCAAAGTAGGGGCGTCCTATCTGATGAGGCCCAACCTTTCTGGTGAAATTAAGAACTAGCCAAATTAGCAAAGGAAAAAAAAAAGGGGGCTATTGTTATAAATTCCACTACAGAGAAAAGTTGAGATTTTCAATGATGTCAAGTTAGTCATAAAGGAGGCACAATCATTGTCGTCTTGCTCATATCAAACAGCCCCTTCAACCAACGGCAAGAGTCATCAGAAATAAACTCTTTCCTCCATTTCTGGTGACACACTCCTCTCTGGAGCCAGTGCTACTGCTCGGGTCCTTAACAGCCGGGGCCCCTACTAAAGCCTGGCCGGACTCATCATCATCATCATCATCATCATCATGATGAGGGGGGGGGGGGGCCTCAGTTGAGGAACCTGCGACACCTCTTGGCGCCGCAGTTGCAGGGCAGCTTGCTGCCGGTGTCCTCCACGGGGAACTTGTAGTCGTAGGTGAGCTCCTCGCCAGGGTGGACGCGGCGCGAGGCGAGGATCACGATGTGCTTCCTGCCGTCCACGCCGACCACACGCGAGTGGCAGTTGGGCTCGCAGGCGTGGTTGATGAAGCGCGCCGCGTTGCCATGCACTGTGGCGTCCACCACCTCATGGTCGTCGATGCGGAACATGTAGCAGCCGATGCCCTGCAGCAGGAGGATTAAGAAACGCTCAATAGGCGGGGTGTATATTTGTAGTGTGAACCTATAAAAATGTATGGAATCATATTGTTTTAACATGGAGAAAAGCAAACAAAAGAAAGTGTCCCTTGGGGATAGTAAAGACTGTACGGCTCGTCTTTTTGCTCACTTCAAATTGTGAAAAGTGAGAAAAGTGAGAGTAATATAATAATAAGTAAGACTTTTATTTAGCAAAAATTCCAAAGAATCATTTTGCGTCTGTCCCGAAATGGCTGTGGGGTTTGCATTTTACACACTGGACCCTTGCTTTGCAGTGCCTGATCTTTTACTCCCTCTCTCTTACCTTGCCCTCATAGAACCTTTCCCGCTTGTCTGTGAGCACGGAGCGGATGACGTTCCCGGAGTACTCAATCACCATCTCTCCGGCCTCAATGGTTCTCTTGCAGAACAGCCCACGACCATGGATGGGTGATCTGGGGTTGAACACACGCATCGATGAGGATACAATAGATGACCTGACAAACGTAATGGATTTTGTACCTGCGGGGGATTTTCTATTCACCCGGTCGAATGTGTTGTTTTTTGTTCATTGTCAGTCACCCCTTGAATGTGGATACGAGGTGCATACAACTTTTTTTTCACCGCTAAATAAATGGATGAGCTCATATCTATGACCAAAATTACACCAGGTAATGATTTGAAATTACATTTTTAAATTAATTTAAATACAGGTACAATATGAAATAAAAATGGATTTGAAATTAGCTCTAAAAACACATTCCGTCATCTAGATGCCAACTTTAAGGCCAGAGAGATCTAGGTTAATTGCGGCAACTATGTATTAGCTTGGAAAAATCTCATATTAAACCTCAAAAAGTGAGCCTTGCATTTGAGGATAGGCAGGGTTTGGAGAGCGAGGGGATGGGAGAGTGAGGGGTGGGGGAATAGTTCGTAGCTAGCTTGAAATCACAAATGTTGCATATTGTACCTTAACAGAAAAAAGACTGCAGTTTTGTCGGTTACATGAACACATGTCCTATAGGTTCCTCTGTTTCCGTTCCAGTGAGCAAACCCTCCGGTTCTTACCGGTAAACCCCAACGGTCTCCTTAGATGTTGTTTTAAGCTGGGTGAACCTCACAGCCAGGGGCAGCTCCAAGGACGGACGCCTGCAACACCACAAGAGAGAGCACATTCAGGTTGATGACCAGTGCTTTTCATTGCTTGTCACAATGTAACAAACCAAACTGAACATTAAGGGCGTATTCACACCAGGAAAGTCCTTTAGTTCGCTCTTTTTGGTTCGGTGCGGTTCCTTTTCACATAGCAATTTTCGGAACAGTAGAATTTGTCAACAAACCCACATGTGTGCAAAGATGGTTCAATCATTGGACAATACGAAAAAAAGGGGGAAAGCTCCGGTGAAAGTAAACAATCATGGATATCCAGCGGGCTGCGCTCGTTGATATTGATTTGTTTCATACAGTTGCGGACCGGTCGAACTCCTTCTCCCTCAGCCTGGTGCTGAATGTGTTAAATGCATTGGCGTTTTTATGTGTGTTTTCCAGCATACTTTTTATGTGGGCGTCTGTCCAAATATCCAATAGACGTTCTGTCTCCTCCCCTCTTTGCTCCATGTTGAGCCACGATTAATTTTCAACCGAAGGTCTGACAACGTGCTGCTAATCTTGGCGTTACCGCTAATTAAACAATATTTCCCATAATGCGCGCGGCTGAGCGGGAGCCTGTTGCGTCCGAAAAGGCATATCATTTTTAGAACTGGGTCGGACCGAGCGCGGTCGCTTTCACAAATCAAGCAAACCGAGACCACCTCTCCGACTGGGTCGCGGTCCGACTGTTTGCTCCGCACCAGAGTTCGAGGGTTTGTATTCACACCAGCCCAAAAGGTCCGCACCAGCCATTTTTTTAGTTTGGTTCGAACCAAACAAGGCAGGTGTGAATACGCCCTAAAAAAGGACAGAATTCTGAGGGAGCCCACCTGGCCATCGTGAGATGACCGTCCTCCTCTTCCTCTTCCTGGGGCCGGTACTGGGGGGGCTGGCGGTGTTTGGAGGCCAGGAAGTTGAATACGTCGAATGCAGACCTCCTAGGAGCAACACCAGTCACCCGAAAGGAGCAGGTCCGAAACACACACACAAACACCAATGTTAGCAGGAACGATAGGACAGTATACAAGAGAGGTGGACAAGAGAGCCTCAGCTAGGCAAGACTGCCATACATTCATGTTTGTCATCTGACTACACTTTTTACAGTTTTTATGTGCTCTAATATATCCATAAACAAAATTGTTGATTTATACCTGATGGCATTCATGTAAAGCTTGGCATCTTCTACTCCTACCCCAAAGTGAATCAAATATGTAATAGGGAATGTGTTCACAGGGAGAAGTTCATTAAATGGCTCCCACTGAAGAGGGTCTGATTATGCCTCGGGGTGATGAACCCACGCTCCTCCAGCTACAGTATGTGCGGGTGCGGGTGCGTTCTCCCTACCTGTGGTGGGTCTCTGCGCGCGCCGCCCCGTGGGGGTTGGCCGGGGGCGGGGTGGCGTCCCCGGGCTTGTGGAAGCGGAAGCGGTAGCTGCGGCAGTGTCTGGCGCCGCAAAGCTGCTCCAGCAGGAAGACCACCGCCTCGTGCACCACGCCCAGCATCCTCAGGCCGTTCACGCCTGGGGCCAGGGCACACACACACACATACAGACGTGAGCATGGCTCTTCAACGACTCACCAGGTTGTTGGGGTTTCAAAGGAGTTATTGAAATAATAAACCATACATAAGCTAACAACGATGATGATTGTGATGAATGAAGCTCACCTTCGAAAGAGAGCTCTTTGAGTCTGGCGTTGGACCGAGCTTGCTGTACTTTATCAGTCAGGGATTTCCAAGCCTCTGTATTGAGAGGGCAGACAGAACATTGGTTATACACACACAGTTTATTTAATGAAGGCAGTATAGAACAATTCGGTCTGTCTGTTGTAGTATTCCATGTGAGACACATTGTATCACAATGGTAGCATTAGCTTGATTATTGAAAATGTGGTCAATTGTTAAGCACTTTGCAGTGTTTCCCTCTCACCTTCGATACTCTCACAGCGGATGTGGAAGCCGTCCTCACTGCGGATTTCAAAGATGATGCCCTTCTTAGGCTTACTGTCCAGGACAGAGTCCTCTGCATCACCTTCCTGCTCTGGCAGGGAGGCCACCAGGAGGGGCCCGGGGGCCCCAGAGCCCGGGGCCTTGTCCTTCTCCACGGCTTTCCCCGTCAGGGCACACGTTTCAGAAGACTTTGGATCGAGGACACTGGAGACAACAAGGATGAGCAAATTGGGTAAGCATCAGAGAACTACACGATAAGGATTGAAATTGTGCATCTGTTAGGGTGTTTGCAAAAAACCTACCTCTTGTTGGATGGCTTGTCCGTGGGTGTTCCTGTGTCCATAGGCCCAGATGAACTTAGCTCTCTGGATCTACAGAAAACACATAGATGGTCACAAAACATTCCGTATCCATCAAATAAATATTACTGGACTGTATTACAAGCAATGTTCAAGATAGCCTTTTGGTCTGTTACATTGTTACATGACCAAAACAAGTCATGTGATTTGAAAATAATTAGAAAACTGATTTGCTACATACTTTCCCCAAACAGGGGGATGCCAATCCGCAAGTGGCTCTTTAAAACCTAGCCTATATTTCTATCAATCGTCCACCAGCCAATCAATTCAAATGTCTCACCCCAGGTTTGCGGATGGTCGTCTTTCAGGGTTGTTGTACGACTCCTTCTTCTGCAAGGTCTTCAGTTTCTTCCCACTGGATTTGTCGGGGCTCTGCCTGCTTCTCTTGGCCTTCTGCTTGCCTTTCCCCGCTCCACAGACTGTGAGTGTGGATGATGCTACAGTGTTGGAGTTCAGCTGCATTTGTTCCAGGGTAGTCCTGGAGCTCGGAGAGTGTCCGGCAGTCTTGGTGTGGGTGAACACCCCGACCACACCTTTAGACGACCCCACTGTGGTGACTTGTCCCGGGGCCCGGGTGACACAGGCGGGGCCCGTGTTCTGACTGGTCTCCAGGGTCTGGGCTCTGTGATGGGGTAGATGGTGTAGGTGTTGCAGCTGACCGACAACGCCGTCTTTCTCCCCCTGTTGGTTGACGGCCATGCTGAATGTCTGCGGGGTGGGCAGGACACAAATGCTACTAGCAATACAGGTCTGGACAGGGGAGCTGATGTGGGACATCAGGGGGGTTCCTCCTGCTGGCTGAAGCACCATGGGCTGCTCAGACAAGCCCAGGCCATGGGGCCCGGCCTTAAAGAGCAGGTTGCCGATCGACCCGGTGAGCTCGGTGGTGCTGAGGACCGGGGTCGTGAGCGAAACAGATCCTGGAGCAATAAGGCCGGTCGCTCCGCTGGGAGCAACTGAGACAACATTTAACACAGACTGATTGGAATTAAGACTGGAGACTGTGCAGGGCAGAAGGTGAGTGGAATCATGACGCATACCAGGCTGGCCACCAGCAGAAATGGGCATTCTATGCTGAAGGATAGGCTCAAAGTACATAACCCCACCTTGTTTGGGCCTCTTGATGATGTTGGGGACCTTGCGTTGGGAGGTGGTGAACTCAACTAGTCCTCCAGGTGGACCAGGAATGCCAGCCGTGATCTGAGAGCCTGACAGGTTGATAAGGGTCATGTTTGGAGTGCCCACTTCAGATGGTGCCAAAGTTGGCTGACCACGAGACCGAGCTAGCTTTTTGGTCTTTCTTGGCTGCAGACGGGAAATCGGTCTCTTCTTGCCATGTGCAGAGGCCAACAAAGCTGGGGAAGAGGCCATGGAAGAGGCGCTAGACACTATAGGACCAGGACGGCCAGCATCTGACACCCGAATCTGGGACTGGTCGTGGGGCTGGGATGACACTCCAATGAGGAGCCCCGAGGTTGTGCTGGGGATGCTAGTCTGATAGCCTGTCTGCGTTCCTGTGAAGGTGTGGATCTGTGGGTGGTGGGACATGGTGCCCAAGACTTTGCCCCCTGCCGGGAAGATTGTAGAGGCTGAGGAAAGCCCAGTATTAATCCCAGTGGTTAGGGTCATTGAGCTCAATACTGCTGAGGTGCTGGTGTCCATCACTCCCGTGGCACTGATCTTTTGGGGGACACCGTTTGGAAGAGTCTGGAGAACATATAGGGGCTGGAACTGCTGGTTGACCAAGATGAGCTTTTCAGGGCCTTGTTTAAGGACCGCCGGACCGGCAACCTGAGTCTGGGATGGGCCTGGGCCATGGATCGGGCCAGGGCTGCCCGTTGCAGCAGAGGAGGAGGCAGTGATGTACGTCTGGCCTTGATGAGGCAAAGAGGGGGAGCTAGGTAGACCCGGGGTAGCAGAGTTTCTCGCTAGGTCCTGGGTCCCTGGAGACTCCACCACTTGGCCAAGAGCAGGGCTGGGAATGAACTGTTCAGGAGTGTCGCGACCTTCTGGTAGCGGAGTATCCCTCCCGGACAGTGCTTTGCCATCGTGCTGGTTCTGAGATGGCGACACACTGGACCCTTTTCTCTCCTTCTCAGCACTCTTCTCCCCACTAATGGTTTCTGGGTCGGCAGCCAAGCCCAGCATTGTGCGGTCTGCGGTTTCTGAGATGAGACTTCCAGTGGTGTGGTTTTGGCCACTGCTGACAGAGGGGCTGCGGGTGGTCAGGACAGAGAGGTCGGAGGGTAACTCCAGAGGAAGACCGTAGGGCTCTTCTACAGATATTGAGCTGCTTACACCGCTCTCCACGGCGCTCCCACCGTCACCACTGGCGAGAGGCTGGGAGAAGTCGTCGAACAGGATGTCCTTGCGGTGATTGACGTCGACATCGACGTAGCCTAAGAGCTCTGAGGAGGATGGCTCGGGCTGTTGACCCAAAGCCTGCATGGACATGGAGGGCGTGTTGAGGACAAACTCCATGATGTCGGACGGGAGGATGTTACCACAGTCGTCGCTGTTATTGTTGTCGGAATCTGACTTGAGGAGATCAGTGCTGAGGGAAAGCTGGTTGTCAAGGGGATCTTGACCCTGGCTTTGGGATTTGACCCCACCTCCAAGAGGAAGACAATTATCTTTCTGGTTCTTTCTGCCCTCCCTGGTGCTGCTTCCACCTCCTCCTCCTCCTCCTCCTCCTCCTCCTCCCCCTGCTGCTGCTGCCGCTGCTGCTCCTCCTCCTGCTCCTCTACCGTTGTCTGCCTCCTTGCTTGCGTCATGGGACTCCAGTTTCTCAGCGTGCCTCTCTCTGCCCTTTCTTTTGCCAGTGGTTCTGTGCGAGCTGGAAGTGGATGAGGTGGTTGTGGCGGTGGTGGTTGTGGTGGTGGTGGTGGGACAGGCGCTGGCGTCGCTCTCTGAGCCGTCGTCCACTCCATCCAGCTGACCGATGTGCTGCTTGCTCAAGCTCCTGTTAAACAAAAGAGAACTTAAATTCTATCGATATTCATTCATTCATTCCCCAGAGTGAATATTTAATCAGAAACAACCATTATTCATGTTAAACTTACATTTGACTGAGTGCGTCGTCTCCAGAGTTGTCTTGTGCCTGCAGTTCCTCCTCATCCTTCAGGAACCTCTGCAGCTGGGAGCTCCTTCCCAGACAGCGGTCCAGCCCCTCGATTGAAGGCAGGCCCCCACTGGGGTTGATGATGGTCCGGGTGAAGTTGTAGTAGTACGCGTCCTTGTCCCTGTGTTTCATCATGCCCTCCTCCTCCTCTCCACTCTCCCCCGAGGACGAGGTGGTGCTCATATCGTCCGCCCCGTCAACCTGTCCCTCGGCGGACCTCCTGCTGCCTCCGCTCCTCCTCTTGGCCACGCCCACCGGCCCCGCCCCGTCTGCGCTGCCGTAGAACGGGAGGTCTTCCTCGCCATACGAGCGGACGCCGTAGAACGGGGTGAGGCCAAAGAACATGTTGGAGCGCGCTCGGGCGCTGCGGCGGGGGTAGCGCCGTTTGGCGGAGCCAGACCCGTCGCTGTCGTCCTCGTGGTGCTTGTCATCCAGGCCCCGGTCCTCCTGGTCGTCGTCCTCCGGCCCGTCCCCCTCATCCTCGGTGGCGTGCGTGAGGAGGCCGTGGTGATGGTGGTGGTGGAGGTGATGGCGTTGGCGGAGGTCGGAGAGCTCTTTGCGGCGCTCTGCGTCCTCCGGCTGGGTCTGGGAGTCAGACTCTGATCCGTCGCTGCTGCTGGCGGACGGAGAGGAGAAGACGGCCGAGCGGGGGGAGTGGCGGGCGGTCGGGCCCGAGGAAGAGATAGTGGAGGTGGTGTTGGTGGTGGAGCAGCAGGAGGCTGTGCTGCTGGCACTGGTTCCATTAGGGTCAGTGTTGGTGTCGGTCTTGAGTGGGGTTAAATGGGGCGCTTTGGTTGGTCTTTTCTTGTCCTTGGATGACAATGAAAGCTGGTTGCTTGTAGTTTTTGAGTGACATGGGGTAAAGGTCTTCACTCCCCTCTCTGCAGATAAACTGGCCTGTGGCTGTTGTAGGCTCTCCACGGTGGGACTGTTCTTACGATCAGAGAAGCTCTCCCTGCTCTTTGAGGATCGGTCTACTCCATGGCCCTCCAGCATCTCCACCTCAACCTTACCATGGACTTTGGCACTGTTTCCCAGTGTTGGAGCTTTGCTGCTACTGCTGTTGCAAGAGCTGGGGGTTTGTGTGGGCATGTTGTTTACAGTGCTTGTGGTAGTTTTAGCATTATGATTCAGGGGGGAGGCTTTGTTGTTACCGATGGGCAGAGCCTTCTCCCGGTCATGATCTTGGAACACATCTTTGCTACCTGACATTCTACCTTTGGAGTTCTTGTCTTTGGAAGCTGGGGCCACGACTGATGAGGCCTGGTGGGAGGGGCCACGTTGGATGATGTCATCCTCCAGCGGTGCCTTAGAAGGCCACAGTGGTTTCATGGCTGCAGTGGGAGCAGGCCCTGAAGAGTAGTCTTGTGACTTCCGTGTGCCACCCTTCTGCAGGGCTGGCTGTGGGGAGCCAGATTTTCCCACAACAGAATCTTTATACAGAGGGGTCGGTAGGGAAGGCCCGGTCCCGACTCCTGTTTCCTTCCCTGCGATGAGTTTGTCCCGAGGCGGGTTGCTGTTGCTGATAAATGTGCCAACCAGTTTGCCCTGCTTGTCTGCAGTCTTTATGTTACAACCCTTTTGTTGTCCAGTGAGAACAGCGGTCCCAACTGGAGGAGAGGAATGGCCTGTACCAGCAGGAGCCAGCCTGGCACCTCTTATGTCCCCTCCAACTTTCGGCTGACTGCTGCTGCTTCGGCCATCTTTCACCGGTACTTTGTTTCTCTCCGTGCTTCTATAGTTGGGGGAGTCTCTGGAGGGCGGTCTACCCCTTTCAGAGTCTCGACTAGAAGGTCTGCTTTTTTCCTGGCCTGGGTCCTTGACTCTTTCTGTATCCCTGCCATATCGTTTATGCTTGTCAGGGTCCCTGAGCCCTGAATCTCTGCTTGACTTGTTTCTTTCAGTGTCTCTATAGCTTTGATCAGTAGAAAAGGGCTTGTCCTCATCTGTGTCTTTACTGCTGGGGTCTTTGCTGGCCCCTCCCCTTCCCTTCTCAGAGTCTCTGGAGCTTGGCTCTCTACCGAGGACTCGTCCCCTTTCCGTTTCCTTCAGCCCAGTGTCTTTGTTTAGTGGACTCCCTTTGTCTGGCTCTTTGGAGGGTAGCCTTCCCTTATCAGAATCATTCTGTCCCAGCTCTCTAGGAATTCTGTACTTGTCAGAGTCCTTTGAGGTCTGTTCTCGGCATGAGCTTCTGACCTTGTCCATGTCCCTGGCGCCTGGATCTCTGGAAGATGACTGTGACTGTGATTGTGTTTGTGGTGGTGGTGGTGGCGGCGGTGGTCTGGTCCTTTCTGTGGAGTACATTCGAGGCCTCTCACCTTCCCTCAAGGTGGAATCCTTACCAGAGCTCCTGACCTTCTCTGGGTCTCTGGCAGGTGAGGGTATGAGCGGAGGGGGTGAGGTAAGGGGCCGTGACGGGGGTGGTGGAGGGGAAGTCACTCCTCTCTGTTTGTTGGCGGGAGGAGAGAGGGAAGGGGTGCTGTGTCGCCGTGAGCCCATGTTTTGCATGCCAGAGCTCGGTAGGGGTTCTTTGCTTTGGCAGCGAGCAGAATCTGGAAACACATAAAATGTGAGGTTATGCAACATGATTACTAGTTATGACTTTTTTCGTTTTAACTGAAGGATAACCGACTTTGAATCAAGGGTTTGAAATTGCCAAAAGACAATAATACTAGTAGATATATCAGTAAGGATAAGAGCTGAGGGATATGCTGGATGTACCTGGACTGGACATGGGTTTGGGACATGGTGAACGCTGGCAAGGGGGGTAGCTGGGGTGTCTGTTCCTGGTATAAACTCTGAGTTTAGGAGTGTTGGTTGGGGAAAGGGCCTCTGAGCGCCTTGGCGAGTCAAATGGATCTGGAAAGTCTTTATCGGTGAGCAGAAATAACACAAAATGTCTTTAATGTGCAGTTTAGGGACCTTATCTCCTGCTATTGTATCAGCTGTTTGAACTTAATGTAGCATGCACTTAAAAGATAAACGAGCCATTTGATCGCAAAACTGAAGCTACCTGAGGATGGAGGTGGGCTGTGAGCTATAGTGCGGTTGTCCTCCGGAGCCATCATGCTTTTGAATGCAGACTCTGCCACCGGGGGGCGACATACGAGGATTCTACAGGTATACACGCAACGCTTCCGAGCATCTAGAGTACTCCAATACACTCTCGAACACCTTGGCAAAGAGGAGGGGGAATAAAGAACACATTAAGTTGGTATTATTAATTAGCACATTCCATTGAATAGGCTACACTTAGAATTAGGAGATTTAAAGTTGTAATTATAGCGCTTCATGTTGAGTGATAATTAACAGTTCAGGTGTAAAATTAAGATGCGTAAAACTCACTGGTACTCAATGGGGAAGAGCTTGCGCTTGCAGTCTGAGAATTCAGTAAGTATCCCCAGGCACTCGATAGTCATGGAGCCTGTAACGACATGGATTTTAAGCATCCTGGGAGGGATAGTCGAGTGCACAGGTAAACAAAACTACAGCGCCACGGTGATAAACCTACCGATCATCATGTGGACATTCTCAGGCTCCAGGCCTGCCAGCCACTTCCTCCTCAGACTAATCCCCTCCAAGTCCACCAGGATCCTGCGTGTCACCTCAAAACCAGACACCACCTGAAAAAAATTTTATACAAATGTTAAACAAAGGCTCAAACCACTGCATCTTACAACTGAAAGAGTGGCTGTGTTACACATTGAGGGCCCTAGTTAGACGGTCTCAAACGCAGATGTGAAGCATGAAGTCGAAGTAGCTTTGTGGGCGGTTCTATGGCGATGTTGCTATTATGACGGCGAGATAAATGAGCTTTGCGCCGACAACTTACCGCTGTATCAGCTGTTCTTCCCCAAATAATTTAACCAACCATTTACCCTAAAACAAGATTTTGTTTTGGAAGGCTGGAATATACTTTGCTCTAATTTATTATTGTTATTATTATTATTTTAACGCATGGCATAGCCTACTATAGCCTACTATACTTTCCACAATCCACACGCTATTTCTATGCAGTTTCACACATATGAACAATCTTTGACATCATAATATTTAAATCAGGCTAATCGTTTGCATGTTTGTGCTGTGTATAGCCTGCATGTGTGTAAGCGCATGTTGCAGTTCCGACCTGCCATGGCACGTCAAAATAGCAACACCAACTGCGCTATCCGCTAGTGCATTTAGACCAGGAATTTTTCGGTCAGTAGCACAATTGCATTGGCGCAATTTTTAGATCAGTAAAATAGCACCAAGTATCATTTGTGCCGGAACATGCCTCTGCTTTTCAGTGTAGTGGTGCCTGGTTGCTGCGGGTGAAAATCAGCTTTGCGCCGGGTGCAAACTAGCAACGATACATGCGTCGGTGTAGAAAGTCAATGCAAGAGGGTGCAAGATAGGGCCCTGAAAGTCTCACGATATGGTATAAACCTTCACATCCAGCCTTTTACCTCGCCCTTGATGAGGTCCCTGTGTCTGGGGCAGTAGACCTTCTTGTCCTCCAGGAAGACACAGTGACACTGACGTGCACACATGAAGTGGTAATAGCTGGAGCACGAGGTCAGGCAGCAGCCCACCGTGGCTCCTGGCCGCTGACACTTCTCACAGCGCTGGAACACACACACACACACACACACACACACACACACACACACACACACACACACACACACACACACACACACACACACACACACACACACACACACACACACACACACACACACACACACACACACACACGTCAATCTCCCAATGTGGATCCTTAAGATAGCCCGGTGGTCACGGTGTCTGACCCCCAGCCGAGACTGGCCTTAAACCCCACGGTCCACAGATGGCTAACCCCCCACGTCCCCTGAGGACGTGTTTCCGTCCATGGCTTTAGATAAAGGCGTCCGTTTAATGGCTAAAACGGTGCATGGTACCCTTAAGAAAACGACCCCATTTCTTACCAGGCGTTTCCCTCGGAGGACGGCCATGTGGACGTTTTTCAGAGAGCCGTCGTCATCCTCAAAGACCTCTGCGGACCACAGGGCGCAGTTGACGTGTGTCCACTCGTTCTGCCCGATGTACAGCAGCCTGCCGCCCTCCTGCAAACCACAGAGGGACACGCCACCCGTTAGTGTGTTCGTCATCGCCAAGCATAAGCATTAAAACGGTGTGTGTGTGTGTGTGTGTGTGTGTGTGTGTGTGTGTGTGTGTGTGTGTGTGTGTGTGTGTGTGTGTGTGTGTGTGTGTGTGCTCACATTGGTGTTTTCGTCCCCGTACTTGAGACACAGAATGCACAGGCGGTTATCGCTGACGCCCAGGGGGGGTGGGCGCTCTGGACCCTCGTCGCGGTCTGGAGGGAAAGAAGAAGAGGTGAGCCATGAAGCAAGACTCATTACACACCGGACAATAACGGATGGCCCGTGTGTGTAGGAGAGGGGTGGGAGGCCGGCCATACCGGGGAGCAGCGGAGGCGGCGGTGGTAGGGATAGGGGCAGTGGTGCGGTGGACGTGGGGGAGTCCGGCTCTCCGGGGGTCCTGGGGCGAGGGGCTGGAATGATCTTCTTGATGAGGAGAGGGTGCTCGAAGAGAGAGAGACCCTCTCGCTCCTGCCACTGGGCGTAGTTGTGGTCCAGGGACGGAGGCAGCACGGCATTGGGGAGGAGACCGCCGCTGAGAGGGTGAGAGGAGGGCGTTTAGTACAGACTCACTGGGAACAAGCAGCTGGTTGTGTGGCGGTTACAAAATGGTTGCATTAGACTGTGTAAACAACAGAATAGACATCATCAAGTGTTCCCGTCTAACTGTAGGCCTACAAAGCAGAACAACAGACCGGCAAGAAAGCGCTTTGAGTTGTGTTGCATCCATATAACGATGGAATATCAGGAGGGTGGCTCATCTGTATTCAAAGCTCAGGGGGTATGTTGGTATCAAGCACCAGTCTTTTTATGGCTCTGAGAGAAAACTGCCAGAGAAATTATTTTTTGTGTGGTACTGTTGAACAGTACTTCTAGTGAGCTATGACCCGTTAAACAACCAATGAACACATGCATGCAAAACTAAATTTGAACACAATCTGGCTGCAGAATTGGGCACCTTTCTTCATCTGTATTTTTTTTAACCATCCCTGCATTCTGAATGTAAATAATTGGCTGTGTATCTCTGGTGTTGGAAATAAGCCTATATCAGCAATGATTAAGCTAGAGAGTCATTCATTTAATTAACAATCAGGTGTAAATACACGAGAAAACCACAAATCTGACCACACAGATTGGATGATGGGCGCAGGACATGAAATTTGATACTGTTGTGTTTGCCTCCCATATTGCCTAGAGACAAGTCTGATAGACGGACTGGGAAACCCAATAGCCAAATGTGCTGCGAGTGTGTGTGTTTGTGACTGTTTGTGTATGTGTGCGAGATCAATGTACTGTGATATTAACTGTAATGCACAAAATGAAAATAGCACATCATGAATTGAAGGTCTGCTCCATACGCAAAAACTATCATCATAAATTTATTGCGGTGACTGAAGCAATAGAGGGCAAGCCATACAGTGTTATCCAGCCACGGGGAGAGAACCATCACGGTGAAACACGGCCAAGTTAATTTGCTGTTTAGGATTGACTTCAATGAGAACTAGCTGTCATCACCCCACCATGTTTAGTGACTGACTTCTCTTACAGTGGACCTCCCTTACAGTGGGCCATAGCGACAGTTTGGTTACCGTCATCATCAATGGTAGTAACATTCAGGCATTTTATTATTTAGAAGAGTCAGCAAATGTATCCTCCTTGGTAGTTCACACAGTCAGTTGATAAGCAACATCACAGGCCCCTGCGACACAGAGGTTTTGTCAAATCTAATTGGGTGCTGCAGCTTGACTCTGGGATATAAGGACCTCTTTATCCCCGGTCATGGTTCAGAGATAAGGAAGATTGAGTGTGAAATCCCAGTAAGTAAGTAAATAAATTGGTCACCTCGAACCAAAGTCAAGTGTTTTATTCCAAGAAGTTAAAAGGTTTTTTTTGGGGGGGGGGGGGGGGGGGGGGAGGGGGGGGGGGGCTTGATGTGAAAGAAGAATTTCCATTGGGACAGTAACCAGAAACGGGTCAGTCGCAGTGAAATTGACTGTCTGGATGACAGCAGAGCTTCTGACAGAATGATCTGGGACAAAGAATTGAGCACAAACTGGTGCTCCCAGACGAAACCTTAGCTGGTAGGTGCATTGTGCTGTTTTTAAGAAGATCAACAAATATTTGCATTTATTTTACATTCACCCAACGCACCATCTGCTCTCTGCTGCACTATTTATTGTGAAGTGTGGACCATTCATTTAAATGATTATGGTGGTAGTAAAACTTACTTGGCAGAGACTTTTTGTGCTTCCCAGAAGCTGGACTCCTTGACTTTAAACCATGGGAAGACTCGTTCCATTTGCTGCAACAGAAACATTAGGTTTATATATTTGCACATCAGCATCCTGCAACACCAATAGGGTGTGCCTCCATTCAAGTCCGAAAATAAGCTTTATTTATACCACAGAAAAATATATACATTTACAACTGCACAATGTGTTTGTATCAATGCCATTCTGGTATATTGAGTAGTAAAAAATGAACAGCAGCGGCTCTCTATAAAACACAGAACATACAAATTCAATTAGTTTCTGCATATTTATAGTTGTGTTTCTCCTACCCGGATGAAGAAGGACTTGACCATACTGTTGGCCTTGCGGCTCTCTGGCTGGCCGCCATCACTGTTCATAGCTGCCTGGAGGACTCTCACAATGTCATCGCTGAACTCCAGCTGCAGAGGAACAACAAGGCACACGGTGAAGGACAGCATCTTCATCTGGCCGCGCAAGTACGCACGCACGCCGGCTCGCAAGCACGCACACACACACACTTCAATGACAGTGAGCCAATAAGGTCATCCTCGGTTCTTATTGAAACCCACTTGACTTGGGCTCTGTTTCGGCCTCCATCTTTTATGATGAGTTGTTCACTGCTCTCAGAGCTAAACTCTTAAAGGCTTTTGCATTAGGAAATAAGTTGAACTACAACTGAATGCGGTGCTACATCGTTTATCCACAATAACAGGATGGATTTAACGGAACTGAGTATACACAAGGGAAATGCCACAAAAACATGCTGATAATTGAAAGAGGAAAAGCTGTACAAACAGCAACAGCAACGCTCGTTTTGTGTACTTTTGGACATTTAGTCCAACAATGCCGTCATCCGGTTCCGAGTCTTACTTCTGTAAAAACACACACAGCTCAGAATGGGTCACAAACCTCATTTAACTTACTGGCCACCAGGGCTCAGAAATCCACCTCCTGGTATTATAAATGTACCCGGGTCGGAGTGTGGACGCCAGAGGACCGCTGACGGGGACCCTGGGCACACACTCACCACTGACTTGTAGCGGCCCTGGTCCAGTTTCCTCTCCACAGACTCCAGGTCCGGAGGGGAGTCGCTGGGGACGGAGGTGGTCGCCTCGGTCAGGACAGGGGGGTCGGGACCCTCGGGGGAGCGCCGGGACGGGAGGCTCTCCTCCGTCTCCGGGTTCAACTCCGGAGGCTTCGCCGCCTGGAACCGCGACCATAGGAGGTTGAATTAGAACGGTCCATGTGTGGCCATGTATGCACGCTCGGCACGTTTTAAAAGTCTATTGTGGATGTTGCGGTCGGCTTTGGTAGTAGATTGCTCACAAACGAAACCATGGTTTTATGCAATTAATAAGCAATGGTGGAGAAAAAAAAATCGAATGCATCATTCTTAAAAGAATTCTTAAATTCCCATGGCATGAAAATTTCACTTTATGAGGTTTTCTAACATTAATATGAGTTCCCCTAGCCTGCCAGTAGCTAGAAAATGTGTTAGGTGTAAAACGAGCACTAGGTATCCTGCTCCACCTTTGAAAAAATGAAAGCTCAAATGCGCAGATTTGGAGTTTGGCCCCATATGTCTTCATTAGGGGCCATGTTACCTCCCCTTTCTCTGCTTTGCCCGCCCAGAGAATTTGGCCCGCCAATGAGACAATGAGCTACGACTGATGTGTGTGTGTGTGTGTGTGTGTGTGTGTGTGTGTGTGTGTGTGTGTGTGTGTGTGTGTGTGTGTGTGTGTGTGTGTGTGTGTGTGTGTGTGTGTGTGTGTGTGTGTGAATACACACACTGTAATGCAAGTGTTGTACACTTCTTTGTTATTTGGATAACCGTTCTGCTGTTGGTGTTATGGAACATAACACGCAACACAATAAGGCAAGCTTGCATTTGGTGAAAAGACTAGACTGCGTCGGGTTCTCTGACGTCGATACTCTTAGTGGGGGTTATCTCAGCCATGGTTGAGAAGGAATAGGGGGAAAGGAACTTTGGCTTTGACTCCCTGAAGTACATAAACCGCGACATGGAGGAGAAAGGGATTGTTGCCCGCGACTGTTCCCGCCGGAGCCCCGTTGCCTGCTGCCCGCTGCTGAGGCACCACCGCCCCGCGGCAGTGGTGCCTCGGCAGCGGGCAGTGGTGGTGGTGCCTCGGCGCTGCCCACTACCGAGGAGGTGGTGCCTCGGCAGCGGGCAGCGCCGAGGCTGGCTCCGGCGGGAAACAATCGCAGTCAACAATCCCTTTCTCCTCCATATTGTGGTTCAGTCTACTTCAGATTGATGTGGAAGTGGAAGAACCAAGGACGTTGGAGAACCCGACACAGTCGTTTGAGATTCATAATATCGTCTGGCGGCGCACACAGCTTTTGGCCGTGATAATATATTATATGATATTCATATCTATCTATGTATAATATGATATTATCTAGTTATAGAGCTCCAGGACTCCCACAGGAGCACCCTGAGTGTCTAGAATATTTACAGAACACGGCCAAAAGCTGTGTGTGCCTCGCCATTGCGATACATCCACTGTAAATACGAGCGCATGGAACCGTGGCCGCAAGCTGCTCAGGGCCACACCCCCACCCTCCACCTTGACCCGCCTCTAAAAAAACGGCACGTTTGTGGACAGGTCATTGTAGGACTGGCTCGTAGTAGCTGTAATTCTGCACCAAGGCTGAATTTTTTGAACTTCAAGTACTGTTTTAGGGGCCCACTAACAGCTATATAAAAGCATTCATAAAGTAGCATGCCATGGGATCTTTAAAATCCAAAGAAGAGGGTTCAAGGACGTTACATTAAACCAAATGAACACACAATGTATATTCTTCCGGTAGACCATTAATTGCTGTTTAAAATCGGCTGTTTACGTGGAACAGACATGCTATGGGCGCGGCGCTAGCTCTAATAATACCCATAACAATAACAACAACAACACCACCAGCGTCCCCTTCTCACCTGTCTGTAGCGCAGCACGTGTGTGGAGGTGCGGGAGTTGAGCAGCGCGGTGAGGACGTGGCGCACGCAGCCCTGCAGCTCCTCCTCCAGGGCCGTCCTCCATGCCGCCGGCTGGCGCTCCGTGCAGCAGGTGGAGCAGGTGTACGGCACGCTCTCCGGCAGCTTGGACACGAGCTCGTACAGCTCGTCTGGAAGAGACGGGAGGAGGCAGCAGGCGACGAGCCCATTAATAGTCGCGTTCAGGATGTCGTGGTAAGGCACAGGCACAGGCAGGGACGCACACACACGGACAGACGGATAGACAGACAGACGCACAAACCTGTGAGGTTCTCACACTTGGCGTGGACCCAGTGCTCGCAGCGGGCGCACTGCATCATCTTGCTGTCGTAGTCGTCTTCGTCGTAGCACTTGTCACACAGTGGACAGAAGTTCCCTGGAGGGAGACGGGATCACAGCAGGGGTTTGGCTAGCTTCTTCTTTTTTTTCTTTTTAATGAGTATCGGTCAATGAGTATAAATGGTGGTACCATACACTTGGAATGTGGATGGGCTCAATCACCATCGCCATCGCAAATTACGTTAGGATTCAGAGAACTGCAGACACAAATGTCTGCGGCAGAAGTCCATGCAGACTTTGTACAAATATATGCATTTGATTCTCAAAATAATCTCGGTGCCCTACATTACAGCATTCTGAAACGGCCCTATTCCCCCGTGTTAATGCATCAAAAAAAATGAAAAATGGGGGTAAACAGCGCTGTCAGGGATAAAGTTAAGTCAGTAAATCCAGAGAAAATATGACAATCAAAACCTCTAAACGGAAACGACAACTAATGAAGCCAGCCGCCCCAGCACCCATGACCTATAATTACAGGAAGTGAGAGACACTCACCCACAGCTTCTGCTAGTTTCAAATGCAGTACTTGAGGACTACCGCACAGCTGATCTCACCTTTAGCAAAGAGTTTGGCACAGTCATGACACATGGAGAAGTCATGGGACCACTGGGCATCGAACGCCTTCCCCGGTTTGGTGGCGCCGCAGCTCTTGCAGTGCACACACTTGGTGCAAACCTGGAAATCAGACAGCACAGCCATTACTACTTGATAGGAGGTGGACATAGTGGACAGTCAATTACCATATATATTTGTTTCCATGCATACGTTTCTGACCTTCTCAATTCAATCAATTGAAGCATTACATTAATGAATGTGTATATAGTTCTAGGTGTGACCTTGAACCTTCGATTATTTAAATCTTTGGACAGACGTAAGTTGACGTCAATAAATAAAGTTGTTCAAAGTTCACAAAATCGTTGTGTCGAGAGAATCAGCGGGACCTTGCATTGCGAGGAATGGGTGGGGGGGGCATCAAAACTCAAAGTCTTTTGGTGGATGGTTGACGCCATCTTCTGTGTGCAATTTGCTGCATTATGTTTTGCTTTCAATAAATGTGGTTATCGTATATATGTTTGATTTCCCATTTGTGTAAAGGAAGTGGCACCATCCAATCATTTTCAAGTAGAGCACATTCTATAGACGGTTAGTCTAGAAGGATACACAATGTCAGGGGGAAAAAAAATAATGTTTGGCAGCATTTCAAAACCATTAATCGTGCAAAAGTCACAAAAATTAGGCATCATTGAGACGCACGTATTACAAAATAGAACACGTCTCGACGATCAGTCGACAATGCGTCTGGAGTGATGAATCTCAATCGACTCATCAAACTCTTAGTCAAGGACAGCCCTTTGTAGTACCGTGGTTCACATCGGAATAGAAAATACAAGTCGAGTAACAAGACATCAGGCTACAGCCCACACTTGACCACATCCATGAGTGAGGCTGCCAGCTGCAGATAAGAGAGTCCGTACCCAGACTCTCTTCTTCTTGGTGGGCTTGGTAGGGTGCCGGGGGTCCAGGCAGTCGGGGTGATAGCTGTTACGGCACTCGTCGCACTCCAGCAGCTGCTGCTGAGGAAGTCAGACGGGACCAGGAGTTGAAACACTTCTGAGGCTACTGCATTACAATGCGGCGACAGACTGAGCATTCCTGAGTGTGTACACGAGCAGTCGCTATATGAGGCACCGCAGACGCACCGCTTAAATTAAATATTTTAGCACAGTCCAGGGCATAATACAGTTTTTATGAGTTGAAATAACAAGGCGCAGGTCTTTATTTTATATGATGTCTTTCAGTCGACACAAGGCCAAGTCAAATTAAGTGATTGGTTGCAGTTAATATACCCCTGAACAAAATAACTTGATTTAAGGAGGTCCAATGAAATGTTTTACGTCCCGCCCTTGATGAATAGAGATAGCAATTATTCCATGTTATTGACATGAAGTTATTAGCCCAGCTTCCCTAGTTTGAGCAACAGCTCATTAAACGGATTAGTAAGGCCCCAGTCAATAATGTCGCACAGAGGCTTTATTCTGAGTTGGCGCTCGGAAATCACAAAGTCCTGCACCGTCCCTCTATACATTCTGCCTCCCCACATGGGTGCATGAATAAAACATGCCCTGGAATCCCTTTTTTTTGTCTTTGGCAATAGAGGTGGGATCGCTGGAGGGCGAACACACACACCCACACACACACAAAGACACACGCTTCTTACTTTGGACTTGTGAGGCTGGCGTCCGCACACCTGGCAGAAGCGGCAGCGCCGACAGCACCAGTTCTCCCACTGCTCTTTCAGGGGCCGCTCTTTCTCCCCCAGGCAAAAGAGATGGAAGGGTTCACAGCATACCTGGCAGAACACAAACTGGGAAGGGAAGAAGAAACACAGTCAAGATGGTAGCAGCACGACAGCTCAACCCCACTATCGTGCCGACCACATAGATGACCCAGGTTTGACTCCTGCCTGCGGTCCTATGCTACATGTCCTCCCCTGCTCTCTTTCAACCTACTTCCCTCCCGTCTCTGTCCACTCTCCAGTCCATTAAGGCATAAAATGACCATAACAATAGCCACCAAACATATCAGTTAGGCTGGAATATTAAAAGGGTGCAGATACACACAGGAAGAGTGCAGCAGTTGACCTCAGCCTCACGCCACATAGTGAGGCAGCCACCTATGTGGCACGAGACAGAGGTCAAATGTTACACAGGTGGCCTTACTGGGATCCTCCCACACCAGCACACAGGTTGATGATGTAATCCGGTTGGAGTTGGAGCAATATTACAAGCAGAGCAGGTGATACATGCTGCCATGTCAGAGATCTCCCGAGTGTGTGTGGTGATGGCTTGTTTGCCTTTGATTGCTCAATGCACCAAAAGGTGTGCAGCCTCACCCAGCACCAGATTCCACTCTGATTCGGGCCAGGTGAAGCTACAGCCATCAACCACACACACACACACACACACACACACACACACACACACACACACACACACACACACACACACACACACACACACACACACACACACACACACACACACACACACACACACACACACACACACCACTAAGGAGGTTGGAGCCGGTTGATGAAGCACATTTGAGAGAAGTGTTTCTCTTCTCACCTCCACATTGCCGCTGCTGGCACACAGGAAGCAAAGCGCCCTAGGTGTGACAGGCACAGAAGTCAGCAGGCTGAGACCGCCTGCCTCCCACACCTTCTCCACGTCATGGTCCCTCTTGAAATCCACTCTGATGCGATGCACTCCGTCGAAGGGCGCTACAGACTTGGCCTGGCCCCTGGTCGAGGGAGTGCTCAGCCAGTTTAAAGTACTGCTACTGGGGGGTTTAGCGAACAGCGGCTTCTCCTATTGGACAAAGAAGGGGAGCAGAATGAGTGAGGTAAGTGAGGTATAAGTGAGGTTAAACTAATGACACAAAAAGACACCCTGAAAGTTTTCAAAGATATAAAAAGGTGTACAAGTACTTAATCAGGCAGGATTAAAACAAGTAAACACACACAAGGCAACATGAGTAATAACTTTACTGGTACACATTAACCTTTAAGTTCCTTAATAGCCACAATGCAGTAATAACAGGAGAGAGGATGTCGTTTTGATGTACATATTATTCACAAAAGTTTAAAACACTTGCTTTCTTCAGCGCTACGGATAATGACATAGAATGAAGCCTGCCAACTGCACTTACCTTGTCTTTTGGGCTTTGTTTACATGGTGGTGGAAAAGAGACAGGAGTGAACTTTTTTGGCTGTTTCAATTCATGGGCTAAATGAAACAAAAAAAAGGTGCACAAAAAAAATACAACATTTAGTCACAATTGTCAAGCATATGATCTTAAGAAGATGTGAGGCGATGAGACAGAAGCACAACCTGTAGTAGATGGAGCAGATGAACTTTGCTGTTGTGACGGCTGCTGCTGCTGCAGGGGCTTCTTGGAGTCACTCAGCGGAATCTTGGATGGTGCATCTTTCTTTGGAGGCGCCTGATTGGCTGAGGCCTGTGGCTGCTGCTGCGGCTCCTGCTGGGATTGTGTCTGAGACGGCGTCGATGGGGAGGGAGAGTTTTGGGCCGAAGAGGACGAGGAGGAGGATGATGAAGACGATGACGAAGAAGTCGAAGAGGAGGATGAGGAGGAGGAGGACGAGGAGAGTGACTGCTGTTGTTTGTGTCCCTTCCGGCTGGTGACACTGCCGGGCTTGGAGGACTGTTTGGAGTCGGGTGACAGGGTGGGGGTGATGGCCACAGATTGGGGCTGGGTTTGAGCTTGGAACGCGCTAGGAGGTGGAGGGGCTTCCTCTGAAGGACTGGGAGACGTGGCCGCAGGGGAGAACTGATGCGGTCTCAACTTCTCATCGCCTGGCTTTGGGGGAGGAGTTTCGCTCTTTTTGCGTGGAGGCTCCTCCTTGGTTTGTGCAGCTTGCGGAGGCTTGAGCCCGGGCTCCGAGCCCACGCCCTTAACGGGATTAAGGCCTTCCTTCTTCTCCGACAGTCTGTTCTTCTTCTTGTCCTTCTTGCTCTTTCCCTGCTTCTGGATAAACATTTTCGAGGGCATCCACTGCAAGTTCTGACATTTCCGCACCCTGTGGAAAAACAGATACAATTCGAGTTTAACTATACAAGGTCAATCTGCTAAACATACAAACCAAGTAGCCTTCTCACATCTATCACGTTTCATTTTGCGTTATTTCCCAGACTCACTTGCAGCATTGCTTTTTAATGTTTCGACCTCCGAACTTGGGCTTGTCCAGACAGTTGGTGCAGACACCACAGTCCTCCGGAACCTGACAGCCTGAGCACTGGCCACAGCGCCGCGACCTGCGGCCCTTCTTGGGAGGGGCATCCTGGGGGGTCTTCACCCGTGTCTCCCTGGGCTTCAGGGGAGGGGATTGAGGCTCCGCCTCCTCAGAGCCCGCCACCGATGACTTGTCTGTCGGATCATTTATCGGGTTACCACTCGACACACCACACACACACACACACACACACACACACACACACACACACACACACACACACACACACACACACACACACACACACACACACACACACACACACACACACACACACACACACACACTCTCTCTCTATTCTGTACATATTACTATAAGAGGCTCAAAGTAAATGCCACTGAACAGCACCCCAAACACTAAAGACTCACTAGTGCTGTGCCGCTATGCCTGTGGAGTGACTGGGCTCTTACCATCGTTCCCCATGGAAGACAAGATCTTCTCCCGCTCCTCCCAGGGCAAGGCACTGAGTGTGGGCATGTCGTCAGGGAACACTGCCCGGTTGCGACCCAGGGCCACGGCGGCCCGACGACAGACGTGCTTGATGCGTGGGCCGCGGACCGATGCCTCTGACGAGTCGCTCTCCTGGCTCTGTGTTATAGAAGAAATAAAGAAACAAGAGCCAAATTGGACAAGTGTCGACTGAATCCCAGGGATTCAAATGATTACAGCAGGGAGAGCAGGATCTGCCAAAGTGATGAGAAACTAATTTATTTAGCACCACATTCAAGTGGAATAGCGTCTTTTTGTTGTGTCCCCTGAGAATACTCTTATATTTAATGTTTAAATGTTTATAGAAAGCGAATATGGCATCTCAAAACTCTTAAAAGATTTGCTTATTTCATAAAAAACTATTGTCTACTTCAAAATGGAGATACTTTACAGCAACAATGCGATTGGTGCTCCTCTTTTCTGCATGATGCATGAGATACAGAATTCCCCTCATGTACATCAAGTTTCAGTATGAGCACTTGTGCAAGCGGTTATGTTTGAAGCATATCAAAATGAAAACTTGACAGTTGCTCCAATTTAACGGAATACAAATTACCATGACTTGACTGATATGGTGTTCATAATATTACTCATTGAAAAAGGAGAGCAAAAGGGGAATGCCAACAGACCTGGATCTTAGGCTGGTCCGGAGCCTTGAGCGACTTGCTCTTTTCTATCTTGAAGAGCTGGGCCTTGGCCTTCTTCAGCAGGCCCACCACCTGCTTGTCAGTCACAGGTTGTTTCTCTGCCTGGGCCAGCATGGAGCCCAACGAAGGGGCTGGGAGCTGTTGGCGCCCAGGCTGCCCGGGAAGGCCTGCTGACGGCTGGCTTATGGCACTTGGTTTTTCCATCTCCTTCTCCTCTTCCGCCGGCTCTGCTTCCTTGTCTGAAGGTCTGCCCTTCTTATGCAGGCGTCCCTTGACAAAGGACTGCGGAGCGGCCGAATGAACCATGGGCCTCTCTGTGGGAGCGGGCTCGGAAACCACATCAGACAATGTGGACTTCTTCCTCCCGGGGGCCTTCTTAGGAGCCAGGGATGCCCCGTCGTCCGTCTCCCTCCCATCGACAATGAAGAGGCTGGAAGCTACATTCGGGGACGTGTCGGGGGTCGGAACCTTCCCGCCCTTCTTCTCCCCCCAATCCCGTTTCCCTTCCCTCTTGTTCTCCTTCTCCCTTTCTCTGCTTCTGTCCAAATCCTTCTCCTTCGGAATGGATTCCTGAGAGGGCGGCAGGCTTCTCTCGCGTCTCTCTCCCTTTCCGGCCCCCCGGCCCGTCTCCTGGACACTGGAGGGGAAGAGGGGAAAGAGTTGGGAAGTGGCGGAGGACGTGGAGGACGAAGAGACCGGTTGTTCCGTGACTCCTCTTCTGCCATCTCGGGCCCCTTGGGAGGCGATGGCCAGAGGCGGAGCAGAGAAGGGGCTGAAAGCAGGAGTTAAGGCACTAGTGGCTAGTGGACTGGCCGACGCCCCCGGCAACGAGCTGGGGTTACTGCTGGAGACCGAGCTGGACAACGTGGAGCGTTCAGAGGAGCCCTTCCCCCTGGGGATATGGCCCATTTGGCTGCTGCGCCTGGTCATGGAATGGGAGGGAGACCGGGCGTGGGCGTGGAGCATGCCCAGGGCCCGCCTCCTCTTGCGTCGTAAGGCTCTTCCGGAGCTATGAGAAGACTGGTGAGGGGAGAGGGAGCCGGGACTGCTCCCGGAGGAGGGCTGCAACGTGACCGACTCAAAGATACGGGAGTGGGCCTCGCTGGGGGTGAAGCGTGGGGCGCGCAGCAGCGGGCTGCGCTTCTGGAGTGGGGCTTCGAAACGTGACGAGGATGGGTGCTGGTGTGACGCAGGGTGGTGCAAGGGGGTGAACAGACGGGTTCCCGCCGGCGCACCGCCGCTCGGGGCTTGGAACTGCACCTGGGCGGCTCCCCCGCCCCCTTGAGGCATCAGCCCCACGTCTTGGGCCGTGAGGGGTGCCGGGCGAAAGTTGTCGAACACGGGCTTGCGGATGAGGCCCTCCTTGGCGTATTTAGCGGAGGAGAAGCACTGCTGCTCGTTGCGGGGCTGGGATGTCCAACGGAAGGTGGGCTGCCTCAGGATGGAGCAGATGCGTTTGTCCTGTGATCTGGAAAGCACAGAGGGCCCGGGCAAGAAGGGGGTGACGGGGTGAGGCATCACCCAAGGAGACTGGGCGTGGTGGTCGCTGATGGCGGATGCGGTGGAGGAGGCCGACTGGAGGGGCTGCGGGGGGCTGAGAAGGGGAGGGGGTGGAGGAGAGGAAGAGGAGGAGGCCGTGGAGGATGCTTGCTGAGAACCACCGAGGGTGGAAGAGGACATCAACACTCCCGTCGCCGGGCTTATAATAGGCTTCTTGGCCCCGGTAGTCAGTGTCCCTCTCCCTCTCGGACCCAGCCCCGGCCGGCTCACTCCCTGAGCCCTGCGGACTCCCCGGTCCCGCTCAACGACCACCACGTGTTCTCGCTCCGAAGAGGGGGAGGACGGCCTTGAGCTGTGCAGCAAACTGTCCTCCATCTCGCCCTGGGAGGATGGGAAGGGTTCATCCGTCTCCGACGGGGCCTGCGTGGCTTCCGAAGCCTGGGAGTCGCAGGAGGAGTCATCCAGGCTAGGGCTGCTCGATCTAGAAGACTCTGCTGAGGAGAGCTGGGAGGAGTGCTGCGACAGGGCACTGGAGCCGCAGGAGGCCGCACTGCTGCTGAAGCGTCCGTTGGCTGTGCTGCTGGCGTTGTTGTTGAGCAGGCCGGCGGCAGGGGACACGATACCGGGGTCTGGGGCTGGGGGAGGAGGGGGAGGCAGGGAGTCCGCCGGAGTGGCGGTCCCAGTACCAGAAGCAGCAGCAGCAGCTGTAGAGGACACCAGGACAGGAGAGGGGGACGAGGAGGAGGTGGAGGTGAGCTGGGGGGGTGTGGAGACGGACGTAGGGGGCGTCTCCAGCCGCGCCATCTTCATGTGGTGCGGCGGGGTCCCAAAACTGCCCTCGTCTTCAATGAAGCGCTTGGGGGTTTTGATGATGCGCAGGGAGACCGTGCTCACTACGGGCATGATGAACTGCCTGATGTTCTTCAGCTGGGTCCTCCTCCGCCTCCTGATGCCGGCGTCCATAGCGCCGGCCCCCGGGCCCCCGATGGCCACAGCCTCCTTCTCCAGGAGCTTCTTCTTCTGCGCCCCTTTCTTGGCCCGCTGCAGCAGCTGTTTGGCGATGGTGGCGTCGGTGCGCTTGGACGACGGCATCCTGGCGGGCTTGACGTGCCGGGGGCTTTGCCTGAGCCCTAGGGGTCTGCCCAGCTTGGAGGGGGGCGGAGAGGAGTCTCTGTGCTCGGGATAGCCCTCGGCCTTCGGGTCCAGGGCTCCGTGGAAGGCCCCGGGGTGAGGGACGCTGCCCGAGAGCCGGGCGGCCGCCTCCGCTTCTGCCTTGAGCCGCTCGGCGGAGGGCGGTCGGCCACGTCTGCGCCGGGGAACGCCGGGTAGGGCTTTGAGGCGCGACTTCAGCGGGCTGAGTTTCACTTCCCTCAGCCGCTTGAGCTTGGTCACTTTGGATTCGCCGCGGGCCGCTTTGGGCAACTTGCTCTCAGTGTCCTGCTGATGGGCGGGGCCCAACAGCGCTCGTCTTGCAGACGACTTCCTGTCCTTCTCCTCCTGCGTCTCCACGGCCGGCGCCGGCCTGCCATCCTCCCCCGCCACTGCATGGCCGCTGGCGTGCCAGGCTCTCTGGCTGTTAGAGGATGGCGGGCGGCCTCTCCTCTTCTCCCCCAACCCGGAGCCCGGCGGCCTCCCAGGGAGCCTTTTGACCCGGTCAGCCGACCGCTCGGGGGCCCGGTCCGGCTTCCCCGGCGCTGGGGAGCTGGGGGACGAGGGGGAACTCAGAGACGCTGAGGCTTTCTGGGCAGTCAGGGAACGTGGGGGGCGACCTCTGGGCTTCTTCTCCTGCGTGAGCGCACCTGAGGGGTCGACAACACAATAGAGAGTGAGGCATGAGGTTGGACCCGTGGTTTGAACACAACAATGTATTTCGATCAGAAAGGCATGCAGCCTGTGAATGTCCCTAGTATTTAAAGAGCCATCACTAGAAGGATGTATTGACCGGTGTTCCATTTGTTTTACATTTCCACATTATAAATTCCCCAATGACAACAAGGAGACATTAAGAAAGGATTACCTGTGGAGGTGCCTGTAGGGCTCTGTATTCTTGTGTGTTCAGTGACTGTTCCAAATCCACAAAACGGTTCTTCCTACAAGGAATAGAAAATAAAAATAAAATTATATTATAAGTTATTTCAAATAAAAATAAAAAAGTACAACAAGGGGTAATTCTTCATATGAAATGGAGGAACCCAGCTTGCAACAGAACAATTGCTTGACCTGGTATCTAGCCTACATTTGAGTCAGACAAGGCTCAGTGCTTCATGGAAATACCAACATACTCAATCTCACTTTGGCATGCGGACTCACTTCTGTGCTCTCATGTGTCTCTGTGCTTTTGGGATGAGGTGCACGCAGTTACAAATACAGTTCAGACCACAACCCAGAGCCCCATTTTGAATAGGAGCCCATCCAAGCCGCACCAAATGATAGATATGCCAAAACCACTGCTTTCCTGTTCCCTGAAGGTAACGTGCTCTGCTGGTGAGTCATACCGAAGAATGTAAATTCTCTTGTCGGAGACGACCGAGAAGACACAAGGTGCAAAACCATGGACAGCCTTTCTCCGAAGGACAACGACAGAGTTGAGCTCAACCTGACTAGCACTGTGTGATCACTGGTCTTCCATTTCACCTGACCCCATAGGTGCTGCTGGCAGCACACAATATGGGCCTGACCACCTGACTTGCTTACCACCCCAGGTAGCTGTGGCAGCAGAGGTTGCTATGGTGTCTGCACAAACAGTGATGTCATTCAGCCAAGAGTCACTTTGTGCTAGGGGAGAGGTCTCTGTTTTCAAGTAAGCAGAGTCTTCTCTTGCTCACTTATATCTGCTTTTAATTTTTGAAGTTTAATAGTCATGAGGTTGTAGTAACACCCTTACATGAGGCATAGACCCATATCCATTACAGCCTTACCTTCTGAGGAGAGAAAGCTGATTAACTGTGTGTGTGTGTGTGTGTGTGTGTGTGTGTGTGTGTGTGTGTGTGTGTGTGTGTGTGTGTGTGTGTGTGTGTGTGTGTGTGTGTGTGTGTGTGTGTGGTTTATTTATAGCACAATTTGGAGCTGCAGTTAAGATCTGCACGGCCCAGTTGTAGGTGTCCCTATCCAGCAGAGGTTTACATTAGAGTGTAGAAACGTGGGCACAATTCCACATACACAGAAGTGATAGCTACATCCCTCCCAAAGAGGAATAAAAATGATACATCCAAATTTACTCTGAATCAAAACAGAGGGGTGATCCCTAGTCAAATAAGCACTGTTTGTTAGCCAACATCAAAACTTTATTAACTGGAGTGTGGGACATTCAATCATCCCATTTCCTCAAGCAATAACGCCTGACATGTTATTATTTAACATGAGGCATGAATCTCCTACATTGCCATAGGAATGATTACACTACACTTCACACAGTGTGAATACTACTGAACTCCTCAGAGTCCACTGCTCTCCACACTTCCAGCCCTCCCCACGGCTGCTAGTATGCAGGCTGCTGATGCAGAGCACAGGGGGGGAGGGGGGGGGGGGCGGAGTACAAATGGACAGCTCTGACTCGCTAGGAAGTGCGAGTAGTGCTCAATGACATCACAGGCAGGCTTGCGGCACATTAACACATGCTGGTGCCATGCGCAAAACACACCCATGTGTGTGTACACACACACACACACACACACACACACACACACACACACACACACACACACACACACACACACACACACACACACACACACACACACACACACACACACACACACACACACACACACACACACACACACACACACACAGCCCCTCCTCCTTTGCTCTGCGTCAGCCACACATACAGGCTCTTGTGAAAGAATCACCGGCAGCCCACCGAGCCCCTCCTCACGTGAACCGAGCAGAAGGATGTAAACAAGTGAGGGAAGGGCAGGGGAGTGTGTGTGTGGGGGGGAGGGAGGGGTGGGCATGCAGTAGGAGGGAAGGCTTGCGGGTGAAGGGGGACATGGAAACAGCGCCTTGACCACATGCTCCACAAAACAACAGAAGGAGCCGGATCTATATGGTGTCTCCTGGGAGCTGCCGGGGATGAAAGGGGCTTTTTGCGGGCGGGAGTGGGGTGGGGTGGGTCGGGGGGGGGGGAATTCAACACGCTCACACAGAAGCTAGCCTAAATCCTAATCTAAACAGGCCTCCCACACGCTACAAGGGCTCTCGCGCTCCTTTTCATCGGCCCAGCGCCTGCTCCTTGTGCAGCCATGCGCTAAAACGCACACATAAACACGCGCTGTCTCTCCCTCGGCTTCCTCCCCGCCCGCCCACTGGCTGCTGGAGCGTGGAGAAGCAGCATGTGTAAGGCAAGGCACTCCATGAGTTCCACGGTAGGGCGGCCGGGGCTGATAGGAAGGCAGCTTGTAAGTAAACAAACACTGTAGTAGACTCGGGTGAAGGTTGCAGGTAACTGACAGTGATGTCATGAGCCATGGTGATGTCATTAGTATCCAGAGTAGAGGAGACTAAATAAGGACAGGTTTTGAAAGTCTCTCATATATATACACACACATACATATATATAAAAATAAATTTACCATTAGCAGATTATACCCCCATCAGGTAATTTGATACTTTAATTTCTAAAAAGGTCACAGGCAGATCTAAACTATCACAACGGACCAGTCTAGAAACTAGATGAACCACAGAGAGCAATTGATTCATCTGGGGAAGTTACAGTATTATTTGCAGTTTAGAGGGCCTGTCCCCAGCCAGGATGAACGGATATGGTTACGGTTCAACTTCTGCAGCATGTCACTGAGAGCCCACGCACTGGCTGAGAAAGCTGACATAATTATCACTTATTTGTTTTTCAGCATGGCCTGAAGTACAACTCAAACAGATAGATGACTACTTCCATTATCTTTCTCACCAAAGCTTAACCAATACCAATTCAACAAACAGTAGGGAAAGAAATACGAGCGCAATCCAGTTAATAGCACCATGAACCACATGCAGCGAAGCGGCCCTGTGCCATCAGAGAAAACCCCCATCAACAACTTCAAGTGGTTCAACCCATCATTACTTAAATTCACCGGAATAGTTACTGCACAGGATAATTAAGTTCATTGCAAACATCCAGGGAATCCATATGTGTACGAGGTAGACCGCAATGTTCCCTGTAGTTAGAATCAGACAACTCAGTAAGGCTTATTCTGCATACATTCATTCAGGAATTAAGTGTGTAATGGACTATGCTCGTAAACCAAAAGCATCCAGGATCCAATTATACTATGTTATAGCACAATATCTGGGTTGGGAGACGGCACAGAGGCTGGGTCAGAAACCAGAAACTGCAAGGGGCGAAGTTAAGCCTTTTTTCATTACTGATATTGTACCGAAGAAAACACCTTCACGCCAGTGGATGAAGTTTTCAGAAGTGGATTTTAATAAGTGTATTTTCACAGTGGCCAGTCTACACAGTGTCGATTTGAAACCGACACAGACACTTAACATTATCTCCAGAGCCCCATCCGTGACATTTTGGGGAAACGAGAGCTAATTTTATTTCCAAGTTCAAATGATCAGGGCTGCTACATTTGTCATTCATTTGTACTTTATGGTAATTTTCTCATCATTTTCCCAGCAGGTCTTGTCTGTTATTCCCAGTAAAAAAAAGAAAAAAAAAAGAAAGAAAGAAAGAAAGAAAGAGGGACTGAACCCCTTCAAGGATGTAACCGTGGGAACTATACGGTACTACACAAATAAACATGACGGAATTTGATTGAAGTCAAAAGTCAACAGAGTGGTCTGACATGTTGCCTCGACAAACAACTCATCTGTTTCACAACCAATGGATGAAAATGCTCAAAAACTCACTCCAAGACATCCAAAGAAAGAAACACATTGAGGAACGCTGCTGAAGACCTCTACATGTAGACAATCTGCCCTTCTTGGAATGTTAACTGGTGATGAGCTCATGTACTATGCCCTTCTAATGACACAACGCTGCTTAAAGGAAAAGGCAGCTATTCCAAGAATTTCTTCTGCGAATAAGCAAGCACAAAACTTGACAGTGCAATGAATGATTCCCATGTCAAAATAATTTTATGGTTTTGTTGTCACAATAAACACTCAACAAATGGTGTGTGTGTGCGTCAAACTACTAAACATTTGCTCTGAGGTGTGCACACAAAACAAACATACAGGGAGGGAAGACTTGCTTCCTACACCTTGAGCAAATGTCTAGGATAGGACCCCAGCAGGAGGGCTAACTGTGGTTTTTGTGCACACGCACACATCCAGGCGAGCAAGCAAACACCAAGTTGGTACTCCAAGTAAAAACAAAGACACGAACACACACACACACACACACACACACACACACACACACACACACACACACACACACACACACACACACACACACACACACACACACACACACACACACACACACACACACACACACACACACACACACAGGTGAAATCCTTTGCCCGCCTGCTGTAGCCGAATAAAGGCGTGGATGGGAGGGTCTGTGACTAATTCTCCTCCCAGCGCTGCCCCGTGGGGAGGAGGGCTCGCCTCACACCCTTTGATATCCTTGCCTGTGCTCTTTCAGCCGCCCGCACTTTGTGAGAGCCCGAATAAAGCAGACACAAAGCTTCCAGCTCCAGTCCACACGCTGTCCTGGGGATGGGGAGGGGACGGGGGAAGGGGCATTTAAATAGGCCAAACACCTGCTGGACCCAAGCCCCTTCCACAAAGTAGCCGGTGGAGAGAGAGAGAGGACATTTTGTTTTGATACTTTTGTACAGAAGATTAAACATTAGTCCCAATCTGTGAGGGGAATAACAATCAAATTGAAAAATCCTTATTTTGAAACTCTTCCAAAGTATATTTACATGTGCCTTCTGGATGGATCAGTGTATGCGCTTAGTGTTTGAAGGGGAGGCTTTATATTTTAAATAAGAGTAAATAGTAAATTCAGTGAATAAAAAACTATTTAGGTGGACTGAAAATAGATTTCCAGCATGAACATGTAAAAGCAAACAGCCCCCCCATCCCCATTTAAGAAGAACCAACAAGCAGAGCCCTTTTGAGACACCCGCAATGGGCTCCAGTAATCTATTCCAAAGTGGCAGCTGTCAGAAGAAAAAGTGTCCTGCCTCTCAAACGTGTCTCTCTCAGAAGTGCATTTGGTTCTTTCTGCCCGGATGGAGGGAGGGAGGGAGGAGGGTAGGGGGGAGTAAAGTGTCTGTTTTGGGGCTGGCCCTGTGGGCCCAGCAGGCTGCAGTGCACCTGACAAATCCTGCCCCGGTCTGGCCAGGCAGGCATAACATCCTGTCTCAATGCAATCATCACGCCTTGCCTGCAACAGCAATCAGCTGGATATTTTAAGTCTGTCTCTTTACATCCCAGCTACTGTTACACTTATATGGCTTTCAGTAATTGTTATAACAATATAATGCATGTTATAAAAACAATTATCCTTGTTCAAAATATGTCAAAAGTGCAACGTCAAAAGTATAACGGTAATAAATGACGTTTTGACTGTTTGATAATAATCCTTGCACTTTTGATTAAAATACAAATGTGTTAAACATCAGACGGATGAATAGTGAATCGCGATGTGCAACCCCACGGTACACTCCCACCGCAATGAACGCGTGCTGCTCATCATGAAAAAGGAAGATGGTAGTTCGCTAAAGCGAACACACCCCCACATCACAAGGTCCACCGAGAAGAGGCTCGTTGTTATTGTAGCGCCCGAGCAGCGGCGGAGGCTGCTCCATCAGTGACCCGAACCACGCACAAAATAGGAAACATGCGCTGCAAAGGTCTCAAGAATGCGATATTTCGTCATCGCCAGCATTAGCCACAAACATTAAATTATATTGCTACCAGCTACGCAGTGTGTGTGTGTGTGTGTGTGTGTGTGTGTGTGTGTGTGTGTGTGTGTGTGTGTGTGTGTGTGTGTGTGTGTGTGTGTGTGTGTGTGCGCGCGCGTGCGTGTGTAGAGGAGGGGGGGGGGGGGGGGGAGAACATGTCCACCTCCCATTTTCCTATGCATCAGCAATAGCCCCAATGGCTAGCGTGGCGTAATGCGTAGCATGGTAGCTGTTTTGGCTAAACATTGCAATAGCTTGTAGAAGTGTGCAATCGGGCTAGCTACCCGCTAACCCCAGCCACCCACCGCATAGCGGCGTCTGAACGAGTGTAAACACAGCGGGTCGATGTGTAACTCGTAACTCTCTCAGGCAGAGCCTAGTTGAACCCCAAGATGTTAGCTTGCTAGCTAGCCAGCCTGCTAGGCTAGCCAAGCCTCGCTGTAAGGTTGACACCTCGCTGAGAGCAGACAGCTCCAGACCCCCCAAATGCACGATTAGCTCCTTAGCTCCTTAGCTAGCTAACTGGGAGGTTATTGTACACACGTATTGAGACGGGGCTCTGGTGCGGGTTAGGACGGCTTCCCTCTGGCGAGGGGATACACCGTTACCCTCAGAACTAAAGCTGGACCACCATTCAACCATCTTGGCACATCAAGTTGACATGTTGTGATTTGAAACTGGTCTCCGTTAACGGGGATATTCAGTTGGGTAGACGTCTAGGGAGACAGCACACCTTTACTAAGGTTAACGTTGCACATGATGTGGAGGATCTTGTGGTTATTAAAGTGTATCCAGATATCTCCACATGTCTCGATCTCACGTCTAGTTAGCTGGTCGGTAGTCACACTGATGCTACACACAGACCCACAACACACAACAGTCACAGATAGTGAGATGTGTGTGTGTTTTTTTTAAGCACTCTCACTGTACGGGATAGGTTTTGTAACCAACCAAATGAAGATGTGGTGTTACCGTAGAGAGAGAGCAGTGATGCTAAGAGTAGTGTTAGCCAGCATCTCTACAAACATGAACATAACTGTACAATAAACAGCTCCATCTCTAGATAACAACACAGTGGTCTACATCCAGGACCACAGTGTGACCCGTCGGACTCTAGGATCATTTAATGATAAAAGGCCAGCAACCAACTCAAAGTTGCTGAGCATCTTTGAGATGCCAAGTTAGTCCATCAGTCGCACTTGGGTCCAGGATCAGATAGTCAGGACTTGATGGAACAGCACATCATCTGAATAGGTGTAAGGTAGTTACTCAAAGAGATCCCGGACTAAACGTGGTGCCCTTATCTCAGAGGTTCTGGTGTGGTTCTCAGATGGGTCCGGTTCTTACCTCCCCGCTACTCGTGTCACTCGATTCTCCCAAAACATCCCGAAATGTCTGCAGGTTGGTACCGATCACAGAGGAGACCTGGAGCGCAGCATCAAACCCGGGTCCGAGACCAGTGGTAGGCTGGTGGGTCTCCGAGGCACTCCTGAGGGATGCAGTGACCCTCACTCGGCCTGCTCTCCTCCCGGTACCGGAGTTGCTGCTCCCTCCGGGCCGAGCGGGGAACCGCCACCGACAGCTGTGCGCCATTTTACACTCTGCCTGTCTGCCCTGCGATCAGAGAAGTCGGTGGGCGGAACCCTAAACCAGCACTCCACATAAACAAGCTCCACCAAAGCATTCTGCTCTCACTGGTCGAAAGATTATTATCCATGTTGCGGGGTTGAGTCGAAGAAACCCCGACAATGCATTTCCTTAGAGCTCCCATTAGCACACTGTGTAGCTAAATCCAAAACACGTTCAGGGGCTTTGCCCGGGAAAGGAAACTTAGTTGAAACACAAGAACAAAACCGTTATGTTACCGACAACTGACCGAGGAACAGAGCATGTGTCGGGTTCTGCTGCCTCAAGTCTACTCTCTTCACTCACAATATATGAAACACATATTTATTCACATTTCATTTAGAATTCGTTTATTAATGTTTTTATAGATTTTCCTTTTAATATTGCTCTCAAATGTTTTGTGTGCAATACATGTATTTAATTACTCCTGTTTTCTGTTTATATTGTTTTATTGTCTAATTATAATATTATAATATATATATATTTTATATTATTATTTAATTATTTATTTATTGTTAAAAAAAAAAGTTTACACCTGCTTAACAGAGGTGTCTATGAATTATGATGGCGATAAATTAGGCAACATTTTAGCTACAAACATATTGGATATAATTATAGTCTGAAAGGGATAATAAAGCATGCCACTGTGTTTTTCAAACTGGTCAAGAGCTTTCGAAATCCTTTGCACGTAAATGTTTTAGAATGATATATTTAAAGCAATTGAATACTTTAAATAGAGTTCAGCAAAGGTAGTAGGCCAAAATACTGATGCCTATCCAACACATACTGGCAACACACGCCTACTACACGATACTAACATATATACCAGTCTATACATGGAAGATACATAACACAACCATTCAAGTAAAAGTGTGCTGAGAATAGAGGTATAGGGTAGGTATAGATATAGGGTATCCTTTTGGAGGACAACAAACCCAAGAAGAACAGAATCCTCTGTTGACACAGATTTATATTCTCGTCTGCCTGTCTGCTGCTGCTTCCAGCCTAATGTTGATGAACTAGAGTACAATGGGCCTTAACTGAATAAACAAAGAATTGAAAATCATGTCTAGCTATTACTGATGTTAATGTGTTTTGATGCAGACTCAGATATAAAACCACATTTCATATATAATATACTGAAGGAAATATTGCACATCAAAGCCAAAACGGACACAATCCAATAAAGTTAACAAATCTAAATAATAAAATAATCAAAAGGAAATTTGAAATGTGAAATTAATACCAGAATGATTGATCCCGGGTATCACATTCAAACATATTATCTCTGATTATAGAGAGGATATATTCATAAACACTGCTGATGAATAAAATATAATATATCACTCCTGGTGTGCGTAGATTTGACATCATTTTTTTTGTTATTCAGTTAAACGTATGAACATCATGAATAACTGAATATCATGTGGTCCAGAAAAGTATTCTATGAAGATCAACAGTTATAAAGCAAGAAGTCCAAGGGTTCTTAAATGGATGGACACACACACACAAAAAAAAAAAATGTTGAAGTGTAGTCGCTAGTTAATGTAACAAATTATTACTAGTCTGTGTTATATAAAAATAGGTGTCATTTAGGCCCAATATTTTGTCATTTAGCAGGCAGTTTTTTTCAAAGCGTATTACACTACAAAAGATAAAGGTCATTAGGAGCAGGTGGCAGTTAGGAACCTTGCTTAATGTTTTTGTATTGTGCACACCGGAGACAGAAAACTATCTTGACACAATCAGCTTGGATTCTCTCCAGATTCTGTGTCCAGATTTCTGAACCATACTCACCCTTTGGAAGTACTGCATTATGATACACAGGTAAGTTTGAGGGATATTGTGGAAGAGTCAAATACAACGATTACAAAAGGCAAGTATAAAATACGAAACAAAAAACGTTTCTGGTGATATTTTCTAGTGAAACCATAACAAATAACCATATCTTAAATAATAACAGTTTTTATTTCTGAATCATACTGTACACCCAAATTAAGAATGTAATAATCACAAGGAAAACTTCATTATATTTGAACCAAGTAATTATTCAATTGGTAGATATTCAACATGAATGCATGCCACCAAATACAGAATCTTTCTCACATCATATTCTTTTACAACACCTTTCACTTCTTTCCATTTAAAACCTTAAATCACAAAACTAGTCAAGCTTCTCATAATATATATATATATATATATATATATATATATATATATATATATATATATATACATATATATATATATATATATATTATAGATAGATAGTACTGCTCATTCTTTCTCTATCCTAATATTCATCATATTTGTATGCCAAAGGTAATGTTGTCAGTATGAAACAGTTTTTTGAATAATTAACATTACTGCAAGGCTCTTTGTTTTGAGGCACCAACTCCACAAGTGAAGAATGGATTGCCCCCATATCAACACATACAATGTTATTGTAATACCACAAACTATTGTTTATAAGGGTTTCTCTACATTATATTACTTGATTTGGTATCTGAATACGTTTATATTACGCTGTAGAGTATGGACAAAAAAGATCCTTTGTTAAGCCGTCTTCCAAATATTCCAAAGTTTCCAAAAATACTTAACTCTTCAGTAAAAAAAGCATGTTTTGGCAGACCAATGAGACAGGCAGAGGTTAAAACAGTACATTGATCAAATCCTGTTAAAGTCACAGTTTAGAATGACAACAAACTGGTAGTTAGCTACTTAGCTGATATTAGCTGACAGGCAGGAGGGCCTATACTGTGCTGTTTCACCATGATATTTCTCATCATCGTGAATGATGGAGGTAAGACGACCTTCTCCTCACAGCACGGGGCCAGAGTTTGTTCTTGACTGTTGTCACAACCTGGGCAAGTCAGTTGAACATAAAGGCTGCGTGTGAGACTGGTGGAAAGTCACTCTGACCAGGAAGAGACCGAGCGATTCCACAGAGCTAAGCACGTCATGGATCAAGCTGAGGGACAGAAGAGCGGGCTAGACTAGTAGAGGTGGGGGGAAAATATAACAGAATTAGAGTCATTGATCTTCTCATGGAGTAACCAAATTTAGCCACTCGGTCCCATCTGCAAGCTCTCCTGTTTATGCTTCGCCAGCCACTGTAGAATCTGCTGTTTGAGGTCCTCGTTGGGCCTGATCTGGTCCATGGTGAGAGGACTGCGGTTGAAAGGGTCCGTCTGGTCACTGTAAAAGAGAAGCAATACATTTAGTGACACAGAGAGCAGCAAAAGAATCAGTAGACTGATTTCATACATAAATCATGTCCCCACGTCTGTCATCATGCACAAGAATTTCATCATTCAAACAAGCCAGGCAGAAGTAACGGACCTGAGTAGATGTCTCGCTATGGTGGAGCGGTCGACAGTAACGTTAGACGAGGGCAGCAGAACGGGGTCCAGCATCATGGTGGACATGATGGGGTCCAGGAACTCATCTGGGGCATCTGCGTATGTCTCCTCTTCCTGCTGATGCCTGTCTGCGTGGGACTGCAGAAAGCATCTTTCTTTCAGTACGTATATAATATGTATAAACACTCAATACGAACGTCTCCGCGAAGAGCATCCCTCACCTTGATTTTGTCAGCGAGAAGCCCAAAGGCAACGATCATGTCTCCAGGCTTGTTGATCTTCCTCAGCACCCTGGCCGTCTGAGAGAAGAGGATGGAGGAGTAAGAACGCCCATCTTTGGGCACCGTGGCGCAGAAATTCTCTTCATCGCTGCCAACGACAAGAGCATAAAGAACACTTCTTGTTTTAGTGGCGTTTGGAAGTCTTCCCGGGCCTTAACTTATATGTCCTGATGATATGAAAATTAACAGCAGAATCAACACAGGGTTTGTTACATTTGAATCTGCGTTTGTGATTTGAAAAAACGCTTATAAGATACACATCATTGGTCTGGCAAAAATATAAATGTTAACACAGTTCAGCCACCTGCTGTGATCACTATGGACTCCTGACGCACAACAGATCTGATGAACAGAGACGTACCAAAGGTCTTGCAAGTGTACATCTGGCATTCATTCAGGAGATGAAGAAACAAACGAATATATTTGAAACGTACCCAAGGTTCAGGTAGATGGTGCAGATGTCTGAGACCAGTTGCTGAGGCTTGAAGTCAAACTCACTGAAGTCCTTGACTTTGAGGGCACCCATCTTGGGCCCCACCAGATGCTGCAAGAAGTAGTTGAGCATGGAGATGATCCTCTCTGCCAGGAATGGATGCACAAAGATGCCTTTGATCTCTGCAAGACCCAGTCAGGGCCAATGAAACAGGAAGACGGGTCTTAGTAATGGTGTGGGGAAGAGTGCAGCACCTTAATAACAACATCATCGTTCATGGAGCTGGAGTCTCTGTCTCGTCTGACCTGAGGTGAGGAAGGCCAGCGTGCCGATGGTCTCGTTGGACATGATGTTGTGGAAGCGTCCCAGTTGGCCCAACATCTGCAAGCTGGACTCTTTCTCCCTGCGGGCGTCCGGTGCAAGCCCCTCCCACTCTCCGCGGTCACGCTCCAGCTGCAGGACTTTGATTTTACTCAAGTACTGCAGAAGAAGTTTTGTTGTCAACAAATTGAATGAACTGAAAACCCCCCAAAAAATTGCACCGTCACTGCTGTATGTGAGGGAGGGTTTAATGAAGTGAATATAATGGGCGACACATTAATTAATAATGATGGCGGTATAACATTTGAGAGGGCGTGAGAGACCCATCATCGTTAACATATTTTCTCATCTGGGCTCAAAGTACCAAGGCATCGCATATTAATTGGGTGTGCAGAAAGTCACTCTTTATCATACAACAGTAAGCCAAGGAATTTGCACAACATTTCAGAGAGAAGAGGTAAAGACACAATCCTTGTTTCATACAAGGTAGTCAGCTCATGGGTAGGCCCGTCTCACCTGAATAGCCTCGTCCAGCAGGAAGATGGCATCGTTCATCAGCAGGTTGAGGTACCTCAGGAACAGAGGAGGGTTCATGGCCTCCAGGTTGACAGAAGCATAGTCAGCCAGACGCTGAGGACAGGAGAAGAGCATTAACAAAGGCCTTTACTGATGCCTTGGACGGATCATCAACATAACTTTATTATTATTATTATTAATATATTTATTATATTCCTGATTACAATGTCTATCTCTGAAATATTTCAAGCTAGTCCTACCTTGATGCTCTCCCTGTAGCTTTCCTTGCTCCACATATACTTGAGGATGGGATACATAGGTCTTCTGTAGTTGAACTTCTGCTCAAACTGATGCGGGTCACCTGATTAAGTAAAGTGAGGGAACAGGCAAGAATTATTTTACATAAACACTAAACATTAATGCATGACTTTCCCAAAGTATTGGTCGATGTTGTGTTATGAGAGCATCGAGGGACAAGTTATGGAACAGTGTCTGCTGTGATGGAAACAGGACTTCCTACCATTACTCACCGGTGAACTCTATGTCTACGAATACGGCGATGAGTGCCTCAGCCAGCTGAGCTGCGTGTCTGTAGGCGCAGAAGACTCTCTCTCGCTGAAACATTGTCTGAGTAGCACCGGGAGTAGCAGGCTCCATGTGGGGCATGACCGCCTCCAGAACCTCCGCCATCTTTGCCCGCAAGTGGGGATTCTTCATCCTGTCATGGAGGTGAGTTAGGTCGACAATGAAATCTGATCTGCCTTTTGTTGAAGGGCCCCATTACCACCCTTTACCACCAGATGGGGGCATCATTAGCCATTACAAGCCATTTTAAAACCTGCCCTGCCCGGGACTGTCCAACAAGATGTATGATGGATAGATAGGCCTACCAGCAACTATAGTCCACTGGTTAGGCTTGTATCTATCCAGCAAACATCTAGGCGGCCACTTCAACTTGTGATTGCCCTTTAACTCTGAAACATTGATATGCAATGATTATTTACCTTTCTACATTGCCCATGAAGACAGTGATGAAGTTGAGAACGTGTTCGAGACTTTCAGCAGAGGACTCTAAAACGTCGTCCGCAAATCGCCGCAGGAAGATGAAGAAATCTCCCAGGTTCTCTGCAAAAAACTCTTGAAAGAAAAAAGAAAAATGTCACTACCTGAAATACTGATCGTTGCCTAGATTGAAAAGAACATTAATGCATTGAATTCATATAGTGCATATTCTTAATGCAATGAAAATGACTGGACGGTGCACACACACACCTGGCACGTAGCAGAGCACGGTGCCGTTGTGTATGGGCGCCAGGGGGAAGGTGAGGGGTACGTGTTCCAAGCCCGAGCCCTGGTTCCCCACGGCCAGCTGCACCAGCAGGGCGGCAGAGGAGGCCTGCAGGTTGAGGCAGCACTGCAGCATGGCGGGCTGCGTGGCCACCGCCTTGGTGGACAGGTACAGGATCATGAGCCGCTCAAACTGCTCCAGGAGCTGCTCCGACAAGGGGCTGCCTGAGCGCTGGGCCTCCTGCCACGTGCCCTGGAGGCGATGCAGAGACTGGTTCATCTTCACCATCTGCTCGTGGAGTCTGGAAGGTGGATGCATGCACAAGCACAGCTATTATATATAGAGAGAGATGGATATGTACGCACACAGGTGTGCGAGAAGACAAGAGGAGAAGGATGGAGAGGTTAATGTCGACATATGGCGGGAACATAAGGGACATATGCTGAGCTGGGATGGGAGCGAAACTGCGTGAGTGTGGGCGGTAAACACACTCACTGACTTAATGTTCCATGTGTTGCATCTTGTGCTTGAAGCCTTGTGTGCGTCTGTGTGTGTGTGTGTATAAGTGTGTGTGTGTTTACACGTGCGTGTGCATGTACCTGTGGAAGCCGAGGTGCAGGGTGAGCTGTGTGAGGATGAGGTTCTCCGTCAGCAGGCCGTAGGACTGGGAGAACTCGGCCTGGTGCTGTGGGGGGGGAGGGATCAGACACGTCTCCTTGTCCAGGCCTGGTGGGCATAAAGAGGGAATCATCTAGTCTCGCTCTCAACCCCCCTCGGCTGTGCGTGCAAAGGAATCAGAAATAGCTCTGCTTGTGTTATAATACTGTAGCAACAAGAAATAAACACAAACAAAAACATTTACAAAAATTTAAGAAAGAAAAAAAAGTAGAGAATGAACACTGGAATAAAGCTGCAGTTGTTTCTTATCCCACGGCCGTGTATTCACCCCTGGCGTGCACATTGCGGTTCCGCCGCTCCTCCTCGCTGAGCTCTTTGAGTGCGCAGTAGGAGGGGTTGAAGGTCAGCAGTTTGGGCGAGCGCGGCCTGCAGAAGGGCTGGCACAGCTTCAGCAGCGCGGCGCCCAGGTTGAGGAAGAAGGCGTCTGAGGCGTACATCTGGACGAAGATCTCGGGCATCTGATTGGCCCATATCTTGGTGCGGCCGGCGTTGGCCTGCAGGCAGCCGCCCAGCCAGGAGAGCAGCAGATGGCGCGTCTCCCCGGAGCGCTGCATCAGGTTCTTCAGCGTCTGGTGGAGCTTGGCGTGGAACTGGCCCATGAACTACAGACCGCAAGACGTCATTCAGAATCATCAGCCCGTATTAATATATTGTTGTCCTATGTGCAAAGCGTCCTCGGGTCCCTTGAAATGCTTCCTTCATAAATCCAAGATAGAATTATTATTTTCATCATCATCGATTTACTATTATTACTACTATTATTAGTGCCATTGTAGTTTTGCTTTTTAAAATCGCTAGGGTTTGAGTCTGTAAACATTCTTATCAAGGATTCTTAAATTTGTCTTGAAAACCGCTTGAGTTATTGATTTAGCACTATGCAGAAAGTAATTCACACTACCCGCTACAATAAGTCTTCACACATGTAAATAAGTTAATGTATTTGTATTATTAATTAATGGATGGGGAAATCGATTGCCTTGAGTAAGTCAGTTATCTGCCATCAACAGCAGCATTTTTCTTATCGTTGTTATGATTATGACATCTCATTACTCTCAGTATTAACTGACTCTCCTAGCTGAAAATAATCATTGGAAGATAAATAAAATAGTTGGATTGTCCTCGTATTGGATTATTTACTAAAAGGACTCTTATATTTTCAATGTCCTTATCCCTTACTAAAAACGGTATGCTCTCCTTACCTGGTGTATGTTGGCTTCCTGGATCTTGGTCTCCTGGGCACTGGAGCGGGCAGGGCTGGTGAAGTACCGGTGCCCCTCCACCACACCTGGAGTCTTCAGCAGGCACGAGATACTGAGCACTGCACCAAGTAGGCTCTTCTGGTACTGCAAACCATTTGATGGGTCTTTGGGCTGGATGTGCTCCACCAAAACCTGCATACGATGGATAGCAAAACGTCAAGACTAAGAGGGCAGGGGATGTCAAACCTCATAAGGGAACATTTATAGTCAGGTTGGAAGACAATGGAGTCATGCGTTGGGTTGTGTCTTCAGGTGGGATAATAAAGGTGATCCTATGATCAATAGAGGTGATGATGTTGTGGTACAGACCATAGCAATGTCTTTCTGATGGCTGAAGTAGAGGAGCACCTCCAGGTAGGAGTAGAGGAGAGGCTGGCAGAGATCCATGTCTTTGATGCGCCCATGGAAGATGTCCAGCACAGGTCCCATCACCTCCCCAAAGGTACACACCTCCTGTTCAGCCAGAAGGCCAGCGATCACCTCCTCCGAAAATTCAACCATCTCCTCCGGCTCTACACATTAAAACAGGAGACAGTAGCATCTCCTGTTAGAGAGTACAACCGAGACATACGGTAGCATTGACAAGAGATTAGTGTACAACTGAGACATACAGTAGGGTATACAAGAGATTATAGTACCATCGAGACATACAGTAGGGTATACAGGAGATTAGAATACAACCGAGACATACAGTAGGGTATACAGGAGATTACAGTACAACACAGAGACAGTATGATTTACAAGAGATTACCATACAACCATGACAAACAGTATGGTATACAGGAGATTACAGTTCAACCATGACAAAAAGTAGGGTATACAGGAGATTAGAGTACAACACGATTAGAGAACAATCGAGACAGAGTGGTATATACAGGAGATTAGAGTACACAGTAGCGTTATCAGGCAAAGAGGAGGAACATTAAACAAGGGAAGAAGGTCCTCCTAGTGACTGAAGAAGGACCCTAAGAAAAAAAGAACCAGGCAGAGTTTAAACCTGAATGAATAAACCTACGTGATCCTGTGAGTCCCTCCAGCAGCAGGTCCAGGAGCTGTTCGTAGACGTTCTGGCTGGTGTAGATCTCTGGGGTGAGCAGGACCGTCCTGGTGTTGGCCACGGTCAGATCCTTACAGCTGACGGCGAAGGGCAGCAGCTTCTCTGGGACCTTCGTCACCTGGTGCCATTCATTTACATTGTTACAATGATGTGGAGTGATTAAGTGTCCAAGTTGCTAGCCAGTATACCTTTTTAAATTATCAATCCTCAATCAAATGATTACTAAATACATCATGACAACTATATGATGAAGAAAATAATGAAATACTAAACAATAGTAATATTCAATTCTTATAATAATACAAATAATCAGAGCAATAGAAAACGTCTCATCGTTTAGTTCCACTTGTCCCAAAAGCACCATGAGACGCTAGTGCTGAGTCACCTCTTCCTTGGCCCTCTGATAACAGGCAAACAGATAGGGGATGGCACATTTGTCCCCTGCGTCCCGGTCGGCCGACATGTTGACGGCGCTGCAGGAGGTCATGTAGATGAGGTGGTTTCCTGGTTCAGGCATCAGCAGCCGGTTGAACAGAGCCTAGCGGGGGATTGATCCCAAACACACATAGATTGTTTGTCGCTACAGGCCAACAAAATGACAGCGCAGAATTATTATATGGGCAGTTTCTAGATGATTGTATTTTTAATAATCTTTATCAGTTTGGAAAAGGTAGAGCTAAACCAAAGTACCAGGGGTAGAAATTAAGACTTGGCATTTTGGAATGGGCTATCACCCTTCCCTGTTGAAATGCTGAAATTATTACCTTGATTATGACTGTTTCTAATATCACTCGATTCATTGGCCCTTTGATTATTCTATCCCAGCAAACATACCACAGCATTAAACAATAACAGTGAAATATGTGACTTTATTAGATGTTATTATATGACACTAAGACGAAAGTGCATTGAAAGAATTATTCATCCTTTAATCTATTTAGAGACAAGGTAACGCCCCTCTGCATGGAGACTGTTTGAGCTGAAATGAGTCATGAGTGGCCATCGTCTTTGGCCGATCTGAACCTCTGTCTTGAAAGTCTTCACAGGCCCACATTCAAGAGAGAATTTCCAGCAATACCAACCTGTCCGATGTTGTCCTTGTCGAGCCAGTCTTGGCCGTCCAGGTCGGCCGCCATCTCCTCCAGGAACACACAGCGAGCAGGGATGCCGTTACCCGCTCTCAGACTGGGGTCACCTTGGAGGACACAAGGTATGTATTGAGAAGACACGAATGATAACAAAATAACCTAAAATTATTAAAAACTGAAAATGTTCGATATTCAAATTTCAATCATCATTCATATTTGTATAATTGCATGTTCATAAAAATACAAAAAAATTTAAACACTAAAAAGTAAGTTAAAAGTTAAAACTGCAGTACTCAACTAATGAGCCTCTAACCTCATCCTTGTCTACTTTGCTCATATTTTCTTCAGCCAGACTTAGGAGACCAAAGACAACAACAGAGGCCTTTCATTCCTTATTGTCGGACCCTCCTGACTCATCACTAAGTGGTCCCGGAAGACGGCCACCAGAGTCATCGTTACACTCCCTTACATCCCTGCAGCCTCTCAGAGCAGGGTGAGTCATGTCTTACTTACTGGAAACGTCAAATTAGACTTGCATGAGGCACAGAAACAGTCAACAACACACCTGAGCACATGGGACACTGGCCACTATCAAAGACCACACTTTTGTGAAATTAGCTTGCCTGATTCCCAGATTTACGGTTAATAAAGCCAGAACATGAAGGGGTTTGGGGAATTGTGTGACATGAGGACTGCCTCAGGAAGACATGCTACACACTCACAATCAAAAACTACGGTTTGACAAGAACTTGCACTAAATCTGATTAAACAAATGCTCATACGGAATACGAAGAGAAGTCTGATGTAGCGCCATAAGACATCACTCTCATCAAATCATTTCCGCAACCTAAAAATATAGAATGAAAAAAGGCAGATTGTATGGTACACATTGTGGAGTGTGTTAGACTCACTGTTGTCCAGGGTGATGAGGAATATCCTCTGAATCATGTGGTTGACGTTAAGCTGCTCGCAGAGCTCCTGCCGCGACCGAAACGAGCGGCTGATCTCCGCCACCGAGTCATCGTTGTCATCGATGCTGTCTGACACAGAGTTCTCTGACTCTGAATGACTCTCCCCTGAGTCTTCCACTGTGTGGTTTAAAGTGTGGAAATAAAAAAGGCAGGTATGCATTGTTGCACTTGATGAACTAGAAAAGAGGTTTGTATGTCGGAACAAATATGTAGGGAAAGAAAGGGAGAAGCCCCGTTCACCCAGATTTGAGCTTGTCTGCCATCATTTGTGACTTTAAGTATTTTTGAATGCAATGATATTAATTGTATACAATTGAGAGTATTTGCCGACCTATAAATACTAGATGTAAACAAAGTCCAATGCTGAAAGTCTAATAGCACTCACATGGGGGTTCTGCTGAAAGCAGTGGTTGCTGACCGGATGCAAACTGCTTGGCATCAGCCAGGGAGCTAAAGAGGGCAGCAAAGGGGTTGCAAGATATGTTCTGGTTGTTGTTGCCCTGGTCAGTCATCTCACTAGGGCTCCACACGCTTCAATCCATCCAAGGGTAGTCAACAGAAGCTTCTGGAGGCCAAAAGACTGGCCTTGAAAGAAAGGTGGAAACTAAGAAGATATTGTAGAAGGCCTAGGTAAAAAACAGGACAACAACATTTAGAAATGTGAACAACATTTTTGATGTAAAGGTAATCATAATGGATGGCTGACAGTAAATAACATAAATCGGATCTGTCCCAAACATAACCGCTTTTGGTAACAAGACTTTCAATTACATGTAAAAACATATTCAATATATATCGATAAGAGACTGGACCACCGAATCTAGCAGCTGGGTTTGTTACACAAACACGGTTCCATACTTATTTACAATATTTGAGTGTTTTTCATTGTTGTATCGACATTGGAGTATTTATCAATGAAGAACAGTGGAAGGTCATTTTAAGTGTTTAAATCCAGCATGGTAATTCCTATTATTTTTAGGTCATTAAAATGATCAATAGTTATCGATATCGATCAATATGATCAACTAATATCATGATTTGTCTTTCAGCCATATCGCCCAGGCCTACTTTCAATCTAAAAGGACACAGCATATCTTAAACATTAAACATTAATTATGCATGCTGGGCTACCAAATGAGATCTGCAACTGTAGCATGTTCTTATCTAGCCGCAAGTGACAGAGGACGTTGCAATTACAACAATGGAGATACCTATTTATGGAAATATAACTCTTATTTGATTGTATTTAATAGCGGTAAACTCACCAATATTGCACTTCTACGGATAACTTGTATCATCCTCTGCATATGAATGCTTTTGGTTTTTAGAAAAAACTTTCTGTCAATTAGACAATATTATAAAACGTCCTAAAGTGACTGCACTGAACGCTTCACAGAGGGAGAGTTGCTCCTACATGACAAGCGTTTTATTAGGAAACCAATGGCATGCAGATACAAAGAGGATGACCCTACCTGTCCTTAGATGAGCAGTGTTAGTTAGGTGATCGCCGTTAAATACAAACAGATAACACTTATTCCTGCATATGACTCTACATTGAGGTAATTGCAACTAAGAGGTCGCAATAGCACATATCCACATTACAACCAGTACCTTGCGATCGCAATTCAGTTGCAGACAGGTAAACCGGGCGGCTAGTAGCCACTGCCCTCACAATTAAAGGTTCACCTGTCAAACATAGTAGTCCTTATGTAGCCTGTAGCCGCACTAGCTAGCCTCCTGTAGGGTCAACACCACTGGGTTTTGCAACCATCCCCACAGACGACTACACTGTCATCACTGGTTATCGGTGTATGTTATAAACGTGTCATCGACCAAATGCTTTCGTACCTGGTAGAAGAGTAGAACTGTGTATTGTGAAAGAAATACGCTACTGCCAAACCTTGCGGCTCCTCAGCACTCACATGTACACGTCATCAGTGTGCGACAAAGCCACTGACTATACTGAAATATACACCACATTTAACCACATTTACTTAAGATTACACTTTATCTTAACCGAATAAACTAGAAGTAATATTAATAAGAAAATAATACATTTAACGGATAACAAAAAAAAGTTATTGATGTCAGAAAAAAGGGATTCAGAAACACCATTAAAAATGCTCCTATTAAATTACCTGAATGCGCTGAACATATTTTAAAGGGGACAGCTTTATCGTTATCCTCCATGATGACATGCAAAAGACTGTTGCAAGGATTGGGTGTACCATTTCCGAGAAATATATATTTTAATCCAACAGGGGGCAGCAACGGGCCTTACCCAACGGTTCTGCTTTTTCGTATTCTTGAAAGCCTTTGTAGTAGAGCCCTTTACAGGCAGCAGTTGTGGGGAGTGGTAGCCCACCAGATTAGGATTTGCTAAATTGTTGATGAAACACCTTGAGATAAATTAACAAATGTAATAGTTTGGTTACTTTAATTGTGTGTAAGAATAGCAAAGGTACAAATCATCAACAAACAATTAGCAACAGTAGGCTACTTTTTGTATGAAAAAATAATTGTTGCAATCATTACTGCTCTGATGGCAGAAACACTTTCTACACACAATGTAGTCCTTGTCTGTCAATACTTTATTTAAAATGTGATGGTGGATAAAAAAAGGTCTGAGTGTGTAGTGGTTTCAGGCTACATCAATGTACATTACAACAGAGTAATATATTCAACATTCCTTCTATTATTTTAACACTTTAGTGTAAACAGTTGCAACAACCTGTTTATGATTGTTGCGAAGAATCAATCCTCTTAGGTTTGTATTGTGATATTGTAGGAATCTTGATTCATACCATTTGAAATGTAAATTATAACATAAAAGACACCAAAAATAGCAACGGTAAAGTGAAGTGTGGACCAACTTACCATTTTAACTGTGATGTTATACATAGTATCAAATGTAAAAAAAGAAAAACAATGACTAGGTTATATATGTTTAACAGATATATACTATCATCCTCATCTTCATAATAGTCAGTCATATTGCTTGGCAAATAATATATTACTGTAGGGGGTTTTGCACACAAAAATACTCAATTCAATCTCATGAATAACAGCTCGTATAAATTATGCTTTTGTTAAATGTTTTGAAATGTTTTTTTGAAACAAATTAGTTCCAAGTGGCCAGAAACCTAAACAAAACATTTATTACAGTCATCCCATCAACTTTCCATCTTTCATAATTGCAATAATCTTCTATTAAATAATGTAACTTTGCTTACCAAAAATACCAACCAAATTCTACATATACAGTTTGGTGATAGTTTTGTTGTTTTACAAAAAAACGTTTATATGTTTACAGTGTCAGGTATAATAGTTTTACAAAAAAAAGTCTCCATTTGTCACATTCCCTATTTCAAGGAGGGCTTAGCTTCTCAATGAAATGTCGACAAATGTACATTTGCCCATTGGTTTGTTCACAGGTGCTCCGGCCTTCCAACAGTAAAGCTGAAGGAGTTGCATTGTAAACTCGTTGACTCATAAACACATTGTCCTGGCTTCTGGTCCCGAGGCTGCTTGGTTCCTTCATACCTGGAGGATGTCCCGGGTACGTTTGGGCCCCATATGTTGCCAGGCAGTCTCTCTGACTTGCCTGGCTCTCCACGCCTGTGTGAGTGTGTGTGTGTGCGACACGGTGTTCCGGTGAGTGCTGCTCTACATCATTTGCTGTGCTGCACCCGCTTGCCCAGCCTGAGCCACTGCTTCCAGGGGGACTGGGGCTTCTCCTGGTCCACCTCCAACCCCCAGGACACGGGCGGGGTGGGCTGGCCAGTCCGAGGAGAGGATACTGGTGTGGTGTTGGGCTTTCTGAAGAAGGACATGCCGTTGGAGTGGGGGGGATTTCTCTGCAGTTGCTCTGACTGTTGCTGTGCTTTCAGCTGCTGATTGATGATTATCTGGATGTCATCCTAGGTTGGACATGTAGACAAGGAAATAGGGTGAGAATTCTATTTTATGAAGATATAGCCTTTTTTCATATTTTTTTATGCTTGTATGTTGTTTTTATCTGAGTTATAACAATGTTCCCCATTCAAGCCCTACTCTTCTGAACCCCACCACTAGAGGTCCCCAGTCCCTAAGCAATGGATTAGTCATGGCTCAGCCAAAATTGTGTGGCAACACCTGTTGCCATTAGTCATCCATCTGACTGGGCTGTTAGGGGGTTGGACATGTCAGGGATCAGCCAGTGAGGTGATAGTAGGCCGATTTGAGATTAACAAGTTTTTTTTCAGAGCCCAGACATTGATTATGTAGTATTATAACAAAATATACATCTTTATTATTTGGTCGAAACTTTCTTCAAAAGCAAATTACAATGTCATGGTTGTACACATTTTCAGCAAGCCAATGGGAATCTAACTCCTAGCTCTGGCTGGTTGTGTTAATGTCATAATCTACCACTTGAGCTACACAGGACCATGAAGCCCTTGCACAGCATAGTTACATGTTCAGCCTTAATAAAGCCCCTACCTGCCAGGCCTCTAGCTCCTGTGACAGCACCAGTTTACGCTGGATGGCTTCCAGAAGCTGGTTGTTAAGAGACATCATCTCATTTTTACTCCTCACAAGCTCCATCTCCATCAGGTTCTTCCTATTGTGAAGCAATAAGAAAATCAGCCATCAAACATTTAAATAGAAAAAGTATTACATGAACATGCAAAAGCCTTCTTGTTTAGCTGCCGTCATCATTTAGCTCATGATCAATACTGAAAGCATGGAGATGTATTATTAAGTGCTAAATTAACCATATCTTTGGTTCCACCATATGAAGCTGTACTTTTGATTACTATGAACAAACATAAAATGAGTCAATTCATGTATTATGTAACTTTAAAATTGCCATGCATGCAAGAAACAACACTGTGTAGCAGCTTACTTAGCTATGGCTTCATCTCGATCTTTGATGGCCTGTTGGACGACCTCTGTCTGCTCCTGTCTATGTTCGAGTTCTGTCCGCAGCTCTGCATTCTTCTGCTGCAAATCTGTGTTCTGGAAAGGTGGAAAACACCAAAGAATAAAGCCACACCAATGCTAACCTTTTAGCTCTATGTTTGGTAAGAGCACACATTCTACATATGGGTGAATGGGAGAGTGTGAGAGTGCAGACAGTAGACAATGAAAAGAGCACTCATTTCCTGTTTATCTGGTCAAACGATTTTGGTTTGAACAATGTTCAGGCTCAAAGCGAATTAAATGACTTTCACTGATGTGTAACAACTATTGTCAATTGTTTTTTTGGCTCCTCATTTGGCAAAGGAAAGCTGTAGTAGACAGATACTACTTCATATATATACTTTCACAGTGCTTTCAGATATGTATATGTGAATAATTTAGATGTTGTGAAGCTGTTTTTGCATTACTATTATGTACAGTATATTTCTATAGAATCAACAAGAAGTTTACATTAAAATGAATAAAATATTAAATGTCATAAAAAATGAAAGGGCTCAACCAATAATGATATATATATATATATATATATATATATAGCTCAAAAGGAAAGACTATGGTTTCAGTAGCATGGTTGTATTGACTGAAACCCACAACTCATAAAGCACAGCCCCCGGGCGCTACCCTCCACGAAGAGCCCTGTTCCTCTTTATCTCTGCGTTACCTGATCCCGGAGCTCTGCTGCGCTCGGGTTCCCACACAGATCACTCCTCCCATCCACAAAGGCTGAATTCATCTCCTAGAAGACAGACGTTAACAGAGAGAAAGAGAAGGAGAGGCAGGGAGAACGAGACAGAGAGAGAGAGAGAGACAGAGAGTGAGAGGGGGATCTGGTATCACCCCGTGCATTCCACACAGATTGAGGCAAAAAACAGGGAGTTTTGGTAACGTTGACCTATTTGCATTCATTGTCTGCCCTGGGGGAGGTGCATCTGTGTGTTCGTACATTCAAGTTATTTAAGGTCTCTCGGAACACTCAAAATAAAATGTCAATATAATAGCAATGTCTCCACAGAGAAAGATGTATTAAAAAGTTATATTGCATTTTGCATTCAGAGGCTGAAGAACTGTTTAAAATAAATAAATAAAAATATTATACAACTCCTCTGCTAATGTCTACCAACATTGATGTCCAATAGCAATAGCATCAACTTCAGCTAGCTTCTGGCAACTTAATCTAACGCACCCACCTGTGGGCAGCCGGAGTCGGCCAGGCTTCTTGCTGTGTCCGTCAGCTGGCAGAGCAAGGCGTTCAGGTCCCCCCCCACGGGAGGGCACCCTGGTGGACCCATGCCTCCGGTCAACGGGAGAAGCAACTGGAGCGCTGAAGACACTTCTTGCCTCATCTAAGAGAATAAAAGCAGGTTGTCGTTTTTTTTAAGCTTTTCGGTTGTAGTTTTTCCTCCACTAAAAAGTAAAGGTGGTAAGGGTAGCAAAAGCTTCATTTATACATGCTGAAAAATAAAATCAAAATCCTTCTGCGATGCTGTTGGTTGCCCTGCATGATCCCAGCTGATCACAGATACTGTGGGCTGATTAAAGCTAAGCATGCAAAAGAGGCGGAATGAAACTATCCACTACAAACCAAGTGGTGGCCCCTCCTTCATTCAAAGAAAGAAACAGCATGTCCTTAATCGCATAGTATCCACCGTGACATCATACTACACTCACCACCATGGTAGTCTACCTTACTCCTAGCTAACAGCTGACATGAAGTTATAATACTGATCCTCTGACCGAAACACAAAGTACAAAGTACAAACTACACGCTACAACAGTTAGTGTTTCTATTGTCATGGATCTGCTCTAAAGGTTTATGTTCAATTGACATGCAAACGTGTTTTCATAGTCCTCCAATAAGGAAACACCCCTACAATGTTAGGACAGGAACTGTAGGGAACAGGATGTGTGGTGAAAGGCTCATGGGTGTAGTTATAAATCACATCATCCTGATACAAAAACACAACATCACAGTAGCCAATCAGAGAGCAAGAACTAGACAAATCTTCTTGTCTTTTAAAATTATTATAGCAATGACATTTATTTTGGTCCCATAGGCTAAATCGACTGTTTGGTGACAAAAAAGCCCATGTTCGTGGTTCCTTTATAAATCTTTTTTACATTAAAAGTCAGGATGTTTATGTATATACCATTGCAAAGTGAGTCTTGTGAATACCAACACACAGAGAACTGGACAAACAGGATGTCCTTTCATTATGTTCCAGTATGGAGATAAAGGACAGTTATTGAGATATATTATAATGCCAGTGGGAGGAGTGAAATGTGGAAATCAAAACAAAAATCAAAGGATATTAAGGGATCAGTTGTCTCCATACCATTTTACTCTGGCTTTCAAATGGGCATTCATTTTCGCCAACAAAAATAAACACTTTGTTACTTTTTGACAATGGGAACTCAGTTACTACTCAGTACATTGGAGTCATTGTTGACAACTCAACAAAGAGAAAACGAAACTGTACCAAGGTAAATCCAGTGTTGCACCTCCTTACCCTTCCATACCTCAGGTATCACTGTTTTCTTGTTGTTATATCAAATCACATGGCCTCACCAACAGTAGCCGCTTAAAAGCCGAGCCTTATTATTTTGGTAACACGAGAACATATTGTGCAGGCAAGCTTAGAAGACTTTACAGATAGGATCTTCATTTTCTTTGATAAGAGGAGGCTAGGGTAGTATGCCTATAAGTCTGTACCTCAATCCCTGAACATTAGTTTGATAACTCTACACAACTGTGTGTGACATGGGGATGTAATCAATCACACCTTTGCACCATCAATCACTCCTTTAACAACCAGTGCTTGTGTGATGTCATGTTTAGTCTGTCGATTATTGTTTTTTTATTGCTGTATGATGTAACTGATTTGGTAGCAACACAACAATGCCTAATGTAATTCAGAAGAATAAAACCTCACCACAATGTCCATGAACTTACAAGCCTGACTTCCTGAATTGTGGTCTATCAAAGGCACACGTTATTTATGTGTATTTGATTCCAGCAGATTTTCAGCAGAACTGCAAGGTGCATTTGGTTAGGTTCTTAAATTGTGATTAAAAGCAATCTACAAAATACCTGCTTTAGGAAAATCTCGTGGGAATGTGGGAATATTTAAGAGTTAACAATAAAAAGTGTTATTATAAAAGAAACCAAACACACTTGAACTCCCCTTTCCCTGACTTGAGATAAGCAACTTGCTGAGCAGGAATGATTGGTTTAGAGTAGGTAATTTAGTAATGCGTGTTTACAGAATCACAGATTACGATCTCTGTCATCCCTCTAAAACAATGGCGCGAAATGCCATTTGGTTTGTGTTTTAAATGTATTCCTTTGAATACCATTCAGCTACACTGCAGTCAGCTCGGTAGCACCCAAAGCAGGTTTTTTTAATGAGTTACCGGTTCCTTACCTGTTCTGTGCTGAGGCCTCTCTCGGCTGTAGCCAGGCTGCTCTCCAGCTCTGACAGCAGGGAGGAGTCCCCATGGCTCCTGGCCTCCTGGAAGGACACCTCCTCCTGCAGCTCATCCACCCGGGCCTGCAGCTCCTGGGAGCGGCCATGCTCCTTCTCTACTTCCCCCTGTGCCTCACTCAGCTGGACACAGACACAGACACACATTATTAAAAAACTGTTCAAACTATAATATTTTCAATGCTTATTATATACAGTTGAAATTAAATATAGGGTGCACATGTATAATAAATCAGGGATTGCTAAACAAAACCTACATGTGCAATAGACTAGGCACAGATGACTTTTTTACTGCATTTAACGTTAACAGGCAGCCAGAAGAAAATCCTGACACACTAGATTCCATTCTAATGCCAAACGAAAGACGCTGCAAATTTTGCAGCATAGGGCTGGAATCCAGAAGTGCAGGTGAGAAGTGACACAACTGCAGGAATGAGGTGATGCCCTTGAAGTGCTTCCACCATCTGACCGATACCCAAGTGACGTGCAGAGAATTGCTGCCCTGGGGCATGTTCATTCCCACAGCCGACTACCTACAGTGTGTGTTTGTAAATATTTGCGAATCTCTGTATAATGTACATCCTTTCTTCTTCTTTGTAGCATTTGAGAGTACTTGTATTGTTTGAATATACCTGTGTAGCATTTCAGCACGTGTGTGTGTGTGCGCGAGTGCGTACATGCTCCTGTGTGTGTGTGTGTGTGTGTGTGTGTGTGTGTGTGTGTGTGTGTGTGTGTGTGTGTGTGTGTGTGTGTGTGTGTGTGTGTGTGTGTGTGTGTGTGTCTACCTGTTGGCTCTGCTGCTGGTTGCGCTGGTCCTGCAGGGCCAGCTGTGTGTGTATGGAGGCTAGGCTCTCCCTCAGCTCTGCGTTCTCCTGACACACACTCGCCAGGCGCTCTTCCAAAGCCTGCTCTCTCTGGGTCAGACGCATCACCTAGATGGGCCGAAGCATGCCAGATTAGCCCATTGGTTTAGTGGCCAGCACACAGGAGGTTAGTGTTACATTGGAAAGTTTAGTCCAGTGATGGCTACCACTTATAAAATCAATGGTTTGCAATGGACTTTGCCAATGCAAATGGTCCCAATCAAAATGGGAGCGGTCGAATCGATATCGAATCGCTTTAGGAAATCGGTGGTGATACCCAGCCCTAGCTAGGATTGAGTTAGACTATGGTTTTATATACACATCTTTATTCATAATGAAAAAAATAATACAATTATAAATGATTATATTCTATTGTTAATTAAACAAGTTAATTAAATGGAATACAATTATAAATTATTATATTTCATTGTTAATTAAGAAATTCAAGTCATGTGTAATTTAAAGTGACTTTAGTTGTTCATGGGTAATGCCACTCCTACCTGCTCCCTCATGGCACTGATCAGTTCGTCGTCCTGGGTACTGCTATGGGTTCCCGCTTGGTTGAGCTGTTCCTTTAGAGCTTGCAGCTCACTGGACATAGCTCTCTCCACTTCCACGGCCTGCCAACACAGGATTTACCCCAGGCAATTAACACTGGCACAGTTAAAAAAAAAGGGAAATGCATGAAGCCTTTTAATTATGATGCAGTGTAACCATCAGTTAGCCTATCCCAGAAATAAAAATACTTTGCAGTAAATTGAGAGCTGGGCCATTCAATGTGGGGATTAAAGGGGTCATGTTGTGTTCTTCTGCTCCATGGGCCAAACTTAACTAACTTCTGCTAGTTCAGCCCCCTGTCCCCATTTTCTGAAGCATGAAGGGACTAAAACAATAGGGACGGCTTCCTTTGAATATCATCACATGTCATCAAACGTGGACTCTATAACCACACGACTGCTCCAATAGTAACAATTTGCGATGAAAGACTAGTATCTTTGTCCCAATCCCTATTCTGCCCCACCGTGCTCCACTGGGCCAGGCCTCCTAGTTCCCCTTACTCAGCGTTTCAGCGGGCCCCTGTCAGATCCCATCAAAGCCACACAATGGAGGATGAAAGGCCAGACTGTGTGGCAGATGGAGCCAGGGGCCGGGCATCTTGGCCATGGCATTGACATGGCAGTGCCACGTTAGACAACCAAGTGGCTGGGCGGGGGTGAGACCCAGGGCATCAGGATGTTGGAAGGGGAAAGAGAACATCAGTATTACTATGTGCGTAAATGGGAGCGTGCAGAGCCGGTGGGGTGGGGGAGGGACGAGGGTGGAGGGAGATGTGGGATAGGGTGCAGGTTTATGTGCGTGTGCTGAGCGCCGATAGCGGGACAACAAAAGGGAAACCCAAGGACATCTTGAGGGGCCCGCTTGGAGGCGCGTGGTGCGTAGGTGGGGATGCACGCCAGCGTCCATTATCCCCCAAGGGGACCATTTAGCACTGAGGCACGCCGCGGCCTCACAATAGAGGCAGCGACCCACTGGGAATTAACAGTCTCACGGCTGGAAGGAGGACGCTCCGTTTGCTGGGAACACAAAGGACCTCCAGGGGGACGTCCCCCTCAAAGGGCCCCTTTGCCGCAAACCCCCCCCCCCCCCCCCCCCTTCCCCAAAGTTTCAGCCTCCAGCCGAAGCAATATGCCGGGTTGTCCGACGACAGCTGAATACCCCAGCGATTGGTGCAGCACGGTGGGGAGCGCTTGGAGGGTGTGACCAAAACAAGCCATTTCCCCCAGGATAGAGTGGTGTTTGGGGGACGTAGGGGGTGGATTTATATCTCTCTGAAATCTATATTGTGATCAGCTTTATGGTAGCGAGCCCCCGGGACACTCTGCACCAGAAGCCAAGAGGTCAGGGGCTGCCTCAAACCTGACATCTCTTTTTTTTTAATAACGGAAGCCCAGCTTGAGGGACGTAACAGGTGTCTGTGGTTTTCAGTATATTGTGTTTTTACTTGAAGTTAGAATTAACGTAAACAATCTTCCAATTATCTGTACTTCTACTTGAGGTAAGACTGTGTGTACTGTTGTCCCCTCTGCTCACCGCTCATGCCTGCAGGAAGTGACCATGTGACAGGTCTTAACAGTAGCTTTATTTAAGCTGTGGGTAAGCGTACTAGGATTGAAATAGATTCAACTATGACTCACTGGGACCAATACATTAAATTAAACAGGTTTATTCATTGGCGATTATTTAAGCCTGACATGCATCGTTTATTTTCCTTCAATTGAAGAAATCTGAAAAATGTATCCTTATTGTTGCTACTGTAGATAGTCTTGTCTATCTCTGACAGTGTTAAAATAACTCAATTTTACAGATATTCCTAGCAAACTTGCGTAGTTTCCTATGAAACTACTCAATACTTCCATTCCAGGCCAACACTTCCCAAGTGTTGGAAATATCAGCATTTCTGAGAAGTGATATGATATGAATTCAAGGATATGTGTCAATTCAAAGTAGAAATGGAAGGATTTCAAAAATCTATCCACATTCTTTTTGATGCCTCAGATGGTATCTAATCACATAACCTTGAGGCAATGCATGTTTAGATGAATCTGTTCTATGATTGAGCCCCTCTCAGCAATGTGCCAGCAACTCCATGGAATCACCTCCCGCACCAAATAAACAGTGATGGGTAAAAACACAGTTAATGCCAGACTCTTATTCATTGGAATTGCAGAATTTATCAACAAAAATATCTTTCTAGCAAATCCCCAAAAACATTGACTTATTTACTATCTGAACATTACATTTGGTCCATGTCTTGTAAACACGTGCTTTGTTTTTTGTTTTTTTACGCCTCAATTTCCTTTCCAGAAGTACTACATGATTAAAAAGAAACACTTGAATCAAGCATAACTCCTGACACTATCAGTCTGAGGTTACTAGTTAGAGGTCTGTGGTAAGCGATGCCTTCACTCCTCTCTAGTTTTCCATGATAAACGACTCCCTCCCCTACATTTTTGCAAAGCTCTGGTTAAAATGGCAGATTCTCAGAGATGCCGAGTTCCATTAAAACCAATCTTATCTCCGCCTTTAAGCTGGGAAACTGACAGTTTCCCAGTTGCTAAAATAATAAACCTTAACATTTCTTCTTTTACACAGAATCTCAACCTCCTTGTCTTTGAATAAACTGTAAGTAACCCCCCCTAATCTTACCATGCAGATAATCCCCTCCACACACTCAGGTGAGTGTAAGGAGGGGATCTGACTCACTCACCATGCAAGGTACTGTTGCAAACTTTGCAGGAGGGGAACCCCAATCCACCTCCTCTGGTAAAGAATCACCACAGAAGGAGCCAGCAGACTTCACATGCTTCATGTTCCTCAACACAGGTTTTCTTACTCCCTTTGGGGTTTTCCAGAAACAGATCTATCCTATGTGAATGGTAGCTTATCCACTTAGCTAAAAACCACCCTTTCTATGACATTCTCCTTCTCTTCAATACAACCTTCTCCTTGAACAGAAAAATGCTTCTGCTGCTAGATATTTCCTGGCATTGCTCCTGGCAGACTTTGGTCTGCTCTTTTTACCTTATGCATAGTTCCTTATTTTCAGGACTTTGACACCCTGGGGGAATGCTTGATTTTAAATATCTGATGTCATACTAGCAAGTTAGCCATTACAATGTTACTCTTTCCATCCCCCCGCATAGCTGAAAAGCTTGTCAATCCTCTGTTGCTGTTACACCATAATAATGTGGCACAAAGCTATCTGTCAGCCTGCCTGTCTGTCCTCCCGGTTTAATCAGAACCTTGTTGTTCCTAATGGATAAGAGACCATATAGTTTTCAGTGCCAGATCTGGTTACGCAACACATTATTTTAAAACATATTATTTGAAACTGATGTTTCAATTATTTGTAAGGTTTAAGAAGATTAAAAAGTTGATGTTACAGGTTATAGGTTACTTATAATGATGGGTACCAGTCTATCCCTGCCATATTTAATAAAACCAAAAAGGTAATGGACCATAGTGTATGGTCTACTGGCCTAGAGCTACATTCAAACAAGGCTCATGATCCCCAACTCTGTTCATATATATATATATATATGGTTTCCATCCAGTCCGGGAACCTAGCATTATTACCCACTGGGTTCAATTCTACCTTCTAGTACCTGGTTCGATGTAAAAAACGTTATCTTAGGTTGATCATATTGTATCTGCATTTTATTGCATATGCAGATATTAGACATTGCCTTCACACACACACACACACACACACACACACACACACACACACACACACACACACACACACACACACACACACACACACACACACACACACACACACACACACACACACACACACACACACACTTTTGTGGCCTTGCTGGAGGACAGATAAGCAGAGTTGAACTGATACCTCGGAGGTTGAATGAACACCCAGTTACACTGCACGTATTGGGTAACAGGCCTCTTTTATCAGGCTTTGTTTCTCAGTTACCTGAAAAGCTGTTTTCTGTTTCAGCTACCTGTTTCAGCACCACGCTTCTATCCATTCTTGTTTCATAGGACATGATTTTGTTACCTTTTGTTATAATCCACACAGGATGATGTGAGACATATTATGATACACAAAAACACAGAAAAGACCAGAATTGTACAATGGCTTCGGTCCCCTAAGTCTACACTAAACAAAAACCTTGCCTCCGCCGCACACATCCCCATTGCCGTTCTTCAACCAGCGTGACGCGATGGCGTACTCACGGTACAGAGCTGCTCTCCCAGTCGCTGGTCGTGTTCGCCGTGGTCCTGCTGGGCCTGGCCCTTCTCCCTCTTTGCCTCGTCGACGGCCTGAGTCAGCCTCTCCACCTGGGCCCTCAGCTCGCTCACATCCCGCTCCAGCTCCCCCACCTGGCTCTCCCACTGCGACTGGCAGCTGGTCAGCTTCAGACGCAGCTCATGCCTGCCCTGCTCCAGCAACTGGTGGAGCGGGAGGTGGAGAAGATCAAAATACAAAACTCGGCTTGCTATGCAAGACATGGGGGAGATTGTGGCATAACTTTTAGTCTCTTTTAAGTTTTTGTGTGATAAGAGGACACATGGAGTTGTCTTGAGAAACTATATGTTGTTGATGTAGAACAGTCAAAAAAAAAAACATGTTTCTACCTAAGTAGACCTGTTATCCACTTGTCGAGTCAACAATTGTATTAGTTATGTGATGAGGTAGACATAGGCCTATGCAGTTGCGTGAGGTAAAGTTTAGCTATTTTGTTAACCTTAAGCACTTTTAAACATTCACAACATAGATTTCTAACATTCAAGCCCTGACTGAAGGAGATAGTAGGGAGTAGTGCATCAAGCCCAAAATCCATTTAAGTTTTGTTCATCCAAAACAATTTCAAAGAGACATATTAATTCCTATTGGATGTCAAATACTTTTGGCAACATATTGCCAAACATAAATATTTACGCAAAATGTAAATGTTAATTAGGTCCCAAAATGTGAAAACAGCTAGCCTACTATTGGTTCACAGCCCAGTGTCACCTGCAGACTGCGTGGAGGTTTTCCACTGACTAATTTGTGGCACTGTTTCCAAAACCAGACAAAAACTTGCGCGTCCACAACACGCACTGCAACAAGTAATGATCAGTCAAGGAAAACTATCCTCGGGAGAATATTAAGCATTTGTTAACCAAAGAATACACTACTAAGTCAATCGACGTTTCTTGAGTTCGTTGATGATTATTTCTTTATCTTGGTCATATAGTGCGAAAATCTGTTCCACGTCACGGGCGTCATAGCCTACTTATTTTCTTTATGTGGTCAAAACTCAATTTAACGATGGATTTAAAGGCAAACTTACCTCGAGTTTATCTGTGTATTGCTCATGAAGCTTTTCGCTCTGATCTTTCAGCTGACGGTTTTCCAGCAGCAATGCGTTTCCCAGCTGTGCTGCCAAAATAACCTCTTCCTCCTTTTGTTTCAAAGCGGTGAGAAGTTCACTCGGGTCTTGATCATCTGTTATTTCCTCCGTCCCATAATCAAAGAAGTCGTCCTCAAACTCCGTGTTCTTGGATTTTAACCCCCATTGATCCAGTCGATCCATGATGTATCCTAAGTCAGTCGTTTACATATCCAATATATTTAAGACTTTCATAAAAATATAATAAATATCGACTTAAATTGAGTCGTGTAGCAGGCCTAGTGATAGTCAAATTTTTTTAATCGAAAAGAAAAAGGTTTCCTCACAACAATGGGCACCTTGTTGTAGGTCTACCTCACTGCCTTGTGAGATACCGTCAGGGTTCAAGACGCGCTGTAGCGAAAAGGGGCGGGCCTTCTGTCACTTGCAGCAGGTGATGTCCTCCAAAGGTAGATCACGTCACTAAAACAGTATGTCGCTAAGCAACCGTTGATTACTAACGTCCAGTTCACATCCGTCTAATGGCAATTAAAATATACTGGCCAATTTAAGACATAAAGATGTCAGTAAGCCTGATAAGCGCAACACAGCACAAATAACATGTAGGCTGATGTTTGGAAGTAGGCCTAGTTGCAGAGTTATGTCTATAAGAAACAGCACTACAAACGGTTGACGTATAACCATAAGGTTGCTAAATTATTGTTAAATTGGGACATGCCTCTTGCGTTTTCCGATACCTGGGCAGTTATGCGATTTGTAGGTTACTTTTGTGAACAATGAGATGTATAAATAGTGATGCCCATGTATAGACATAACTTGTATAAACAATTATAAGCCTAGGCCTACGGTATTTTCCAAAACCACACACATCATAAATACCTATCTTTTATTTGAGATCCTTTCTTTTATTTGACAATATGCATCAGAATAACGGCTTCCACTACAATGTGTTTTCAGATCAGAGAAGTTGTGCATCATCCATACAAGCCTCAAATCACCATACCAAAATCAAATCAATCAAAATCAAAGCCAGCTTTATTTTCAATTCCAAAATATGTGCAAGACAAATAGAGGAATCGAAATTGCGTTTGTCTCTGACCCATGGTTATTTTCACATTGTTACTGCTTTCTAATGTTGTAGTCTTGGGATATTATTATATAATATTTAATAGCTGTCACTGCAGTAACAGGGACATGGTAGTAAACACTATGGCATTTCAAAGTTAGACAAAACATATTTTGTCGTTATGGATAGTCATTTGACCCTTTTCTGGTTATGGAAGGACATTTGAGAGTGTAGGCTTTAACTCAGAGTCGAAATCCTTTGTCCTTGGGACATGGTTGTAAAAAGTAGGATGCTAGAGAAATACTACACTAGTTAATATTACAAAAAAAAAAATCCTGGAAATCCATAGACAAATCACAGGAACAATTTCAACACAATGCATAACTCTAGGCATTAAGGAAGAAATGTTAGTTTGTCATTGTTAGTTTGGATGTGGTTAAGTTTACGTATTAGGTTTCAGATGGTTCAGTTAAAGTATGGGTTAGTATTAGGTTGTTTCAATGGAATCACCCAAGAAAAATCATGGATGTTGGGAAAAATAAGTTGAATTTAGTTGCAGCACCCTGTTGGTTGTGTGCCACAGCACCCCCCTGTGGTGGATCCTGGAACATCAGTCCTCTGTTTGATCAGCTCAAACGGATTCAGAACGACCGCCTGTAGGAGTAGTTCTACATTAACATCATCCACTCACATATTCAGAAAATATTCTGAACCTTTTCCATTGTTAATTGAAACACAACATGTAGTTGATACTGTTGATTTATAGATAACCAATTCATTTTAGGATAGATAAACAGATAAATAAATGGTGTAAATGCACCTCATAGTACAAGTTGTGTTGGAAACTTGGTTATATCATTGACATGATTTATTATGGCCATGCAGATTTGTGGCTCGGTATGCCAAGTATCAGAGGAAATACGTAACAAGCTCATTATATCAGCATGTCAAGGTCCATCCTCTCTTTGAAATAGGCCTTATGATTATTATTATTATCACCAGCAGCCTTTGTATCACCCGTTTGCATATATTCTGTACATATATAGATATAGGTTTGAGTGTGAGAAATCTCTGCTTCACTGCTCATATTACCAGCTTGTTGGATGACATGTAACAGAATACCAGCAGGGCTCTCTGTGGTCTGTCACACAATCAGGGTGGATCCTACAAGCGTGACCTTGTGTGCTCAAAAACAAAAAGCACCTATAGTTCAACATGCTATTATATATACTTATTTTGGGTGAAACTGTAGCACTTACTTTAGGGCTGCCAACACAGGGTTGAGACGGCCCTCCAGGCGGCAGCAAGGTGAACTTATCAGAGAACCTGGAACAGGTCAGGATCTCAGCCACATCCCCATCCACCTCCACTACCTCCTTCACCTGAAATACACAACAAATATCCTCCCATCGGTTATGTTCCAATATCCATATAATCATAATAACAATGCTATCAATATGTCATTTTTTTGCATTTATAGTTTGCTTTTTTTTTTTTTGCTTTTCCTTTTTTCAATCGACCACGTGCCGCTTGACCAGCAGTCCCACTGACCTTGAAGGTGTACTGAGAGTCCAAGGTGAAGCTCTCCTCCATCCCAGTGATGCCGCCCTGGTACACCACCTCACGGGGTTGACCAGAGCCCCGGGGAACTTTGAACAGGCGGTAAGTGGCTGAGAGGAATTTGAAGTCGCCTTTGTTCCAAAAGGGGAAGAAAGAAAATAAATAATTGTACTAAATTGCCACAACATTGATACCCAAGCAGGAGGAGTATAACGGTGAACGAATAGAAAATCTAACCCAGAATGTCCTGCATCTCTTTGTTGAACACGTTGATGGCGGCTCCCCTGACCAAGCGCGGGGGGCTGAAGCCCACCTCCTCCGCCAGCTGCATTAGATCCTCCCACCAAAGGGCGCCACTGAGGCACTCTCCTGTAAAAATGATGAACAACTTCTCAGTGTTTCCCGAACCCACCTGCTATTCGATCATGTAGAAGATTGCCTAAAATGTTTGAAAACAAGCTATAAATACCCCAGAGAAATTCACTGTTTTTTATTTCCTCTGTTAATCTTCCACTGCTGTAGACGTCGCTGAAGTAGAGCTCACCACCTTCCTGATGACAAAGTTAAAAAAAAAAACAGGCCACAGATGAACCCCCATAGGAGAACAGAACTGCCAGCAACATATTCATTTCAATCAGCTGGTTTTGCCGACAGTAGTGTAAGGTTGCACACTATTGGTTTAGAAACAAAAATGTTCTGGCAGGATAATGCCGGTGGAAGTTAAGTAACCGCCTGCCATTGAAGGCCAGATAGCTACACTGGGATTTTCTGTAGCACACTAGTTTGTTTAATTGTGGGTGATACAGTTTGGTATATAATTCATAGTTAACACTTGAGAAAATGGGTTAGGGAAGGGTTGACTTCATACTTAAAAACCCAGTGGTCTGATTGTGACAGGTACACATTTCCAAATATGAGTTCTTATATTTATACAAATAATAGATTTTCTAAATCCACAGATCTTTTCACCAAACCCATGTTGTAAGATGGTCCCAGAAAGAGAATGTTCAAAGGGGTAGTGAAATACCACAGTATACCTTGAGAACACGGTAAGCTTCCTGCAACACTGGCTTCTTGTCTGGACACAGATTCACCGCACCGTTGGAACTAGTGAACATTAAAACTATGATGGCACTTCAATTAAATTTATATGAAAACGTACACAGTATATAAAGACATTTATTTCAATTACTAAAATATGAAAGAAAAGAGGGAAGTTATTAGCAAAGCTTACATGCAGATATCATATGAGTTCCCCTCAATCCCAGCTTCATTCAAGGCCTCGAGGTATCCCTGGACAAACCGGATGTTGGGTGCTTTATAGCCAAACGCTTGTGTGTGGTAGTCAGTATAGGTTCTGGCCACCTCCAACTAGCAAAACAAGAGCAAGAACAAGAACAAGAACAAAACCATACCACATTAGGGTCACGTGTTCAGGAAGCATCCCTCTTTGACCTAAAGTAAACAATGTTGTAGTCATATATTGTCGACTTGTGCTTTGGAGCATCTTGACTATTTGTCTTTTGAGGGGTGCTCAAACACACCTCAATTTCATATCAGCACCCCTATAAAGATATGCTTATTATTCATTATTATTATTATTACTACTCTCTAATATCCTTTTTATATATAAAAAGTTTATATATGAACTTTTTAGAAGTTTAAAGTGGAAACTTTATTCTGACAGAAACATTGATTCAAATTGGTTGTGTATCTTTATTGTGACTCGTGTCATGGATGAACACAACACTTTCACTAAATGAGAGCCAAATTTGAAAGATAAAGACCTAATAATCACTTGCGAACAAGTAACCTCAAATCCTGAGTTGGTCTACAAAGAACGTTTTGGGTTCAGGCTTCAGGTTATACTGGCCAATCACAACACCCTATGCATTGGGTTAAGAAATGAGGCACCTCCCGTGTCCCCAGCTCCACATTAACTGAACATGCAGTTCTCCTCCTTCTCCGGATTATCAATAGATTACACAAAAGGAGTTGACATCTTAAACCTTACACTCATATCAGCTGTAAAGTATGTATGTACAGACATAATTAACCTAAATACCATAATAAATGTGCTTATGAGAAGAAATTGTCTGTCTACTATCCCTGGCTTGAGGTAGTTTACACGTGTGACAAACACAATCTTGAGTAAAGTAGCCATGTGTAATCAAAGAAAACAGGGGGATCCTTTCTTCTTTGTGGCCGTCATAAAGCCCTCTCCGTTTCTTCCTGTCAGGATGGGGTGATCCAGATACAGAGAGGTTTACAACTTTTATGGGTCAAAGTCAATAAGTAACTGGGGTTCATCTCGGGCAGCAGAAGGTGTAAATGAGTAAGACATTTGGAGGCCACTCAGAATGTAGTCCTTCGTGGAATCAGTGCTTTTTCCACAGTTATCGCATTCATATAGGCAAAAAAAATAGTTCTGTTGCTTCTTGAGGTAACATTGTGTATCTTAGTGAATTAAGATTAGGAAAATCAACTAAAATATTTTGTGTTGTAAAAGGCATGTCCCGGTATTAGTAACTAGTAGGGGTGTAACGATACACTCATTCGTACCGAAGATTTTCGGTACGGGTCTAACGGTTCGATGCGCATGTGACACTCTGACACTGTGAGTGTCTTGTCTTGTCCTGATGTTTTGTGTTGAGGACCACAATGGAAATAAGTCCTGGACTTGATTGTGTTTTTATCCTCAATTGTATTTTATGTATTTTCATTTGTGTTAGGCATTTATTTGATACAATTAATAAATCAAATCAAAATCCAATTGTTTAATAAAAATAAAATAATAAAAACTGCTGTACCGAAAAACATACCGAACCGTGACTTAAAAACCGAGGTACGTACCGAATTGTGACTTTTGTGTATCGTTACACCCCTAGTAACTAGTAACTAAAATCATTATTATTGTAAATAAAATATCATGTATAAAAAAAGCATTAGCATTAATTATTATCCAGTGAAATTAGTCATTAATCATGGGGGTTAAACACTTTTGCAAGGATCTGTATGCATGTCACACTTTCATTAGGGGCTGAGCGCCCTAAAGGTCTGGTCCTAGAATCACCTGTAATGGGAAAATTATATTTTCACATTCTGTTTCTCTAATTGCCATTATTCCCACCACATACTCCTGCCCTAACCCTATTTTGAATTACTCAAACTTGTATTATTACCCTTCCTTTTATTTCCATATTTTTGCTTTATTGTATGCTTCCATTATGACCAAATTTCCTATTGTGGATGAAGTCCCCCCCACCTAATATAATTGAATCCAACATTGCCATAAGAACGTATTTCTCAAATGTAAAGTAGAAAAAAAAAGAATGCTTGGTACAGGGATATTTCTCTTCAGCATGACTGAAGAGACAGGGCACCAGCATGTCTTTGGTCCGGTTTTCAGGGTGTTGTATTAAGATTAGATTAGATTACATTTTATTGTCATTGTGCAGAGTACAAGTACATTGACAACAAAATGCAATTAGCGTCTAACCAGAAGTGCAATAAGCAGTAAGGTGCAGAGTATGTACATGTAATGGAATAATATAGATAGTGCAGTGTGAACAGTATTAACTCACCAGCTTCTCAGTCATGTCAATGCCGGTGACATTGCCCTTCTCTCCCACCAGCTTACTCAGCATGTAGCAGTCCCTCCCACTCCCGCTGCCCAGGTCAAGTACCTGGGAGGTCTCCATGCACTCTGGCACCACCAGGCCACATCCGTAGTACCTGTTGGGATAACAGTTAGAAGGGGATGTAGTGAATCAGCTTCATATTTGTCCAGACTCATCTCTTAGTGTGAGTGTCGTTCAATTGACTCTACACCAATTACACGTGGAGAGTGTGGATTAACCTAGTTTTAAGTGTAAATGCCACTGAAAGAATAATTTAAAAATCTATATCAATAGAAAGATATTTGGCTGTTGCCTAACAGTTGGCTAACAACTGTAACAAAACCAACAGAAAAGGTAGAGCTATTTATGATTAAAATTCGGCATAAACCAAAGAAGAGGAAGCAGGACCCAATACTAAAGGGTAATAAACCAAGACAAGGTGCAAAACAAAAGGAGTCGAGTGGGAGTTCCCTAACCGTTGTGAGAACTCTTGCTATTGAAGGAATTGGACCAAGCAAGCTTGTGAAACAATGCATCAAGGTTGGCAAGCTGTTAGTCCGTAAGGCTTTATCACAGTTCAAGTCTTAAGGGCTGTTCAGGCCACCTTACATGACACCCCTTAACCCTAGCCCCCCAAAGGGCAAAAACTCCCTTATTTATCAAGGAAGAATAGTAAAATAGTGTTATAGTGTTTGGGGTAAGGGGTTATTATCTAGGGTACTTACTTGGCAATGACTTCAGGGTGCACCATATTAAGAGCATGGCGGATGTGAGCAGGGACAGGCCCTGAGGAGGCCGCACAGGCATCGGTCTTCAAATCCGTGGTTTTCTTCAAAACCTTACCATAGAACTCCTAAGATTGGACAAAATTGTGCCATTGGAACTGGACATGAGCAAAAACATGAAAAAGCACATATCGTAAAAAACTACTAAATACTACATTCACTGACCACAGTTTAATTTGTTTTCCATAAAGTCCTAACAGCAGGTTTTAAAATATATAATAAATGTAATAATATTAATAATAATAATAAATAAGAAGAGAGCACATACTTTGACTTTCAGGTGTGTGGCGGTTTCCTTGAAGCATTTCCCATTTGAACTGAATATAAATAACAAACATGATACAAATAAATAACAAACATGATACAAATATTGTAGCACTGTATGTTTCTGTCCCATAATTATTCTTGCACTTTAAATAATTTAAATAATTTGATTAAAAAAAGTGGTTTGAATGTGATTCAAAATATATTTGATGCAAAAATGCATGTCTTACTTAACTGCATCAATTTGGATTATACCGTCATCTTTTTTGTTGTTGTAAACAATAGCCTATTGGTTGTGGAATAGTAGTGTTGTGTGAATTATATTGACAATAAAGAAATAATTAAGTTAATTAGAGATGAATGCACAACTTTAGGCAATATTCTTCTATTTTGAATTAGTATTACATTTTTATTAATAGTTTTACAGGCATTCGCCCCGCCTGTTCCACAGGGATCACTGCATCACTATAATTCACATCATACTTTTTCTGTTCGTAGCTTTGACATATCACTTTTATTCAAAACGGTCTAACATTGGAGACCCCCACTACAAAACTTTGATATTTTATATTTATATCAATTCCTAATAAAAAAACATGTTTGGTGTTGAAGTTTTGTAGTAGGTCGTCTAATCTTATAATAAATGTAGCTATAGTATGCAGACAGCCCAAAAATAAAGTTAACGAACTTTATTGGGCACTTGTGTATAATTAATTATTGCTTTTCTTACCCCCCTGTTGCAGCCATCTTGCACAGAAGCAATGCAAAAAGTGTCGTCGATGGAATGCAGTAGCCTAGTTGTTTTCTGTTAGTTACAGTGATGGTCAAAAAACCTGCAATACCCTGAACATATATAATATCACATGCATCCACTGCACATCTTGGCCAAATCAGATCAACCAAAAAATGGTGTGTCAAAGTTACCCGACAAACTCTCCTGAGAAGATTACCACGCCCCTTTTTCATACACCCATAGCTCTGACCCATGATAGCCGTTCCTGTCAAGACCCGCCCACACTGCCCAGAATCACGCCAGGGGACACGCTGCTGGCCTCACAATACAATTTTCTTAATATGTTTAAACTATATACAAATATGAATAGTCATTTATATACCTCAAGTTAACTGACCAAGCGACGACAGTGACATTTTGGGATAAAGTAGGCCTACTACACACACGCAGCTGTAATTGAAAATCCCGCCCGGTTAACATCTTACTATGATGTTATGTAGATCTACCGCTCTTTAATAAGAACGCTCTTTTAGATAGACGCTCTTTAATAATTTATACATCTTTTTTTGTTTAATAAAGAATGTCAGAAGTCTAATTTTGGAACTTTGCTGGTTTGGTGCCAAAGGGGATTAGTGTGCATTTATGTGTAAATGAGATAGTAGATTGTTGCTTAGGCCCTACTTACTTGCAGAATTATAAATTGATATACTGCGTCACGAACCCCGGAAGTAGCAATATGCTAATAAACCAATTACTTCACTGCAGTGACGAATCTTCACAACAAGGAAATGGATCGCTGCATGGACCCTGAACCCACATAGGTACATTGTTCCTGCAGGTCCTACAATGGAGAGGTTTATAACAACGATATCTGCCATCAAGTCTCTTGGGTGGGTCAACGTACGATACTCTGTTTGAACTATGTTTTGTCTGGCTATAGTTTCGTTAACTATTTAGTAGAGCTGCCAACTCTCACGGTTTCACCGTGTGACACACGTTTTTGCCTGCCTACACACGCGCACACGCCACACATCCACTTTCTCATGACAAAAAAAACCAAGCTATTTAACAGCTATTCACTTGTATTCTCCAGTTACCCAGATAGCGCATGCGTCAGACACTGCTGTTGTGATGAGCTCCCCTGTCCTCTGCTCTCCTGGTTGGCGGCAGAGCTGTTGGCAATCCACCCAGAGTTACAAGGTAAACAACAACTGAGACTTCAGTGTTCATAATGTCAACGCAGGAGCTGGTTGCACAATATTGCATGACATGCTGCAAACTTATATATTTCAGATAATAAAAGGTGCATACTGCTGGTAGGAGAACTGAGAGATTTATTGGAAACCATGCACTCTCCCATCACTATGCTGTCATCAGACACGCTAAGTCCTGCTCTTCTGAACAAAATCACTGGTGAGGAAAGATCAGAGGTTATGGCACCGTTCTTGCTTTAGTGCTTTTGATTTAAACCCAACCCTCTAAAGGAATCTTGTATATTTTCTGTTTCAGCATTCCTTGTATCGGAACTACAAGCAGCTCGTATACTTAAGTACAAGACAGCACACCCTGATGACCAGACCAGTGCAGGTAAAACTGAACTAGAACAGAGGGTTGAGGAGCCCACCCATCAAAACACAGAGCTCTGTCAGTCACTTGGAGACTGCGAGATTCATGACATGAGTACGAGAAGGGAAGAGATGTCCGCAGAATTCACATTACTGCTCCAAGCACTTGACATGGATGCCTCCTCTCAGTATGCAGATGTGTTGCAGGAGGTGAGGCTAATGCTAAATGGGCTTCAATTGAAATAGGATTGTTTTTTAAAAGCATACTGACACTCACTGCAACTTACTGTTTGTTAAAGGTGGAGACGAGGATTGCTCAGTTATCATCAAAAAATATGAGTGATCCACTTCTTAATTCCAGTCTCAACTCAGAGCAATGGGTATGTTAGGATAGATTACGTTCTTCAAACTCATCATACAAGTTATTTAAATCCTAGCAGTAAAACAATCCTTTGCTTTTGCACCTTCAGAGGCAAGTTGAAAAGATAAACCAAGTCTTGCTGCAAGAGTATGCATGTCGACAGCAAATGATTGTCAAACGCTTTGAGGTCACGCTGCAGTCTTTTGCATGGGGAGATCAAGGAAAGGTAAGCATACTTAATTTGGCTGGCATAGATGACTGTGCTGTCCTAAATATTCAAATGAATCATTTGGCTTCTTCTGATATTATTGTCATAAAATATTATATTACACTTGTTTTAATATCAAGCATTTAGTGTATTCTGTGTATTGTTATTTGTCTACAGGGGTATGATCAAATACTCTCCTCAGTGCCCCCACTGTCTTCGCTTGCACCATCATCTCAAGTGTCCATGCCTCTTCTGCTTGCTGCAAGACAAGATCAGTCTTGCATCCTGCCAGTTAAGGCTGGACAAAGTACGGCCATCTACAAGGTAAGGCGCAATACGACATACAACTAGAGTGTTAATGGTTTTTAATTCCTTACTTTCAATTGTAGAAAAAAACGAATTAATCACTTAAACTAAAAATCAATTAAACACTTTATTAATACCCCAAAGGGAAATGTAGGTGTTACAGCAGTATAATTGGACAGTGCAGATAAGATGAGATAAAAGACATCCGGATAAGACCTTGCTCTTGCCTCATCAAGGATATGATCTTTCAACATTGCAATATATTATGTCATGATTTTTAAATCTATATTTAGATATTAAATGTGATATTAAATATATATATATATATATATATTAAAAAAGTAGGATTGCATTTCTTAGATTCCTTCAACCACTGGCTTTGTGTTTACAGGTACTGATGGGCAGTGTCCCAGACAGAGGTGGTCGGCCTGGGGAGATCGAGCCCCCCATGCCTCGCTGGGAGGGGAGACGAGAGAAAGGAAAGGGAACCGCAAGAGGAAGGGGGGGCCATCCTCAACGAAGCAAATTCTCAGGGAAAAAGAAAGGGAAACGAGAGTAAAGGAACTATTTTTGGCAATTGCAACGAAAATCAAAAAACTAACAACTTATTTTTTTTGGAATTTATTTTTTCTAAGGGCATTTGATGATTTTGTAAGCCTCTAAATATGAAAGAGTTGTATCTATACTTCATATTTAAAGAGCCAAAAATTGAATTAAAATAAATAGAATTTAATATAATTTAAGAATTTAAATAAACATTTAATAATAATATGCAATATTCATACTTTTGCGACCAGACTTTTTTTGTAATATATTTTGTAGACATTACAAAATGAATAAAGACTTGCTAATGTATGGTGCAGAATTTTTTTTTAAGATTTATTGTAAAATGTCATTTCTTAAATAGTGTCAACTAGAGATGATTTGTTACCCTGTTGTATATGATTCCACTCCATTACTATTGAATGAAGAATACAAATGTCCTGTTTGGTCCTTAAAAAAAAACACCCACCAAAAAACTATACACAATAATTAGGGATAAAGGCTGGTTAACAATGGGAATCGGATAGATAATGTATTATGACAAAACATATATATATATATATAAAACACAAAATGTCATGTTCACATTTGGTCTGGTGGGGGTTAATGGCACTGCAGGACCTAATTTGTAGACGTTGTCATTATGGATGCATTCAGTTTAAATGAAAGAATTTTATTTTTAATTTTAAAAAATCATATGCTTTTGTACGGCAACATTCTTTGAAAATGCAGCAAAAACTTGTGAAAGGTTTTCCTCACGGTATTCCAATGTCAAGACACTGACTAGGCCTACCTGCTAAGACATTATCAACATACAAAATGTCAAGGGAATGTTTTTCGCTAAATAAAATGTTGCGTTACCATTGTTTAGTTTACCTCCTTGTATGGCCCTTGTCCATAATGTCCTATTTATGTTTATTCACAGTGCTGTATTTCCATGTTCAAACCGGATGTTGCCAGTGTAATAGCTGATGTAACACAGTCAGGAAGTTCCGGTTTATCAGAAGGTCAACTACTACTGTCGCAGTAAACTCGACGCTTGTTCTTCTCAACATAATTCACATTAAAAACAACTATGCCAAGAGGAAGCAGAAGTCGGGGATCACGGATGGCCCCTCCAGCCAGGTAAGCCTAGTCTACCAGACTGAGGTATTCTGACAGAACACGTTACGTAGCTGATCTCATGTTGCGGTGGCAGCTTCTAGACGTTTTGTCAATGGAAGAGCATCCTTGGATAACACCAGGGTGATGTTAATGCAATGATTAGAAGAATGAAGCAAGTGTAAATTATTGTATATTACCTGGCAGAATTTAAAACCTAATTTAAAAGCAAAATAAATGACAAATTTAACTTCACAATTAAGATGTGCTTACGTCACAAGGTGTAAAACAAGGGATGTTTGTTTTCATGCGCCCCTTCCTTTACAACATGTGACTTAAGGACATCTGAATTGTAAAGCACTGAAATAACACGGAAAATAACTTAACCAAAAGAGAATCGTTGACCGCTTGGATTAAACTTGTGTGATCACTATGTGAGGGATCTTTTGGTAACTGTATACAATATATTAAGGACATGTTCCTTGCTGTTGCAGCCGGTCACCTCCACCCATGAGGGCAGCTCCTCCTCGCTCATATGCCCCAGTCCCCACCCAAGCGGCTCCATCTGCCATGGCTGCTCCAGCGGCAGCAGCACCCAGGCAACCTGGCATGTTTGCCCAGATGGCAACCACTGCTGCTGGGGTGGCAGTGGGCTCTGCGGTAGGACACACCATTGGCCATGCCATGACTGGAGGCTTCGGTGGAGGAAATTCAGAGGCTCCTAAACCTGACGTCACGTATCAGGTAAATTGATCAAGCCTCTTAAGAGATTTGGGATGCCATTTGGGCCGGGCACAGTAGCAGGAGATTGTCTATATCCCTTTTGAGGGAGGTAGGCCAACTTACCTCACACAGAAAAATTAATGATAGCGACACAAAATGGTAGAATATGTAATCAAACAATCCATTATCCGGCTGAACCCCATGGGGACAAGAATCTAAATGGGTGGAAATTATGTTTCCATCTATTTTCACATCATGAATTATAAGCTTTATACTAGAGATGGTTGTGATTAGATATGGCAAAAATATGTTTTTCATGTTATAATTGTTTTGGTATTGGTCTGGTAGATGTTACAGATGTATACATTTGCTGATGGCAATAGTGTGTCTAAGAAGTGATTGCTGCTCCTCTAGAGACAGTGGTAGGAGGCTAGTTCCTTTTTAAAATTCTTTGATTGTTTGGACACTATCATAACAATGATCTTGGTGTTCCCCAGGAGCCTTACCCGGCGCAGCCACAATACCAGCAGCAGCCACAGTCTATGTACCCACAGCAGCCACAGTCCATGTACCAGCAGGAGGCCCCACAGCAGCAGGCATGCTCCTATGAGCTCAAGCAGTTCATAGACTGTGCCCAGAACCAGAGGGATTTCAGTATGTGCGAGGGCTTCAGTGAGGTGCTGAAACAGTGCAAGTTTGCCAATGGTAAGTCAAAACTATGAGTTCTCTGTTTTAATAAGTGGGCTAGGACTTCTACATCCATGGTTAACTTTTGTAAGATCCTGCTCCGATGCATGTGTACACATGCACGCACACAGATTTATTCAAGAAGTGTCACCATGGAACATAGAGGATTGGCTGGTCGGGATCTAGAATAATACACAAATGTAAAACATTTGGGGTTCTCACCTTTTAATGGCAATGTAAGCCTCCAGATAATGTACCTATTACAGTTTATATAGATTGAAAGTCAAAAGTTTAGCATTCAGACTTCAGTTCTAACTCACAAATGTTGCTAAATATTTTGTACACACCACCATAAAACCTTTCACAGATTAATGCAAATGCAAAATGTGTGTTTTGGGAGAAATTTTGTTTTTATGCATGACCCAGAAATTACATTGTCTATAAATATATATTTTTATCTACAGGTATGTCCTGATGTTGAGATGTCAACAAGACTGAAAACACTCTGTATGCCATAGCATACACTAGTCCGCTCATTAGATAATTAATAAGTGATCAGTTGTAATTTATGCCAGTCATAGAATATATGCCACATATCTTCTATGACTTGGTCTTATAAATAATGTTTATATAATGTGGTTTGTTTTCACTTGAACATCGGTGGATTTAATGAGCATCACTGCACATTTCACATTCCACATTTCATGTAGAACTCAATAAAGCTTGTTGATGATCAAAAATTGTGCTGTATTTGTGTACTTCATGAAATAATAAATGCCATGACCCCTGAAACAATGATCATGAAAGAACGCGTATTTTTTTTATTTAAATGAACCTTCTTTGAACATGTGCTCAGAGTCGTGCTGTTGGGAAGTCGGCTGTTTGGACATTTATTTTTAGCAATCGCCATCTGACATTACAGCTCGCCCTTTGGGACTGTGGATAAGCGGCCGCTCTAACGTGCAGTCGAACAACCCCATGTTTATGCGTCTAATCTTATTACGTTTTCTACGCTATTAAGAGTTCAATAATGAAGAATTCCTGCAGTTAGTAAGATTGCGGTGGAAGCTCGCCAACACTGAAGTAGGTCACTGTTATTTTGTCTTCTCATTGGTTTGAATCGGCATTGATTTACAAAAGGTCAAACGGATGAAAGCGATATAAGCGAAAAATGAAAAGAAAACAATCTGCTTTGTAATGTAGGCCTACGTCCGCCTCGTTTATTAATCAAGTATTGTAATGGTTATAGTTTTAGCTTTGCAACGTGATTGATTCGTCGTGTTGTCCACGCGCAAACTAAATCCAGTACGCCTAGTTTACATCTCGCAAGACCATAGGGACATTAAAACGTGAATTTGGGCTGTATATTCCAGCATGCAGTGCATTTCTTAAATTATTATAGGTTCAGAGAATCATTTCCTAGCTTTCATGAGTAGATGTTGGTAGGGTATTTCATTTGTAATTATAAAGTCAAGACGACTATAATACATTTGTATTCTGTGTTGCTTGTCATTGGTCAGCTGTGAAGTCAAGGAACATTGTTGACTAGCTGTGTCACACCGATATGACCAAAGAGGAGGACATCCCAGACTGGGTGGGAGCCCAAGAGTTCTACGACAAATATGATCCCAAGGAGATTCTGGGAAGGTATGCTCTCGGAAATAAGGCTCAACATACCCGGGACACCTGTTTGATGGACAATATCTTTAGTTCAAAAGCGTCTTGACATAATTTAGGAATGTGTGTTAAACTACATTCAAACATACATACACATATATATATTGCATAATGAATATGTAATAGTAATCCAAACCTATGATTGGTTAGTTGTGTTGTGGTCACTCTTTTAAGCCTTCCTTTTTGTTTAACTTAGTGTACTTTTGAAAATTGGGATATGGTAATTCAGAGCAGAAGGTTTAATGAGCATAATTGGCTGGGGCTGCGTTAGTAGAACACGGGTGTCTCCTAGAGTAGCAGCTGTTTCTAATTGTAATAAATGGAAGCATGCTGCAGGGTCAGTCACCAATGTACTCATCTCTTTGCCAAATACCCCCCTTTTAAGTTGAGTCACATGTTGATTAGACTAAGAAAAACCAGCACATGTATACCTAATTTGATCAGCATCACATCCGTCTTGCTGGACTGCTGGACGAATAAGAATGTAATCAACAGTATATTGGAAGCTGTCTGTTAAGAATTAATAATAAAATAGGATTAAAAAAATTACAGTCCATTTTTTTTCTTTTACACAAAAAATATAATCTATATTATAACTTAAAAGTATGAAGTACATTCTTTTAGGTATTTAGGATTTCAGGCACACCAAAAACGCTTGATATATCAGGCTCATTGTCATTCTCAACCACTTTCAGATGGTGGTGCTGTTACGTAATCAAAGTGCCTCCCTCTTAGAGGGTGGGCATTCATTGAACTAGACTTGGTTTGGACAAAGGTTTAGAATGAATGGTTGCCTACACTGATTGATTATGTAAAAGTTGGCTTGGATTCCCACAAGCAAGTCATTGGGTCACCCTATGAGGACAATGTGTCACTCTGCTGGCATTCCACATGTGACCGAGTTAACTCAAACTGCTAGTAGGGGGACAAAGAGTCAGTAGAGCTACTATAGCCTTTATCCATTATATTTATACTATCAATGTTCTCATACTCAGTTCTACGTCCCTCTGGATAAGGGTGTCTTCTCAATGAAGGTTTGAAGCAGTGCATTTGACAGTGACCATCACAAAGGTGATTCTAGTGAACAGAGTGGCACATACTGTATACTCAATGGATCTTATTTTTGGTGTCCAGCCACACACACACAACCCTGAAGTAGACCTAACCATTCAATCTTAGATATAACTAGCATGCCATGGGCACGCTTGGTGTGTGTCGTCTCTCCCCATCCCATCAGGGGGGTGAGCAGTGTGGTGCGCCGGTGTGTCGACAAACTCAGCACTCAGGAGTACGCCGTGAAGATCATCGACATCACCCCTTCGGACCAGTTGACCGGGCAGGAGATCGAGGAGATCCGGTCCGCCACCGAGAAAGAGATCGCCATCTTGAAGATGGTCTGCGGACAGGAGAACATCAGTAAGCACTTTGGTTAATCCATGGGTCCATCCTTCACATGTGAAAGTTCTCAGTAGATTTCTTTGTTCTGTCAAGGGATCGAAGCACAGCTGTAGAACGGCTGTTGCTGTTTATTAATGCAGTACTTCAATATTTTCTAACGTTGTTGCTTATTGCTTTCCTCCAGTACAGCTCAAAGATTGCTATGAGTCCAACGCCTTCTTCTTCCTGGTGTTTGACCTGTAAGTGAAACAGAACTGATTCCCGGTTCCAATTATTTTATGGAAACTTCTCTTAAATGTTTTTCCTTTTTTGAAGGATGAAGAGGGGTGAACTTTTTGACTACCTCACTGAAAAAGTTACCCTCAGTGAGAAGGAAACCAGGTCAGAACCCTCATTATGAATCATACTGCTTCATGATTATCTCTTATTATACATTTGAATAAACCCTTGTCTTTGCTGAAGCAGTCTGATTAGGAAAGTGTGTCCTCCGCAGGAATATCATGCGTGCTCTGCTGGAGGTGGTCCAGTTTCTCCACTCCCAGAATATCGTGCACAGGGATCTGAAGCCTGAGAACATCCTGCTGGATGACCAGATGAACATCAAACTCACCGACTTTGGTTTTTCGATACAGACCGAGCCAGGACAGAAGCTTTCCGGTTTGAGACAAGTCACTCCCACCACATGGCAGAAGTGCACTTTAAGATGTTTTTCAATGGGCTAAAATAAATGGGGGACAAAAATAAATGTGTTCTCAAATATTAAGCAAAATAAATGTGTTTAAGCTGTCTTAAATAGGTCAGCCAAGTTCTTAAAGGTAAAGCTCTCTAGTGTTGAGTTTCCAGACCTTCTCACATGTGGTTCGCTGGCCCAACAAAGGTCAAATGTAACTGCTCACATAACATGTGTTTACTGCTCTGTTACTGAAATGTTGAGAGTGCAATAATAATTAATTAGACAAAGGTATAATTATGTAACATACATTTATAAAAATTACACATCTCTTTTGTGTTGATCTGCCTTTAAATCCAGAGGTTTGTGGGACCCCTGGTTACCTGGCCCCCGAGATCATCGAGTGCTCCATGAACGCCACTCCTGTGGGATACGATACAGCTGTGGATATGTGAGTTTCAAGAAACCGTGTGTGTGTGTGTGTGTGTGTGTGTGTGTGTGTGTGTGTGTGTGTGTGTGTGTGTGTGTGTGTGTGTGTGTGTGTGTGTGTGTGTGTGTGTGTGTGTGTGTGTGTGTGTGTATGTATGTATGTATGTATGTATGTATGTATGTATGTATGTATGTATGTATGTATGTATGTATCAGCACAGGAAGGCTAAGGCTGGACCCCCCCATCATATTTATTATTCACTGTTGTTTGTTTTTAATGTTGTTACATGTCCTCATGTACAATTGTTGGGAGCTTGTACTGCAAGAAAAATTTCTGTGCAAACGGACAATAAAGTATTATATGATCTTATCCACTGGCTGAAAATAAGCGTCATGCGTCAATGGCTTCACTTTTTTCACAGAGTACACTTATAACTCTGCAAAGGTTCCCCAGGTGGAATGGTGAACATTATGCAGACACTAAACAAACCATGTTTGGCTCATGGGTTGTCCTTGCAGATGGAGTTCAGGCGTCATTATGTACACTCTGCTGGCGGGCTCTCCTCCCTTCTGGCACCGGAAACAGATGCTGATGCTGCGCATGATCCTGGGTGGGAAGTACGACTTCTCCTCTCCCGAATGGGAGGATCGCTCGGACACCGTCAAGGACTTGGTATGCTGTTCACTCAGAAGGAAGACCTATTGTTTTGTATGTCCGGTGTTTCCCTGTCAGTTTGCAGCCACAGTGGCCTGCGTTAGCGTTTTGCCCCATACCCCTTGTTAACTAGGTGTTATAAAACTTGCATCACCATTGTATGTATCACATTGTGCTGGACATTTATTAAACCATTACAATGTTTTCAGATCTCCCGCATGCTGGTGGTCGATCCGAAGCAGAGATACACAGCCAGAGATGCCCTCAACCACCCCTTCTTCTCCCAATACGTGGTGGCCGAAGTACGACAGTTTACCCCTTACAGGCGGTTCAAGGTGAGATGGCCGAATGTTTGTGGGACATTACATCAAATACAGTAAACAAGTAAATTAAATGCCAACATTTTAACGTTTTTATGGAAAAAAAGATATAGAATGTGGATTTCTGATTAGGCCTATCACCTTAGTTGTTTTTATGGCTATGAAAAACGACCACATCTGATGGCACATCTGGCTTTCTATGGAATATTTTCCTTATTGCAGAAGCTATTGGCTTACATTCCACTTTGATCCACAGGTCATTTGCATGACTGTCCTAGCCACAATGCGAATCTACTGCAATTACCGCCGTGCCAAGCCGGTTACCAAGGAGGTTATCAAGAGTGACCCGTACGCAGTCAAGCCCATCCGCAAGCTCATCGATGCTTGTGCTTTCAAGATCTACGGTCATTGGGTTAAGAAGGGCCAGGCTCAGAACAGAGCCGCTCTTTTTGAGAACAGTCCTAAGGTCATCCTGCTGTCCCTCGCTGCAGAAGCAGATGACTCACCCCTCCACACCTGGTAGCGAAGTACGGCTGTTACTCAGGACCTGCTTTTTTGGGGGGGGGTTATATGGGGACACACTCTGGAATACTAGGTGTTACAAGAGGCTTGCTTGGTTAAGAGGGCATGCTCTGGCTATTTGAGTATGAAGCAGTGTAATATGGTAATGTAGTTGGAAAGTTAAACACCAAATATTCGATGTAAATTGCGTTTATGTAGGGACATACCATTACAAGGTAAATGCAATAATTACTCAAGTTGTCTGCTAGTATCTCAAGGGTTTAGGGAAGATGTTCATCTGTGTTTCCTTTCGATGGGTAAGTACAGGATTCAAATCCTTGGCATGAGTCATCCTGGGGAGTGGATTAATTAATGATCCCACCTGCATACTTGAAATCATGTTTAGAGGCCATGTGTACATATTTGGATATGACATGTCAAACTTTACATTATGAAAGTTGACAATTCAATAAAAATCACGTTGATCCATCCATCTCAATCTTTATTATATTAGAAAATTACAAACACATCATTGGTCTTAAGAAATGCATTTAATACAATAAGTGGAAACTGGATAAGAAAAACAAAGGCTTAGCCAATGACATTCAACGCCACGTTTCCTTGAGCCAGAACACATGTGGAGTCTCTAGTACTCAAAGTGCTTTGGTCACGCACTCCCGACCCCATTCTTCAGTGGTGACACATCGGCTTGCTTAAATGTCATCTCCAAGCTGGATGTTATCCAAGGGTCTGTGGGTATAAGGAGTACACTGTAGTCAAACGTTATGGTGAATGCAAGGACTTGCACAATGTTTTCCTTGGCAAATACTCAAGTTACCTTTTGTGGTTCCAAATGAGAATTTGTTAATTAAAGAGGTTAAACCATCTACATGTCAAGATGTTTGTAAGAGCAGAAAACTTGATAAAAAGGCAACATGTGCCATTCTTCATGTATAGACTGAAGCAGACGGATAGCTTTTTCATTCACCGCTATACAATGAGCAGGTAAGGCAAGTACAGAACAAAATTAATCTTGGCCAACTAGGCTGATGACATTTGTATTCACGTTGACACTAAGATAGAAATAGGAGCCGTACTGCTATCCTTGTAGAGGTCAGGTGTGAAAGGTTCTCTAGCATGGTGTCTGGCTGCATTGACCACTGAGAGGCTAACACAGAATTCGTCCATGCATCATTAACTTGAATATATTCAAATATGAGTTACCTTTATCGGCCAGTCACAAGACACCATCCCGCTTCATGGCACTGGACTTTCCTTCTGTGGTTCCAAATGAGAATATATTAAAACATTGAACACAAGTTGAGCAGTCTGAATGTTCAGGGTGTTAGTAAGAGAAGAAAGCTTGATTAAAATGGCAACACGTGGTATTGATGTGTAGATCTAAGCAGACAATATAATTTTCTTAATATATAGGACATGCCAACAACTATGCATTTTTTTCAGTGCGCACATGAAATAAATATTGATGTATCTAGGCACTAAAGACTGCAGCTTCCATTAAAGATTTATAAGGGCTTTACCACTGAAGTCCATGCCAAATGGGTCCTTGAATAGTGCTCAATTCGGAGTAGAGCCAGTCAACAAGGTTCCTGCCTGTTTCTTTTAAATTTAAGGGTACATTTTGTAGTTTACAAAACCCATGCTCAAAAACAGAACATTTTCAACCTAACAATGCCAGATTGAGCCAACGTTGTCCCAAGAATACTCAAAAGTATTCTACAGTGTCAAAGACAGCAAGTAAGACAGCAAAAAAAAAAAAAAATGAATTGGCCAAACAGGCTGATGACATTTGTATTCACGTTGACACTAGGATACAAATACGGAGCAGTACTCCTATCCTTGTAGAGGTCAGGTGTGAAAGGTTCTCTAGCATGGTGTCTGGCTGCATTGACCACTGAGAGGCTAACACAGAATTCGTCCACGCATCATTAACTTGAACTTTAACTTGCATTCAAATCCTTCACTCATTTGGGCCAGCCAGGAGCCACCATCCTGTCTCACTGCAGCAATTTTTTTTTTACCGAAGACAAAATGTTTTTATACATACACTGGCACTTAATACAGCTGTAGTTTCCATTAAAGATTTATAAGGGCTTTACCACTGACGTCCACTCCAAATGGTTCCATGGATAGTGCTAAATTCTGAGTTGTACCATTGACAAGATGGGGTTTCTGCCGGGTTCTGAACTTGAACCTGCAAAAAGGGAGATAATGTTGATCAGTCATTTTTCAAGTCATGATTTCGACTGCTAGGTTGAGCCCACGTTGTCCCAATAATACTCAGTGTGAGTAAGTCAACCGTGTAAAAGTAGGCAGAGAAGACACAATATCGTTACAGAACAAAATGCATCTTAACCCAAAAAGCTGATGACATTTGTATTCACGTTGACACTAGGATACAAATACGGAGCAGTACTCCTATCCTTGTAGAGGTCAGGTGTGATAGGTTCTCTAGCATGGTGTCTGGCTGCATTGACCACTGAGAGGCTAACACAGAATTCGTCCACGCATCATTAACTTAAACTTTAAATTTACATTTAAATACTAAGTTACCTTTATCCACCACTCATTTTAACCAGTCAATAGCCACCATCCCACTTCACGGCACTGAAAGAAAGGATTATAATGCAGTATTAAAAAGGCTGCGTGCCTAGTGAGGCCTTGTATTCAGCACACGTGGTACTGCACTATGGATTGATCTATAATAGCATGGATCAACTCGACGTGCACGCTATTCTTAAAATTATATATGGCTAAAACATTTTGTAACGTTATTCACTTTGACATTAGACTACATCATTTAGCTTGGTGTCTGGCTGCGGTTACTTTGGACATCAGCATTCTACCATGCACCATAGTTAAATTTACCTTGAAACATCTGCCCTTCTTTGTAGCCATGCGTCTTTCCGAGATGACTAATGGCCACCTATCACCGTCTGGGGCTGCTTCGGGTTCTTGGATGGCCCCAGGACCCATAAGATTGGTGAACATATCGGAACTGGTAAAGTTTTGTAATATTTCTATGCTTGTTTTACCACGTGTACACAGCTCGATGCTCTTCTTCAGCTCTGCTGCTGATTGCTTTTACACTTCCGGGCTCAGAGGGGCGTGGCCTCTGAATGTGGGCGGGCACAGCATGTTCCATTATTGGCGAAAATAATGAGAAGAAGTTTGTAAAGTAAGAATATACATATTCACACCTCTGTCTAAATAGCGACGTATTTAAATAACACAACTATATGGAGCTATTTGTATACAAGTGCGGCCCCAAGTGGTCGGTACATAATTTAATTTATTACACGGAATTATTGCAAATGTCAGTGATTAGTTCATCCCAGGCGTTGTGGGCGGGTTCACTTGCCGGCTCTCTTTTGATTGGCTCTGCGGCTCAGCTTCCATGCTTTCTCTTCCTCGCCACTAAACTCAATGACTGGTGAAAAGGTTCTGCCTAAGGAGTTCCTGCCTGTTATATCATCGTCGCTGCAACCAGTAAGTTTCAACCAGAAGTTGCTGAATACGTTAAGTTACTTTGTGGAACGACCGTACTTGCAGTCCGATTTTCGTTTTTGCATTTGCAAAGAGGCTGCACGTCAATCAAATAAAGGGTTGTGCTTATTTCCACTCAGGTAACGTTACCGTTCTCAAAGCTTATGCACTAAAAGTTTATGTTTTACTTAAAATGCCAGTTACACGGATTGATGCATCGTTCGTTTTGAGGTGCAGGGAGTGTAAAACGGAGTGCTGATTTTCAAGTGGCAGTGTTTAGTGTTTCTGCTCCATCTATTTTCCTTTCTCTCTAACCGGGTGACGCAACATCGCCAGACAATGTCTACCTAGTAAGGCCGATCAGTCAGTCAGAGCGGCCTGTTTTTGTCATGCATTCTTCAAATACTCTATCGCTATTCGTTATCAGGATTTTAAGCGGCTATGCCGATAATGCAGATTTTCGACTGCCGCTGTTTGGTAACGTGTTAATAATCGCAGACCTACTTGCACAAAACGACAAGTAGGTCTACGGTTGAGAATGAAAAACCTGCTGTAACTATACGTTCTCAACTCGTGACCGATCATTATCAAATGGCTCCAATGATCATAGTCGTTTCTGATCAAAAATCAAATTAAATGCTATACATGCAAGCTATTTGATTTATAGTGTCGACTGATGAACGATGCTTCCCTCTTTTTTTTTCCTTTTTCTAGAACGATGACGACTCTATCCCAGACACAGGAGATGTTCAGGAGAGCAGAAGCTGTCTGCTTTGATGTAGACAGCACAGTTATCAAAGAAGAGGGCATTGATGAACTGGCGAAATTCTGTGGTGTCGGGGATGCAGTCACTGAAATGTATGTCTGATGCTTTGCCCTACATTAGTGGATTATGTCATTCACCTTCACATTTCTCAGCCATTGTTCTATTTAGTCAGGTGTACAACATGTCAATATGGTATTTTGTTTCTGTAACCCCTGAAGGACGCGTAATGCCATGGGTGGATCGGTCACATTCAAGAAGGCCCTTTCTGAACGATTGTCCATCATCCGCTGCTCTAGAGAACAAGTGAACAAACTGATAACAGATCACCCCCCTCAGTTGACTGCAGGTATTAAGTAAGTGTGTGTAGATCCCAATTGGTTTCATGTATATTTCCTATCCTAAAAAGTTTGGAATGTCATTGTAATGGTAGTTAAGCAAATCTTGACATTAGATTATATCACGCCCCGTCTTCTCCTTGTCATCCGGGGTTTCATTTAGCTTTTGTCTCTCCAGGGAACTTGTGGACCGGCTTCACAAGCGCAATGTCAAGGTCTTCCTCATATCGGGGGGGTTCCGCTGCATCGTGGAGCATGTAGCGGCTCAACTCGATATTCCTCTCGACCACGTCTACGCCAACAGGCTCAAGTTCTACTTCAATGGTAAACTCAGTCATATCAAGTTTTATCAATCACGGATTCCTGTATGATCCTTGAAAACAATAACCTAGGATCCATGGTAATTTAAGCCACCTGTGTAGAACAGCTGGTGTATGATGGTTTGATGGTGTACTTCTATGCAACAACCAAAAGCAAGCAATGTTTTGCTTGTTGTATCGTTAGTCTGGGGAGTGATAGATGGGACCCCAATAAACGTTCACAAGACTTTATTTAAAGGGTGGACACTGAACATGTGCAGCAGCTTCTTTATTTGATCTGCCTCACTGTAGTGAACAACAGGTTTAAGGAAACAGAGAAGACTGTCTACTTAAAGTTGAAGTGTGTAGTATTTAGTGGCATCCAGCAGTGAGGTTAGCACTCTCTGACCGGTGACTTCCGGTTTCTGAACTGGTTGTGGTAACACATCTCTGTCCATGCGAGGGCTCTCGCTGGTGAGTGCAGAATGAATGGTAGTCGACAGGGTTTCACCCTCAAATTCCACTTTTCGCAGGGTGTAATTTTTTGTGAAGTAATTTGAAAGTCACATTCAAAAGGGGGGGCTAAGATAATACACTCAGCTGAATATTGAATTTTTAAAGTTCACTTATGTTCTAAAAATCTGTTCAAAAAGATGATGACGTCACTGCCAGAGGTCCTGCTTTACGACAAGTTCTGAGTTACTTTGGCACTTCTGCATATATAATATATATATTATAAATATACATATAATATATGTTATTTTGACGGAGAGTCCTCGTTGAGATAATGTTTCTGATTCTGCTTCAGCTGCCAAAAAAATCCCTCTGGTCGTAAGTCCGTCCCTGATCAATCAGCATTCATTAGCAGAATGCTAGCGTGTACGGCCAATAGCGGCCCAAACTGTAAGAAATCGAAAGGATATAAGTACTCATTCATTCGACTTTTGAACTATAATCTATATTGAACTTGTGGAATCTACAATAAAATCTGCGATATGTCAACGACAAGCAGGTGAAAGAGATACATTTAGCCGTCTAGCTCCATAGACTCCCATTCAATCTGCACTCATGCGATCACCCCCAGTGGAATTCTAATGGAACTGCAACCAAGTTTGATACATTGGGGCTCAATAGAGTGCCAAGGCTCTCCATAGATGGGCTCTGATACCTCCACCCTCCCTTTCCAACGTCATAGGAGAAGCTATGGTGGTCTGTAAGGTGCCAGTAGGTACTTCCAAACTGATGTCATCGTCTACAACAAAATGAAGTAGCGAGGTGTCAAGGGATGAGGTTCCTTGATAGATTGGTACATTCTATTTTGTAATTTAGTCTGGAAAAGTAAAGATGATAAACATGAGATGGCAATTATGATTACAAATTTAAAACACTTCCTCTCTAGAGCCGTTTGTAGAAATATGCTGTAACTACTGTAGAAACATGGTGGTGCTTCATATGTAGACATAAAGGGCTCATGCTAACGTAAACCCAATTTTTATTTTCATGGATTTATGCACCAATTAAAACACCCGCTAGAGTCCACTTAATTCTACACACTGCACCTTTAATCCTGCCAAGGACATGTTGACCTTACAGGCGAGCAGAAGAAACTTTAATTTGCATGTTGATTTTCCCTTTTATCAGTCATGTTTAATTATAAGAAACTTATTTAAGAACTCAAAGCCAGGGTTTGGTGATCCATGATTTGTTGTACTTTTTCCACTGGACATTTTATTCCCCCTGTAATATATTCCAATACTACTACTAATATTACTAATAATAATGCTAGCCATACTGGGTCCCTTAATAAAACATGTACATGGTTTGTTATTTCAGGTGAATACGCAGGGTTTGACGACAGCCAGCCCACAGCAGAGAGCGGTGGGAAAGGTCGGGTGATCAGCATGCTGAAGGAACAGTATGGCTTCAAGACAGTGGTGATGATCGGAGATGGGGCCACTGACCTGGAGGCCTGCCCCCCTGCTGTGAGTGTCCTGTCAGACTGCGCTTTGATGCACTCTTCTCTCTTAATCTATTGAGTAACACAAGTTCGCTTTTTTTGCTTTTCAGAGTGCCTTCATTGGATTTGGTGGGAATGTCATTAGACCACAGGTCAAAGAAAGGAGTTTGTGGTATGTCACAAGTTTTGGAGAACTACTTAAGGAACTGGAAAAGATCTAGAAAGAACAGCTGCACTGGTTCTTTCTTTACTAAGTTTTATACACCTTATGGTGTGCCTTTGTTTGTTTTATCCAGTAAGTGTTTTCTTTTTTTATTGATAAATGTTTACACTACAATAGTGAGTTAATTTAGATCTTTTAGGGGGTTGTTTCCCCCCCTATTAATTTTTATACTAGAGAATATAACTAATTACAATAAACCACAAACTATATATTTAAGGAGTTCAGTATTTGCAGCACTTTTTGCAACACTTTAGTAATAGTCATGAAAACAAATGTGCAACGAGCAAGAAATGTTGAACATCTGTATGAAACCTAAGGAGTATGAAAGACATCTGTGTGTATGTATGTCAAGTGAAGTGGTAGATGTTTACCAGTAAGGGACCAGTGTTTACTATTTAATAGTGACACGTTGCTCACTTTTCCATGTTTATTCAGTAGGTGACACAAAACTTAAAACCGTTGCATCGCCATGCTTTAAGCATGTTATAACCAATAACACATTTTTCAAACGTTACATGCAATCTTGACAAAGTGAAAAATAAATAAATCCTTTTTCACCAAATGAAATAAAAGCTCTTATTTTTTTAACTGAAGCCAGATACATATTCAGTGCCTATCGCAACATGCTGCAATTAAAATGATTTGACCTAAGTCTGTATGCTGGAAGGACTATACAATGGATAATTTCATGTTTAATATACACTGATGATCGCCATATGTGAGTATATGTGCCACTTCGCAATGTACATACATTATGCAATGTTAATATTTACATAACATAATAAATAGCCACTGCATTATAAAATGAGTGTGCATAGCTTTTTCATAACTTACAACGGTAACTTCCCATTTATCACGCTATAAAGGGGGTTCATTTGTTGTTGTAATAATAGGACCTAATAGGACAGCTTTATGGTACTTCTTTCTGTTTTTGGCTCACAATACAATCCGACAAAACACTCTAGGGCTACGGTTGCCTTTTCACTGACAATGAAAGTAGTATTTCTCAAATGAAAGTTACGAGCCAAGTGTTTATCTGCATTCTGTCTTTGATGCTATGTTTTGAATAAGTAACAACTGTTGGCCTGCTAAGAACCAAAAACAACTAACTTTGAAGGGAGGATGTGTTGCTTTGCAACAGCGAGAGGAGTTTGAAACCTGTGATGGCAGTGATGTTCATAACGGATAAAGCATTCCGGAAGGTTTCATTGGGTTTCAGACGGCTTCAGTTTACTTCAGCGGGGACGCCTTAGTGGGGATCATGATCCTGGAATCCATATGCTGAATAAGAGGAACTGGAGTAAACAGAAAAAGGTTGCAAATTTAGGACTACAGATTTCTCACATGCCAGAAATCGTGTTGTGTACTCTAGATTGGAGAGTTACGCAATGCTTTTCCTTAAGAATGTATGCATTGTTTTTGGTGGTGTTGTCCTCACCTGTGTAGTACACCACCTCGTCCCAGCCTTCGTGCTGCCAGGCGGCGTTCCTTGTGTTTTCCCTGGATTGTAGGTCTTTGTAAGCTGCAACGACACCCAATCACACCACTGTGCTGTACGCATTGATACAATACTATAAGAGCTGTCCGCCTTATGGTGTGACGTATTTCTAAGTAATACACATATTTAGCGTGCTTACAAAACATAGGGATATATTTTAAGGATTTGAGTAGATCATGTATAAGCACATTGCAGGCTTCATATAACGGGAAAGGGATAATATTGGCCGACTAAGTTTTCACAACCAACCAAAATATCAGCTGTAGTGGAGGCAATGTTTAGAATTGGGTTTTGCATACATAGGTTAAAGGGCCCCTATTTTACCACCAGGTTTGTGTGTGATTAGGCATTACAAGCAGTTTCTAAAATTGCCCTTCCCTGTGCCTTGGTGACATCAGACAGCAGATTTAGAAAATGTTTGTAAGGGCAAATCACATCACCCCTATTCATTAACTTTTATTTATATTCATCACTGCATGCATCTTACCCCAGAGGTGATGCACCATGTACAGGTTTCCGATCTGGGAGAAGAAGCCGCCTACTGCCTCACTGTTGTGCTGGCGATAGCCGATGGCTCTGGCCCTGCAGAGAGGAACAGGTTGCATCACAGACCCAATCAGCTCTTTCCACTTCGCAGCATTTGTTATTATTGGAGACCACAGAGAATTAAAGTTGCATTGTGTGAGATTGAGCCCCTCCCAGAAAGTAGGTGGAAGACTGTCAGACTTAAGCAAACTGAATAAAGGTGTTCTGTCACGTCTAACTGGCTGTGAACTGTGTGAGGCCAACCAGTTAAGCTCGGTGGCGTGAGTGGGAGGGGTTTGGGAGTGTCGATAGTAAGATTATTTTAAACAATGAGATACAGCTAGCCTTTTTATTTTTTGAACATGGATTATAGGATGTGATTTTATTTATGTCATTATTGAACTCACCATCGATCAGCATTGACTACAGAGATGTTCAGATTATTTTAAGCTACGAATTTGTTTAAATGTTACACATTGAGACCTTAACAATCATAATGTATTATTAGACTAGATTATCTGTAGACTTATTATTGACTGTCTTGCATTTGGAGCAAGTGTGTGCATTAGACCAGATTGTATCATATATGGTTTAAATATATATTACCCAAAGAAAATTATATTATAAATTATAACATGCTTTGACAAATGATTAAGCAGAAACAGATTCAATGTTTCTCCAGAAGTATATTCACTTTTTTTTTGCCATACTTTACTTTAATGATTAATTAAGACAACATTTGAAATGCTCAAACCTCTTGTTTCATTTGAGGGTTGTATTTGAAACCATTATATAATAATGGTTTCACATAAAGCCATGTCAAAATCTAAAATAAAAATAAAAAGGAAAATATTATTAAGAGCAAGGTTAAGCAGAAAACTGAATAACTCAAATTGTATTTACATTGCAGACCAATAACAGGCTATAATGACACACAAAACTAATCTTAGTTGGAAGTCAGTTCATCACCATAGCTCTTTACCTAACAGCTAATTTATTTATATTAGAGAAGCCAATATGTGCGTTTCAATTGTATGATTTTTTTTACCATAACAATTTTATTTTAGTAATTTAGTTAATGATTTATCCTTGGTGAAAGGAACTCCGGGATAGAGATGCTTCGACTCAAGGAGGCCAGCAGGTAGGTGGCCATGTCACAAAGGGCACCACAATGAAAAGGAAGGGAACAGAACCGTGATGCAGGGAGTGGAGCACCCTAGCCTCTCCATCACCCTATCCACCACCCACTAGGCCGGCAGCCAAATAGTAGAAAATCAAAATAGGCTCCGTCTGGGGAGAGGTTCCTATTAATGATGGAGAACTGGTTTCATGTGATCCAAGTGTTCTGTAAGTACAGTGAAATAGAGAAAGAAATCAGGCTGTCTTACCAGTAATTACCCCACTCAATCATGGTTCCAGGCTAGGGAGAAAAAAAACACAATCTTTAAGCAGAGGGTTACCAGTCCTGGTGAATGTTGTACTCCAATAAAAAGGCTTTAATAATGTGCTGCACAACTTCACCTTTAGGACAATTATCTTCTGAAACAAATATGTGCAACAAGTTCATCAACATACGTATCTCAGACTGTGATAATTATTCAGGGACATAACAATCTATAATGTATAAGGAATTATTATTTTAAGTCAGAAACTTAAAAAGTTATGCAAAGGATTTGACTTTTATTTTCAATCGTTTTTGGAGAAAAAAACATTCAATCGAAACAGTGGAAATCTCCAAACACAGGTCCAGCCTGAAATTAAAGGGCATCAGAGTGAAAAGGTCAATAAAGGCTCTGCTACATGCCTCACTGCCTGGCCCTTATACTCTTATCATACACGGCATCCGCTGAATACACAAAAAATAAAGTTGATGTAGTGGTGTAACTAAGACCTTCAGTTATATTTGTTTAAAGGACAATTTCCGGTATTTTGAACATTGAGCCCCCTTTCTGGTTTGTCTAGGATGAAATAGAGTGGTTGACACTGAAATTTTGACTATTGGTCCTGTCTCGAGTATTTGGCTCATTTGGCTCGCCCCTGCCTGCTTCAGAATGGCTGTCTATGGGCATTCACAAACCTGTCCTTAAAACAACCCTAAACATTTGTTTTCAGAAATGTGCAACTCACCGATTGGCTAGTGGTGTTCGTTGATGTTCCGAATCAAGTATTGTAGCAAAATACAGTTTCTGTCGTGTTTTATTTTGCATTTTGTAAATCCCATTGAAACGGAAATGGGGCTGTTTACGTTTGGTTGTAATCTTTTTGCTCGGTTCTCCGTATCAACAGTAGGGCTGGAACCGAGCGAAAAGACTACAACCAGCCCTCCTTTCCGTTTCCGGTCAATGAGCAATGAGTCTTCCAACAGAAATCAAGAGATTTACAAAATGCCGAATAAAACACGACAGAAACTGTATTTCGCTACGATACTTGATTTGGAGCATCAACGAACACCACTAACCACTCGGTGAGTTGCACATTTCTGAAAACAAACGTTTAGGGTTTTTTAAAGGACATGTTTGTGAATGCCCATAGACAACCATTCTGAAACAAAATTTCGGTGTTAACCACTCTATTTCATCCTAGACAAACAAGAAAGGGGGCTCAATGTTCAAAATACCGGATTTGTCCATGAAATCCAATCGAGTGTACGTCAGTATTACATAAGTAAATGTTTGATCAGACCGGGTCTAGAAGACTACAGTATTTACTCCAAACACTCACTAGGCCTTTCCAGACAGTGAATACAAGACCCCCCCGTCAGCTGCTCACCCTGAGCTGGTAGGACCTGAGCTCATAGATGTTTGGGCCATCCCGGGGAACCGGCTCGTTCCAGAAGCTGAACTCGAGAAGGAGCTGGTTTCTACGAGACAGCAGCATCTTACCCCGCTCCTTGCGGTACTCCACAAACTCCTGGAACAAAAAACAACACAGGTCAATCCATAGATACACACACATTGTTGGTCAGCCATTGCTGGTTGACTCAATAACATTGATAGTAAGAAACACAAGTGAGACGTGACACATACCTTGTTTTCTCTGAGCTTGGTCATCACCTCTGTAAGAGCTGGGTAGCCTCCTCTGTAGCGCCACAAATGGACTGGAGCAAAACAGAAGCCAGCATTTAACAGACGTGGAATGGAAGAATGCATTTGAAGAGTTAAGGTCGGAGGGCTTCAGTATGCAAAGCATAGTGAAATTTTACATGTTTTTATTAAATCAAGAGTAAGATTCCGGTTGTGTCATAATCTGATCTAGACTCACAATCCAAACTCCTTTACCATCTACATTCTCATTTAGCAACATGAAGCCATTTTGACCAGTTAAGATGAAACAGGGAATGTTTGTTTACAATGAGCACTCACACCAGATGGATGTAACTAGTAAATTTGTACGTATATATTTTGATTTCAATGTTATATATATATATATATATATATATATATATATTGCAATGTTAGTATACACAACATGGGTCGTTCCATGGTTACTTCTACAGCAGACTCCACCGTGCCAAACACACCAATAGAGGTCAGGATATAGTCAACAAAGGCCAAGAATAGCCGTCTCAGAATAAGACAACGAAGCCCTGAAGGAAACCACTCAAGATCAACTTAAACTATGCTGCTATGAAATAACTTGCATAACATGCAAGCAAAAATAAAATTAAACATTTGTTTGTGATGGTGAACACAGTCCTACCAGCCTGATCCTGCTCTCCATACCAGGTGTTCCAAGTCCCCACAAGCTCACAGGGGTAGTACTTATCAGCATGGATGGCTGGCAGGATCTCCTCACTGAGGGCAATGAACAACAGCACTACATTCATAACGTCATCTCTTTACAGTGTGATTTAAAGACCCACTAACAAATGGGACATCAATACTTCAGTAAAACCATAGGAGACTTGCATTGATGTAAGTTACTATACATCTTAGGTGAATGTAAGTACTCATTCAGATCAACAAGGTAGTTAATTCATGTATTTTTCCATCAAGGAGTAGTTTTAAAAGAGGTGTGGATTAGAAGCTGAGGTCCTCTGGGTCATCTAAAGCAACAGCCAGGGTACTCTTTGATTGGCTGAAGCCAAGCTGGCATGCCAATCACCTCACAGGAATAGCTCTGTTGACATTTTCAACACAGACAAATACTAGACTATTACTATTGCTATTATTTGACCAGCTCTCATAATACCATGCTTTAACTTCTGCTGCTGCCGCAACCTCATACTATTATGATTACAAATAAATAGTAGAAAGTTATAAATAAAACATACAAACACTTACCATATTTTATTGTATGCATCAAGGCACTCAGGCTTGACATTGTGAACTGCAAATGAAATTAAGTTTTGAAAAACAAATGTGTGTTGATGATATTAATATTGATATTAAATAACACTCCTTAGAGTGACTTACACTGGATTTTGTACAAGTTGCTTTCCTCATTCTTGGTCAGCAGGTTGGCGTGTGCATCTTTCCTGGGATCAACTTTCCTTACAAAGAGAGATTTGAACCAGCTGTCCTCTTTGTATCTGTTGCTTGATACGGCCAGGCCCCTGCAAATTAAATCAAATCAGACCACAACAAAAATAAATATGAACAATATCCTATCCAAAAGTTGTATAATGTTCCTATAATAGTCATATTGTTTTTGGTAGCCTGATGATTAAGGCCTTGAACCATGTCAAGTGCAGCCATAATCCTTATTAGTGTCATAATGTTGCCATTTATCAGGATATGTTCATAGACAAAAGACCTTCATGACATATTAGTATTTACTATTACCTTATATCATTACTTCGTCAGACTTGCCGTTTTGTTTTTTCTGGACAAGAGCTAGACAGTTCAATGCCATCTAATATGCTTCTTAAACATCTAATTTTGACATGGAAAAATCATAAGAAACCAACAACATGACCTTGAGCTTACGAAGCTTCAGCATTAGAGACCAACATGCATCTCAAATGATCGGACCTGTATTTTATAGCAAAGGTACGAGTTGTCATTTCTTCTACAACTCACTGAAGGGACACATAATAGTTTAAGCTTGATTTGATCTTGCCAGAAGCGCAGTGGCTAGTTGGGCTAGCTTCTCGTCAGAAGCCTAGAGGCTAGTAGGCTAGCTACAGTGCCTTCCCCTGTACAGGAGGGCTAGCCGGACACGAAAGCACTTTTATAAAGTCCGGAGACTGACACATTACCAACGTAAAGCACAACATACATACAAAGTGATAATTGTCCAACCTGCTCAAAATGACGGCATGCCCTGCGGAGTTGGCCATGTTATTGGCCAGATATAGGCCATTGCTTATTCTCTGAAGGACTCGGGTCGCCATCTTCCAGCTGTAAGTGAAGAATGTCGCTCCCGCCTCTGTCCACAGGGCGGCGGTAGACAGCCGTGCTGTGTTGGGGTGGTTTGGGTTGCGATAGCTGGTGGAAATGCATCTTTTCAGACTTTTTAGGAAGGTTTTACCTTATTTAAGGCAATGCCATTAATCCATGAACTCTTTTGGAATCGTCGTTAATGTCTAAGAGGTAATCCAGTGAAACATATCTAGATAAATCAATATTATTAATGCATTTGACTGAGCGCAATCTTGTTTGTTAGGCTATGTTTCTTTTTTTTTTTTCCAAATAAAGAGCAGATCAGTTGCAATCGCAATTTGCCCTGTATGGAAAGATAAAAGTTTGCTGTATGAAGGAATTCAGAAGAACTGATTTAAAATACGCAAAGTGGAGCCAGTCAATCCTTGGTCCCATAAGGAATGCCTGCGATTCTTGGATTAAATCAAACAGTTGGAAAGGATTGCTATAACATTAAATGAAATCAATCAAAAGGTAGGCCTACACAAGGATTCTTTTTGCGTGCTTCAAACAAAAATATCCATTTGAGACAGATTTTTATCATGATCCTTTGGCCTCTGTCTGTAGTTGTCTGTGTTTCTGACTCTCGTTCTGCCTCTGTCTCTGTCTCTCATTCTGCCTGTTTCTCTATGTCGCTCATTCTGTCTTTCTTTGCCTGTGTCTGTCTGTGTGTCTGTCTTACTTTCTGTCCCTCTCTCTCTCTCTCTCTCTCTCTCTCTCTCTCTCTCTCTCTCTCTCTCTCTCTCTCTCTCTCTCTCTCTCCGTCACGCTCGCTCTCTCTCCGTCGCTCTCGCTCTCTCTCCATCGTTCTCTCTCTCTCTCTCTCTCTCTCTCTCTCTCTCTCTCTCTCTCTCTCTCTCTCTCTCTCTCTCTCTCTCTCTCTCTCTCTCTCTCTCTCTGCCTGCCTCTGTGTCCCTTTACTATGTATATGAACGTCTTTGAAGATTAAAAAAAAAACACCAATAACAACATACCATCGGATAAAAAGCTAATTTATAACCCAATATATCAACTAGCTAAGCTGGACAAAACAATGACACATCTCGGCAGATCTCTTCCAGGGTAGTAACTTAGCCAAAACAATCCTCTCCTCCCTCCTTGTTAGCTTTGGATCCATAATTGACATGCTTATCTGTTATCGATTCTTTAATAAATGCAATAGAAATTGTGAGAACATTTTGGGGGCAAGTTGTTTTGTGCACTCAATTCTATCATACACAATGATTGCAAAAATAATATTAAACAATAACTCTGTGTCCTTTTATTTTATTTATTTAGAAATTCCCTGCATGGAAGAATTCACGTGCATACATTTTATCTACGAAATAATAAAGACTAAGAGTTTGGTAAGTATAGTTTCAGTATAATATAGTTCTGTCATGATCTTAAGAATACCAGGCACAAACTCAAAGAAAAATGGCATCATCATCACAATCTCAATGTGCAGTTTACCATTGGAAATAGCTTAATAATAGTAATACCACCACTACTACTACTACTACTACTACTACTGCTTCTTCTACTACTAATGATAATAATAATGATAATTATAATAACAGTTATTATCATATAATATGACTAGTCACATAATAATGGAACACCGTGTAAAACCAATGCAATCTTTTATTTTGGGGAGTGTGCACATTGAGACACATTCTTCTCCTCAGACCTTCTTCTCACTTCTTCTGGCAACTGTTGGGAGGAGACAGAAGATTGGGTCTGGGGAGTAGAGGATTCCTGTGTTCTGGCTCCGGTGTGACATGCTTGTCTAACCTTTGTGTCTCGACCGCCGAAGCATTGCACGCTTCTCCCCGGATACTCAGACGGTGGTGTCAAAAGGTGTGGATGAAAAATTACGGGGCCTGCTCCTTTCAAGGCCAGAGGAATGAGATTATGCGAAGGCCAGATCTGCATCATGAAGTATGTTTGCCTACGTCAGGGCTGATGTTAACATTCCTCCATCAAATAGCAGACAGATGGCTCCGCCAAGCTTTTTCAGCAGCGGGCATCGTTGAGGGAATAGTCAGTTTAGTTTTGACACATGAGTGGGGTGTATTTGTGACAGTTTTATCAACTGTATATTTTCCCATTCTTCCTGATTCTTTAATGTCTTAATGCATGCCGAAGCATCATCCTGAGCGCTGATGAAGCGGCATTATGATATGGCACATCATTTCACTTTTAACTAAACTAACCCGTAGTGTTGAGGGAATCAAGTCAATCTTCATTCTGAAATGTTTTAATTGAACTAAATTGATCATCATTGGTTCATAATATTAGCTCCAGACATAGTTCTCACAACTATCTAACAAGCACACAAACACAAACAGTCTCTCTTGCAAAAGAGGTACCTAACCTAATGAGACTTTCTGAATAAATAAAGGTTTAATAGAAAAAATATGTATTTATCTATATATATTTGTTATTATACTAGTATATCTATAGGTTGATAACAGACATTATGTTAGTATTATAATTGTCATATGGTGCATGTGGAGCGGGGGGGGGGGGGCTTACACCAGAGTTGGATAGTTGGATAACTCGATGACCCTTGGGGTAGCGTCTAAACTCCATGAAGACATAGCCTGGTTTTGGTTTTCAGGTATTTAGTCGACTAGCCTAGACTAAACAAGCACGCATTGATGATGGTTTATTTCATCAGACATCCAATACAAATTGCTAAATTGTTGAATGTGATTTGTGCGTGCAAGTTTTTAATTGACCAGGATTCCTCTATTAATACTTTTTTCCCATTTTGAAGATGTCATTGTTTATACCTTACAACTTGCTTTTTGCTAAATATTATTATTATGTCATGTTTCATGTATCAATTTAATCTGGTTTGATAAACCTAGTGGCAACACAACTGAGAGTAATTCATTGCGTAGTTGTGTTCCAGAGCAGACTCATTTTAATACACTTTTTTAGAGACAAATTAAAACAAAACTAGAACATTGATTATGGGTGCAAAATGGTTAAACTTACCAATTCAAAGATTAACAAGCAGACAGGCTAACATTCAGGGCCTTCAGGCATAATGTTTTGTATTTGTTTATGTATATTTGTCACAACAATTTCCAATGTTCAATGTAATGTTTATCTTTAATACAGGTTGCTATGTTACCTTTTTACATATTTACTTACTTTATACTTCACTTATTGTTGAGGTGAAGCGGAGGCCTTAATTTGCTAATGCAGTTGAAATGTTTTCTAACTGGTTTGGGAAAATATGAACAGAAAAATATTTTAAATATTTTATCACTTTTTTTAAGTAATAGAATAAGCATAGAATGCTGTTATTAGAACTTATCTTGCATGTATTCATTGTATTTTGCCATTTGAATCAATTTCAAACTTAAAAACCCCCTTGAACAATGGTATTTTCAATAGAACATTACCAATGAATTATGTACTCCGAGATGTAGTGAGATAACCAGTTCATCGCAGGACATAGACAACACATGTTTTTACTTTAAAGTGGACAATCTTCAAAAGTTTATTTTAACATTGCTCTGGCTTGTTTAATAAGACACTCGTGTTCTTTGGTGTTTATAATGCAGATACACGCATATCTCTAAACCGAAAGGGTGATCCAGGCTAATTAGGAAAATCGATTCAAAATGAGTGACTGTCGACATAGGACTACGCCCTTGTCAAAGGCAGCCAAAGTGTGCCATCATATGCATCTTATGGTTCTTTGCTTTTTTTGTGATATAAATGATTCGATTTTTGTTTTGTGGTTGTTGTTGTTGTTCTCCTAGTTTTTGTTCTAGTGGCTGTTTTGTTCTGGTTGTTGTGGTTGCTCCCATTGTTTCCCCTTTGTCTTTCTGTTCCAGAAATTCATCCAAAAAGGCATCATCTAAATGAAGAACCGAACGTGGTCAAACAAAACATTGGGGATCTCCTATCCCACATGCGATAGTCGTGGATGCAAGTGATCATAGTTTGACATCCCCAATTTGTGCCAATAAGAAACAATAAGTCCAATACGGCTGCCATCCTTGGGGCTTAGTGTTTGGCAACGTAAGGTATTCACGTAAATACATACACTTCTCATGTATTGTTTGACTGTGTGATATTTCTCTAAATCATAAAGATAGTTATGTTGGTGATTGATGATATCTGTTTGAATCTGTAAATCCCCCGATTTGCAATAAATCATCACTAAATATTCCTGCAGACAAGGGTATCTTCAATCTTCAGGATGGCCAGTTAATCATGTGAACTTCACAGGCCCACATTATGTGCACTACACAAATATGTTTGACTTCGAGTATATTGTGGGAACAAGCTGACCATCAATATTTAGTTTAAGATTGTTTCCCCACCAGAATAGTTGTCCCGACATTACCAGTGCATATGATTTGTTGCTGTGCCTTGGGGTCGTGTAATCACATGTAGACCAAGTCTTTAAAATAGAACAATTACACATGCTAGTTTCTCGACACATTCATTCATTCATTCAGAGTGTGGCTTGAGACTGTTGGTTTCTGCCAGCTCAACTTTGATTGTCCTCAATGCTATTCAACTCACTTAAGTGACAGCCAAACGAATGGTGTTTTTTGTGCCAATATGACCTTGCAATGAAAGTGCATTTATTCATTCCCTTTGAATGTCGATGCTACCCAGATGTGAATCTTTGTATTGTTAAGAAAAGTGCACAGTTTAGCATTAGCATGTTCATCTTTGTTACGTCCTCTTTGTCATACACATATATTTCAGTGAAGAAAGAGACAGAGTCTTTGTGGTTGTGTGTGTGTGTGTGTGTGTGTGTGTGTGTGTGTGTGTGTGTGTGCGTGCGTGTGTTTTTTTCAGTCTCTGTATCATGGCTGTATCATCGGCCTGATGATTGTTGAGGGGAGATAGCAATGCAGCAATGCAATCATGTTTCAATTCAACTATGGTCCCATAGTGGATTATCTTGGAATTCAAAACATATCTGATAAATCCATATGGGGGAGGGACGCATGCATGGATGAATGGACAGACGGACGGACCAATGGACAAACACAAGAGGAGGGGTACACAAGACCACACATTGACGTTGTACTCATGGCATTCAAATCGTCTGCCTGACAAACAGTCAAGGAAAATGCAACTTCTGCACACTGTCGAGTGTAAACACAACATGAACTCATTCAGGAAGGTTCATTTGTCCTTCCTGCACTCTATGGTCCAAAGGCAGTAGTGGAGGAATTCCTGTGTCAACCCAATGGGGAGTGTTGAATTGATGGTAAACTGCTGATGACCTGTGTAATTGAAATGAACACTCACCGTTTATCATAGAGCAAAGTCCCAGCGGTCTTCCACTACAAAAGTACAGCTGAAGCAACAGCCAGAGGTGAGTAGAATATGTCTAGAAAAATGAGCATCATTTGTTGCACATCTTGCATCACATTTTAAGAAGTAATTCAAGCCAAATAAATGTTTGTACAATCAGGATCCATTTTGAGTAGAAATATTTACTTGAACCCAATGACAAACAAAGAGCTTTATTCGGAAATAACACCAGCACTGCTTGAATTAGCAGACACAAATTCTGATTAATATATATTTTAGGAAGTGTTACAAGTTGTATTCCTCTGTTTGGAAAGTTTTTATTTGACTGGATAACGCAGACATTGTAGATACCAACATTTTCAATGAAGTATGTTTTGTGAAACACAACTTGTGTAATTTATTCCATGAATCAGTTAATCAAATAAAGTAATTGTTAACATGGTAGAATGTTGCTGTGCGTTAAGACAACCTCCTCCATATCATATCCAATCACAGTTCACACCTCACCCGTTTCTTACTTTGCTTACTTGCTTACTTGCTTTAAAAGCAGCCTTGCAGGGTAACCATAATTCTCTCTCAATGACCATTTACCAGCACCAACACAAGCAGTCTGAGTGTATAGTTCAGGGAGTTGGAGAAGGTAAATATGTAAAGTTCTATACCCCATTCTTACAATGCCATTCGAGTTACTTAACCACCAACAACCATCATACAAAATACCAGGTGAGTCACTGGCTTCACTTTTTCAAATAACAAAAGCATCTTGGGGTTATTTGGTCTCATGCACAATGTGTCTCCACTTGAAGAAGAATGATGTTCTGACTAAAATAGCATTCACAGACACCCATCCAAGATGTAACCTTTCTGAATATGTTAAAAAAAAAAATCCCTCAAACAGGGATGCTAGTCTACTCCTCTGATGAACCAAAACAATGATTAATCAGAGTCATGAATGCTGACCTGGAACTTCAACAGGCGATAAACAACGTGGATTTTATCTCTATTGTTAATGAGGTGCTAGAGCATTTCACATTTCAGTTCTGAGTTGCATTCACTATAATGCACCTCAGTGCTCATGTATGCACTGGGAAATCCTAATAAATCCTTCATAAACCTGGCTCATGTGTTCAGTTATTTTGTTGTATGTGATGTTTCCTGAGTCTGTTTCCTCTTATCCATTAATAAGATCCATAAGTAACAAAAAGACAGTTTTCAATTTTTGTTCTGTTACACTGGTGGTGTGGTTGCACCGGAGTTAGATATTTCCAATGTCCCACAAGGTGTTTATTAGGGAAATCCTTTCAGGTTACCAATCAAAATCGTACCATTCTACCATTATTCTAGGCTCCAGTGTAGCTGGTTTCTGAGTTTGTTCATATCAGTGTATTTTTATTTTATTTTTTTGCAGGGTTGAGCTCATGGGAATGTTTGATGGCATTGAAGAATTTACGTTTTCATATATACCAGAGGTCATGGGAAATTACAGAGGCCACTTCTCCCTGCAAGGGTCATCTGTTTACATTTAGTGAAATTGTTTTTGCATGATATTCCCGTAGAATAAAGCCCTCTCTCATAGCCTTCACACATCTTCTGGTTCCAACCATGGCTGGTAGTCTTTGTAAATCTGTCTTAACTTAACTTTATAGATGTGCGCTGACAACACTTTGGAAATGCTTAATATTCGATTGAAATTACATCTGAACGCAAGCAGGAGCTAAATACTGTGCGTGTGTGTGACTGTGAGCCTATGCACATGTGTGTGCGTGAGTGTGCGTGTGAGTGTATACATAATATAGTGTAGATTCATTTTTAACAAAGAACAGTCGTTTATACCAAGAATCTGTCAAACACAAAAAACAGATAGTGCTAATCGTTTCCAACTGGAGGGGTTTCTTAATGAAAACGAGCTTCCAAAGCTCCAGGGAGGTGTGCATGCTAATATATTGCCGTCTGCAGACAGGTGGTTGGGATAAGGGGGTATTAAGGTCAGTTGTGAAAGCAGTTATATATAGTTTTAAACTTAGGTAATGCTTGTATTATTTATTCATAAACTGAATTACTGTGTAAGGTGAAATCAATGAAAATAAATGTAATAATCATTTGATTTATGTTGGATGATGGATTTTGCACTTCTTTAAAGAGTCCTCAGGGCAGAACAATTTTCTGAGGAACATTACCTAACTGTGCTGCAACCTTCCACTGCACTTTAGAAGGCCCAGCATTGTAGTGTATGGTAATGGCTTAAAAAACGATGCAGATAGGACAAGACAAAGATGAAGTTGTCCACAAATAGTGTATTAGTCTGATGAAATAACATAAAATTGGCTGGTGTGTTTTGTGAGAAGAACATCAAGTCGCATGATAAACATTTTAAAAGACGGATCCAAGACCATATTTGAATCAACATCCCTCCCCTCCATGGTTAATAAAGTCTTAACTTATCTTTGTTCTGTTATTGTCTATATGACACCCAGTAGATCATTTTATCTCTATAGACATTCAACATTAAGACACAAAGTGCATCGCTTCATGAATTCTGACAAACCATGGTTGGAAAAATGGTCAGGTCAGAAGAAAAAACATCCATGTCAACGTAAGTCATTTCCATGACGAATCTTTGTTAAAATGGTCTGTTCCTGGAGGTAGCCTCTTCTTGGACCGTAGATAAAACAAATCTCTTCAACAACTTCATCTAATCATTATCTCGCTAACCAACCAGACATGCATGCACACATGCACATGTACACCCAGATACACACACACCCAAACACACACACACACACACACACACACACACGTGCGTATCCACACAACATATCACTCTAATGATTATAATCATTATAAAGCAAAAAAAAAAGCCAGAGGCATTTCATGTTGCCAAGATTTGAGTTTCATTTTGAAATCCAAAGTCTAGTCGTTGCTAAGAAAGCGTGACATCCGAAACAAATCACGTCTGGAGCTCATGTCCACTGCCATGAGTCAACGGCGATATGTCAGCACTGCTTCACATTCCCGGCCTGTTTGTGTTTGTCTCAGCAAAACCTTGGCAAGTGCCGCTCATTCATTTTCTTCGAATGTGACCGCCGTGAGGTGAGCGACTCAGCACCACGCTGAGCAGTCCAACACACAGCTGCACAGGGAACAAAGGGATACGTCGTTTGGCTTTCATTTGAAAAAATGAACTTTTAGTACCTAATTTGACCTCTGACATGTGTCAATCGATATGGCAGTTACCACATGCATGTGGCGTTGTAGCCAATAGTGATATTAAAATGTTATATGGAAGATGTTATCCAGTCCCACAGTGAATTGGAAGGAATTCTGTGTTTTATTCTATGTATTGTGGGCACAGTATGTGGTAATGTTTCCATATCAGAAAGCATTATTACAACTTTTGCGAAAGGGCATTGCCTTCTCTTCCAAAGCAATCAGAAATAATTGTGCAGGACATGTCAACTAGTGCAACTTTATGTTGTCTCTCTGCATATTCTTTTCTTGGAAGTGTACACACCACACCACCACAGTGCTGGTTTTACAGCCATGAAAGTTCTTCTCTCTCAGGCTTCTCAGGCTTATTTTGATAGAATTATGTTGACACTGTGCATTGTTGTATGAGAGAACGTTTTGGTAATACACACACACACACACACACACACACACACAAACACAAATATATGTGTATATATTTGTGTGTTATATGGTTATATTGTTTTTTAGTTTTTTGTCTTTAGTTTCTTTGTACGATGTATACATTCTTTATGCACATATTATATATAATAAAGATCTGTAATTGATACAAGGACAGGCCTGCTCCATACCATAGCCTACCTGTGAGAGTAAAGGTGAAAGAGAGTTTCAACCATTTTAAGTCTTACCAGGGAATCAGAGGTAGCTGCGAGCTGAGGTTTTATTTGGTCCTGCACCTCTCCTTCAGACAGATTTCCCAGCATACCCGGCTCTGGTCGGACCAATCACAACTGATTATCTTATTTGAGGCTGGAAAAAAATGACGCCTGTACAGAGGAGCATCCTATGGGAGCGCCGTTGAGGCATTTTCATAAATAATAATCCCATGCAATTGCATCCAGAGGCATTTTGGTCTGTGCCCCTTGATACTAACCCATTAATTGGTCTGGCGATGTCAGGCTAGCCCAACCCACCTTAAAGGCAAGGAGGGAAACAAGCAACTTTGCCAAACAATAAATCACTTGCATTTGACAAAAATCATGTCTTTGCATATGTAAAAGTGTAATTTGCAAAAAAATATATCACTAGACTGCTAAGTAAACTTTTGTCATTCCTTCTTGATGGTCGAGCAAGGAGAGGAGAAGCAGTAGTTCAGTAGAAGCTGCAACAGTAGCAGTTACTTCTTTATTACACAACTAATCAACAAAAGCGACTAATTCAATGAATTCCCAGCAGGTTAGGGGAAACACCCCACCTGAGTCTCTGTTACTCTCCACCATCACATTGTGTACATTCAGCTCCGTAAATGTTGTTAGTATGTAGTTAGCCTGTCGTGATTCTGGCTATAAAGACTAACAAATGTTACCTGGAAGACGTTAATATGCCGTTTCAGGGAGCGTATTTTGTTTCATGGAGTGAGTATTAAGTAAATGTGTGGTGTGTGAGTGAAACTGTAGACTAGTGTAATCAATCAGGTCTTTTGAGCAACTTCCAGCCACTCTCACTGTTGGATTATATTAATGATGATGTTAGATATCTTACAGAAAACCCTTCTGCCAACACATGGTTTGAACACATGGTATTGAATCCAAGACTCATTGTATTGTCAAGGCCCGTGTTCAACCTTCACCTCCAGGCCAGAAGTTTGAGCGAATGCCTGAACACAAAAGGGCCCAAAATGTAGTCTACATGCCATACCACTGTTACATAAAAACAAAGTTTGTGGAAAATGTCTGGCAGACTATCCAATGTTTCTGTTACGTCTTGCATATAAATCTTTTGACAAGGGTATAATTCAATTTTGACAAATTGTTCAATAGTGGAAAATGCTATCTTGATATCATTTAGTACAGATCCATGGAAGCCTATTTTTCTCAATGTTTCTTCAAATTCGGTTGCAATGATAACTGGATGACTTCTCTCTTTCTAAAGCAAACGTATGCATTTATTGTAGCCTACAATAAATGCATACGTAAATAAACATAAATGCATACTACCTACAATTTGTAGGTAGTCAGGTGTTGAACCAACAACAGGAGCTGCAGAGACCCCTGGTGGCCAGGACTAGGTAAAGCACCCCAAGCTGAGGGTTGTTTTGCAAGCCTGTATTGCGTTTACGGATAAGCGGACGACGATGAGGATGAGGATGAGGATATTGCGTTTACGAGCCATTATTCCCCGAAACAAAGTTCTCACAAGGCACAAATTCATTACAAATAGATACTTTTCCGCCAGAACATATAAAATACTAATGTGCTTACTGCTAACATCAATTCCTGTAATATGGGTTTTCTGTTGAATTCTGCTACGAACATGACTAATGGAGCCCGGCGACAAGGTTATGAGATCATGTGACCATGAGAGCCGTCCCTCTGCCAAACGAGTCTTCTCTGCACATCAAAGCTGCCGATCCCTCCCAGGGCTTGGGGCTCATGACAGAGCGAGCCACTGAGGCTGAGAGAGCTGATTAGGGCAAACGAAAAGCAGCCCTCGCGGACCAAAGATAACAACACGAGTAAGGGGGAAGGCATGGCGGGAACCACGGAGCGAGGCCAAAGTCATTCCAGTGACGATGCCGACCGAGGGGGGCTATTATTTAAAATATATAATATATGATACAGTGCTGGTAGAATGACGGATTGTTCAAGAGTGGCCCTTGGATGCGTTTTCCCCACAACAACCCTTTTTTATTCAACAACGTGTTGAGATTTAAGAAAAAAACAACATAGGCTAAATGATAATTGCCTTGACACATGTATTACTTGAGTGGTGATACTATCCTTTGGACAATTGCAAACACTACAAAAATCACATTGAGTCACGATTGTTCCCATTTACAGACTAGGCTACAGACTTTTCCCCTATCTTTCCATGTTGTGTTGCTGTTGAAACTGATCCAGCAAATAATTTCAAAGGGTATGAATTTAACACTTTTTTGGCTTTTTTTATTGGCTTTGCCATTTCAACATCTGTATAGACTGGTCTCTTGGTGGAATACGTTATTTCCAAATAAATTATTAAAACACTCTTCTGCCAACATGAGCTCTATCTGACAAAATGCCCTCCAATTTTACAAGTGTTTCTTTTGCCCTCTATGCCGCTGATTAAATGGCCAATAGTCCAATGTCATTGTTTTACAAACTAATTGGACTCCAATTGGATCCCTGTATTACACACTATGAGGGTCTCATAAAATCTCGGGGAGGCAAAGAGGGTTTTTTCCTCAGAATTGCCCAGAAAAAAAAAATCTAATTTAATAATATTTTTTTTCTATAATATGCCTGTCGGGTCGAATTACAGAGAAAGGAATTTCAAAAAGGGTAGACATGCTCTGAAGCTGACTCAAGCAATTTACTCTATGACTGACATCATTCACAGTTATTCCGTGAGTCATAATGGATCCCTTGATGTATATTATATGTATAAAACTAACTTCAAACTACAATCATTATTTTCTTATTAAGTAAAAAAAAAACAGTTTTTGATTAAGTAAAAAAAACAACTGTTTTGATGTCATAAAATGCAATCCATCACAGTTTCCCATCTACTCCTTTCGAGGGAGTTTTATATTTCCTTCAAGCTGCACATTGTGAGAGCAGATAATATTCAGATCGAGTGTTCAGGAGGAGACTTGTGGGGAATGCCATCTGTGAACAAAGAGATATCGTTTGAGAGGAATGATGCGTATAATGACAAAAATACAAATGAAAATGATCCACACATTGACACTGTTAGAAATCGCATATATGCATTACCAATGTTATGACTTAATCAGTATATATGATGCCTTTTGTCTTACTGCTATACAATTTTAAACTCTGTTAATCAGTGGTATACTTTGGTGGTTCCAAATAAACATTGCTTACGTTATCACAGATGGATTGTTATAGGCGATCCGAGTCATGATGACGTTTTAAAATGCAACAACTAAGCCACTGCGGTTAGTGCAATGTATTTTCTTTTACAACAATTAAGCTCAAGGATATGAGGCATAAACATTCCCCGTTGTCAAATGTGAAACATGGAAAAATAATCCAGCTGGCAAGAGAAGGGTCTAGCAGCGATGAAAAGAGTAATCACTGAGAGCCCGTCTATCTGCACTGGATATGACTTTGGGAATGACTTAAGATTGCGTGTTGCCACTCTGTTGAGCATTGGACCATGTTGCTCCATCTTTTTATCCCACCTACCTCATTCTAATGCAGGGACTTGTCTGACCGCACAGATTTTGGATGTGGTCTGATAAAAAAAAGAGCATAAGTATTCAGCCTTGATTGTTGGTAGTGAATCCCTCCTTTGTAAGTTATGTAGATATGACTGTCGCTCTTTTGACCAGGGACATTTGAAAGTGAAATAATGTTTATCTTCCTGAGAAGACGTGTTTTCAGACGATGTACGGATATAGAATTAGAGAGACAGAGTGCGTTTTATCTCTTCTATTGAGAAATGGGCTGGAAAGTGGAGCAGGGCAGGACTTCCTCTTACAGCATCAGCCAAAAGATAGTGGATTTACAGCACTTGGGCCTGCATTAACACCAGTGGAGTCCAGTAGATGTGGTGGCTGGCTGACTCCATCATCCATTACAAAGTCTGCAGAAAGGGCCTCAGCGGTGCTTCCAATGTGCTGTATCACAGCATGTCTAGGGCCACACCTTCCAAAAATACACTGATGGGCCTTTAATGGCCTGACTTTTTATCATCTTGGATTGGAGTGGAGGGCTGAATGAGTGCAAACGATTTTGCAAGAGTGGGAGATCACGCCAGGTCCTGTTGAGAAGTTGTCCTCTTCCCATGTCTGTAACACTCTAAATATGCTGGCCCTTCCGAAGGCTCACCAGGTTTATGGCCGTTAAATTCTGTGTGGTGATGTGCTCGGTTAGGATTGATACTACAATCTTTTTAAAGAAGAACTAAGAACACTCCCAGCAGGTCAGGAGCTAGAGCTCCGCACTCCAAGCAAGTCTGGAGAGTGAGACACCTCACCCATAGCAGGTCTGGAGAGAGAGACACCTCACTATCAGCAGGTCTGGAGAGTGAGACACCTCGCTCCCAGTAGCTCAGGAGCTAGAGAACCTCACTTCCAGTAGGTCTGGAGAGTGAAACACCTCACTCACAGCAGATCTGGAGAGTGAGACACCTCACTCACATCAGGTCTGGAGAGTGAGACACCTCACTCCCAGCAGGTGTGGAGAGTGAAACACCTCACGCACAGCAGGTCTGGAGAGTGAGACACCTCACTCCCAGCAGGTCCGGAGCTAGAGCACTGCACCTCACTCCGACCAGTTCTGGAGAGAGGAAGCCGGGCAATCTAAGGTGTTTTTATTTCCCCTGTGTCAACTTTCCGACTGCTTACTTCATTACCTCTCTCACTCACACATATACACACCCACACCCACACACACACACACACACACACACACACACACACACACACACCTACACACACACACACACACACACACCTACACACACACACACACACACACAGAACAATGATGCCAGGCCCTTCCTGAGCATGTTTGCTGGACACAGACGTTACGCAGTGGTTTTGCCCCATTAAACACTCACATTGTCGCGCCAAAAACCACATCCAGCAATCAACAGCACAGGGCTGGCAGTGGAGCCATGCGACAGGGCCCTCTGCACGGGGATCACTAGGTAGCCAGGTGGCGGAGAGATTGCACAGGACAGATCCCTCAAAACATGACGTTTCCTAGTGCAGCTGCACAGTGTACCTGTTCATGGAGAATGGTTTGCTTTGAATCATGTGGAGATTATTAGTTCATTAGGTCTTAGTTTATTTTCCTTTTTCTTTTGCAACCTCTAATGAACAAATAAACATATTTCTGGTGCGTGCAGCGTAATTACGTTTTTAAAGGGAATGCTTGGTGGAGAAAATAAACAAACTAAGAAGCATAACTTTATTGCCTGAATATGATTTTGCAAAGCGGAGACAAAGAGTAACGAGGCAGAGTATGTGTTACTGTCAGTTCAGCTGTTAAAACAACTCCATATTTTAAACTTTAACTTCATCCAACCACCGGCTCAAGTTGACCTCAATAACAGCAATTTAATGAGAACAAGTGTACACAAATAATTAAAATGATGGAATATTTATTTTCATTGTATGTAGAATAACAAACTGAGATTTGCAACCGACACTGAGAAACAACGATAGCTGGTGTAAGTGTTGTAACTGGGGACTTCCACACGATGGACTGTGGCCTCAGCTGGTCGTGTTTAGATGTTATGCGAGTCGGTGCACGCACCATGATGTTCAGAATACGGTCCAGCATGGTGTAAATAAGCCCCAGCGCCTCTCGGGAGAATGTGGGAACAGCGGCCTTAATCAACAACAGGGCAGGGGGATATGTTTTAGGCCCCTATTTCGCAACGCTGAACCACGCAAATTGGAAATGCTACAAATTTTTCAAGGCGGGAATTACATTTGCGGCGCCTTTGGGGCTTAACGGGGGATGATTCAAGTTTCTTCTTTTCCTTTTTTTTCTTGACTTAAGTGTTTCCCTGACTCGTCCAGTCTCCATGACTGCATGACTTGGAACAGCAAGTGTTTGGAATGGTATCATATGCAATTCCAACTTTTTCCTTTGGTCAAGTTATCTTCAGTAAGTATTTAGGTGTGTCTTTGGAACTGATATGACCATGCTAGACACATGTTCTCATAAGATGCTTTCCTGTCCAAGATGGAGCCATAACGATAAAGATCAACCGTGTGCTATAGCCTTTAAAGAGCAGAGAGAATGTGTGTACCGTGTGCTCAATGACATCCATCCAAGATGCATGGAATGGAGCCTGGCTTTATTATAGTAAAAATGTGGTCATTCTGTTCTGTTGGCTTGAGGAAGGATTTAAACAAAATCTTAAGGGAAATACTGATGATATGATATGATAGAATGATGATGATAAAAAAAAAAGTAATGGGCAAAATAAGGCTTTATAGTATAAAAACAGAACCCTCTTTACAGGACTAGTACTGTTTCAGAAACCCTAATAAGAGAGGAATGTAGGACAAGCAATTGTAAATCCACAAGCTTCACAACATTAAATTCAACTGACTACTGCAGAGGGAGTGGATGGGAATACACAGCCTGGAGGATTATCGTCTCATGTAAATCCGATCAAACCTTGTATGAAGGACACAACGGGATATATTAGTTACTATTGCCTGGAGAAATTAGTTATTCTACCCCATTTGAATACTCAGCTGGAAGTGATACAAGCACACTCCGAGGAGCTTGGCGGAGGGGTCCGATGTTCACTAACAGCTTCAGTTCCTGCATGATTTGTGGATGATGTATGGAGCTCGCTCTCAAGGGACGGAAAACCTCAGGGTGTCTGGCAGATGCTGTTTCCACGGTGACGAGGCCGGAGAACAATGTTGACCATTGATTTGTATTTGAATTTCTTTTTTGGCCTTTCTATTACAATTCTTTCAACCAAGTGTAACACACAGGGATGGCAGACGAGTTGCAGGGTGCATGTTGTCAGGCAATGGGTCGCCGTATTTAACATATGTAAACACACGCTCCATATGGATTTACTCTGGGTCTTTCCTCCTTCTTTTTTAAAAGTCTTTCCTGATGTAATGTATCTCGTGTAAAAGACCATTCATGAAATGGGTAAACTATGAAGTGATGATTGTGTGTGTGTGTGTGTGTGTGTGTGTGTGTGTGTGTGTGTGTGTGTGTGTGTGTGTGTGTGAGAGAGATAGAGAGAGGGAGAGAGAGGGAGAGAGAGAGAGAGAGAGAGAGAGAGAGAGAGGATGTGGACATTAAGTTAACAGAACATCATACACAATTCGTCACGGAGCCAACGAGAGACAGCTGCAATTAAAGCAAATAAAACCATGTGTCTCTATCAGAGACGAGTGATGGTCCAGGACCTCTACAGGTGCTTCATCTACTTAGTGGCCAACTAAAATAGTCCTCATCGCTAACAACAACAGCTGCTAAGGGCAACCACAGTGGTTGAAATGTGATATTCACATGAGTAGGAGATTTAATCAAATAGGTCACTAGTTTGGATTCTAAGGAATGATTTCTGTCTTTTTTTTTGCAGATGCTTGCTTGCTTGGAAACCCCCTTCTTGTTCGTTGGGAAAGTTTGTATTTCAGCAATATTATTGAAATTGATCCGAGGAAAGCCCACCTGGGAATATGCGAGTTCACCTTAGAGAAACCCAGCCACAAGTCCAATTTAATTATTGTTAACAACTTATTTTGTAGTCATCAAGGGGCCACACTTCATGAGATTTCTTGCATCTTTGTACCTGCACTGAGAGTTAGAGTTCAGCTTTCGACTGAACTATTGTATGATGTAGTACATGCTGTATGCTACTGCACATACATGTATATTTGCCACTGGAAACTTAGAATTTGCATTAGGGCTTTCACATCTCACATTACTACCTGATATTCAGGCCTTGATGTCCTTTATCAAAGTTCATTAATACACAGGGAGTACACTACGATGATAAAATATACTGTGCTATGGCCAAAATATGCCATCACTGCCAATCAAATGTATCACTGTTTAATATATAATCTCCATCCATGATTCATTTTGAGTGTCGGTCTGTTTCAATTAGCTCAATGCTTGGACTAAGCAATAACGCATGTGGGGTACAATATTATTGTCTATGAGGTTATTTTCTACCATTTTAGTCTGTTTATTTACGCAGCTGCCTGCGCAGTTTCACAGGAATAAATTGTGGAGAGCTCTGATGTGGTCTGGAACCTCACGAGTACGGAAATGGCATGGAGGCAGTTGTGAGTATCTCACTTGCAAGTTGTGTTCAGGTCTGTTCGCCAGATAAAAGGTCACCGCTCAGTTACTCTTGTTCCATTCGCACACTAAGCGCTTAGCGTTTTGAATAAATCCCCGGGGTGACATCTATCTAGTAAAACACTCACTTCGTTCTAACCTTTTCAAGCAGTTTCACGTTGTAAGTCCAAATCCAACTTAAGCCCCATTCCCCTCTACACTGAGAAGCTGTCCACATGGCCGATAATTAATCAGTTTGGGCTTCAGAGCCTCACTCTGAAAGATCATGCTGTGAGACCACAGAAGATAAAGCACAGGCTCAACTAACCGGCTAATGTAACCGTAGTAGTTTGTTCTCTGGCACCTTTAAACATTTATTGAGTTCAGGAGGTTGTGCAACAAAGCCGTTTAGTTTTTTTGCCTAAATATTACAAAAATCTGAAGCCAATTATAGGAATAACTGACTTGATTCTTATGTTAGGTAGGCTCAACGTGTGCCAGACCTAAAATGACCTTATGTTCATGATTTACATGTTTAGGTTTCTGGACCTGAAACATTTTAAGTATGAACTTAATGTTCCAATACTGGCCCTAAACAATAAACGTGTATTAATTGCGGGGTATTTGTCTCTCTCATAGGCTGTCAGATATTAACTTACATTGCAGGACTAGAATATTAATCTGAATAAAATGTTCTTGGCCGCCTCCGTCCTTCTGAAGAGAAGTCATGTTTAGTCAATGTAGACAAAACATTACATTTATGAGTCACACACACAACTGTAGAAAGGTTTTAAATCCAACATGTTTGTTTAACATAGACAGTTTGTTTAATGGAGTAAAGAACACTTAAACTGAATTATTTGAGATATCCATAGTATCCATACCTAAAAGACATCATCCTAAGCAAGTTTCTTCACCCCTGTCTACTCCTTTATCACAGGTAACTCGTATAAGTCACTTCGGACAAAAGTGTCTGCGTAGGGATTTTGTAGAATAACAATAATAAACGTAGTCTTTGCAACTGACACAAAGCAAAGAGAGTTGAAGGCTGTAAAGAAAACATGCTATTGGACATGGGGAATTTGTATAGACATTGTTCCTGCATGTCCAGGTGGGGATCTGCATTTAACCTGGGGGCACTGCTCCACATCCCAGACTGCACTATGTCAGTGATACTCCAGACTATGGCACAGTGTGGACTAGAAATCTATCTTATGTGATTTCAGTCTAGGCAAACATCCGACCTGGCTTGCGATTTTATGCAGCTGCCCAGGGAATGTTGTAGCACTGCCGAAGGAACAGAGCTAGGGTGGGGCCACACAGGGGTGCATGAGCAATGCTAGACTGTTGGTTTGTTTCTAGTGGGTGAAAGAAAACCGTTGAGGAGACAAGGGATTACCTTTGGGCAACAGGTTGATATACATGCCCCCTTAGGCGTAGAGACGACAACAATGTATGCTCTTTTTTTTATATTCGGATAACGTCATTCGCCTTCCTTCTCCTACATATTCTCTCATCTTGTTCCCCTCGTGATCTGTTGTTTTGTCTATGAGGCCTTCATTCCGATTCGATGAAATATAATAAACATAAGACATGACGACGATAGTATATTTAAGGACATTCTATATGCATGTGTTTGCTGTTTTGACAGCCCCAAAGCTCTAAAGCATGTTATGAGAGTATGTTTAGAGAATTAACATAAATAGATCACGTCAGGCAAGTTTAAATTTTATTTATATTGCATGTTTTATACAAGGCCAGAAAAAAATAGAAACTGAAATAAAGAAATATATTATGCTTGTACTACAAATTAATAGAGGGCATTTTTTTTTACTACTACTACTATATGTATATATATATAAATATCTCAGTGGCAAGCAGTGACTTTTAAAGCGAGGCATGCTGATGAGACAAACACATTGTATTTGTTACACGCAGAGAAGCCTCCAAACATCAGCACGATAATACAGAAGTTTAATTCCTTACACACCAAACAGATGGAAAACATTCACCAATCTAAAATCCATCTCTCCTCCATACATTTAACATCCAACCTTTGGCGCAGAACCCAAAAAAACAACATTTATCACAAGAAGACTGCGTATCATTTAAGCTTCATTGGGTTTTCCAAAGTTAAAAATAGATACTCCCTTATTTGCATTGGGTCTTTTATTCAATTCAAGCTCAGAGAAAGTCCAGAGACAGGCCTCCTATCATCACCCGCATCGGATGTCCAGCATCATGGCCTTCTCTGGTGTCCCATCACCTTGAGCGGCTGTCTGTGAAGCTAGGGAGCAGGGCCACATCATGGCTCCCTGTTTCTGCTGTGGTCTGTGTCTGGCTGTCTGGCTGATATGCTCTTAAAGACCCCTGGGGACGGACAGCAGGTGGGGTCCCGCCTCTGTGGTCCGGTAAACAGACACTGAAGGTCGGACCCCCTTTGTTTTTTTTTGTCTAGTTCTCTATTTTTTTGACAAATCATGATGTGTTTGATTATTCTGGATTATGATGTGTTCTCATATGATGTAAACAAGGGTCACTTGAGGATTTCACTTGCTTTGTCCAATCGTCAAATCAGGACGTCTGGCCCTGATACGTAACCGTTGGAGAATGTAACCTAAGCAAAGTCTAACTGTTGAGCATCCATCTCATTAGTCAAGGTTTGCTTTGCATGTCAACACATGGAGACCTCCAACATTCTTGAGGCAGACGTTCTAGAGAAAGCCTCCTGCATTATGCTGAGACACAGACGAGCTGACAGACCTGGCATGGACGATAGAGGTTGTATGGCTCACATAAGCTGTTCACATACAACAAGAGTACAACTTGATTGTACGTTGATAGCAGTCCAACACACTGCTATTTCAAATTTGATTTACCTTTGGAAGATGCACTGTAATTTGTTCTTCTCTCATGCAACATTAACCAACAAATTCACTCTTTAACTAATTATAAGTTGTGAAGAAAATATATGCAAGAATAAATGAGTATGATTAATGAATCCTTGAGCTTCGTTACAAAATTAACTTGGTAAATAAATGTTTTATTAGTACAATAATTGTCAGACAATATACTTTAGTAAAAATACCATATGTGAGTTTGTTCAGTAGATTGTCTACATAATTGCCTAATTATCTTTAAAATCGTCATAAAATCGTCCACAAGGTAACTTGACTTGGCCTCAGCACAGTATCAACAGCCCTCCCAAGTTGGATAATTTTGATAGTTTTAAAGACAAAATATGTTTTTCTTTGAATTTGCCAACTACAATAGCGGCTAAACCAACAGCTGCTCAAACAACAATAATTTGTTTCACTATGACAGCAGTGTTACAAGGGGCCAGAAAGATAAAAATGTTTCGAATGAAAAGTGACTCCATCACCTCCCTAACGTGTCGCCAACTTTATATAATGTTCCTGATGGTCCAAAACCATTGGGACTTTGATGATGCATTGTCTAATCACTATCATTCGTATGTGCTTACAGATCCCCAGAAAACCTGTGCCTACCTTTCACAAAGAGACTTCCCCTTGATTTAGGAAAATGCCAGTACTTAAAACAACTGCCATCACAATGATTCATGGCCCCAATATTAAGCTTGACAACTTGCCGCAATAATATTTATTTTATAGCTATGTTTCAAAGACGAAACAGTCGGTTGCTTTTGGTAACGGAAACTGCTCGGCATGGGGGTGTTTGTGGCGCTAGGCGCTCAGGTCCGTTGTGTTGGCATTCCTTCCTCCCAAGTCATTTTATGATATTGTAAAAAACCTGAAGGAAAGAAAACCCTGTTTGTTCCAAGTTTCCCTAACAGCTCAACATGGTGGCGTGGGATTATGTTGGGGCTGGCTGCTTGATGACTGATAAGTGCCCTAATTGGTTCCCAAGGTGGATGTGGCAGTTCCTCTTGATTGTTTCAAAATCTGAAGAGTGTTGGCAAGTGTGTCTTTTTCTTGGGGAGGGACTGCTTTTTGCCCGCGATGTGTGTACAGTGTGAGAACTTGCCAGCCTATCTAGGAATTCAATCAAGTTTGTCAAGTATTTTCCCTCCAGCGGTGTTAAAGAAAAAGAGCTAATTCATACAGTAAGGGTCCCTCGCTAAGTAAACTTATGAGGGACATAAGGAAATTATAACAATGTCCAGGAAGTGAGTGGGCCTATCAGGAACCACAGGTTGAAATGTCACTTGCCTTAATGGAGCTTTCAGAAATTGGTCATAATCCAAAAGGTATTTCAATGAGGTGTGTGTTTAGTACATCTTTATCAGAAAATTACTAGATTTTTATTCAATATTTTCCATTGAAAGGTTGCAGAACTTAGTTTGCTCTCAAGGGCTTGGGGAATGTGTTGGATTCTTGTTTTCGGTCATATTTCAAGTACAGTTCACATGCTTTGCTTTAAAGCATTCTGTGTACCATATTGCACCAAACAACCCGCTTGACGGATGCGGTATTCCAAGCATGTCTGCTCTTCAAGCTCTGGCTGAAAATATGTTCACCAGCAGATTATTTGCCCACAAATTGTTGAAGGCCTGTGCTCTCCCTCTCTCGTCTGTCTTTCGGTAGTCCTTGGCCTGACTCACTTCTCTCTAAAGGCCTGCAAAATGTTCTGATAAGACTAATATAAAAAAAAAAACGGTTTCTCCATTTGTCAGATTTATAAATCATGCAAGTGCTTTGGTTTGTCAGCACAGCACTTTACTAAAGATGTGACTTGGATAAAGCAAACACGTGTCTCTGGCCTGTTGAAGAAAGGGTGCTGGGCGGAGTAATGCCGTCATTCGGGTTTCCATGTAGAAAACAATATAAAAAAAACATGCAAGGTGAGAATATGCATATGTCACCGCACCCTAGACACCACTTGTACACAAAAATCAGAGAGAGATATTGCATGAAAAATACATCTTACATTCTGTATTTATGTACTTATGTTTGTATGTTTGTTTCTGTATTTTTCTTCTGTGCTTTATGTTTGTCCATCTAATTTATGTGTTATTTTGTATTAAAATGTATAAACTTGTTAAGCAGGGGAAATTCTCTTTGAATCATCTACTTCAAGCTAGAAATGCTCTTCCAGAGTGGTGGCTTTCTATTGGCTGCCCACCTTAGCTTGAGCGAACGTGACCTGGGTTTGGACAATGTTTTCAACAAGACATAAAAAGTCAAACTTTTTATTCTACATATTCTGTTGATAATTGTGGTTGATTTTTAAATGTTTTACACTTATAATCATGTATGTTGCACCTTTAATAATAATAGTGGTCTCTGTAGCACGACCGTCTTGTATCTGCACCAGCTGTGCACTGTGAATTTAAATATTTTTACAAACTGTACGCCAATAATCCTAACTATTCTGACGAGGGCGTTAAAAAGCATTATATTTAGATTGCAACACAATGTTTAGTTATATTGTTGACAAGCTATTGATCTAGAACACAGACAACACACCAATAAATGATCGATATTATAACAAGCTACATCGCTCCAAATGCACTTTTTCCCCCCACAGATCCACGGGAATCCACGTGAGACGCTTGTGGGCTCAGGATCTAAAGCCAACTACAGGATGTATTAGTGACCACGGAGGGCCGAGAGAGTGAATGCATTGAGACTGGGTTATAGAGCTGGAGTCTACACAATACTTCCTACAAAATGGAGCGTAGAAGAAGAACGTGCCAAATATGAGTCACCGAGCTGCCTGGTCTGGCTCTCACCAGAACTCATCAGTTTTCCCCCCGGTGCCTTGGCCTGGACTGGATGTAAGTTGGAACCTGCAGTGCATACGGAGTAATGTCACCACAGAGAGCCCACATCTGGAGTGTGGTCTGGATGTCTGTTATTCACCTTGGAGGTGGGCCAGTCTGCTATGCCTTGTTTGGTGGTGACACCAGAATTCATTAAAAGCCATATAAAAAAAAGTATACTCAACACTGAATCAGAGCATCCATGTTTTTCCCTACTTTGGTCCGTTATCTCCTTCAGGGGACAGGAGGAGATCAATCTCTCTTTGGGGTTTCAAATCCAACATAGCCAGAGTTTTCGGTGTGTTTTTGTTGTATTGACTCAACCTATGAATTGATGGGTTTTAAATATGTGGGGGCACTGTCACCCATTCACCAAACCAGGAATACAGTGCGAGAGGATTATGAAGTAGTGGAGTGTTGTAAAGAGCTACACTCTCAGAGAGCCCATGAAATAACCAGGGCCAAACTTCAATCTGTGATCATCGGAGGATAACTGTCTCAGCTCTAAGCCGGGACAGCAGTCCCGGGCAACATGTAAACACTTATCAAGTGAACAAAGGATCATTGTACCACACTCTGGCCAGTGTGTTCTACAGCAGTGTCCCAATACTGCAACAAGAAATACACACAGAGAGAAAACGTAACTGTGTTCACTAAAAACTGTGTGGAATACTCTAGATAACGTAAATAAAGAGACAACATGGTTCTTATAAGCCCACCAACGCAGAGCGTGTGACATTTGTCATGAATGCCATATGAAAGTGAGGCATTGTGTCAGGGATTGCATGCTATACATGATCTGTGTCCCATCTGTTACCAAATAAATAACTCACTGCTACTTGACTAATAATGGCATGAGGAAACTAAATGTAATTCAGCTTGATGCCAATCATAATAGACATATTGTGAAACAAGATGCTACTTTCTATATATTGATATCATCAAAGTCATATCTTTGTCTAAAATTGTGGTTAGGAATATATTTATTATTTCATGGTGACTAGGTGATTGAAACGTCTTAAAAAAAAAAATGTCATAAGGTTGTGTATACTGCACTATTAAAGTTTGTTCAATGACCAGATACTAATTCAATCCTCAATTATTTTTAGATTGGCTTCCCATCCAGCTTGAACCTGAGGGAATTGCAATATAATGGCAGATATGTCTATTTCAGTTAAAAATAAAAGCACAAATCCTCCAAATGTCAAGGAAAATCAACAGTTTATTAAGATCAATCATCAATCCTCATTATCATCAATCATCTTGTGTTGATCGGACCGGTTCTTTTTGTGTAACCACACAATCCTCACTGAGTGATGAACAAAGTCTGGTGCTCACAATGCCCGATGGTTAATCTGAAACCTGTGGGATTTAGAGGGAAATGTTGCAGACAATTTATCACAACCAATGTTGATCAAAATTTGGAGTGCAACGATACAGATCAAACCTTCACAACTTTGTTGATAGCCCTTGACACGATTGTATGTGCATAGAACCTAGGAATGACTGGTTCATATTTCTAAATAAGCCAAAGTATCCCAGAGATAAATGGCAATGGATTTATTAAAACAGAGAAAGTAGAACAGCTGTTGATTCTAGAGAGTAATTTATATAGAAAGCATTACAACAATTCTCTCTTTTTTATACTTCGTTACGTTGAAAAAGTCAACCAAACCTGACTTCCCTGCTCATTGCCCCATACACCACATGTTTGCCTTATAGCAGACTTTAATAATCATATTCAACATAAATACAACATAAAATAATTCAGAATGTGTTTGGATAGTATTGGCATGCCAACCTTCCATTATAACAATAATTTATTTGAAACCACTCTGCTGATGACAGCAATGTGCCAATACCCATGACTAACTTACTTTTAAATGTTCATTATGAAAACCTGGCGTTCATTCAATACCACTCAATCTTGTTTACAGTTGAAGTGAAATTAATATGCTAATGTTATGCATTTGTAAATGTGAACGGATTCATTGTTTTTCTTAAATGGGGTTTGCAGTCTTGTCATGCCATAATTTCTCACACTATGCTTGATGGAGATCACAATTCCAAAATTTAATTTGTGACACTGTCAGGTCTGTGAACTTTATTTGATCTCTACAACTGTTTGTAGTACAACATCAGCCTTTTGGCAAAAACACCCTGTGACTTTGCCCAAAGGAAGAGCCCCAGACATGAACCAAAGCAGACATTTAGACTGAAAAATCGTCATTATTCATTCCAGAATTATCCCCTACCTCTGGAGCAGGGCTCGGATAATTAGGGCCATCAGTCCAAAACCAAACATGGAAGGAACGGTGTATATGCCGTGGAAAACACAACATTAGCTCAGTGTCCTCATAAATGTTTGCATGATAACTAATGATTATCTGTAATCACCAGAGGTGGGAGACGTTCCAGTCTGCTCTCTCTCTCTCTGCTATTGAATCAAGTGAATGGCTCATGCAGTGAGGCTCACCTGGGATGCAGACAAACAACTCTGTCTTGCGTATTGTTTTGGACATGAAAATGTGCTGCTTAACTGCTGTCAGTTAGCATTGGTTCTAAACACTGACACTAAACAGTGGAGGAAAACATATCAATGATCTTATTGACTGGGGCTCCTTGGGGCCCCCTTGAATAATTCCTTGTCCTCGCTTGACACCAAAGGCTTACTAAATATCTTCTGCTCGGGTTTAATCGCTTGCATGTGAGGACAGAACATTTGATGTATGGTATGATGTAGCAATCTTGCACACCATTCATGAGACTTATACCTGTTTTGGCATTTTGTTTTGGTGTTGCAGCATGTCTGGAGTCTTGCACGGAAACATCATTCCCCAGGAAAAATTCTTCATGACTTCATTTAAACCTCTTTCGGACTTCAGCTCTGTCTCCCAATTAAAAGCAGCATAGCTCTGGACCTCATCCCGTGAAAGGAAGTCAGCGTGGGGGAATTGAATATGAATGGTGAATGTCAGAAAAATGAAGAATTCTGTGTATCTTGGACTGTGGTAAGGCACTATTTGTGTGCATGTAACCAGCCACGTCACTCAGTTCTAGGTCTGAAAAATAATTACTTTGGTCACAACTTCTGCCAGGTGAAACGAACTCCAGCCCAGCACTTTTTTTTTAATCACAGACATTTGCCCCATGACAGCATAGAAAAATGGCCCAGGACAGCCATGTGAACAAGGTGTTTCTACGAATAAGCTACACATGGTTTCCATGCTGCCCAACATGGATGAAGACCCTGTCATTGGTAGGCCTCAAGACACAAGGGTAAGGCTCCTTTAGACACAAAATCTGGGAGATTGATTACAGTTACAGTAAGAATACATTTAATCGATAATTAATCAGTGGACATTTGCTTAAACTCCAATTTAAGTTGTTTCTTTGATTTGAAAAATATAATGAAATTATTGGCTGTTATTACCTTGCGAGGATGAAACCTCCTAGCCTAATGCAGACTCCTGGGTATCATTAGAAGTATCACCTCATATATTTTTCTTGTGTGCTTTATGCTTCTACAGCATGTTGAATCCCCACTTTGGAAAGTTTCCTAAAGGTGGAATTCTGTCTATGAACAGAATGTTGACGCGGATCCAACAGCACACACAGGTACCTACGCTGCGGTCTCTCTGCGCTCGTGAAGCGGCAACAGAATAAGCCAGATGTCTTAAAAAATGCACAGCATGGATAGTCAGTACCAATGATGCACATGTTTGCTGCATCTTTCAACACATGTGATGCTGAGGTCACTCAGCAGGGGGAGAGGAGGACCAGACCAGGCAGGTGAATGTCGGCCATGGTTTGTGATCTCCCTTCCGTGACCCAGGCCAGATGGTCCTACCGCACCTTCCTGCTGGCGGCATCTTGACCGTTGACCCTGGCCCTGAACACTAAAGCAGACTATTTTTTTTCTTCCTGCCGTTTTATCATGATGTCATCGCCCTGTGATGCGGACACTTGTCTCAGTGCTTGCGCTATAGAACGGGGTTTCACAACAGCCTCTCTCCAGGCTCGGTGCACCTTCAGACTTTAATGTCGACCCCTGGGGGCCGAGCTGTGACTGGCGGTTGCTGTGTTTCATTTTCTAAGGAATGAGCCGTAAAAAAGATTATTGCTCTCCGCTTCACAGTCAACCGGGTCGGAAAAGGGGAGCCATGGAAAACAGGTAATTGTCGGAAAAAATGCTTTCGCTTTTTTTCTGGCCCTGTGTTAATGCTAAAAGATAAGCCCTTATTGTGTCCATGCAAATGTTTGCCAGACAGTCCAATTCCTTCTGGATGTAAGGGGAACTGCGTGTGTGTGTGAGAGAGACGGAGAGGGAGACAGAGAGAGACAGAGAGAGTGGGAAAGAGAGAGAGAGAGAAAGTTGGGGGTGGTGGGGTAGGCTGTCCCTCTCCTCCCCCTCCCCACCCCCCCCCCCCCCCCCCCCTCCCCTTCACTCCCTGTCTCGCGCTATACACTCAATCTGTCGGTCTGCTTGTCTGTCTGTCTATCTCGTCCTGTCTGTTGCTCCATGCTGGCAGCAGCATCTGCACTGTTGGCAGGAGTGACCAGAATAAAAACAGCAACACCAGACATCGGGGAGGGAAAAAGGCAACGTGATCCATTGAACGCTAGACTTTGCCCTATCCTAATTACGTCGTGTCCTGTATCTTTTTTTTCTCTCTTTTCCTTTTTTTGCCCACTCTCCAAGACTTTGTGCTATCGTGGTAGCAAGATAGAGGAGCATAAAACGTGCATATCCAGGAGAGTGTTGCCGTATTGTGGAGCGAGATGGCTAACAGAGAGGTTCTGCTGTTCTTCTGTGGACTCTTCCTCGTTGCTGTGATTCAACCATCACTCCAAGGAGGTTAGTGTGACTCTCTCTTCTCACCGATGAGCTGAGGCATGACCTCTGCTTGTCATCAATCACAGCAGGCTTTCAACAGGTGCTTTCCTCCGACCAAGTCTCCCTTCAGCCACATGTTCAGCCCGTTTGAGGTGTTCATGAACTCAATGTTATTGTAATGTCTGCTTAATATCCTGCATACTATGAGATGATTTAATTGCCCTGCCATGATATGTTTGTTTGTATCTTAACCGTCTTCAAATATTAATGCTTCATTAAGATATTGGAATGCATATATTTCTAATGTAATGTATGTATTGAAAGTTCTATTTTATCATTTAAATGTTAAACATAACGTTGGGCACGTCATTTAAATGAATTGTAGATTATTGTAATAATATTGATTTTAAAATATCTGTCCAGCAAACAAATAATCTGGAGGAGGTCTGGGTTTCAATTTCTTTGGTTTATTGTTGCAGTGCATGTGTGTATGCAAGTCAATTAAAGACAGAGTATCCTCTCTAAACCTCGGTCAATGAGTCAAAGAATACCAGTGTTACCAATTTATTGAAGTTATTTAAAGATCCAAATATTCCCACTCAAGATGACATCCTGTTTATTCACACTGCACATGCAACTAATCACTTTCACTATAATTAGAAGCACAAACGTTATTTGATGCAAATGTACTCGTGGTTCTGACATTTGTTTGTTGGGATTCAAGTTCTTTTCTCCAAGTTTTTGTACTTGTCACATACCCATAAAGATGATTTCGTTTGGAAGAGACTATTTTTCAACTCCATAATGAGCATTGTCAAATCTCATAACATGTCCTCTTAAAGGCACATTGGTGCGCTTTAGTGACACAGCCAGGTTGTCCATGCATCCTGTGTAGTAGGCTGTATTGTAGTCATCCTATACTTTCATGTTGTTTCCTTTTCTCAAAGCGTGTATTGCCTCCGATACAAATATTTATATTGGGGAGAGCACATCCAGAGTTGGTAATAAACACCAATCACTGTTAATGGGGAAAACATCACACACACACACACACACACACACACACACACACACACTGGTGTCTGGTAGGCACCAGGCCATGTTGTTACAACTTAGGGTGTATTCTTCAGTGTGTTTGAGACAGCATCTGCTTCTGCAGCTGTCCAGACGTTGCTCCCAGATAACCCTAACGAGACTACATCCACTGGGCAGCCGCATAGATCTGAATGTGAGTGAGTGAGTGAGTGAGTGAGTGAGTGAGTGAGTGAGTGAGTGAGTGAGTGAGTGAGTGAGTGAGTGTGTGTGTGTGTGTGTGTGTGTGTGTGTGTGTGTGTGTGTGTGTGTGTGTGAATAAATGTCAAATTATATTACTACGCCTGGGTTTCACATTGTTTGCAGGATAATTTAGCACAGGTTACTTGAAGCAGCAATATTTTTGGAATTTGACTGATTTAATATCAAGCAAAGGGCATGGATACAGCTGGTCTGTTTCAGAGAGAGAGAGAGAGAGAGAGAGAGAGAGAGACAGAGAGAGAGAGAGAGAGAGCGAGAGAGAGAGAGAGAGAGAGAGAGAGAGAGAGTTGCATTGTTTTTTTCCCCTCTCTGCCCTCTTGCTCCCCCACTCCTCTTCGTCCTGTGAATCTTTCACTCTCTCTCTCACGTCTGGCTGTTTGAATGTTTTGTTTCTTAGCCAACATTCACTTTCTTACTTAGCTCCACTATTGAAACATGTGTTCAGGCTCTGGGTTTGGTTTAGGGCACTGCAAGACACTTATTTTAGCTTTGTTTATTTGCACTAAAAGTTATACATCCTAGTCCAATACTTATTATGGTTTCCAAGCAGTCCATCAAAGCTTTCCAATGGGGATGATAACATAAAATTTCCTATTAAAAAAAAAGCATTTACAATCTTTTGTATATTTCCACTCTTGATACTCTTGTTTGGTTTGTACTGATTAAAAGTGTCAGTATTAGATTGGTTATTGGGACCACCATGTAAAGACACTAAGACACTAACATATAGTGCTGAATAGTACTCAATACAGTGCTGAATAGTACTCATTTAACACAGATAAAAAATCCCGCCGGGATTATTTATGATCTGAGATACTGCAGTACTTTTACCATAGCTGCTGCTCTGTTGTGGTTATAGTACACTACACCTTTTCCTTCACACATACATGAATGTTGACATTAATCTGTAGACAAAATTCTGAAAATATTCAGGTGCGTTATGGTGTAACTTCTTACATGTATAAGGGTAAAATGAGAAAAAAAATGTGTTTCATGTAAACATATATATAACATATACATATATATTTGTGCACACTTTGCTAAGAGATTTACTGCTTGACCTCTGGTAGAAGGGTCACTTATGAACATGCAGCACTAGCCACATAAACATGCAAAAACCCCTCTTTCAGTTGAACCTCTTTTATTTTCGATGCAAATCACTCAATATATATTTACCAAGGATTATGAGGCTGCGAGTGGCTGTTTTTTGGTTCATATTATGAGTTATGATCCAAGAGGAAAGGAGGAAAGGAACTATCTGCAAAGTAGTTTAATGATAAATTTGAGTCCTGTCATAAGTGTGTTTGCTGCTATCTCTGTCTTCAGGAGTTACATTCCACTTGCACTCTGAATGCACACCGCATCTGCACAATGGATCGAAGGAATTGTATATGATTCTGATCAAGATGAATAGACCGTGAGGGCGTGTATCTATAGCTCTGATTAACTCTTCTTGGGAATTACTTTCTATGCCCTTAACAGGAAAAGTATGCGGCTTTATGATGTTTATGCGATTCATGACACTCAGCAATGTGCAGACGCTATTTTAAATGGAAAGCAGCTTCTGTCTAGCCTTCATCCCCTATTGGACCTCGCAGTGCAAAAATATATACCAACAATAGGTTGATTTAGCAGTGCAGTCTCTTTAAAACACCTTTGGAACCTTAATTATTATTCTTTTTTTAAATCCTCCAGACATCACCAAAAGCCATAGTGCATTCATTTGTACGATGCCTTTATGAGTGACAGTTAAAATGGACTGTTGTAAATGTGCAAGCCAGTTTCTCAACCAGTGTTGGACCGTGCTTTGCGCCGGGACTTCAGAAGGAATTTAACACATTAATCCTCCCCAGTGGTGACTCGCCCCTGGCTGCAGTTGAAGGTAAATGAAATCACTGCAGATCAGATGGCATGCCCTGGCAGCCAGGCAACCAAGTCTAGCGATGAACTGGACCACCGCTGTATGCTCAATTTGATAATCAGTTGGTGATCTAGCAACATGCTAGCTGCCTGTTCCTCTGAGCTTAATTGGTGGCGTGTGTTGGATTCACAGCCGGCTGCATTTAAAGAGACCTTTTCCTAAGGTGGCTGGCCAAATTAGCCTGCTAAACTGAGTCAAACACACACGGCATCTCCTGGCTCAGTGGCACTAAAGAGCTACTTAGTACGCCATTGAGGAATTAATAGTGTGGTCTGAGGAGAACCCAGACACTCTGTAATTGAGTGTACAGGCTTTGAACATTGCATCCAAAGATGCTCTTTTAGTTAATTACGGTGCATTAGTTGAAAGTAGTTCACTAAATGAAGGTTTTTCAAAGTAAGACTGCTGTGTGAATGTGTGCGAAACAGAAAATGAGTTTTTGCTTCAAAGTTCTTTACTAGAATTGAACATAAAAAGGGTGTTTGCTCTGGCATTATATGCATCATAAACAAGAAAGCCACTTCAGAATATAAAGGCAGTCAAACCATCTATATAAACTAACATTCGTTTAGTCTGTTTCCTTTAATGTGTTTGTGGAAACTGGATGGAGTTCGGGAAAAGATTATGTTGAATTGAAACAGGCCTCCAGCTGAAGCTTTGTGATGGTACACTACACACATTATAGGTCTATGCCTACTAGCTGTACAGCACAGCCGGTCTGTGATCTACTTTAAACAAGCTATGATGAGTTATCAAACAAAATGTTTTCATTAAAATAATGTATGTGTGTTGTGTTGTGCTCCATAATCCTAAATGTATATACAGGATGGTCAAAACTTTGGTTGTTGGCATGTGTTTTCATATTGCTGTGGTTGAGGCTATAGGCATTATGTCTCTGCATATTTTTGAGCGTTGAACAAAAAAACACATTAACTCACGACTCATTGATTCATGTCATTCTCCGGCCACATAAATCACCAGAGTGCCAGGTATAAATGCATTCAGCTTGTTGCTTTCCTTGACTCGAAGCCGTATGGTATTGGTGTTCTAGCCACTCCAACAAAAAAAACCAACTGTAAAATAGTTGTCAAAACCTATTGAGAATCTTTTCATTTGCAAAAATAGTCCTTAAACGTTTTTTTGTTGGTTTTATTAAAGTCATAAAGCATTGTTAGGAACCCAAATCTTATCCAGCTTTTTGGGACAGATTAATTACACACAAACAATCAGTCTCAGGTGGTCTGCTTTTATATGAGGAACATGTGGAGAGAGGTCATGCCATTGCTCTTCTAAAAATAAGCAATGGGGAAACACACAAAAGCAAATAGTTGTGTCTCTTTCTCGGTATTGGTGGTTTCCACATGACTTATCGGGAAGGAAATAAAAGCAACATTTTAATAAAAATATTAAAATACAGATTTTAACACTAAGCACATTAAGAGATGTTGGTCTTGGATAACACGTGTATGTGTTTCTGGCATTTATTTAGCAATACTAGCGTTGTGATTGGTTTTGTTTGATAAACCATTAGAGCAAGACCCTTTGGTATAGTGTGTGTAAACATGCCGATGAACCGTAGCCTGGCTTGCATGGCTGATTTGTTCCAGTTCACTCCACACTTCTGTCTGGAACTAATCTTTATCTTAAAACATCTGATAACACACAATAAATTATTAGGGCCAATAGTCTGATTTATGATCTATGTGCATTATGAATTAATACCAGAGGCAGTAACGGGAAACTCAGTTATGGAATAATCCAGATTCCATATATTTTTTTATGGGTGTGGCCTGCAGTCTGATCCAATAGGCCCATGTGTCTAGATGGAGACCATTCCTTTTACTAGCGTGCAATGGTTTCTCTCGGCTCCATCTTGGCTTATCATATAGTGTAAAATGTTTGTTGTGCTCAGTGTGAACTACTACCCATGGGAGGAATTCACAGCTGTTACACATCCTTTTCTGGTGTTGCTGTTTCAAAGGCATGTCTTCCCTAAGCCCATACAGCTCGGCTGTCAACCCCGAAAAGAACGGCCGCAGAAAAACCCACTCTTGGGGTTTCAATGGAACATTGCATCGAATCAAAATACCAAGTATTGCGTCTCTTTAAAATAGTGCCGTCTGCGTGTCCGGCTGTGTTTTGCCTTTGGACAGATGCTTTGCTCCACAGACTGGGGCTCCAGCACCCCAGCCTAGGCCCGGTTCTGGGGGAAGGATGAGGATGGGGTGGGGGGTAGAGAATCTAACCAGCAAATAGACTGAATTATTTTCAAATCGACTTCCTTAGACATAAATTACCTCTTCCTGGAAAGCAAAGAGAGGGGACAGGACGGCGGATAGAGCGGCAGCTGTGACATATCTCATCACAGTCTGCCTGACTACGGTCTTACACAGGCTGTGCAGATAAAGACTGTTCGGTCACAAGAGAACGGAGCCTCCTGTTCCCCTTCATACAATAACGCTGCATTTGCTGCGCACTTGTTTTTGGTTACGGAACCATTTCCACTGTCCAGTTGATGGTTAAGGAGAGTATTTAAATTAGATGGGTGCGGTTGAGAGCTGTCATTTTGAAATCAAGCAATACATAAAGCGAATGCTGGTCCTAGGTTTTTAGGAGCAGCTATCAGATCTGGGCACCATGAAGACGGTTGTGTCATTGGAGGTCGCTCTCGGAGATTGAGAGGAGACTATGTGTGTGGTCTTTAAGGCTAACCGCAGCATCATCGAGCTTCTTCTGTAAACGTTTTGTGCAAACTTTTGGTCATGAATCATGTCATGAATAATTTGGTAAAATAAACCAACACCCAGTGTGCACGATCGTGAAATTGCCACATTAGTGAGTCACATTGTTTGCAACTACACCCTTTTAAGTCACCTCATCATCTCGGTCATGAGTTTGGTAGGATTGACCACAAAGCAAGGGTCTGGTGAGTGGTTTGTTGTCTCACAGCCAGGCAAAGGTCATACTTGTGGGCTAAGAAAGATTTCCATGAAACAACGTAAGACCACACAGCAATTCAATGAATGCTTTGTTTTGTACTTCATGGGTCATAAATATGTGAGTGGTGGTCTCTGCTGTTGACGTTGCTCTCTGGTTAAATGGTGCAATCAAGAATCAATGACAGATGAACAGGCAATCATTGTGAAGAATCGTCAATTCTTGGGACAAACTGTAGGTTACAACCTATTTGTCATTGTTTATTGGACATAACAATTAAATAGGGGATATGTCCATTGCTGAGTATTTATCTATTGGCATACAATTCATTCATTTGAAAGCAATTATCAATCTTTCGTGTTAATTCATTCAACCTCTGTTCTATTTATTTTTTTTACTACAAACTACAAAACTGACTTACGTACCTACTAAAATCAGGTCATAATCAGTCCAAAAAATAGCATAGAAATGCAGAAACATGGCATGCCCATTACTGATGGGGACGACTATAAAGAGACCAGGTCAGGCCATTTCAAAGTGAACCGAATGCCCTGTGCCCTGTTGCCCTGCTGAAGTGCAGTATGCAATGAGATTGGATTGCGACCAGGGGGAAACCACAACACACTATGGCTCCCCCTTTCTCCACTGCTTTCAATGCCCAGACAGGAAATCCTCCTTTTGATTGCTAAGGAGCACAATGAGCACAGTTAATAACAATCCCTCCACCTTGGTAGACCCCTACCAACACCTGAGAGTCCTTCCAATGAAATGGAAATACAAAATGCTGTTCGCTCAGCAATGGAATTAATGGAAATTGATCACTCATCTGTCCAACCGTTTGATTACATTTGTTCTTTCTTTGGCATTCCTGTACCTCGCTGGAGTTCTCTACAATCAGAACTCAAGGTCATCCTGAAGGAACCCAGCGTCTGTCCAGCTCCCTCACTGTTCTGATTAGCTGCTTAGAACCCCCCCCCCCCTCATCTGTCAATGGGTTCTTAGAACCCCCCCCCCCGCCTCATCTGTCAATGGGTTCTTACATGAGGTCATTTGTTTTCAACAAGATGGCTGCCATGCTTCTTCAAATAAACTGTCATTCAACCTCCCTTTCTTAACACTCCCCGTCCAGAATAGCGTGTTATAAAAAGCATGTATAATAAAACAAGCCGTGTTACAGAATCTATTCCACAGACTATTATAAATCGTTTTTGGCCAACAACTTGTAGGTTTCTATGGAAAATAAAACCCCCTTATTTGAATCAGAAGTTATTACAACTGCACCACCGAAGCTTACCTCAATCAGAACAATCTCTTAAAACCTTTAAACAAAACTTAAATGTAACTAAAGTCACTTCTAACCTCAAAGTTATATTAACTTTCCACCCAAACCACACATCAGCAAAGCTTGCACACTTTGCTCATTCCATTTGTTCATGAGCCAATGTCACCCACCACCCTTTTTGTTCTCAACCTTCATCCAAATACACTCTTTCACACCAGACTGGTTCCCTGCATTGATTGGCCCGGACGATGAACACATTGTAGAAAATATGTTGTGTGTATCAGTGTGTGATTGTTTATAAGTACATTATTTAAATGCACTCTCATTCAAGCAACACTTCCATCAATGTGGATACATACATTAACATCCGCTCATTCAAACAACCCCAAATAAGATGTGGACCAGACAGTAATGCCTAGATATGTCCATCCCCAGGTGCCCAGACACTTGGAGTGAACGCCAGAGCTGATAATGTTGACATACACTAATAAACACTTTGCTGGAACGCTGGAGCAGATAATGTAGACATACACTAATACACACACAGGGCTTAGACATGTGGCTGAAATTAATTGGCCTGCCTACACATGTAGGAGTCATTAAACATAATCATTGTGGTTCTACAGTCCCCCGTCCTCTTCATCGTGTGGTGGATTCAATGATCCAAACCATGTTTTTGCCTTCAAAATATTAAACTTCACAATTACAGCTGAGTTCAGGCCCCCTTGGATTTAATTGTTCAACGTCCCAGAACCACTAGAGCAGTTGTGTTTTTTTATAATCCTTGAACTTAATTGTTTTGCTATTGTTCCTTTGGTTCCACGGGGCCACCATGGATGTCATCCAGGACAGCCATCTCAGGAGTTCCCCTGGGCCAGGTCCAGAACTCAGACAGGGCCCTGGGGGAGGCGTTGGGGGCTTGGGGGGGGAGCCACAATGCTGAGGTTCATAGGAGGAGGGCTTCCAAATGCAATACCTCATCACAATGAAAACAATTGGGATTTTTGTTCTCTCTCTCTCTCTTTCTCTCTCTCTCTCTCTCTCTCTCTCTCTCTCTCTCTCTCTCTCTCTCTCTCTCTCTCTCTCTCTCTCTCTTAATCAGGCCCATGAAGACATTGTGTTTGCCTTGATCCACGCAGGAGATGTTGTGTCCACATTGTTTCAATGTGTGCGCCATGAAAGACCTGACCCTGGGCAATGCTTTACGCCAAGGACAGAATTTCGGTTGGCTGTCTGGGTCACCGATGATGAAATGGGCTTGGGGGGAATGTTTTCCCTTATAGAGTGACTACTTGAGGAACAATGGCAGTGATTGGAATGATTAAAGTGTCTCGATTTGAGAGAGTGGTGCAGGTGTTGTGCGTGATGTCATTCGTCATTGTCCTCCGTGTGCTGTGTGTTCCAGGTGTGTTTGTGCCTGCTGGTGCAGGGGTTGGACCAGGTGGAGTTGGACCAGGTGGAGTTGGACCAGGTGGAGTAGGCCCAGGTGGTGCAGGACCAGGAGCGGCCCTCTTTCCAGGTACCCACGTCCTCTTCCATCTGGACAGGTCTCAGCAGACAAAGATGGTGCCAGATTAAATACAATTTGTTTGTGTTTTTTAAGTATTATTATAGTTCAATTGAAGTAAATTACGGACAGTACATTTTACACTATAGAAGGGTATGAATCACAGGATAATAGACACGCACAGCACAGTAATATTGATGTTGTGTGTGTGTGCGTGTCTATGTGTCTTATCTATCAGTTAATCTAGATGACTTCATGTAGCTCAGAATGTTTTAATTAAAAGGGTCTGGCCGTGTATCACAAAATGACATAAGACAACATGCACATCCCCTGAGTCTTGTTTTGTGTCAATCACCGACCAATTATAGTGGTTGTCTGCCTGAATGTACATATTGTCGCCTCCCACATGGCGTCAAGGTTGCTAGTGGTGAACTTTAAACTACCTACAGCTGTCTAGCCATTTCATGTTCTGGGGTGCAAAGGTAAAGGGCCGTGTGTAAGAGTTTAAGATGATCTAACTCGGTCCCTTCCGTCTCCTTTCTGATCAATACAAAAACATGGCTTTGAACCTTACTCGGCATCCTGCTTGCTTAGTCCACTAATATTCAGCACAAAGCTCCAGTAATGGGCCCCAACAGTGACAACTGCTTATTCTAAGTTGTTTTCTGGACATGTATTCCATGTGCTGAGATTTTCCACTTTTTCTCAAACCGGACAACGTTGAAAAGGACCACACTGACTACTGATCAAACTCAGTTTGATTACTACCAATCCAACTGGCCTAACACCTATCACTCATGACACTTCACACCTTCACACGTAACATTACCCAGGTGTTACCCATTAAGCTACCCATTAGACATTCAATGTTTTTTATGATAGAAAATACCTCCCTGACACTAACACTCAACAATTTACCCACACAACGGGTTTTGGCAGCAGTTCATTTCACATCCTCTGTGAAACAGCCTACCCTGAACTGGTAAAAAGAAAATGCGTATGATCTCTAACCCTTGTTGTCACTGTTATCTTTACAAGGTGCTGGGAGAGTACCTGCAGGCTACAAGCCGGCTAAAGCAGCGGGTAAGTCAAAGATGTTCTGGAAAGAGTTTGATGGATTATATGAAGTCTGGCTAGTTCATGAACCAGCAGGTCTTCCAGTCTGTTCACCAGGAGCCTGCACTTTGAATTACTTGGCCGGGTTTTACAGATTTTTTAGCTTCCAAACGAAAAACAAATATCCCTTGAAGGAAAAACAAAACATGACAGCAACAAAACATTGCCTCATTGTTTGTATTTACAACCCTCATATTCGAACAGTAATTATCTTTTTTTTCACTTAATGGGTGGTCTATGTTTCATGCTCTGGGCCATCGTGGCTTCCAGAGCTCTTTCCAGTAGTCCCAGATACCATTGTCTACTCTAATGGACATCAAGTGGCTCTAAAGCCAGACCTCGTGCGGCACACCCACAGAGAGCAGATACCGGGGCTGTGTGCTCTGTGTGGGTGTAAGAGGCTACTCTTATCTCCTCTCTGCGTTATCACACATTCAAGGCAGAATCCCAACACACATGCTGTACTGAGACTCTGGCAGCGCTCCCAGTGTGCTCTCCTTGTTCCTCACGCCTCAATGATGGAATCGCACCTTCATTGGCCGTTCTGCGGCCTGGTCTCTATTGTACTTAGAGCGCGTCCCTATGGCTAGAAGTACAACATTGATTCAAGAATTCAATGAAAATATCAACACTCAACAGCAATTGATTAGCGATGAGGTGGATGTTGATAGTAGCAGTGATGTTGATGATGATGATGAGGATGATGATGATGATGATATTCACAAATTCTTCTCTGTTTGACCCCCAGCTGGAGGTTATGGAGGGGGTCGAGGTATAGGTCCGGGTGGGTTTCTTCCCGGTGGTCTTGGAACAGGTGGCTTGGGCACTGGAGGACTGGGAGCAGGTAGGCTACAACTACATTCACTGTTCAGACACGTTTTTTCTTCAGGCTTGTAGTTCTGCTCAAACCATTGCCAAAATCCCTTAAACATTGTAAAGTGTTGTTATTATCATCACATGTAGCATGGGCTGGATGTAATTATCACCCAAGTGAGTTTCTTAATCTTTGTCTCAACAGGAGCCGGTGGAAAGGGTCCCAAACCAGGTTAGATCAATACTTTCCATTGTATTATATTTGTATATATTTATATACAAATATATATTTATATACAAGTATATATTTGTTCATACTTCAAAATTTGTCTGTCAATATTGTGTGTTTTGTGTGTGTCCATTATGCTGCTGTAATAAAATGAACACATTTGCAGGTAGTTTAAAAAAGGTTTAACATGGCAAGTCCTTTGCCGTAGAGGGGTGCCACCCCTGTACAACATTGTGAAGTGTGTAATGTACAAGATACTAATAGGAAGGGGTGCCAACATTGTATCACTTCCTCCTCCCTGCTGTTGACGCCCAGACTTTTCGAGCCTGTTCTACTTCACCTCTTTATCAAAGGAAGTGACGATTTTCAGAGGGTTCGCTTCCATCAACGCCTGACAAAACAGCGGTACCAGCACACTGATTGATGTTATTTTAAAGTCAAGCCCTCGCAATATCTGGAAACCTCCTTGTTGAAATGTGCCTTTGCCCACTTTTGTTAGACATGGTACTGTAAATATTTTCCTTAGTGTAAACCGTGTTAGTGCCTCAGAAAGGTTTTTGCGTTAATTTAATTTCCATAAACTGTGCTGATTTCAATCTGGGCCTACCCTGTACATGCTTGGAAATATAAGGTGCGCCCAAACTAAGAACCTATAGTCCTGATAAGACCCGGGGTGGAGCACAGGAGGACTTCTGGAGGGCTTCCTTCTTTCACTAAGTCATAGAGTTCCAAGGGACCTGAATGGTAAAAATGACCTAATATCAGATGTGAGCAGGAAGTTGACTTTGGCCGGGGTCGGCAGGAGCATTTTCTAGGAAGTAATGCCCTGGCTCTTGTACATACCTTCCATTGCCAGGCCTCACTTGCAAAAATGAGATTAGAAAGTAGAAAGAAAACAGTCTGTTGGAGGCGACTGCCTCCCTGAGCGAGTTGGAGCAATGTGGGGAGCACTGTATGAAAAAAGAGGCCTATAGCAAGATCATCTAAACACAGAAGAAAGTGAAAGATCTAACAACTGGCCGGGTGAGCCTCTGAGGGTCAGCCACAGGCCTCCACCCAGAGACCAGCAGTCACAGAGGGGTTGTAACCTGTTCCCAGCTGCTGTTCAATTTATTGAGCCATTTATCTGGAATGACCATGAAAAAGTGACTTAAAATTACAGGTTTTGTATCAATCAACCGCCTAGTCTTTAAATCATTCCAGATTCCAGAAGTTGCAGGGATTGGAAAATATTTCTTTTTTTGTCTGTATGAAGATTCAATTAGATACCTCCCTTTACTCTAAGCCACCAAGAGCGGATTCATTATTTTGAGCATTCCTATCTAAGTTTATGATTGTTTAGCTAACAATCTTCACCGAATGAATGTTGACCCAGGTTATAAACCATAGGCAGCTTTTTTTTATGCCAGAGAGATACTTTAAGTATTAGAATTTATACAAAAAAATCTGCCTTGAGCAAGCACACACACTAACCATTAAATTGTTCCCCAGAAGATGAAGAAAAATGCAGTTGCATTCCACAGATGTACACCTTGGCTAAAGAGTAGCATCCTTTAACTGCAGATGTTGAAACGTGCTGTAACCGCTATAAATTTTAGCACAGCTAAAGCCAGGTCTAGCAAATGCTGCTGTAATTGTGAATTCTGTTGAAATCCGGATTGTTAAAATACTGCGACTTCGAAAGGCAATTTCTGACTTGTTAACAGCTGTGAGATGCTGGCCTTCTTCTCTTGTGCATTATTTGAAGCAGCGACAAATTGAATTCCCAGACACCTTTTTATTGCCAAACCAGGCAATTTCAGAATACCCTCTTGTTGTAAATTATTGGCATAAAGACCATTTAACCTGAAACATGGATTTAATACTTTATTTGATGTGGCTGAAGGAGGAGAAGGACTATGTAGCATCATCATGTATGACGACTCAATTTAGTAGGCACCTCAAGAAAAAATATGAAAGAAGGAAAAACTAAGTATTGTATTGCGCCTTGGTCTAATAGTAACTATACATTACTAACCCACGTAAACAAGTAAAATACAAATAATGGGAGTGAAAGAATTCTAATTACTTATTTCCTCCATTTAAGAGGTAGGCAGTCACACACACTTTCTGCACATTAAACAATTGAACACTGCTCAGTTGAATTGTGCCCTAAAGATTACTTTTATTATGCATTTCAATAGGCACTATAATTCCAAGGATTTGTCAAACTTTGTAAACACCTTAATTCCAGCAGCTGGCAGTACTGACAATCTACCCTGACCCAGTAAATACCTGTTACATCACCAAGGTTCGGAGACTCTGTGACCATATCCTTTTAATTATCAAACACCACATATTGCATGTGAGTCTGTGTGCATGTGCGCAGGGTCTTTCTAGAAGGCACCGCTCACCGAGACGCCTCAGGATTCCTCTTGGTCCCTCTGGTTTATATCAGAGCCTCACTTTAAAGCAGCTGTGCATGTTCTCGTCGGGTGGGCTCCTTGTCCTCAACAGGAAGAGGAAGAGGCATGAAGCCAATGGAAACAAGGTACACGAAAGTGCCAAAGTTAAATGAGATGTTAAAGAGGAAGGAGAGTAGATAGAAGGGAGACAATCCATCCTTCACTAGATCCAACACACACACACACACACACACACACACACACACACACACACACACTCACACGCACATGTACTGCAAACACATAGTGGGGTATTGGGTAACTGAGGGGGTAGAAGCAGAGCAGAATAGAGGAATGACACGAGGATTTGAGGGGGAGAAAGGGGCAGATGCAGGTGTACAGCGAGTACTTGCATTAACAGTCTTTTGGTGCACATATGCTCTGCATTATCGCCGCTCAGACCTGTCATCAGAGCCGTCATGGCCTAGAAGGCCTGTGCATTTGTGGGACAGTGCACATACACTGTATATGTGTATGAAAATATTTAACGTCCATTGTGCATTTGTGACTTGGAGCCTATGTTATTGACACTACAAGCAAACTGATTTACCGTCATATTTACACTCATATACACAAAGATCTCAATCTTTAATCTTTGAGTATATACATTGCAGCAAATCTATTTTGACTTAACCTTGATATTCTCTCTTCCTTTTTTGACTTTGCCAAGAGTCTCTGAGTAAAAACCTCGGACAAAAACGCCAGCAGTGCAATAAACGAACACGCGCCGTTTAGCATCGCCAATGACGTGGTTCATGATGATAATTTAGGTCAAGAAAAGCGAGTCAACAGTCATTAACTGTCATCCACTGATCCAATGAAACCCCAGGGTTTTGATTTCCTTCTTTGTTGTCTTTAACCTAACTTCAGAATTCACCAGAATTAGTCAAACACAACATAACACACATACTGCCTCTGTAAGTCTTTTTTTTCATTTTCTTTTTTTCTGGTGACCAGCTTTCCCGCCAATGTCTGTTTTTCTTTCCAATGTTTTTCCCGATGTCTCTGCGGGGGGCAGTACCACTCTGCGGTCAGCCAGGGGGGTTGGAGCGTGGTGCATTCATCCGTCCATCTGGCAGCAGCACACCCTGTGTTGTTTAGAAATGACGCTGCTCTGATTTCCCAAAGCTTTCATTAAGAAAAATCATGGTATCACAGGAGGCTGGAAACCAGTCCCAAGTGGCTGAATCAAGCTGAATCCAAAAGGCCTGCTTGTTCAAAAGAGGCTTCTTTCTTCGTCTATATTTACAGTAGATAATTACGTTTGTAGTCTGTCATCTGCAGAAACTGCTACATTACGGTACCGTTGTGCAGCTGTATGGAAAGGCACAGCCAATCCCACATTGGGAGGTTGAAGTTGTTAAACTCAAATCTATCAATGGTAATGCCAGGAAGAAAATCTGGATATTTGGGGTTGAAAGGCCATCAGGTCTGTGGGATTACTTTTTAAATACACTGGTAGTAATGCCCTTGTTTAATGTATATTTAATTAACTACCAAAACACCAAGCCTTGCTTATTTCTAACCATGAGGTTGGCATCCATGTGTTATGTTAAGAGGCTTCAGATAGCTGTGCCATCTGATTTACTGCACCACAATCATTAAGGAACTCAGAAAATGCTTTTAGGGCTTACTCAGTGAACCCTTGCTGCATGTTGACGGGCCAATTCGGAAGTGAGCCGACCTGTCTATTGCAACCCTGACAAGTCAAGAAAGAATGCGATGGATATGCAGTGTGGAGGCATGTGTGAACCATCTGCTAGAGGTAACATGGTTGGCCAACTCTACATACCGTCATTGGCTTCTTCTACTGAATGCTGTTAGGCTCTGCTGACCTTTCTAATTCTGTGCACATAAAACGTGGTTGACAGAACAAGGTGATGATTTCCATGGAATCGTGTTATGAGAGATTGTCAGTTAAGTTTCAGGGATCCCTTATCCTACATTTTTATTGTTTGTGAATGGTTGTGTTTTGTGTGTGCCCTCATCTCTGCTTTGCACGCTATGTGCGTGCAAAACTAAGGAGGCACTGTTGACAAACTTGTTGGAGCTCTGAGTTGGCAACCGTTGAACTTCATTAAAAGTGGCTTAAAAAATAGTAAAGGCCAGCACAGCGTCTTCGTGGTCCAGCATAAAAGACATAATGAGAACTGTGTGGTCCTGTTCGTCCTGCTTGCTCCTGCCTGATTACGTATCTCTTTGCCGTGTGCAATGACATCAATGTTTATGTCACGACACAGCAAGGCATAGATTTGGCCAGGACTCACTGGAACCCTGCAGTAAGGTCACCTTGCCCAGATGTACTGTATGTGAATCAAGGCCTGTTGGGGTGGATGGAGTGGGCTGCAGGGTAAAAGGACTGGGGGAGGTCATACAAGGAAGAGACAGACAGACATCACCGGACCGGGTAGCCTGAGCTCGCGCCATCCAACATAAGTGTAATGTATTACACGTAATGCTTGTTCAAATATATAAGTTGGTGCTGTTTCTGAGAAACATACGCCACCCCCCCTCAGTGAATTGACGTGGGTGCAACCATGTGTTGATCAACCATGTGGGGTTTCACAACTCACTTCCTATGCTGTAAGATGGATGGCCGTGATGACCTAGTCCAGAAAGAGAAGACAGACAAAAACACTGTGAGGAAAACCAAATCTAATGCTTCATGTCTAAAGTAGAGCTGACAGGTTCGAACCTGGAGTCCTCTGGTACAATAAATGGGCTGAAAGCTTTGGGACACATCATTGAGTAATGCCGACGACTCCATGGAAAAAGAAAAAGGGGAAACAGAAAAAGTGAAAACAATTCTTGGCTGTCTGATACCGTCCAGGAAAAGAGAGAGAGAGGGAGAGTTTGTATGCATCGCTCTGAGTTTGTGAATTCTTAATTACTCCAACATGCTCCTAGATCTGCTTTTCATAGCCTCGTGCCGGTGACTGACAGCACGCAGGACCTGGAAGTGACAAGAAGCTGGGGAGGTCATGGGTGTGGTGGCCTGGAAGAGGGGAGGCAAAGTGGTGGAAATTGTGTACGTCCCACTGTCTCACGCGATCTTGAATCAGTGCGGCATCTCGTTTTGCTTTCATCCAACTTGCCTTGTGTAACCTCACACAAATGTCACTCATCCAGCGATGGGAGGTTCAGCGCCCCGTGGGATGATTTGGTACTGATAAAAATCTGGTGTCATGTCAGTGAATGGACATAATGACGACAGGCCTGGTCGTTACAGTGAATTATGTGAACTGTGGGACCACCGTGGCCAGAGTAATCTTTTCAACTCACAATTGATCACAAACCCGTTTTTCTACGGTTTTCAACCAAGGTTTTTGTTTTTTCTTTGTTCATGTGGAATCCGCACTGAACCATCATCACAGCATTTCCTTCAACCTAAAGGCCTCCTACTGCAACACTGAACTCTCACCCTCTCATACTCTGATCAGACGGTTGTGTGGACCTCTTTGGTCATCTGTGATTTCGGAGAGCTGATCAACCCTCTGACCTACCACACACAAACACACTCACACACACACACACACACACACACACACACACACACACACACACACACACACACCATTGCGTTGCTTTATATAATTACCTCAACTTAATCAACTTCAGTGGTCAGATGCTGTTAACAAGAGGGTTAGGAAGATGAGACCATCCATTCTAAAAATGAACTCACAGATGTTTTGGATTTTAAAAAAATGGCCATTTATTTAAGGCAAAAATACTCCTGGACATTCAGCTTTTTCAGCTTTAAGGTCTGCTTTCCACCAGTTTGCTGTTGGTTATGGTGGATACCTGCAATATAACTCCTTTGTATCTTAAATTAAACTCCACACCAATACCAGTTGCTTCACAGGTAATACGAAAAATGGCAGGAGAGAGAGAGAGAGAGAGAGAGAGAGAGAGAGAGAGAGAGAAAAGTTGGGAAGGAGATCACACCTCCTGTGTTAAACAGCCTCACTAACGTCTGAAAATAAGGCAGAAAGAAACAGAGGGAGAAAGAGAGGGAAAGAAAGAAGTGGAGGTATGGGAGAACCATAAATAAACGAAGGAATGCAACATTGAAAACTCTGCTTTGATTAATGTTCTTATATTCCTCTGGTTTAGAAACAGAGGATTACCTTACTTAACCCTGAGGAGAGCAGGCAAGATGTTTCAGGGATGATATTGAAACCAGATCCCTTTCGTTCACACTGGCCCACGTCCACCACTTGTGTTGGACATGGGTTTGTGAACATGTCCACTGAAACAACCACAGCCATATCTGGCCCATCTCAGCCCCAACGTCGTGCTTCAGTAGTAACACCAACGCTGCTGGGCAGCGGGCACCGTAGACCCTACGTTGCTCCAATCAGGCCTTCATCTCAGTGTCACGGCTCTTAGCAAAGACTTGCTCCTTTGTGTGTGCAAAACCTTTAGCTGACATCACTTTCACCACAATTAAAAGGCCACGGTTGTGTTCATTCCTCCATTATTTCCACGCCCGCACACTACTACTACTCACTTGTCAACCTTCACGTGCATTTGTCACTGCACGGACGTGAAATCAAGCGGTGACTTGTGAATGGTAAAATATTTTTATTCACTCATTTCGTTTCTTTTTTTGGGACCTGAGCTGCAGGGAAAGTATGATGCAAGCGAGCAACATGCTGTTTTTCTTCCCAATTACCCCGGTGTCCAAGCTCTTTCTGCGCTGTGTCTTCGGGTTTCCGTCCCTTGTATCTCATTAACAACACGTTATGCATGGTTCCACCTCCAAGGACACAAGCTGCTGGTTCACCCCTCCTCCAGGACTTCCTCTGGTGGCTCTTTGTGGCCTGGGTCATCAAGTAAAAAGCCCAGGTCTGGAAAATGTTCTGCATGGTGTCAGAAATGAACAGTTCCACTTATTACTAGGACTAGCAACAAGATTAATCCCTCATCTGTTGTGACGGTCAGGGTGCAGGGTTTCCTTGGTGTAAGCCTTTGATTACAACAAACAAAACAAGGGAGGACTTCCAAAGACCTATGTGTGAGCCCTGTTTGTGTGACGTACTGTAATAACGGCAGGGAAACAAAAGCCGGCTTGTTGGGGCAGCTTGGTGTAAACAGATCAGAAACAGACCATCCATATCCCTATAGTAAAATCAATCGAACAATATCAAGCAAGTTAAACGGCCAAAAGATATTCTGGCCAAATTCTCCTTTTGCTTGGAGCCTTAAAGAAGCATTGCTTACAATATGTTAATTAAATTGGCTTCGCTTTCCACGAACAATGAAGTGATTCGCTTGTTTTGAATGTTTTGCTTGTACTGTCCTCCACATACACACACACACACATACACAAACACGGCATCGTGCACGCACACAGGGAGCAACTGTTTGCCTGCGTTGTGTCTCCTTTTGTCTGTCAAGACGTTTTAACCTACTATGTCAGTTTGTGCCCAAACCCGAACATGTTTTCAGTGTGGTTCGTTATGTAGCCCCACTCTTATCACCATTACAATCAGTCACCTGCCATGTCGAATGACGACTGAACGCTGAGATGCATTTTTCAGGGCCTCGGACCATATATTCAATATAAGATGCATATGTGACCACAGGCCACAAGGCCTGAACATCTTCTCAGTGTGTTCACGTTCATTTCATGCTCTCCTTCTGTCTCTAGCTCGCTCTCTCCATCTCTCCCTCCCTCATTCTCTCTCTCTCTTAGACAGAGACTCAGACACATGTTGGTCTGGCTCGTATTTATCTCCCAAGCAACAGCTGCCAAATTCCCTCATTAAGACATTACTTTATTATACAACAGTCTCTTTGTAAGATAATACTTGCTTTCTCCCCCAATGCTTGTTCTATAACTTTAGATGCATCTACTTCTGCGGTTTTTGCAGCACTTGACAATTTAGGGGGATTCCTTATGTCTTAAGCCAGAGAAGCTGAAATCCAACAGAACCTTGGATCCATTTGCTTAAGTCTTGTCTTACCTCGTGGTGAGTCTGGGGATGTTTAAGCACTCAAGGAGAGTCAAGCAGGAGATGTTGATGGAGATGGATTATTGTTAGGTCATCTAGTTTAGATTGAGCTCATGTTGCACTGAGCAGTGCACTGTGGGTGTGCCAAGCACCAGGCAAGGTCAGCAGTACATTTGTTTTGACTGGGTTTTGAACCAGCACACTTCCATGTGTCTGTTTGTCTGTCCCTTCTCTCTCTTTCTCTCTCTCTCTCTCTCTCTCTCTCTCTCTCTCTCTCTCTCTCTCTCGCTCTATGTAAGGGTGCAATTTTGCCTAAGCAATTTTGCAGTGAATGGCTGAATAGGCAGATCATCAGTCAACAATTGGACCAATTTTTTACCATCCATCTGTTGGTTTGCTCCATAGTAAAAGTACTGACAGAACCACAGTTTATATCCCTTTATAGCAGTATAGCATCAGCCCTTTTAGAGAGGGTTTTAAGTAGAGATTTTTTTGTATGAAGATTGTACACATACGATTATATCACAGATCTTTTTCTCCATATAAACATGACTTCTCAAGTCCCTTGGCACAGTTTATCCATATAATTGTGCATAACTGAAGAAGTTGAAGGTTCTTGTGTCCACTTGTGTCCAAGTGCACACTGCCAATAGTTAAGTTGACTTAAAACACACACTAGATTGAGGCACAAATTACGTTTTCCAGCTTAGAAACATTATTCAATGTCCTCAAAACCATGTCGTGAGGTCTGGTCCCATGGTGTCATTTTGCAGCATCTCTTGGTTTTCAGTGTATATTAGAGGATCACTTTTTCTGTATTATTTTCCTTTCCATCCTTCTCTTTCCAGCATCTCTCAGTTTGTGTCAGTGTACAAAGTCCATGCTGGGATAGAACACTATTCATGCATAGCAGCCATTTGGGAAGGAGATGATTTTCCTCCCATGGCCACTCTGAAGAATCTCCAGAGTTGCTCCTATGTTGCTGCTGCAAGCATTTTAAACTAGTTTTCGCCTCCAGTGTGCAAAAAACAAAATTGCTCCCTCTGGTGTTTGTAGACAGGCAGGCAGGCAGACGGACTGGAACATCCTTGAGAGAAAGTGCGGGTCTGGAATGTAACCACGTTTGCTTGTCTTATGCTACGTTTGGCCAAGGCTCTCTTGAAAAATACATTTTCATGAGGAGCCAAGGAAATCTTGCAGGTTTAACTTAAAGTACAGTCTGCAAAAAAGTATTTAGCAGTGATTCGTCAGAATATGCAGCATCTACAGGCAAAGGGAAGTTTTAAATCAGGTTGAATACTAAAATACAGTTAGTTCTCTCTCACTGCAACCATAAGCATTATTCATTTTTCCCCTCCCTGTACATTTAGCTCTATCTCCACTTTTCTCCATGTCTTCTTAGGCTATGGGAATCTCGGGGCTGGTCTAGGTGCTGGTGGTCTAGGTGCTGGTGGTCTAGGTGCTGGTGGTCTAGGGGCTGGAGGTCAAGGGGCCGGAGGTCTTGGGGCTGGTGGAGTCGGAGCAGGAGGTATGTGGTAGAGTGGGTAATTGCCTATTCAAAAGCAGTGTTGTCCTTCACTCAGCCTGGCTCCTTGTATCTCCTCTCCAGGTGGCTATGGTGGATATGGAGGGCACCAGGGTGGAGCAGGTGGCTTTTTCCCTGGTGGAGCGGGGCAGAAGGGTCCTAAACCAGGTATTAGCCTTATTATATAGTAGCTTTCTCCTGTCACATCAGTATTGCCTGAACCCGTAATGAGAGTTTGATGAAACATCAACGCTGATACAATCCTCTAATCCTGTATAGTTTTCTTTTTGGACTTTTGACAACTGAGTGGTCCCACAATTTCTCCATTTGGAAGAAGCCTTGTGCAGAGTGTTAATGTGTGTTTTGCCAAATCCACACACACATCCATCACCAGGGAACATTTTCTCACCCTGCCCCCCTGACTTGATGGCAATGTTTCTAGCTTACTGAACAGCTACTCCACACTATGGAGACCAAGCACCAGCTACTCAGCACCAGTGATGGCTGATAGGGCTTCTAATGCAATACTCGGCTGTTTGGCAGCTTGACTCGTGGGCCTGCAGCGAAAATCCGCCTCCCACACTAAGTCATAAATTGGGGTTATTACACAGACAAAATGTCCAATTCAAACCTGGCCACCTGGGTCTCATTACCATTTCTCCCTCAGGCTACGGAGCACAAGGCGTGCGTCTAGGTGGACTATACCCAGGTTTAAATACAACACAGGTCGACACTCTGATCAATAACTAATGCATCACCCGCTGTGTCTTTGACGCCACCTCCGTCTCCACCACTGTGTCTCTCTAGGCTACGGGGGAGTCTTGCCAGGAGCCGGGTTGGGAGGAGCTGGTCTGCAGCCAGGCCTAGGTAACGTAAACATTCAAGACTGCACCTTCTACAGTCGGTGTCCCCAATGGGTGTGTGGCTGTATTCATGGATTGATCAGTTCTTTTCAATCCAGGAATGCAGCGTTGATGCTTAGAGATAGCCTCTCTCAGAGATAGTGTCTCCAGTAGCCACTCTGCCCACTCCTATAGCCACTCTTTAATCTCCTATAGCCTCTCTGCACTCTCCAGTAGCCACTCTATACTCCTCTATAGCCACTCTGCACTATCCTATAGCCACTCTTTAATCTCCTATAGCCTCTTTGCACTCTCCAGTAGCCTCTCTGAACTCTCCCATAGACACTCTTTACTCGCGCACTCTGTACTCAATCCACTATTGTTTGTATGGTTTATTTTGCTCAGCTTCACATGTGAGTCCATTTGAATCAAAGCTCTAAATGCAAGTTGCTAAATGATGACATGGAAATGTAACTTAAATGGAAACAGAGCAGAAATTACAGAATTATGGATTTTAGTAAACAAATTAAATTGATCCAGCGTAATCCTTTCCTTTATTTTCTTGATCTTCCTTCTTCCCAATAACAGTAACAAAGTTCTGTACTAACCTTTAATATATTTACTAGTAAAAGCACTCATTGGCAGTTGTAGTCATATTAATAGTGTAGTCAATAATAAGTATTATTTATCTGACTGATTGTCCTCTTCACAGGCGCAGGGGGCAAAGGTCCTAAACCACCGAAGGGAGGTAAGCTGACCCTTATCTTCTTGAGATCTCAATTAATTTCCAAAATATTTCTTTAGATTTGCTAAATACTTACACAAATCCTTCAACGGTCCCATTCATGTTGACCATTTTGATTCAGCAAAAAGTAGGACCCATCTGTCTTGGTTGTGTTTAGGAAAGAAGTGGTCAATTCCAGGATGGGTGCTCATTGATCAGTTTTTTGCAGCGGTGTTCCAGGTTCCCAATGTAAACTTTCTTTGAACATCTGGAGGTTGTAATTAGCACCAAGCCAGATGTGCAACTAATGAGGCAAATCAACTGACCTCAATACAATGGTGTGGAAAAACATGACAGAACATGGAAATTTCCACCTGAAACGTTCCACCTTGCTTTTCTTCACTAAATCATTGACTTATTCTCTCTTGGGTCTGCAATGTTTTCTTTTTCTTTATTGCTATTATTTTGGAAGGCATACATTTTCCATATTGCCAATTTATTAGCAATAATAATCAGCAGTGCTTGGCAAACAATTGTACATTGGTTTATTACCTTTGGATAGTGTGAGGACACATTAACTTATTTTTAATGGCTGATTAAGCATACAGTCAAAATATGACACAAATAAAAATCCTGTACTGAGACATTGGTTGACAAACGAGGAGCTTTTTGTTCCAACATCAGTGATCTGAACAAGATGTATGAGAAAACAATAACATTACATTGCTGAAAACTCTTCTATCTTCCGCCAAACAATTGCTGCAGAACACATATTTACAACCAGTAGACTGGAAGCCCTTTGGGCAAAGTATTAGATTCAACATGGAAGAGGAAGGTTAAACAAACAGGCCGGTGTGTTTAATATGACTGTAAAGCATTATTGAGCAAGAAACCGACATCTTATTTCCTAGCCAGAGAAATGAAGCATTTAATGATGGATATGGGGTTGATGTCTTACCCCATGCTGGCTCCCTCTGCTGGCCCCACAGTCAGCCATAGTTGTTGTTTTTTGTTTTTTTAACACTGGGATCACAAGTTCTCACTGCAGTGCCACTACTGTGGTCCTTCTGAACCATCGTTCCGTAAATAGTTTAAAACAATTTTCCTCAATATCTGTATTACACCTTTACCCTTGCACCAGACTCAATGTACACTGGTTTACACAGGATATGGGCCTGGGGGTGCTGGCTATGGGCCTGGCGGCGCTGGATATGGGCCTGGCGGTGCTGGATATGGGCCTGGGGGTGCTGGCTATGGGCCTGGTGGCGCTGGATATGGGCCTGGGGGTGCTGGATATGGGCCTGGCGGTGCAGGATATGGGCCTGGGGGTGCTGGATATGGGCCTGGGGGTGCAGGATATGGGCCTGGGGGTGCTGGAACCGGAGCTGTAGTTCCTGCTGGAGGTATGCAATACACGCTAATGAACAGTTTGATATGTTATGGTAGGTACACGAAAAATGTGCCTTGATCACTTTGAGAGAACACAGCTGTGTTGAATCAATGCTCAGGATTGGATTTGCACCTACAGTTGTGTCTCACGTCTGTTTTTTGGTAGTGCCTGTCATTCCCCAGACGGGTCTGCCTGGAGGAGTCAATGCTGCTGCAGCAGCAGCTGCTGCTAAGAAAGCTGCCAAACTGCCAGGTTTGGAAAGACACAAAACTAAACCTACATCAATCTGAAGATTAATTTAATTTCAGATCTCATTCATTCACCGTAATATAAACATCATGTAATACATATCTTGTGTCTCATTGGCTGGTGTCAGGTGTGGGCCTGCCTGGTCTGTACCAAGGAGGCCTCGTACCAGGACAAGGTAGGAATAATCTATTATTGTATTTATTGGTTATCGGTGTGCCTGGGTCCTGTAGTTTCTGGTGCATGTGAACTTGGTTCCTTATGCTTTGTGACTGGCCCATTGTGTTTCCGTCCAGGGTTCGGTGGTCTTGGAGTTCTCCCCGGGGTAGCCACTGGCACTGGACTCAACCCTAAATCACGTACGGAGACAAAATACTACTTGGCAGTGTGACTATGCTTTTTTATCCATGATATCAAATATATTGCTATCTGGGGGTGCTTGTAAAAAGGCAAGAGATGACAAATCAAAACCCTCATCTTGATTTGTGTCTCTATAGTTCCCGGTGGAGGTCAGGGAGGAGCAGGCACAGGTTACTATATCTCCACTCACGCATTAAACGCAGGACTTTTGGTAGTATTAGTCATACACTTAAAGTTATTTACTTCATTCCAATACAGCAGGAGGCCGTGGCTACGGTGGACCAATGCAACCCGGGGTGTTCCATGGATATCCGCTCAAAACACCCAAAGTGCCAGGTATGAACAGACAAAGGCAAGTCTGGTAGCAGCCAGGCCTCTGGTAGCAGCCAGGTAGCCTCTCCTGTGTGGCCACCGTTAACCGCAGTTGGTATTACAGCTCTAGCCCCTCTAGTCTAGTGTACAGGCCTTCTACCTGGGTACCTTCCCCAGGATGTGTCTGGTGGGTGTATCACTGGGTTCATCACTGCTGAGGAAAAGGCGTATTAGTGTTAATGGTAACAACGCAACTGCTACAACAACACTACTGAACACTACTTGGTTTCTGCTGTTTCATGATAAACATGGCCATGACTGTTCCCGTCAAGGTCCAGAGTTAAACACTGTGTTATTTCAACCGACGGTCACAGGGGGAAGGATGCCATGTTGGCCTTCAAACTGTTTCTCCTCAGCGTTTGATATGACAATATGTCAGTCAAACATAAACGTGCAGATTATTGTGGTGTTCTTACCACTGTCTTCTGTATCATGTTAACAATATTGGTTTTATTTAAAAAATATTGGATGACATTGATGAGACTGTAATTGTTCAAATGCCATATTGAGATGGATGGAAATAAGTATGATCACATAAACATAAACTCCTTTGTAAGCTATTACAGAACTGCTGTGAATGTTTTCTAGGCCCTGGTGCTTCCAAGGTTCTGGCTTTTTTTTTTTTTTTTTTTGTCTGTTATTTTTCTGCAATATAAGGCAATATATTTTCCCATCAGCATATTTGATAGATTTGAACAAGGCTGAACTTAAATACCTGTTATGAGCTTGCTATCTTAACATTAGGTCACACACATTAAGGTGGGTCACACCCCCTGAATGTTGAATGCTCCAAGTAATAATATACAATTATGTGGTCTTATATCATCAATCTGGAGTGAGTTCATTCTCTCAATTGTAATTTGAGATAATAACTTGCAGTTGGAAATATTGACAATGAACTGCATAATTGCAGTCTAATATGCAGTTTTATTTTCTGCCTTATATGGGATAATGTGATGCGTAGGGTCCTACATTGTTCTTGTACTTTGCATGTTTTTCCATGCATATACAAACAGAGTTTATTTTGTCTGTCTTCAGGTGCCTATGGAGCAAAGAAAGCTGCTGGTGGGAAAGTTCCCTATGGTATGTAGTACGTGTGAACCTACACTCCACCGGTTTGCTCTGGTTATAGCGTTGGAGAAAAAAATATATAGATAATGATCAATAATCACCATCATCAAGGGGTGTAACAAGGCTTTAGATTTGGCATGGGGACATCGCCATGAGGACTCAGCAAGCCGACAACATCAGCCTCGGCTGACTGATGCCTTAAAATGCCTTAATCTCCCCCAGTGCTGTACATTTCATCATGCTAGAGTAGCTTTACTGTTGTAAGGAGAGATGAAACGTCTCTTTAGCCTTGTCAATAAAAATACTTTTCATAATGTAATTGAGAAATGAACATAAAATTTTACAGAATGGAACAAAAAAAAGCAGGATTTGAAATATCTGTGACGAGAGCTGTCCTGGGTGATACCAACACTACGTTTCAGGCTATGGGGGCTTCGGGACCGGGGGCGCTGGCAGTCTTCCAGGTGGACAAGGAGGTGCCGGGGCCAACCCGGGATACCCCATCGGAACCGGTGGGTGTTTTGTCCTTTTCATCCGTGAAGTGAAGAGGAGTGGAATACCATTTAGAGGTAGGCCAACTGTTGTTCTGTGTCTCATGTTGTTGTCGTCCCCGTCTGCAGGAGTGGGGAATGGAGGTCTCTCACCTGCCCAGGCTAAAGCTGCCAAATACGGTAACATCTACATTATAAAGGCTCTTCATTGTAGGCTTTGAAAATTGTTCTGCACACTACAGGTTTATCTTGAAAAAAGTATTGCAATTGGACTTTTACTTGGTAAAATAATGTATAAACGTTAAAGGTACTTTTTAATTTATCTTTTAAATGAAACAAATTTAAAAATGTCAACACCACCCTAAAAATATATTTAAGTACAATATTTTATGTACATATATTCACGTTTCATATTCAGCTATGTTTTCCATTTGAATGTAGCTATCAGAATGTGTGTATGTATAGCATAGGCCTATATTACTATTAGACTGTGTAGGATTTAGGGATTCGGTTTATAATGCGTTTCACCCATTAATTGGTAACCTTTTTCAGAAAAAACCCCCGCAAATATTGTGAAATATATATATAAAATGCTATGTATATAGCATTTGTATAGTTACGATTATAATGTGTATGTATAGCATACATAGTGTAAAGTTAATTTTAGACTGTGTATGTATGTAGGTGGGGCTGCGGGTGCAGGGCCAGGTGGTGTACTGGGAGCTGGAGGTGTCTACCCAGGACAAGTCTACCCCGGTCAGGCCTACCCCGCACAGGCCTACCCAGGACAACAGCCAGGGCAAGCCTACCCAGGACAAGCGTACCCAGGACAGCAGCCAGGGCAAGGAGGTATACCACTATACTATGGGGGGCGTTCGAACCGTTGAACTTTTGCAATTAGGATTTCACATGTCCGTCTTGTATCTTCTGTCACTGAAACATTATGAAAAGCTCATCTAATAACTGCATCGAGCTTAACAATCTGGTTTTTGAAACAGGTTACGGAGCCAGTGCCAAGGCAGCTAAATACGGTAAGACCTGAATTGTAAAATACATCTATCCATAGTTGTCAACACATAAATATTTGTCTTCAAAATGTGTTGTTTTTTTCAAAGCAATCAAATTTTCTTTATTGATTGATTTGATTTGTTTTGAAAGGGACCATGTGCAATTAAAAACATAAATTACTACAATGAAATTAACATACACCATATTTGTATTGATATCAAATATTTTATTACAATGACTTTTCTGTGCGTGATTGACAGGACTTCCAGGCGCAGGTGTGGTCCCGGGGGCCGGGGTAGTGGCTGGAGGAGCAGGCCTCCCAGGTGGAGTCCCTGGAGGAATCCCAGGAGGAGTACCAGGAGCTGGGGGGTATTCAGCGGCGGCTAAAGCTGCTAAATATGGTAAGAAGGCCTCAACGAGTAAACAATGCAACACAGCACATTAACACCTAGACCTAATTAATTATTAATTAAAATTAACTAATGAATTCATATTCATCTATATGAATATGATAATTGGTTAATATGAACATAACTATATATATATATATAACTACCATGCTTTCTCTCGTCCTCTGTGATGGACCCCCCATACTCTTATGTACCATTATCTTACTTGTGGTATATTAATCTACAATGTCCCAATATATGGTGTAGTAATCTTAATCTATGATGGAGTAATATATGGTTTAGTAATCTATGCTGTAATAATCTATGATGTCGTAATCTATGGTGTAGTCATTTTAATATATATTGTATAAATCATAATCTGAGGTACAGTAATCATAATCTATTTTGTGGTAATCTATGATTTTTTAATCTTCATATTTAGTATAATAATATATATTTAGTTATATATGCAATCTGTGGTGTAGTAATATGTGATGTAGTGTATTTTTAATTTGTGGTGTAGTAATCCTATGCTGGCCCAGCTCTTACTTGTAGACCTTCTTGTATCACGTCCACCATAGGACTAGGAGGAGCAGGTCTCGGAGCAGGAGGACTGGGAGCAGGAGGAGCGGGACCAGGAGCAGGAGGAGCAGGAGCAGGTCTTGGAGCAGGAGGATACAACCCTGCAGCAGGAGGATACAACCCTGCTGCTGCCAAAGCTGCTAAATACGGTGGTTAAAAACAAACTGAAAGCAAGCAAACACAGACACATAAAGGGTATTCAACAGTGCCTAAAGATGACACATATGGTCTAGCTATCTTTGGTGTGGCAATCCATTGTGTAGTAATACATTATATTGTAATCTGTGGTGCAGTAATCATAATCTATTTTGTAGTAATCTATGTTGTATTATTCTTCATGTATAGTGTAGTGATATATGATGTAGTAATATGTGTAATCTATATATGCTAATATGTGTAATCTATATATGCTGTAGTAATCCTATGCGGGCCCAGCTCTTAAACAGGACCTGTATCATGTCCACCATAGGAGTAGGAGGAGCAGGTCTTGGAGCAGGAGCGAGACCAGGAGCAGGTGGACAAGTAGCAGGAGGACCAGGAGCAGGCCTCGGTGGAAGAGGAGTCGGAGCAGGAGGATACAACCCTGCAGCAGGAGGATACAACCCTGCTGCTGCCAAAGCTGCTAAATACGGTGGTTAAAAACAAACTGAAAGCAAGCAAACACAGACACATAAACAGAGAGAGACACATCCATCACAGTACCTGGTGGTGCACCATGAGTAGTAGGAGGATGTTCACCAGCGGTTAAAGCTGCCACTTATGGCAAGCCATCTTTGGTGTACTAATCTATGGTGTAGTTATTTATCAGACTCAGCTTACTATGGTATGGTTATTGATGGTTTGTTTATCTATGGTTCGTAGTAAACTGTTGTATTAATCTTCATTTATACTGTAGTAATATATGATGTAGTAATATATTGAATCTATGGTGTAGTAATTTATGATGTAGTAATATGTGTAATCTGTGGTGTAGTAATCCTATGCTGGCCCAGCTCTTAAAGAGGACATACTTGTATCACGTCCACTATAGGACTAGGAGGTGCAGGTCTCGGAGGTGCAGGTCTCGGAGCAGGAGCAGGAGGACTAGGAGCAGGAGCAGGAGGACTAGGAGCTGGAGCTGGCGGAGCAGGAGCAGGTCTGGGAGCAGGAGGATACAACCCTGCAGCTGGAGGATACAACCCTGCTGCTGCCAAAGCTGCTAAATACGGTGGTTAAAAACAAACTGAAAGCAAGCAAACACAGACACATAAACAGAGAGAGACACATCCGTCATAGTACCTGGTGGTGTACCATGAGGAGTAGGAGCATGTTCACTAGCAGCTAAAGCTGCTAAATATGCTATAGCTATCTTTGGTGTGCTAATCTATGGTATAGCAATCTATGGTGTGCTAATCTATGGTCTAGCAATCAATGGTCTCGTAATATATTGTGTGGCACTCTATGGAGTGTTAATCTATGGTGTGGTAAACCATGGTGTAATGATCCATGGTGTGGTCATCTATGGTGTAGTTACTGTATCTATGGGGTCGTAATTTATGGCACGGCTATCTATGGTACAGTTATCTACTTATCTTTGGTGTAGTTATCTATGATATAGTAATCTATTGTGCAGTAATCTATGGTGTGGTACTATATGGTGTATTCATCTATTGTATAGTAATATATGGTTTAGCAATCTATGATAAAGTAGTTTGTGGTTGTTCTGTGACCACAGTATGAATATATATACTGTTCACTTCGACTAAAATCAATCAATTATTCACTATATTGTCACCCTTCCACCATAGGACTAGGAGGAGCAGGCCTCGGAGCAGGGGGAGCTGGACCAGGAGGACTAGGAGCAGGAGGAGCGGGACCAGGAGCAGGTCTTGGAGCAGGAGGATACAACCCTGCAGCCGGAGGATACAACCCTGCAGCAGGAGGATACAACCCTGCAGCAGGAGGATACAACCCTGCTGCAGGAGGATACAACCCTGCTGCAGGAGGATACAACCCTGCTGCTGCCAAAGCTGCTAAATACGGTGGTTAAAAACAAACTGAAAGCAAGCAAACACAGACACATGAACAGAGAGAGACACATACATCACAGTACCTGGTGGTGTAGCATGAGGAGTAGGAGGATGTTCACCAGAGGCTAAAGCTGCCATTTATGGTATAGCTATTCTATGGTGCTGTAATCTATGGTTTGGTAATATTTGGTGTCGTAATCAATGGTGTAGTAATATATTGTGTGACACTCTATGGAGCGTTAATCTATGGTGTGATAAACCATGGTGTTAGGATCTATGTGTTGTTCGCTATGGTGTCGTAATTATGGTTCAGCTATTTATGGTATGGTTATTTATGGTGTAGTAATATATGGTATGTTAAACTATGGTGTTGTTATCTGGTGTAATCATTGATGATACAGCTATCTATGATCTAGTAATCTAGAGTGCAGTAATCTATGGTGTGGTACTATCTGGGGTAGTAATTTATTGTATGGTAATCTGTGGTCAAGTAATCTAAAGTGTTGTAATCGATGGTGTAGTAATCTATGGTTTAGTAATCTGTGATATAGTAATCTGTGGTTGTTCTGTGATCACAGTACGAAGATACAGAGATGTAGAATCGATAGTGAGAGTCTCTGTGTCCCTCCATGCTGAGGACCCTCACACTAACAGCCACGGTGTACTGCTACTACTCAATGATCATGTATCACAATGTGATTTAAGATGTACTGTTCACGTTGACTAAAATCAATCAATTATATGCTATACTGGCCCAGCGCTGAACGAGGAGACACTTGTCTCCCTTCACCATAGGACTAGGAGGAGCAGGCCTCGGAGCAGGAGGACTAGGAGCAGGAGGACTAGGAGCAGGAGGACTAGGAGCAGGAGGACTAGGAGCAGGAGGACTAGGAGCAGGAGGAGCGGGACCAGGAGCAGGAGGAGCAGGAGCAGGTCTTGGAGCAGGAGGATACAACCCCGCAGCAGGAGGATACAACCCTGCTGCTGCTAAAGCTGCTAAATACGGTGGTTAAAAACAAACTGAAAGCAAGCAAACACAGACACATAAACAGAGAGAGACACATCCATCACAGTACCTGCTGGTGTACCATGAGGAGTAGGAGTCTATTCATCAGCGGCTTAAGCTGCCAAATATTGTATAGCTATCTTTGGTTTGGTCATCTATGGTGTGGTCATTTATGGTATTGTAATGTATGGTGTGGTTATCTATGGTGTAGTCATCTATGGTGTATTAATAATGTTATAGCTATCTAAGGAGTGCTTTTCTATTCTGTGGTAATCTATGGTTTTATAATCTGATATAGTAATCCATAGCTGTTCTGTGACTGCAGTCTGAAGACATAAGAGGCAGAATTGAGAGTGAGAGTCTCCTTGTCTATCCATGTGGAGGACCGTCACACTAAGAGCTAAAAACAGAACAAGTGAGCCCTAAACTGGCTCAGCTCTGAAAGAGGACACACTTGTCTCCCCTCCGCCATAGGACTGGGAGGAGCAGGTCTCGGAGCAGGAGGAGCAGGAGGAGTGGGACCAGGAACAGGAGGACCAGGAGGACCAGGAGCAGGCCTCGGGGGAAGAGGAGTCGGAGCAGGAGGATACAACCCTGCAGCAGGAGGATACAACCCTGCTGCTGCCAAAGCTGCTAAATACGGTGGTTAAAAACAAACTGAAAGCAAGCAAACATAGACACATAAACAGAGAGACTCATCCATCACAGTACCTGGTGGTGTAGCATGAGGAGTAGGAGGATGTTCACCAGGGGCTAAAGCTGCCACTAATGGCAAGCCATTTTTGGTGTGGTAATCTATGGTGTGATAATCTATGATTTGATAATCTACGATTAGGTAATATATGGTGTGGTAATCTATGGTGTGGTAATCTATGGTGTAGGAATACATGGTGTGTGATATATGGTACAGCTATCTATGGTATCGTAATCTTTGGTGTAGTAATTTATAGTATAGCTATCTATGGTGTGGTGATATATTGCATAGTCATCTATGGTGTGGTAATTTATGGTGAAGTAATCTATGGTGTCGTAATTAATGGTACAGCTATCTATGCTTAAGTGATCTAAGGTGTAGTAATCTTTACAGTAGTAATCTTTGGTTTGGCAATCTATGATATCGTAATCTATGGTTAAGTAATCTATGATAAAGTATATGTGTTTGTTATAGAAGATGTAGAATCGATAGTGAGAGTCTCTGTGTCCCTCCATGCTAAGGACCCTCACACTAACAGCCACGGTGTACTGCTACTACTCAACGATCATGTATCACAAATTCAAAATGTGATTAGATGTACTGTTCACGTAGACTAAAATGATATTAAATTATACACAATTAATACATCCTTATTCAATAGGATGTATTACTTGCACTTTACTTTCACTATTGCTGTGATTTTGTTATGTTTACTGTGTCTTATATGTCTTGTCTGTTATGTATGGAGAAAGCCAGCTCACTTAACTGTACACCAAATCTACCTCTGGGTATAAATAAAGTTATCAAATCAAATCAAAATACTGGCCCAGCGCTGAAAGAGGACCCACTTGTCTCCCTCCACCATAGGACTAGGAGGAGTAGGCTTTGGAGCAGGAGGACTAGGAGCAGGAGGACTAGGAGCAGGAGGACTAGGAGCAGGAGGACTAGGAGCAGGAGGACTAGGAGCAGGAGGAGTGGGACCAGGAGCAGGAGGAGCAGGCGGAGCAGGACCAGGAGCAGGAGGAGCAGGAGCAGGCCTTGGAGCAGGAGGATACAACCCTGCTGCTGCCAAAGCTGCTAAATATGGTGGTTAAAAACAAACTGAAAGCAAGCAAACACAGACACATGAACAGAGAGAGACACATCCATCACAGTACCTGGTGGTGTAGCATGAGTAGGAGGATATTCACCACTGGCTCAAGCTGCCACATGTGGTGTAATCGGAAGCAGTTAGGGTAAGGTGTCTTGGAGGAGCTGAGTGGCGGGGACCGAACTAGCAACCTTCCGGTTACAAGTCAAAATAGGATATAGAAATCTGTGATATAGTAATGTGTGATATAGTAATCTGTGGTTGCTCTGTGACCACAGTACGAAGAGACAGAAGATGTAGAATCGATAGTGAGAGTCTCTGTGTCCCTCCATGCTGAGGACCCTCACACTAATAGCCACGTGTACTGCTACTACTCAATGATCATGTATCACAATGTGATTTAAGATGTACTGTTCACGTTGACTAAAATCAATAAATTATACGCTATACTGGCCCAGCGCTGAACGAGAAGACACTTGTCTCCCTTCACCATAGGACTAGGAGGAGTAGGCTTTGGAGCAGGAGGACTAGGAGCAGGAGGAGCGGGAGCAGGAGGAGCAGGAGCAGGTCTTGGAGCAGGAGGATACAACCCCGCAGCAGGAGGATACAACCCCGCAGCAGGAGGATACAACCCCGCAGCAGGAGGATACAACCCCGCAGCAGGAGGATACAACCCTGCAGCAGGAGGATACAACCCTGCTGCTGCCAAAGCTGCTAAATACGGTGGTTAAAAACAAACTGAAGACAAGCAAACACAGACACATAAACAGACAGAGACACATCCATCACAGTACTTGGTGGTGTACCATGAGGAGTAGGAGGATGTTCACCAGAGGCTAAAGCTGCCACATGTGGTATTGCTATCCAAGGTGTGGTAATAGACGCTGTAGTAATCTAGGGTGTTGTTATCTATGATGTGGTAATAATCCATGGTGTGGTTATTTATGGTGTGGCACTCTATGTATAGTAATCTATGGTTTAGTAATCTATGATATGGTTCTGCGTTTGTTCTGTGAGAACAGTATGAAGATACAAGATGTAGAGAAGTCACTTCATGTCGACTAAAATCAATCAATTATACGCTATACTGGCCCAGCGCTGAAAGAGGACCCACTTGTCTCCCTTCACCATAGGACTAGGAGGAGCAGGCCTCGGAGCAGGAGGAGTAGGAGCAGGAGGACTAGGAGCAGGAGGACTAGGAGCAGGCCTCGGGGGAAGAGGAGTCGGAGCAGGAGGATACAACCCTGCTGCTGCCAAAGCTGCTAAATATGGTGGCTAAAAACCAACTGAAAGCAAGCAAACACAGACACATAAACAGAGAGAGACACATCGAGTGCACATCTGCATCGCCTCTGTGGTAATGTGATGTTTTACTGTGAGGTTTTCCCGGCAGGTCTGGGGGCAGGTGGGGTTCCTGGGGGTGGATTCTCTGGGCCTGTTGCTGCACAAGGAGGAGGTAAGCCTGTCTCAATATAATAAATACTAATGGTATTATCACATTTGACAAATAAGGGATTTTTACTCTGGATCTAGGTGTCATTTTATTGGTAAATGTTAAATTACTGTTAATGCTAAATTACTTTATTGCATTTGTTTGTCAAATGTTCTTTAACCCTACATATTTTATCCATATTTTATACAACTGCAATCTATAAAAAGTTAGACAATGTATGGAACATATGCATCATCTGCAATGTGAAATGTGCATGTGCACACCACTGTACATCATTAGGGTTGACTATGAAAGATGATCTATTCCTATTACTATTATGATCTTCTCCTCCTAGGAACCCAACAAGGCATAGGAACTGGTCTGGTAACCGGAGGGTACTCTGCTGCCGCCAAGGCTGCCAAATATGGTACAGCAACCACACGAGATCACTGTATTATTGCTTTAAACATGCTCCATGTCATGTTTTGGGGCTACAAATGAGTTCACTTTGTATTACAGGTGGGGAAGTTGCTGCAGCGCCCATTAGTGGTGAGCAGAATTATTTTTTTTGTTATTTTTTTATTGATTCTCAAAAAAGTTGTTGAGTGGATTGCTAATAGTGAAATATCCATAATTTGATTCTAATGTGGAGAAACACATTGGAAAACAGTTCTCAACTAAAGTATTGATCCAAAGCCATTTCATCCAAAGTATGATCTCCAACGGATGATATTACAGTGTGGAACTTGTAACACCATAGTTAACTCATATTCCAACTCAAATAATACTCCTTCAAAGCTATTTCAATATTGTTGGTCCATATATTTGTGTTTGACAAACAATAGAGCATCTGGAGCAGGAGCTGGAACAAACAATAGAGCATTTGGGAAGATTTTGGGTTAACAATAAGTGCTACAATGATCTGAGCAAAGCACTGTTAGTGCTAAGTGCTAATAAGTGGTTTGTTAATGGAGTTGCAGGAGGAGCTGGAGGTCCTACAGTAGGAGGAGCACTGCCTGAAGCAAGAGGAGATGGAGGATTCGCTGACTCCAAGGCTGCTAAATATGGTAGAGAACCAAACATACACACAAACGGATTTACTTTGAGTACTACTACATGTAATTTCTGTAAACGTGCCATAGATTTATCCTCTATCCTCATCCTCGGCTTTAATCATAAAAAAGGAATTTGAGCATTAAGCAGGAGATACAAATCATCAGGGGTATCATCCGATAAATGTTCATTCAATTCAGCTGCTGATAGAGGAATGCATCGTAACCTGCCCTCCAGCCTGCCATCCAAGCCCCCGCCCTGCCCCCTATCTGACATCCTAACCGACATGTTCCTTGTGCTCCAGCGGAATCAGGGATCACCGGCACTGGCATACACTTACACCCCACTCCAGGGGAGGCTGTGGAGGTGCAGCCAGGTCTTACTGGTGGGGCGTCTCCGGCTGGGACGCGTGTCCCTGTCGCTAGTAAACCAGGTACATAGTTTTAATGGCTTTAAGTTAATTCTTTGTATAACTGATTTGTATGTTTTAAGTGAGAGTTTTCGTTTGTTTTTTGGTTTACAGCAAAGGAAGTAGGTTTAGAAGGAACGCCTGGCCCAGGTATGGTTGAGCTGATTTATAGTGTAGTTTGTGTATTGTTCTGGTTAGACACACTTCTCAACAATAACTGTTTGATTTGCCCAAGGACCATATGAAGAAATGTGGAAAACCACATTTCTATGAAAGAAACTTGCTTAGTAAAATAATATCAGAGTTTGTGTACTTCATTGGCATAATGCTAACAATACATATTATTTTAAATGGCACATATAAAATAAAGATATGCAAATGTTCTTATGGCATCACATTTTCCACAGCTGTTTGGTAATCACATTATGTCATGGGTTGATAGCATTTGATAAAGCACTGCCTCTTCTAATGTCCTCCAATACCTCAAATTGTTAGCTACTATTATGCTGCTATTGCTACCAGCTATTGACCGTCTATAGCTTAGCACTTCTGTACCAGAGGGAGGCCTCATGCTAGTAAACACCTCTCTGTTTCCCTCTTAACTGCAATGGATGATACTGGTTGATCTATGTTGTCTTTTGGCAGAGTCCACGCCTATTTCCCCAGAGGTCACAAAGCCGAGTAAGACCTGTTGTTTTAATGATTTAAACAGAAAGACCATTCAAAACTGGTGTGCAATTAGCTAAGGGAAATCCTATCAGTTCTTGTGGCCATGAGCAATGCCTCAAACACATTTTTGGGGTTATTTTAAAGTGTACACTTTATTTATACTACTGGTGATTAAATATATTTACTTGGAGCATTCTGAGAGAGATCTGATTTGATTTTCTAAGTAGAGTTAAGAAAAAATACCATTTTCCTCTTCAACCAGAATATAGGGACCATTTACACTTTCAATTTATAATTTCTAACACTGTCAAGGTGAGCATTGCATGGAAATAGTATTTTAGTGTATTTCTAAATACAATGAATGAATCCTACATTATTCCTGACTTGACTGTAAACATAACAAGTCAAAGTATTTGACTTTATAACTTAAAACCCCTTAAAACAATATTCTTGCACCATCACTTTCACTTTTCTTTTGCTTCTCCACTGCTTGTTGTATGACAATTCTGCTTTACAGTACTAACATAATAACCATTTATGATGCAAATGACAATCTCCTATGATCTATTATTATTTTTTTTTATTATTATTTTCTGCTCCAATGAGAAGTATATTTGTGTATAGTGCTGAATTCATTATTACCTTGATCAATGAAATTAGCATTATAGCTGTTAAGGTAATTTTTCTGGAGTAAATTAAATACAACTATTGAATATGATTAATATTGGATCTTTCCTCCACTTTTTTTTCCCCTCCACATTTGGTAAAGGTTTAATTTAGTTAAAGCACTGATGTATACAATGTGATTATTGTTTACTTGATGCTTTATTATTTCAATATTTTAAAGCAGATGTTATTTAATTTGTGTTCCATGCAGTAACATGCACTGTATTATACAGCATGGGAAAATGTTAATATATTCTGCAATATTAATGACTTTACATATTTCTTCTTTCTTTTAACTGTTATTTTGCTCGGTGGGAACTAGGCGGTGAGTTTATAATCTTTTTCACAATCCTTTAATTATTACACTGACACTTGATTTTTGAAATTATGTTGTGACCTAATGTCTGACTTTTTTGGCAGTTGGTGGTGGAGTTGTTCAACCTAGTGGTAAGCAGCAATCATTGCCTTATTTATTTATGTACAGAAACTTATATTAAAATAGCATAAAAATAAACAGCCTACATAAACACAAACATATTTTTACTTTTCACATTCTCAACGAATAGGTAAGTGGATTAATTTAACCTTGACATTTGAGAAAAAATTCTCAAATACAAGTATGAATACAGTTTTTTTACATACAATCTTCAACTTTAGTAAAATAGCATGCATGAGGTTATAATAAAGTAAAACAATATGGCATTATGGTTTATGTGTAAAATGTTTACAATAATTATGTTTTCAATAAATTAGGTTTTAGAGTAGTGTACGTTTTTGGCCACATGGTGGCGACAGACACAAATAAAAGAATAAATATGCCTGACCGTTCACGACGAACCTTTCGACTGCGACAATGATGCATATGTCTGGTCTGTTTAGGAGCTGCTGAAACTGGTCTGAAACCAGCAAAGAGTTATTTACCAGGTAAGAATTTACACTTTATTATATTGTTCAAAATACCGTAATACACAACATACCTCAGCATAACCTTTCTAACCTGACTGAAATGTATTCATTAATGGGCAGGACATTCTGTATACAAGACACATGATTTGAATATATTTCAGTGTTTGTGTTCTGATGGTCCTACAAAAATAGTACAAAAATAACTTTTTGTGCAATAATTAAATACATTATTAACATAGTCCCCTATCCTACAAAACACATGGTGTCAGGCTTGCTTTATGAATTGTGATTGCCTGTTTGCAGACTGCATTAGCATAACGCTAACTCCTTGTTTTCTGGAAGGTGTTTTAATGAGGGCTGACCACACGTACTGCCACCAAATTTGAATTTCTAACATGATTGTACAGAATATTGCACTGAACTGATCATTAGAAAGGCACATTTTTATTTATCTCATTGTAAGAGAGAGCAACTCTTAAATTTAATTGGCAGTTCATTAAATGTGAAAATCCATGATACACACACTTTATCAAATGCATACATATATATTCAATGTAGAAATTTCATGTACATCACCCTGCTGGGTTCATCTCACCCTACGTATCCTGTCCAGACAGCATGGGTCAATAATATCATAGCTATTGATCAGCTGAACGCACCATCAGAGCTTTCTTTCCAGACCCACCGACTTAGCCATGTATGCATAGGAATACATCATGTCAACGTTAATTATTGACTAGCTGTAGCAGAGAAGAATTATGTAGTTTAGAGAATATGTTCTGTCTTTGTGGCATTCTGAATGCTATTATATAATTCTGATGTTGCATGAATTATTGTCATATTTTACTTGTATGACTTATATGTTGTGTAATGTCTGTCAAAGCTTTAGATTATGCTCTAAAGCAGGGGAACTTGAGCCAGGATGGTTATTTTATGTTTTTCACGTGAGTAATTATGTTTTCCATCCTGCAGGACCCCGCCAGTTCATGATTCTTGTCATTTGTAATTTGAACAGACCCTTCTAGGTCACTAAAGCCCACTTTATTCAAGGCAGCTTGGCCATCTCACTGCAGTCCTAACAGCATCATGCTGTCACTATGATGAACTTTACCTCTCAGAGACCATGTGTCTCCCTCAGACATCTCCATTTGACCCACATGAAATGTACATTTATGGCGATAACAATTATTTATCATTCTATCTCTTTCCTAAGACGTGTGCTCTTTAGAATATGAATATGTGCTTCAGCGTATAGTGATTGAAGGGGTGGCAGCCAAGAGAGCAAAGGGCGGGGTCTGACCAGAGTAACCACACAGCTCTATCTTAATCATAATCCTCATGCTTTATAATATACTCTGAGTGCTCTTCAAGGTATGGTATTTAGCAGGAGGTGCACTCTTGAAAACCTAATTTCCATGTTCCTTGCTCTTATAGTCCAATCATTGTCCAATCACTCTCTAGGGACTGGGGGGACTGGGGGAACTGGCGTCGGCTCGGATATTAACCCCTGGCTCGGCTACAGAAGTAAGTCAAGGACTTTTCTGCCATCTCAATAAGCTCCTCCTGCCCTGTCATGACCTCTAACTGGTGCATGTGTGAGTGGCATCGTGATGGAGAACACACTGAGATGTCGTGACAGTAGCTGTCCAAATGATTTCCCATCTTGTTGCTTCTGCGGCTGCAGATCCCTACGGCGTTGGAGCGGGCCTGGGAGGCGGGCCCGGAGGTGTGCTGCCCTTAGCTAAACCACTGAAGCCCCCAGGTGTGTGTCCTGTGTGTGTGTATGTGTGTTATCCTAGTTTGGTAGTGCAGTTGAGCACTTTCTTGTGCAGCACTCAGCAGTCAGCATTCAGCAGTGTGATATTCAGGTCTTGTGTTGACTAGATTAGGGTCTTATTATTATAAACTATCATAAACTGCACATTATGTGGACGACATGAACTGTTTCTATTTGACATTGTTCAAATAAGAAGAAGAAGACCGTTGATATCAGTCTATGTTTTTTGACCCATCCTGGACACCTTCTCCTCTGGCTCTTCTGATCCTGTGTTCTTGTGTTCTGCAGTGGTGGGTGGAGCCGGCGGGGCAGGCATTCCTCTGTCAGCCGGACTTCCTGCAGGTACGACCTCCACTTCCTCCACCTCATCAGAATATTACAAAATCTGTGGAATATTAACCACCACTTTATAGTCTTTGATGAAATGTACAGATGTATAAAAAAAACGCGTCCCTTCTCCATATTTGACCTTGCTCACTTGGTCGCTGCACAGTGTTTTGATTTCTGCCCTCTTAAAGTAAAAGGGTATCTATGATTATCAATATGGGAACATTTCCATGAAGCAGCCAGTTGCTGATTGAAGGCAGATAGCGTAAAGCTGCTTTTCTCTGTCACCTTGATCCAGGAGGATACGGTCCATATGGTCAAGGTTATGGACAGGGTATGTATGAAACGAAGATGGCTGGTAGAGTCTGTGTATCCCCCCCACCATCCCCACCACCCCCTCCAGCCTTTGGCCCCAATGCTCTGTGCTCACAGTGACGGTTGGTTGCAGGAAATGCCTCTGCGCTGCACATCCTGTGTTTGAGAGCAGCAAACAAGCTGGTTGAAACCTCTGGGGTGGTGGTGGTTGTCATGGCATCGGGGATGAAACACCAGTCACAGGGGAGCATTTGATTGAAGATGATATGATATAGCTGGGGATCACTGACATGAGGAACAAACACGATTTGAATAACTAGGAGGATGACATTAAACGATTATGAGAATCACTATTTGATTCAAAAATTAAAAACCTTATAAAAACAGCATGTGTGGAGGTTCTCTGTTAGTCTCTGGTGTCATCTCACTAGGCCTTTCTGTGGGTTGGATGCTGTGTGTGGTTACAGGTGGACAGGTGTACCCTGGGGGACTGGTACCCGGTGGAGCAGGAGGTAAGGCCCCCAAACCAGGTCTCTACAGGCCCGCTCTTATCTAGTACACCCTTGCAGTGACCAGGAAGACATCCTGGTTTGATCTTTGCATGTTTTTGCATGATTATATGCTGCGATGTGTTGCTTGTTAAGTAAACACAAGATATTACAATATTACACCAGCCTTATGTAGGAGGTTTTATTTTCAGAATTAATTTTGCTGCCGTTCAAAGAATACAATTATGTCATTAAACCTATAGTTCAATTGAGACAACTGGTTCTGTAGAACACACATTTACAAATGAGCTAAATTATTAATGTCAAAGGATCAGGTAAGGATCAGATAGAAACCTTATATACAGTAGCTTATGAAGTGAACCTAGCAAACTCTCATTTGATGTTTTGGGAGTGCAGGAAGTCACAGCATCAAAGCATGTCTTTAGCGATCATATCTCCCTTGAGAGCCCAGCCTAGTCTGAGCTTCTTACCCTGACATCACAGGAAACCATGGATGTTATTGCTAGGGCTCTCTGAAGATCCAAGGTTGAACTAGGTCAGGTAGGTAAGGCAAAAAAGATACTCAGATGGAAGGGATGCAAATCACCCCTCCATCTCATTGAACCACTTCCTCAGTTTGGGTCAGGGTGGCACTTGGGGGACCTCCTCAGCTCCTTCCTCTCCCCCCTCCTGGGAGAACACTAGGCGTGGTCAGCTTGCTAACTCAGTCAACAGTCAAATAGACCATAAGAGCCCCAAATGAGTCACACAGAAATCGGTCGAATTTTTGACATTTGACTGAAGATTGTCTCTGAATTTCAATAGGTTATGGCAATCTGGGAGCTGCTGGAGTATATCCACAAGGTAGATATTGCAACATTAAACTGTCCCTTTTTATTTTACCCCCCTGAACTCACTAAAGTGATGGATTTATATTGCACCCATTTCATTAGTGCAGCATGCACTCCAACCAAGGACCTACAGTCCTGACACCTCTCTACTGCCTATCAGAGAGAGCGAGTTATTGTGCAGTAGCAGATAAGTCTCCCTCTCTCTGTCTCTTTCTCTCTCTGTCTCGTTCTCTCTCTCTCTCTCTCTCTCTCTCTCTCTCTCTCACTCTCTCTCTCTCTCTCTCTCTCTCTCTCTCTCTCTCTCTCTTTCTCTCTCTCTCTCAGACATGCCTAAACTCCTAATCCTTTACACAATGAATAGGAGGGTATTAACTGACCCAGGACCAGTCTCAATCAGATGCTAGCCACAGATGGCACACATTGCCTGTGCAGCCCAAAGGCCGCCCTTGACTTATGAAGTCTCTCTACTATCCTCTTTTCCTAACTTTTAGAATGTTCATAGCGCTTGTACTATACTGTACATGTTACAATGCATGTATTACTCTTTATAAATGGTCAGCTGAGTTATTTGTCCACTTTACAGGTGCTTTGGCTCCTGGTTACATTGGTGGATACCCACAGCAGGCTGGAGGTAATGTGTGTGTGTGTGTGTGTGTGTGTGTCTGTGTGTATGTGGTACTGCATCAGGTCCCACATGGAATAACACGTGTTTGGTCACCTCACAGGGCTACCTGCTGTGTCATAAATTACAGGCCAGAACCGGAGGAGGCACTGAGTCATTCACCTCAGAGATGGGAAGCAGAATGTTTAAAGGGATATAGGGCAGAAGGTGTGGGTTGTGTTGTTGGGGTAGGACTCTTAACGTGGTCCCAAGGTGCCCCGGCCACATGCAAATGTCCAGACTGGTAGATATGGATTCATCAAATGAAGGGAATTCAATAATACATCGGTCACAGGGATGACGTGGGTAGTGCCGTTGAGAGAGAGACCTTGGTAGCGATCACGTGTTTTGTCACATACATGCTGCATGTAGTTAGCATGTTCCTCAGTGGTTGCTGTGGTTTCCTCCCACCTCTCTATGGAAGCCAAGGCTAGCTGAAGACTCTGAATCCCCAATTAGCTATAACAGTCCCATTGAGTGCATTGCTTTGCCCTTAGAAATGGGTATGATTCCTGTTGTGTAATTCATTCTACAAATAGAAGCCAAAATATTAGAGCTTTGCTTTCCTTGTTTCTGGATCAAGCTGGTGGATTAATGCCCAACCACAGACAGACAGGTAAAAGCCTTACGAGCAGAGAGATAGACTGCATTGGAGACAGAATGGTGCATCTCTTCCTCTTCCTGAACAAAATATTACAGTTTAACAGTACAATGTTTTAATGCACAGTATATACAAGAAAGATGACCTCTGCAGATTTGCGATGTGGTCAGTTGAGTTTTTTGTCTCTTCCCCATGTGATCTGTTGTTTTAGGTGGATATGTTCCTGCCCCACTGACTCCCCAACAAGGTACCAGACACCAGTACCTTCCTGTTCTTCTAACCTTTTGTTACAGTTAGTATATACTAGTATACTATATGTATGCTGCAGGGATGCTCCAGGGTGGGCTTGTCATGGCATGTCTCTCAGTACATCCAGTGACCTCCGTCCCTCATAATCTGTATTGTCCTGAACATCCCCAGAGATACCCACAGGGGATTATTTTTTAAGTATTATTTTTTGAGACGCTAACTGGCTCCATATCAAATATTAGTGGTCGGCTTAGCTCAGGAGGTAGAGCAGGTGTCGATGTGTCCCTGAGCAAGACACTAAACCCTAACTTTTCTTGACGAGCTGGCTGTCGCCTTGCATGGTGTGTATTTACCGTCGTAAGTTGCTTTGGATAAAAGCTAAATGCTAAATGCCCTAAATGTAAATGTTAATGTAAATATTATTTGGTTATCTTTGGGATGCCCTGAAATCATAGTCATCATAGGTGTCATCATAGTCATGTACTAGTGTGCGGTCTCTTCATCACACTAATGTGACTCACAAGACCAATTGTGCACTAATTTTAATCTATTTTAAAAAGGGTGCATGTTTAACACACCTGTGATCCTCGGCTGCTTCTACAACCCAGTTGCTGCTTGTTAAGGACCATTTTCTTCTATAGCTAACCTTCATCAATCCATAATAGGAGACTCTTGCTTATTAACATCATTGATTTCAAGCCTGTCTACAAGCCTGTTGCTAGAAGAAGGTCCTGAATATCAATTGGCTGCCTCTCTACATATTGCATATAGGCATGTAATTGCCCTGGTCTTGCCTGGCAGGGCCGCAATGCTGGTCGGACACCAAATCCCCAGATACAGACCTAGCCAATTAGAATTTTAGCATTAGAACTGGAGAGGAACCACTGTGCCTTCTGTTGTAAAATGTCCCTCACCTTTATCTCTTTGTTGTGCAGCCAAAGCAGCAAAGTATGGAGCCTTGGGGGCATTCCTTGGGGGTGCAGGAGGAGGAGCCTACCGGGGTGTGTAGCGTCTCGTAATGTTACTGTGAATATCTGTTACCCTTGAGCTTAGTGGAAGACAACTGTTTTAAAGGATACCATTCATCATAGGTTAATAATTAATAGTAATACAATGAACAGCATGTTACTGATAAGAGAAGCCTGTTTATGGACTAAAATGGATTTTACTGGTAAACATTAACACCCTTTTTATGTATTGTGCATTGCACATGTGATAGATGCTGTTTGATAAAGAGTTAACTCTGGATGCTATTTTTGTGAACTGTATCACAGGTTGCCAGGGGAAGTTTTGTGGCAGGAGGAAGTAATAGATCTCTGGGCTACGCTGTGACCTCAAGATACCATGGTGCTACTGCATGATGTAGAATGTACATTTTGTATGCAAACACATCCCCTGATTAGAGAGTATGTAGGGATGGTTGATACTTACTTTGTCCTACAAACCCACCGACTCAGAATTTTGTAAAACCCATCTTTGATGTAGTTGAACTGATGAATGATATGATAACATGTCCGGTTATCATATGATGACATAACATAATTGTTTTTGTTTCGTTTGTTGTACCGCTGATAGGGTCAGATTAAGAAAGTGTTTTTGTACAGACAACCTGCCCTCATTGCTACTAGGTTAACTAGTATTTGTGAAAAGGACAACCATGTTAGCCCTCAAATAAAATGAAAAAGCCCAATAAAATAAATAGAAACTAGAATATAGAAATAATTTTGTAAATTTGAGAAAAACAGTGTATTTTGCAGAAGTCAGTGTTTATGCCCCGTCAACCTAGCCTGGTGATATCACTTGTGTAGAGGACAAAGGGATTGACACGTGCATGCTAACACAACCTTACAATACCATCTTGTAATCGGCTGTCCACACTGTAGGTATTTGGCCCTCCATCCTTGGATGTGTTATGGTTCTTAAACCACCACCCTGCATATCCTATGGAGGTGGAGGTGGGGGAGGGGAGAGGGAGGGGGAGAAGGCATTTCCCTAGTGCTGACACATACTTCTTCATGGTGTATCTTCTCTGTTCATGTTAAGCGTGTGACGGTAAAGAGCAGCCAGTTTGCCAGGTTGTTATGACCTGCTCTCCTCAACAATGGTCATTCTATGCAGTTAAGCAGCCCTGATGTCACCTTATTTCTATTGTGACCAAAAGTGTAAATGAATGAAGGACAGTTTCTGCTCTGGATGATTGTATGCCAGAAGGTGTTTGATGTCCTTAGGGACCATTTTTATGCTTTTAAGTTCAAAGTTAATTAAAATTAGGATGCTGGTCTGGTATTTACATTATGTATGTATTTACATTGTTGGATTGCAGAACAATTACTTATTAATTGAATGTGATATATGGTGCTTTATTCCCCCTCAAGTGTAGTCTCACTTATTAAGGCTTTCTGTATTTACATTTAGGCAACTTGTCATTATTCAAGATTCTGTTTGCACCCAACTTTATTTTGCTCATCATTTTGTCATTAGCAGGTATGTCTGAACAAGAAGTGAGAAAATGTTTTAAACTTTGCTTCAGCATTTATTCACTGTTGAGAATTATACTGACTAAGAGCTTTGTTTAAAGAGGGAGTCTACCTATGTGTTTATGCCCTGTCTAAGTGGGACTTTACCGACTTGAGTTACATTAAAGAGAGTCTCACGTGTGATCAATGAGCTCAACTAACAATAGACTCCCTCTTTATATATGTGTACTGTATTTTATACCAGTTTGACTTAAGCACACTTAGTTGTATTTCGTGCTTCTGTAAGAACTATATTTGAGCCTTGCTAGGTCCGACCTTGTCTTCTGTGCCGTGAGATACTATGTTCATCTTAATTTAAAACATTTTTTTAAAAGGAGAACCATGGGGATTTTGCACTTTTTTGTATTCCTACGACACACTATGACATGCGCCAGACATCCTGGCATTTTATTTGCTTCATTAGATAACAAAATAAAATGTGTTTAAAAAATCAATACGTCACTGTTTTGTGTCATATATATGGGGAGGTCGGGATGTGATGAGGGGCCCCTGAAGATAAACCAATAACAATTCCTACTCGTGTATTGCTCTGTGTCCGAATATGCTAGGGCTACATAACGTGTGTTAACGTCCCCATTGTGGGTCATACAGTCCGTCATTGTATATTTAAAGATAGATCAAAGGGGGGCTGAACCTCGGGTTAAGTGAATCTCATGCACTCGCTCAACCATTGACGCGTTCACGGACTTCACTTCAATGTAGACCTACTTATGCAAAATAAACTGGTTGGCCCACCCCCATGTTCCTGGTATCGTCTATAGTTGGCCAACCCGTAGGGTCCCTGGCCACTAGCAGCGCTCCATTGGCCCATCCTTTTCGAATGAAGCGCCGCATACATAAGTTCCCTGGCAGACGGGAGCTGCGCTGCCGGAGCGTCTATAGGGGTTGTATGTTGCCTTTTGGTGTCGCAACCAGTCCTCACGACCGCAGGCCAGTGCTCGCTGACCGGTCATCTGTACATCCGTGGCGGCTGGCTCTTGCGTAGAGCTCCAGGTCGGAGAGTGGATGAGGTTGATGCTGCTTTGCTGTACCTGGAAGGACGAACGCATGGGAGAGGAGGAAGGTAAACCTGACTTGTGCCAGGCATGCTGCAGGGTGGAAGATGCGATGCGATGGCATAATTTGGCACTCACGCGAATGAATGTCACGCGCTAAGCTTTTTGCTTTAGACAGAATACGTACTTGACATAAAAAAATTAAGTGTATACCATGTATTATTCATGTCACTGCAAGGGCTTGTCCCGCAACTGTTGCTGCACTCCCCGCGTTGATGAAACCGTTATGATGGGAATTCATGTCCGGTATTTGTCTATGTCACTCGATCTTGTCTGGTTACAAAAGCACTGTTAATGGACTTGTTTTAAACTCATCGTAGCCTACATATTTTTCAGTGGAAAATCTAATCCTACAATGAAGTGGAAGGGGCGGAAATTGTGCAGCAATCTCTAACACAGCGGGTTCATCCTTATCCGCCCCCTGTAGGCTGCTGAGCTCCACCCAACTTACAAAAATACTGCCTACTACACCATCCACATTAACAGCAAGATCATTAACATGTAGTTTAACCAATTAATATTAGGCGAATGTCCAATTAATGTAGTTCTACTACAATATCCACACATTGTTTATTTATTCGTAATTGTTGAGTTGTCAAGGGGTAACGTGTGTTCAGTTCGTTTCCATGGCATAAGGGTCAGCTCCTGTAGAAGAGCATCATCCAATGCTCTGTTGGACGATGAACCTAAATGAACCTAAAAGATGAAAAAAGAGCCGAGAAAAGGGTGGGTGGGCGAGAAGAAAGTCGAGGCATCAGCACTAAAAGACCTGCTCCTAGCCACTGTAATCAATAAGCCTTTGTGGCAGGAGCGCTCAGTGTAGCATTTGGGAAATAAGCCATAGAGCACATCTATCTACTGACTAAAGGTTACAGGGTCTAGCATTGCCTTGGCAGGCAGAGTGAAGTACAGATAGTACCCCCCCCCCCCCCCAGCGGTTCCAATTTGAAGAAGACAAAAAGTCTAGAACATTAAATGATTGATTGATTAAATGTGGAGTGGAGCAACTCACAATCTTTACACTCAATCTTGATTTCTCTCATTATACTTTGATGATGCTTGGCACTTTCGGATAGCATTCATTACAGAGGTACTCTGTTGGGTAAAGAGAAATGAAATACTAAAAAGTGTACTGTACATTGGGAAGGTTTACACAGTCTTTATAGGCTAAGATGAACAGAACAAATGATAAATGGCTATGAATGGACATTGAAACACAGATGTGGTTACTCAGATTATGCAAATGTTGGTACATTCTGTGCTATGTGATTCTAGTGTAATGGCTGCTATTTCTTGACTCTGCCTTTCTGGAGAATGCCATTTAAATGAGTGAGTAATATTTGTCCTCATATTTGAAATGCAGTCACACAAAATCAACAGACAAAGGTTTTCAGCCTTCTAGGCTATCTGCTTCAGAAGCTTTGATACAGTTAAGCTCATCATTACAGATAAGGACCGTTTAGCTCAATCCAGAACGCTGTGTGTTCCTTAATGAGAGTAATTTTACTGCTGCTATTTTTAGCATAGTTTCTCCTAATGCACTTGGCCAACAATGTATATCTGGAGGCCTGCTAGCGATAACATTACACAGAGCATGGAGCTACAGCCATCATAGAGTACAGCAGGTCACTCAAGTCTGAGACAGGTCGATCCAGGTAAACCATTCCGGTCGTATTGCTCAGGATACTGGATGAAGTACACAGCCGATGATTAATAATAATATGGGATTAGAGAAAGGTGCAATTTTTCATTTTGAAACCTTAATCCTTCTTTTAATCTGCCGTGTGTGTATGTGAGACGGGGACATTAACTCATCACCATGAAAGGAGGATGATGGAATCTGGCATCAGGGCTCATTGGCGTCATCCCTTATCGCTTGTCGAGAACTGGCGGGCGTTATTTGCATAAAAAGTACATAGGGACCGTTTTCAGTATGATAAACATCATGACGTGTTGCTTGTTTTCTAAATTGGGATTTGCTGGATGTACTATGCAAATTGAATACAAAAAGGGGTGATCTCCATGTAGCCCCTGACTGGAGGTATATTGTCTCCTGTGTCTCGCAGCTGGCGGTCGCTTGCCCGTTTGTGCAGGATGCAAACAGAGGATCTACGACGAGCAGTACCTCCAGGCGCTCAACACTGACTGGCACACCATCTGCTTCAGGTTGGTGTCAAAAATGCAAAATAATCCATAATCCTCATGAATACACATGAACCAAACCTACTTTGAAACTCTAAAGCCTTTCAACGTAGTGGCCATGGAAGCTGCTCTGTCCCTCTCTGTGAAATGTATACGAGGCAGGTGTTACGGCTCTTGTCAAATGCCAGAGTCTGATATAGCCATCCGAAATGATGACAGATTCAAGATGTGCAAAATGTTGGAAAGGATGCCTGAAATTGCTAGTGTGATTGTGTTATTTTACGTGTTACGGCCTGTGTGGCCAAAACGGTGCTAGCTCGCCCCTCCTTTTCATATCTTCAGTGGAAAGTGAACCTCAGTGATAACCTTCAACTTTTTGCACGCGGCACAATGATTTTTACTTTATGGTTGGTGGATAGCGTTCGGTTAATTGGCCGTGTTTCGCCGTTTCCCCTGAGTCATTGTGTTTGCTCAGCGCTTTTAAGTGTCAGTGTGAGAAAGAGGCGCGCATTGCCGCGTGACGATAAGGGTTGTTGTTGTGCCTCGGTCCAAGTGGAAACAAGGTCACAGGAACAGGAGGGGGGTGCTGGGCCTTGGGTGCCTGACAGTTCATGGACATGATACTCAAGAATAGAGAATAGGGGGAGACAATAGTTGTGTTTTGAAAAGGGCCACAGCGTTTCTCATGCATGACAACATTTTAAGTAGCCATGGTTACGGTGGGATTACACTGATTTAGGATTTTACAGTACTACCGCTCTCTAGAGTCCTCTCAATATGGCTGTGTATCGTCAAAAGAAAAGCCCATGCTGCATTCTGAAATACAAGCCATAATACTTACCTTCGGGATCGTAAAGGATGTGGTCGGTTTGTTAAGACCCCAGGTTAATATCTATGTAGAGTTGATATCAGCCATGATTTTTTTTCAGCTCAGCCCCTCTCACGGTGCAGGCCCATTTCAAAATGGGCAGCAAGTGATCCATTGACATCCATTATATTCCAAACGAGTGTTTAGCCGCTCCCATAGCTGGATCTTTGTTTGTCCAAGATAAGTTATCCCTGATGCACATCATTTTCTCCAATAGTGGCCACAAACCAACAAATCAACAAGATTTGAATCTGTGTTACTGGCCACCGCGCATGCTCAAGGTCTCAGAGACTCCGAGGACCCACCAGTGGCAATGGACTGGCTCAGGGGAATTCATGCAGCAAAAAACATAGCCAGCATCCTCAGATCGTCTGGTATCACGAGACCAGGAATATAATGGATGTCAATGGATCGTCAACAGCCCAATTTCAGAACACCGCTACTCAGGGAGAGGGGTGTGACTTGAAAAAAATCATGGTTGTTTTACATCTGGACATAGAGAATTTCAAGAACTAACCAAACCTAACTAACCCTAAACAAACAAGAGCATGTGTGCTGGGTAAACAAGTTTAATTCAAATGAATAGGTGGCCATCTTTGTATAGTACAGCATCTGGTTCCATGAGAGAAACAGGAGCCAAATGGCATCGGTGTGGTTAGTAACATTGTTTTCTTCCTACTTGAAATGCTCTCATGGTGGTACGGACCATCAGGTATCACAGAAAACAGGCCAGACTTACAAAGGCTTGGAAACAGTGTTTTTAAAAACACCCAAAATGAAAATGAGACACATCTTCAAATGTTCTGTCTCTTTGGACTGTACTGCAAATCTATTGATTGCCTCGCACGTCCGGCAGTGCGCCAGGTCAAAGTTTAAATAATTCAAACTTGGAAGCGAGTCCCCTCCACGGTAACTGTGGCAAGGTCAGGCACACGGCCCCTCCCCTCCCCGAAATGCAGGGCCGCTTTCCCCATGGGAAACAATGGAGTGGATCGCACAGGATGTTGCATCTTGAGTAAACGCACCTTGAAAGGTTTTCAGTGTGAAATTCTCATAATGTTACACTATATGTTAGAATACTCCTGGCAAAAATATGGTGGCCGTGTGTGTGTGTGTGTGTGTGTGTGTGTGTGTGTGTTTGTGTGTGTGAGGAATCTTGCCTTTCACAGTTGTTGTATTTTAATGTTTTTGTTTCACAACTCTTGACTTTACAGAGTTGTTATTAAACATGTGTTATTAAACACTTCTGCCCGTCCTTAAGAGCTGTAATGTTGCTCTTGCTCAGACATGAAAGCAGGGTAAATAGGGTCATTCTCTATGCATTACGTTGAAGGCACTCTCCCACTTGCTCTATGGTGCATCTGGACTGTATACATTGATTCACAATGTTGTATGATGAATGGCTGATGTACATTATGGATAAGAGGACTTATGGACTCCATAATGCAATTTAAAGTTTTTCTGCTTAGTAGTACACGTTGGAATTTCTTCTACAAAATCAATGGAAATTGAAACATTTTCATACGCTGACATTGAATGTTACATATAAGAAATGTAAACATATTTCAAAAAAGCAATCATTAGGGGACATATTTCACTGAAATTACCTTATTGGCACAAACAAAGGAACTAATGAGTTCTTCTGACTTGACAAATACCTAGATATGTTTAATTATTTTTGAATCTATAGTTCAGTAGTTTGAGATGAAATACAGCTTCTCAGCTGGCCATTAATTCATTAACAAAGTACAATTAATCCAATATAATCCTTAGGTTTTGCTGCTAAGCGGGAAGAAGTCAGCCACTGTGAAAATGGGTCAGTCTATCTGTTCACAGCAGTGAGTTCTAGATATTATTTATAGCACATAGTTATTGATGTTGTTGCATTGTTGGTGGTGGACATGTTATGCAATAGCCCTGCCCCACCGGTCCACTCCAGTTCTTTCCTGTGCTATGTTTAACTTTCAGGTAAATGTCTTAAAAACAGGTCTGAGATTAACTCATATTATTCCTGTTTGTGTTTGTTTGTTTTCTTGACGCCTATTTTCATCCTATTTATCTCTTTCTACATCCAAATCCAATCCAAATGTACAACTATGTGGCTCAGTATGGATCGCCTTTTTTATTGAACAAACAGAGAAGCAGGGGTCGTCCAGGGAACAGAGAGGCATGAGTGTGTTCCCCTCATCATTCGGTCGTCTGCTGCGGGGAATACGGCGTGTTCCCTGCAGCCTACGGTCGCATGCTGTGAGCATACATCCCCCTCAATTCAGAAACAAGATGGCATTCTGATTCTGCAGGACTTCAGTGGCTGGAAGGTAGGCAGTGCACAGCGGATCCCCGGCCAAGTGCTCTGTCTGGACTGTTAATGATTCCAACTGGCCGAATCCTCTCAATAAGAAATCTGAGGAGGCTATATGAACTCCCCCACCGGCCCTCACACCCCCTTTCTTTCCTGCCAACTTAATACACACACACACACTCACGCGCACACGCACGCACACAAGCACACACAAGCACACACAAGCGCACACACCTTAAAGCTTAAGACACAAGTGCTGTGGAAATGTTCCCCGTCTGAGTCATGTGTGAACAAAAGCTTGACCTCTTATGTGAGTCCTCCAATTTGGCCCTGTTCAATACTTAATAGGATTTCCACAAATCCATCAGTGCTTCTCTACATTACCAGGTCACACACACACGCACGCACGCACACACATGCACACACACGCACGCAAACACACACGCACACACATGCGCACGCGAGCGACGCACAACATCCTTTTTTTACTTGCCATGCGTATAGCAATCGGAAAAAGATCTCCCGTTACATGCCGCTACTTGATCCGTGTTTTGGTGGATTGGATTATGGAGGAAGGAAGGCGAGAAGGCTTTGTTTCTTGGAGGGTAGGATGTAACGGACAACTCTGCTACGGGTACAGATGGTCGGGATCAAACCGCATCTGGCTGTTTCACGCTGCGGACGGGGTTGTTATGAGTGTGAGTGTGTTTGTGGCTGTGTGCCTGGATGCGTATATTTGTATCGCATGCACGTCTCAAGATCTCCTATTTGGTATTGCGTGTGTCTTCACGTGAATGACGTTCCATTAGTGCTTTTGGGTCATCCGTCTCCAGGCTGATTCAAACCTGGGTGATGATGTTGTGATTGACACTCGGATGTGATTGCTGCGGATCACGACAACGTATTAGGTTGTTAAGGTGAGCTTTAAGTGAACCAAGTATCAGTTACGGCCCCCAGTGAAGGTTTCCTCCTTAGTAGAAGCAGCCATACCTAGAAGAACGAGAGAGCATTAATCTTTATGATCCACCAGAGGCGGCTTCTTCTCTACTAGCTAAATGTGTGGAGGTGTTCATGTGTTCCCACACCTCCACACCACCACCGACAACTGGGAATAGTACCTGAACTCAATGGAAAAAACACAGCAGGTACCTGGGCAACAAAAAAGGATCCAGAAATAGACCTGAGCGCTCTATTACCAGTGTGAAAACCATGTCCAAATAAGATGGAAGACGGTAGGTAAAGTACAAGCGGGATCATTTCGGTGGTGTTGTCGGAGGTCCTGCGGGACAGGGGAATAGAGCTCTCTACGTCTGCAGGGCCTCCACTGCATCAGCATGTTGGAGGCTTCATGGGAAATGGATGTGGTCTCTCTCTCTATCTCTGCCTCGGTCTATCTGCAGCCCTCCTTTCCGCTTTCTTCCTCCAGCGAGGAGCTGAACAGTTTGGTGCTTTTCCGCAGCCACGCTGTGTGGTGCTGGGGCCAGACAGAATTTCAAATGCTTTACATCCATAGCAATCACCGAGCAACATGCAAGGTCTGACAGTTGTATGCACAGAGTAGACATGGATAAGCTAGACATGTATCAGTGTTTATGTGGAATACGATTGAGGAATATTATTAAGGCCATATGGATGTAAAATATTGTGCTCGTTTGAGAATTACCTGGTGGAAAGACACTGTGAGGCTGGGAAGATAATACTGTATCATATTTGTATTGTGTCATCAATCACATTTCCGACACATGGCAGACTATGCAGATTCTTCCATCACAAAAACAACAACTGTGACTTTAAGGGCAAAGGAAAACATCTGCTACACAAACACAATGTTTTAATGACTTCTCTCATCCGTTTGTTCTGAAGAATTGTATGTTTTATTCACTCCCTGCTTTTCACACTGTACATAGTGGTATTTTTTAATGTTTTCAGTATATTTTCCATATTAAATGTACGTAGTCATTAATTTATTTTACCTGATCATTAACCAGTTTTCCAGTTTTCTGTATATTAACAATATACAGAAAACAACTGAAGTTGTAGCTACCTCTGTGAAATGGTTCTGTTGGTGGTTAGTTCGCTCTGCCCACATATCGCTCTCAGTCCACCCTGCAGTCGCCCTGCAGTCCTAGTTCACCCCTGCTCTTGATATAACCACGTGACTCCCGGATTGCCCCTCCCTCCCCCCCTAACCCCCCCTTCCTCCGCGCAGACAACTCACACTCCTGTCTGCACTTTGGTAAGCACTCTGAGAAATGTTGATCAATCGTTTATCTATATTGCATCGACTAGAGGTCACTAGAGGAGATTGTTCTGTGATGCTTTTCCATAACACCAACACAATGGCTGGTTATTGTATCGCCTATTATCTTCACCTGCATTAAGATGAATACTGTCATGATCACAAAGACTTTTTCTGTTTCCCCCCACTGGCTCTGTGTGAAACAGACGGGTTGTATCTGATACCGTTGTGTCTGTCTCCCTCTCTGCTACTCCCCCACTCATATCTGCAGGGAGGGCTGCCAAGTGTCACGGATACATCACTTCTGTTTTTCTAGTTCATCGTTGTAGTTCTTCATTTTTTCCGTGCACAAAAGATAAAGCATTGCGTTTTGAGTTCATCCTCTTACTGCATCACATCTCAAACGACTGCAAGCAAGTGAAGTTCACTGCCTTGTGCCGTGTTCAGTTTTCAGTGTGGAGGCAGACTCATCGAGGAGCCCTGGTGATTCAGCGGATCTGCGGCTGAATGCTCTGCCTAGTAACAGAGGCTGAATGCCAACATGCTTCACCACATTGAATGGTCTTGAATAGAGTCCTATTCTTAACACACAACCAAAGGGCTGTTCAGTTGAGTAGTGCGGGTGTTTAGTAAGTCTAATCATGTTTAGGGCCAGACCATATTGTGCAAGCCTGGAAATCGAAGTAATCCTAACTAATCATACATTTGTATAAGCACCGAAGCAATTGGGTTTAAAACTCGCTATCTCTGGTGTTATTATAATCAGCTGACACTAACCCTACTATGTTTGATACTGTATTTAATGCTGTTCTCAGTGTTGTGTTGATCTTTGAAATTGCAGCATTCCGGATGGGAAAGGAGGAGTAAAGAAGAAGATGATTAAAATCAAATTCTAATATTATTCAATGGTTTGCTATGAGCATGTGTTGGATGTAGGAAGAGAGGTTTTCTTATTCGTGAAACAAATTGAAAGCTTCCCTCAGAGAGTGGACATTGCATGGAAAAGGGCACGCTGAGCAGTAAGCTGGCCAAAACATGACAGCATGAGCCTGTATGGGAAAAGGATGTGCCTGCAATGTCACAGGGTCATGTCTCCTCCCCCGGTGGGGAATGGGAGATGGCAGGAAACAGTTGACAGAAAGGGGAGGGATCCAGAAAGAGGGGTGGGACAAGAGAGAGAGAGAGAGAGAGAGAGAGAGAGAGAGAGAGAGAGCATTCATGGTAGTGACAGCAGTGCTGGATGGAGGTTCATGTGTGAGCTGCACTGTTATCCATCACTGCCACCGACATGAGTCTGCCAGCTAACTGCCACAGTAAGGCTGTGGCCCAGAGACAACTTAGGGAGCAGCCATACAAGCACCGGAGTGGACACAAAAGGTAAACTGACCAGTGAGGGTTCAAGGTTTAAGCTGTCGTTCATCAGGGCTGAAAGCAGGGGACGCAACTTGTGGCTGACGGTCATCGTTCAAACTATTGAACTAATGTATGTGTGTGAGATTTGGGAAGTGAAACTTTGAAAGACAAACTCTTGCTAAATGTATCTTTGGTTGGATGCAAAGCTGATGGTTGCGGTGGTTTTGACTTCTGAAAGGTGTTGAGTTCTGCTTGCCTAACTGTGGATGCACTAAACTTTTTAACTCATCAATTTAAGGAAGAGCAATTGTTTGGTGCATTTATTGACTTCTATTTTTCTACATGACAGCAATGCCTATTCTCTCTTCTTGCTCAGTAATTAGCATAAACTAACGAAAAGTCATCAACTGAAAAGGCACTTGTTTCTAACTTACAGTGTAGTAAGCGAAATGTTAGCACAAAGTGCACAACGTTCTCCCTTTCACTTCACATCATGTCGTTTGACCACAGTTCAGCTGCATATAAACAGGGTTCAGAGCTATTGTGGGAGAATCAAGAGCTTTTGTTGTTGTTTGTGATGGTGGAAAACTCTGGCACAGCTCTGGAGTGCATTTGTCTGGGAACCAGTTAAGCCCATGAAGTCCACATATGCTGGCTGACCACTTCAGTGACCCCACGCACTTCAGTGAGTCCACACCACACTTCCATATAGGAATTTGCACGTTATATATATATATATCATTATGATAACATAAAATTAATAAGCATAAAATTTAGTGTAAGAAATATTGACCATTACCTCTTGGGGATTCAGTTGACCTCAAACATGCCAAAACAATGCAACCCTGCTACGCAAACACATCCTTGCAGCGTGGGAATCAAACCATTGGCTCTGCAGTATTTATGTTGCCGTCCCCTCATGAGGATACACTGAGGGTTAAGTAGTCCCCATATTACTGGAGACGGTTCAATAAACCAGTGCCTGAGTTCAGCACTACTTGACTCACACTCTGCGGGGGGGAGAATGGTGAAGTGGTTATGGTGTTGACTCCCAGGTTAAGGGTTCTGGGTTCAAGCCCCACGGCCATCAGTCTCTCTACAGCAAGATGACTGACCCTTACTTGCTTCTTAATGTCATGTAAACTAAATGACTGTACAAAATGTTAGAAACAATAACAGCAATGACTTAAGAGAAAAAATAGTCACGTTGAATGCCTTGGAAATTGCAGATTGAACAATGGATCAATTTAACATGATCACAGTGTTGTTCTTTCCCTGTCAATTTACCCGGATGCTGATTCTGTCAGCTTCATAGTCAGAGTCATAATTCAGAGTTCAGAGTCATAGTCATAATTCATAGTCACATACAAAGTATTTTTTTCTCTATTTATCTATGCTTCTTAGCCTGGCCCGATTGTGGTTGACAGACGTAAGTATGTATACCGATCTATGAACCACCCAGCCAACCGTTAGAAACCAGAAGTTGTCTGTTTAGAATTTTAGTATTTTTAGAAACACGCTCTCTCAACCGGGAACATGAACTGATAACATTTGGAGCTGCAGTGAAAGGACAGGAAAAGCCGACACTTTAATCACACTTTTGTTCCCCCAACCACAGTTCTACATCCCCAGGTTGGCAGCACAAGGGCTTTATGCCATAATTAATTATCTCATTGTCTGTTTTATCTGTCATTTTGACGTTCATCATTCGCCCTTGGGTTGGGCTGATTCAGGACGATTTATTTGCTTTTCTTTCTACACTGCACACCTAAAGTACACAATTATGGGCCGACATTGGGCATTATAATGTATTATCAATATGATTGTAGGGTATTTTGCATGCCGTCAATGTATATCATCTTGTGGATTCAAAATAATGACAATTATGTCAATTAATGTAAATTAATCCAATTTGAACTATATGTGTAGTATATCACACTTATCTAGCCCTCAAATTTGAGGTCACTCAAAGATAATATACACTCTTGAATTTCCAGCTATAGGAGGAGAATTCTAAATGATGGTTTGATTTTAGACATTTTAGTGTATTTGCTAAAAGTGAAGCCCTGTTTCCAAGCCAAAAGTGAAATCCTATTTCTGAACAGATCATTGTTGAACCGTTATCACCTCATGATGGCCTGTAATGTGTGTGGAATATGCGAGAAGCTATGGTTGTCTGTCTCTCTGTCTATGTCTGGCCCCATAGAGAACTGAAACGCTATTGAGGCTGGGGAGCTTATCTGGGACAATACAAACTGCAGGCATGCACGCTTTCTACTCGCGAGTCTTGTCAGCGCTGCCATGTTGCTATTCATCGTAGACCTGGAACCTGAGGAAGAAATAATTTTAAACAATACACAAGAATGAGAAGAAAGACAAAAGCGCTCACATCTGCAAGATGTGCAGAACCCCAGCCCAGCACCTGAAGGGTTAAAAGGGTTTATTGTGCCTGTCTGGGCAATGGGGGGAAGACACGGGCGGGCTGGCAACCCCATTGGCTGTGGGACTTCCGGGTTCAAGCCCCTCCCCCCAGATGGGATGGGGCTTAAGGGTAGCGTAAATGAGGTAATGTTTTTTCTTTGTGATAAGGGTGACATCATAGCCTTGGAATTCCAGGGATGGGGGAAGGAGGAGGGGGTTGGGGGGGGTGCTGGAGCATGTGATCACTGTTGCCACCGTGTGTGTGTGTGTGTGTGTGTGTGTGTGTGTGTGTGTGTGTGTGTGTGTGTGTGTGAAAGTGAACCCCAATATCTGGTGGTTGTCTAGTAGCCTCTCAAACACCCATGTTCACACACGCCCTGTGATGCCCTGTGGAGCAGTATACTGCCCATGGAGGTGCAGAGTGGAGAAGTGGAGGCTGTGCAGAGGTTAACCCTGTGTGTATGTTTCCACTGGAGGGACTGGTTCCAACTGGGAAACACACCAAGGGGAGAAGGGGGTATTCCCTCAGACACATGCTGCCATTTCCTTCCGATTTCATCTGTGTGTGCAAACAACCCCCACTGTCTCTCTCACTCTCACTCTCTCTCTCTCTGGACCACTCTCTCTCTCTGTCCTTTCTCTCTCTATCGCTCTCTCACTTTCTCTCTCTGTGTCTCTCTGTCTCTCGCTCTTGCTCTTACTCTGACTCTCGCTCTGGCTCTTGCTCTCTCTCTCTCTGGATCTCTCTCTGGACCTCTCTCTCTCTCTTTCTCTCTGGACCTGTCTCTCTCTCTCGCTCTCTCTCTCCCTCTCTCCCTTTCTCCCTCTGGACCTCTGAACCTCTCCCTTTCTGGAGCGTTCTCTCTCTCTCTCTCTCCTTCTCTCTCTATCTCTCTCTCCTTCTCTCCCTCTCTCCCTCTGGACCTCTGAACCTCTCCCTCTCTGGAGCATTCTCTCTCTCTCTCTCCCTCTCTCCTCTCTCCTCTCTCCCGCCCTCCCTCTGAACCTCTCTCCCTATGGACCCCTCTCTCTCTCTCTCTCTCTCTCTCTCTCGCTCTCTCTCTCTCTCTCTCTCTCTCTCTCTCTCTCTCTCTCTCTCTCTCTCTCTCTCTCTCTCTCTCTCTCTCTCTCTGGACCAAAAGAAAAACATAGATTTCTCTTTCGGTTTGAAGACAATAATTGAAGACAAAATGTATTGTGTACACATGTGCATAAGTGTTTCTTTCTAAACACTTGGCTTCATTTGATGCCATTTGGTCAATTACTTTGACCAACTTTACAGCACTAGTGGTTTTTAGGCTAGGCACTAGCACTTTGATGGGCTGTCTGGTAAAAGGTCTGACCGTGTGGAGGCTTGGGGCCTCTCAGCACCTCGTAATTCTTTCAGGGCGCCCCGGTCGTCTGTCACGGAGGTGAGCGGGAGGACGAGAGCCGCTCCGCTCTTAGGACAACACGGCACTCCCCGCTCACACCCCCCCCCCCGCGCTTCCCTCAAAGGTGTCAGCACACACGTCATACACCGACACCCGTGCACATGCAAACGTGCACACATGCACGTACACACAAAACTATTCTCGCACACACATTCACACACCTTCTTCTTCTGTATTATGAATGACTGATCCTTATAAATGAGGTCCCCTTGTAGTTGGACGTTTATATTTTAAGAATGTGGTATAAAATATTGAAAGGCCTGGTGCTGTGTAAAGCCATGTTTTTATATCTTTATATCTCTTTTTTTATATAATTATATCTCCTGTATTATAAAAAATTAAGCATTTGGCTTGTACATAATGCATGTAAAACCCAATGGAGTTTCTTCACTTCTATTCTCTCAAACCACAGCCTTTCTCAATCTCACACACCCACACACACAAACAAATATGCACACACACACACACACACACACACACCAAATATGCACACACACACACACAGACAAACACTCCAACATGCACAAAAAAAACGTTGCCTATTTTTGTTGGTATTGTGTGTAACTGACTAATACTCCCTACTCCCCTAGAGTCAGTTAGCTGCCTGCAAATACCCCTTATCACGGTGTAAGGATGTCAGGTATAGCCAAAAAACGGGGATCGTGAAGTAGACACACTACACTTTAAAAACACATGCACGTGCTCACACAAACACTCACAATCCACCACCAGCACCAGCACCTTTTTACGATCATTGCTCTCCCCACCGGTGTCTTCCTGACCCTGAGGGAGGGCAGCTGGTTCTCGCCGCGTCTGTCCAACATCTCTTCCACTCACTCTCTTTTGTTGTCTTTTGGAAGTTGTTAAACTACAAGCATCCTGCTTTCCCTTACCTCCTCTCCACCTCGTTTTCCCTCTGCCACCGCCAACATGGGAATGACAAATGGCCCATTCCCATGTTTATCCATTGTTTTGAGATGGATTAGGAAAATATGAGGAAATATCTCATTGTATTGGATTAATTGAAAAGGTTGTTCATGAGATTCTTTCCATGATTTAAATCGTCTACTTGATAAAATACTGGCATCTGTTACGCATCACATGTGCTTATATCTGCTCTCAAAATAAGACAAGAAACTCAGACACACACACGCACGCACGCACGCATGCAAGCACACACACACACACACACACACACACACACACACACACACACACACACACACACGCCAGTGCGATGTGCTCTGCTCCAGAATTGCCCTATTTACATTTAATCTTTATAGCACTCTCTTTTAATGGCACTCTTGTTGTTCATATACGATGTGGCCCTATTTACTGTAAGTAGAAGTTATTTCTGCGTTCAATTACTTTGCCTTGAATCTCCCCTCCGTCTGTTCAGTGTGGTGCAAAGTGTGTGTGTAATGCGTGTGTGTATGCGTGTGCGGGTGAGAATAAGCGTGTGTGCATGCATCGAATGCAGTAGATATTAGCCTATGGTGTGGTGTGAGTCTTGTAGTATCGTGCAAACACTCTTTCCACTCTTTCTCCCTTTCTACGCAGCTCAGCCTCACCCCTAAGAGACGCATCCTTAAGCCAGAAGCGATCTGGCAGTTGCTAATGTATTCATCCAGCAGCGGCAGCAGAAGAATGCAGTTCACAATATGGTTCATATCATGCAGTTACTCTGCAGCCCATATTTCTCTGGATGTAGTCAGAGATGTGCTGCCACACCTTGATGCAGCAGGCAGATTTGTAGAGAGTCGTTGAACCTAGAAGTGTTGTTACAGTGAGTATGCGTATGGGTCTGTGTGTGTGCTGGTGGAGGTGTGTGTGTGTGTGTGTGTGTGTGTGTGTGTGTGTGTGTGTGTGTGTGTGTGTGTGTGTGTGTGTTGTGTGTGTGTGTGTGTGTGTGTGTGTGTGTAGGTGGATGCAGGTGTTGGTGTGTGCAGATGAAGATGTGCGTGTTTCTGAGAGAGAAACACACACACAAAGATGAAAGTCAGCATGTCTCTGCCCCAGGTTTGACTTTGTCCCAGCAGGGGTTTGCTGGATGCCTGTGTGTGTGTGTGTGTGTGTGTGTGTTAGTCAGTCAGTGACTCTGCTGGCTGTGGTTGTCCCCCCTTAGCCTTGACCCACTTCCACAAGCCGTGCATACCGAAGCATCTCCTCTCCACAGGATTTACTCTGGGTGCGGGGTTGCAGGAGGATGTGTGCATGCGGGTTTCTGGGGTGTGTTTCTGTGACGTTTTTCAATGTTTTGTTGGTGTGTTGGTGTGTTTTGTTTCTGATGTGGGTGTGCATGTGCGTACATGTGTATGTGTGTGCGACTGTGTATGTGTGTGTGTATGTGTGTGTACGATATTTTTTTTGCATCAAAAATAAGCCGCTGTGGACCATAATGGAGAATTGATGTTTGCAAAGTGGAATATAAGCCGCCCTCGAAAATAAGCCACACCAGAATTACACATCTTTGCCCTCAACTCAAATACTTACTTGTACCGGCCAATGCTGGCATGAAACCGTAACAAAATTGTTTAAATGGTACAATATTCCTTTTAGCCGAGTATATTCTGCCTTGGGGTTGTGATACGGTAGTTGTGCGTGTGTGTGTGTGTGTGTGTGTGTGTGTGTGTGTGTGTGTGTTTGTGTGTGTGCATGAATGTGTGTGTGTGTGTGTGTTTGTGTGTACACACAAGGTGAGTGTCGTGTGCCTATGAAGGCATACGCTAGACCACAATCTCTGTAGAATCAGGCTAAAGGGGATATGGCCACGGAGAACATGAGAACCATGAAACACAAGGCATTGTGTTGACTTTGTGGTAAAGCGAAGTGAGCTTGCTCTTTCTAATGTATATTTAAGAAGTATGTATTGTGCAGCCTGTCAAGAGAGTTAATGATAGAAAACAGGAACATCGATTTACATTTGACATAGTCGTGTACACATAGTATGCGCACAAACTTTTTGTTTTACATGCACTGACATCTTTATTAAAGCTAGGGTAGGAAAGATATTTATATACATTTTTGTTGAAATTCTTTATATATCCCAAAAGCATCATCATCATCATTAAATCAAATGCTCTGGTATATTTTGCTGTTGCAGGCTTTTAATAACCCTGTCCATTTTATTTGGCCCGAATTAAATGACTGGCTTACCTGTCGGGCTACTTGCATGCAGTCATTGTGCATGTGATTCTTCCACGAGGCTAGGCAGAACTATTGCTTAAGCTAGCGAGTTAGTCACGTGTTTAATTTTGGGAGTCGCTTCTAAGGGAAGGCTTTCTCTGGCTGGTTTCTTCTTATTACGTACTACCTTTAAGTGCTAACAAACAATAAACCATAAATCATGTGGATATAACCTATTGTAGTATGCAGGTCATCTCTTTCTCCATACTCCAGTTGTATAGATTTATTATACATTGTTTTTTTAGTTCACAAAGTAAAATACATATTTTACTCAATAAATAAAAGATTTTTCCAATTGGACACAGAAATCAATAAATATCCTTAGGTTCATTTAGTCAGGCTCCATTCTTCATGTTGGGCTTAAGCTAAATGAATTATCACAGTGCTGTGACGAGGGTTTAACCCTGCAGGCCGGTGGTATTACATGGACATGGTACTGGACAGTGGACAGGAAGTATTACCCCCGTGGGAAAAAGCAGCTGGCCCAGCATGTCTAGACACCACTTTTACTTTAGAGGGGTCCAGAGGGGGGGGGGGGGGGGGGGGGGCACCAGACACTCTGCTCACTTTAGTCATGGCCTTCACAGACACGCAGATGTAGAGAGCACACAGACACGCACACATGCACAACCACACACACACACACATACACACACACACACACACAAGTCACACATCCGCATAGATGCATGTGTGAGTACCCAGGTGCATGGAAACCCATGCGAGTCAACACCATTTCAGGGTACATTATTCTTCCTACATCCTCCCTCTGCTTTTATCCTTTCCAGTGACTCATCTCCCTGTCATGTCAGCATGTGATATCTATGGGTGTGACATCACTCTCATCAGCTGGGTGTCTGGCCCTACTGCACAACACTGCCGTTATCTACCACCATCTGTTGTGGCCTCCGAAAAGAAGATGAAAGATTATATTTGTTACTGTTGTTTGTTACTTGGTCAGATCAGATCATTTATATGCATTGAGGAAACAAACATGGAAATACCCAGCCCCCCACACTAACCAAATCGTTAACTGGGTGGTTTTGTTGAGGTTACAGAAACACGCTCATCCGTCTGCATACTGCGTAGTTGCTTTTCCTTCCAGCTCAATGGAGGCTACTCTTCAAGCTCCTAATGTGTTTTTATTGAGTGGTATCGTCCTCTCTCTGGCTGTGTCACGCAAAGGGATAGGATCCTAGTTTAACATCATATAGTTGAACACACCACCACATGCTTTATGCACGGCATCATTTAATCAAAAATGTTACCAAATAAACTATATGACGAATGACTCAAAAATACCATGTGTAGAATATATATTGCTTTTCCTATGCTCCTTAGTTCTTAACATGTCATTGGTTGGTTGACTGATGTTCATTCCCCCTCTACTGCTAGATGCTGTGAGTGCAGTGCCTCCCTGTCCCACTGGTACTATGAGAAGGACGGGCGGCTCTTCTGCAAGAAGGACTACTGGGCCAAGTTTGGAGAGCTGTGCCACGGCTGCAATGACCCCATCACCACCGGACTCATTATGGTAAGAGGACCGCTCAGCAGCCCCGCACACACACACACACACACACACACACACACACACACACACACACACACCCTCATCCTCATCCATCTCCACCTGCCTGCCCTGCCTTTGTGAACACACAGTTGGGCTCATATCCAGACATCCATCGCTGAGGCACATTGCCTGGACGTCCGGTGAAAGCCAGCGTGGCAATCCTGTTGTTGTGACAGGGGAAAGGGAAAGCAGAGGAGGTGGTGCAGAACGGACATGACCTCGGGTCAGTGGGGAGAAAGAGCTGACGGTCAGGGGGATGAGCTTGTGTTGATGAGTGTGTAGTCGCATTACCAAGCGGTGTCGATTCCACCTCTTGAGCAGATTGTGTGACATGTTGTGTGACATGTTGTGTGACATGTGGTGATGGTGTGTTTTGAAAAGTTACACACAAACACTGATGGCCTTGCTTTGTTGGTTTCTGGTGTATATTGGTGTAGATTGATAGCAATGCTGGTATCTGATGCAAGGCTAGAATAGAGCACCAAGGATGATTAGAAGCTTCTTTTAAGTCTTTTATGATTAACCAAAGGCTATATTCAACTTCAAACAACCGATGTAAATACTTGATACGAATCATAAATAGGTGGTCTTGTGCGTCCCTAATGTTAAGGTTTGCTGTTCAAGCAGAGTGGTTTAAAGGTGTGAAGGGCATATATTTTTAGACCGCTTCAGTATGAGAACTAGAAGGTTACACTGAGGCAGCACAGCCCTGGCATGACTTATTCTCTGTATCCGCAGTGCATACACTAAATAGATGCGCCGTGAAGTCATATTTTTGACTCCTGTTTGAAGTACCTACTGAGGGGACGGCTCTTATCAGCCTTTGCAGCAGTTGATACAAAACCAGCGCAAAGACCACACTATATGTCAGAAGAATTTAGCGGTAATCCACGCACTTGTATACTTATTTCGGCTGGCAATATGAATCGCTTATTTGCATTTAAGAAACAGTGTTTTATCACAAAGCGAAATAGTGTCCCATTTTGACTTCTCTCCATGTGTGGGACAAGTCAATCCAGTGAAGCATATGGCACTGCCTTTTATAGTAATTGCTCACGCATCGCTTGAGGGCACTAGGGTTGATTTATAAAATCAAGTCGTAGCTTTACCCTTTTCTATCGCATATTTAACAAATATAACGAGAGCGTCATCATGAAGCTGTAACGTAATAACTGTACCTGATGAAAAAATGTGATACCTGTTAAATATTGTCCCTCCCTTTCGAAGCTGCTCTCCATCTGCAGACTGAATGGTGTGACTGTTGTGACTGGTGTACGTCGTGTCCTTGTGGCTGATTCTACGGTATATGTCTAGCTGTATGTTGTGCTAGGGCTTTTATTTTGTTGCTCTGCCTTACGGGACCTTTGGGGTTTGTATTTCTCTGCTCTAGTGAACCGAGTAGGAAAGGAGAAGAGGCTATGGAGGTCACGTTAACCTCTATTATTAACCACTCCCTTCAACATAGTCCAGTGTGTGCGCACGCAACATTGACCCTGATGGTCCAACCGAGCCTTTCTGGGCTGACCTCTCTGACCCCCCCTGTTGGTGTCTCCTAATGTCACCGGAGGACTAAGAGTGTTCTCGTGTTTTTTTCGTATCTTGTTTTAACATAATACTGGCTGACACTAAATCTGGCTGACACTACATAGAGACTGACATATTTCCTTGCGGTATGTTATTATGTTATGTTTTATAGGCAAGCGCCCTTTAAGAGTCGGTTGCAGGTGTGAAGAGGCGCTGATACAATGTTCGATCCGTCATGATGTTAGGATTTTATAGTGACAAAAGAGAGGAAACATGTGCGCTTTGAGTGATCTGAAAATAACTAGTATTTTTCAGTGGTTGGTGTTTTGCTTACGTTGGAACACTTCTATCGGATGCTAAAGTTGGGGACTTAGCATCGTTGTCATACATGGAACTCCCTGACTGACGTGCTGTGGGTTCCTCATGCCTCTCATGACTGCTGGTCTTGCTCCATGCCGCGGCACAGAGGTGTGCCAACCGTGTACGTGAAGCCACGCTTATCCACCACATATTGTGTTTCGATTAGTTCTCTTGTGTGTGTGTGTGTGTGTGTGTGTGTGTGTGTGTGTGTGTGCTTGTTTGGTTGTTTTTTGTATAATTCCATTAATGAAACAGCCAGGCCCGGTCGAGACTAAAGTGAATTAGCTGGGGAGACAGCTGCACCCGTTACCCTCTCTACTGCTCTCTCTCTCTCTCTCTCTCTCTCTCTCTCTCTCTCTCTCTCTCTCTCTCTCTCTCTCTCTCTCTCACTTTCACTCTCTGTCTCTGTCTCTGTCTCTGTGTGTGTCTTTCTCTCTCTCTCTCTCTCTCTCACTCACACTCACACACTCTCTGTGTCTCTCTCTCTCTCTCTCTCTCTCTCTCTTGCTATTTCCCTTATTCTCTCTCAGGTTATTGATGTTCAGTACTGACAGACTCGTCTTTGAGATGGTTCACACCATTTTGCGGACTACATATCTGATTGTCAGAGCAATTACATTATACAGTAGGTGGGCCGTCCGACCATCCATGCCCCAGAGAGGAGTGCAGGGCAAAATGACTCACTAACTAACTAACTACCTCAGGGAATGGACAAACTCATGTTGTACACCTCGTCAGACTGAAAGGGCCCACTGTTTTTAGTTTGGCAGTCTCTGAAGAAGTCATACGCATGCAAATTAAATGTTCTATTGATGAGGTGAATCAGGGTAGAAGGACAGAATCCATAATGATTGACTTTGGCACTAACTTGAATAAGTGGAGAGCAGAAAGGTATCCCTAAGAATGTACGCTATAGCAAACATACAAAATCAATCAATCAATCGATGAATAAGTGATTGATTCATGATGTAAGATTGAATGTGGTTTTCTGGTAGCATTACAGTTTAGTAAAGATGGGATTCCTGATGAAAACCATACCAAAAATTAAAGGTTGTCCCTCATGGCCTGTGAAGATGTCATAGTTTTACTTATCATAAGTACGGTTGTCTAATGATAATGATAATGTGTGTGTGTGTGTGTGTGTGTGTGTGTGTGTGTGTGTGTGTGTGTGTGTGTGTGTGTGTGTGTGTGTGTGTGTGTGTGTGGCTGCGTGTGGGCTCGCATGTGTGCGTGCAGGTCTGTGTATGTCAGTAGACTGGCGCTGGGGTTATTTACTCCCCCTTCCAGAGCAAAGGAAGTTATGTGTTGGACATTGAGCAAAGGGCTGTAATTGAATTGTCTCTCCTCCCTTTCTCTTTCTTTTCCTCTTCTGACTGCTGTGGACAGTAAAATCATTTCCCTGCTTCAGTTTGTATTTTGAACCTTGCTGTTCTTTAGCACACAGGCCAGTCTTACGTCTTACTCCACCAAGTGTGACCAATTGTTTTACATATTATGATGATTGTACCCCCATCAAGACTATGTATGTGTACAATGTGTGTGGGGTAATTCATGTTGTGAGAGTTCAATTTGGTTTTAAAATCACTTTCTGGAAAGTCCCGTCATTTCTTTACTCCCACAACTATGACAAAACGTCATTGGTGTGGTAGTGAGTAGTTTGTGGTAGCGTATGTTGCTTCCTTTGTCTGGGCGTCAAGGGCAGATCTCAGGGGAGTCATGGGAAAAGGTATCTTAAAGGCTAATGCAACAACTCAACCCTCCATATTTCTTCTGGTTACCATGGACATTTGTTTTGGGATGCGCTCTTCCCCACACTCGCCCCCAACACTCCCTGATTTCTCAGCAAAGCGCCCGCTAATCATTGTGGGATCCAGTCACCCGTCATTGATGTGTTTTAGATTCTGTTTTTGTGAAGTTATATTGTTCTAAAAAATATGATCCAATGTCTTGCTTAGGGAGGTAAGAAAAGTGCCCTAGCTTCAGCCATCTATGCCCACCACACATTTGAGGATGCTTTATTTAGCAATTTAGCTATCTTATTGCTTCACTCATGTCGTTTCATCATAGGTATAGCATCTCACTCCATCTCACTACTCCTGTTGGCTTCATGAACCTATATCAAGCCTCTCAGCATATGTCATGGTGTTCCTATGGTCATGATGGTCATGATGGTTCCTAGTCAACATTCTGGTTGGCAGAGGATGTATGAGAGAGGGTGCTGTAGGTAGGGGCTGGGTAGAATAGAGAGGCGGTAAGCAGGGCACTGAAAGGGGAGAGGCAGAAGCGGAAGCCTTGGACTCACAATCTGGCCGGAAGCTATTGATTAGGATTAGATTTGCACAGAAGCACTCCCGCACACATGGATATACACACACAATCTTGAGGACACCGGGGAGCAGGGATCAATGGAAGTAATATAAGGCTACCCGTTTGAAAATGCATCAGCCCCTTTTTTGTTTGCAATTATATACAGTTATATCTGAGGCTTGTTGAACTGGTGAATAGATTTGAAAAACATCAGATTTGGATTTAACTGTCTTTTATTTAATTTAAGTCTTTCAGAAATATAAATAAATCAGAATATTTAGGGAATCATTAAAGGGATAGGCTGAGATCTCTGTGGATTGGCATTGGCCTGTCTTGCCCAGATTCAGACGAGATGTTTGATTCCAAGTTTTTAATTCCTAATTAGAAATTTGAACACAGCATCTGAAATCGTGCTCAATTATTTGTGTTTTTGTAGACAAACTTCAATCTTGTTGTGTTGTTACTGGCACTCGTTTGCAATAAGTGACTATTTGGAACACATTGGAAATCTTTTGAAAGTAATTCAAAGTGTATCCCCCTCTCATGAACAGGAGCTAGCCTTCTGCAAATCTACATGACAATGGAAGCGGCAAACAAAAAACAAATTCTAACCCAGCAATCTCCCCTTCTGGAAGCACACTAATGAATTTAGATTTAAACAACTATTCTGAATCTTGGTAAGACAGGCAAACCGCAATTTACAGACATCCCTTTAATAATAAAACCCCAAATTTCCCATATGGGATCAATGAAGTTCAGTCTTATCCTAAATAATGAATTAATCTATTCTTTAATTTCCACATCTACCAAATACTCGCCTGGTTGTTCTTTGTTTACTGTGGCTTGTGATGAGGCTAAGATATAGATACGGTGCTGGATTTGTTTGTATTAGCGGCCGAAGGGGAGGAGCGCCTGTGGAGGAGGGGTGGAGAGAGATGTGACGAATGGAGCCAGCAGGCGCGTGTGCATGGGTGGGCTGGGCCAAAGAGGAAGCGATGAGCTCATCGTAAAAAGAGAGAGAGAGCGCATGTAGGAGGGAGGGAGGGAGGGAGGGGGGAGTGCATAAGTGACATCGTTTCAGAGATGAGCTCAGCGGTAAAGGCGTGGGCTGCCTCTCTCTCTCTCCCTCTCTCTCTCTCTTGGCTGTGGCTCGTGTTCTGTTGTGACAGTGAAGGCTCGCCTCAGTAGAATGCACTAGCGTTGCGCCGAGAGAAGCCGGCTCTCGCTGCCATGGTGGGAGACTTATTTTTCTGGAGCTTCTGCTGTCTGAGGCTCTGGAAACGGGAGAAGAAGGTATGTAGGCTACCATGGTTTCTGTTGTCATTGGGTAAAGAATTTATTGGATTGCTGGGTTTCCTGAGAGATAGGGCAGCGATGGGGGTTTGGCTAGCAGGCAGCAGGAGCATAGGAGATGGCCCCAGGTGGCCGAGGGAGGAAAGATTTAGCCGGCTGTTCTTGTGTGGCGCCACACACGCTCCATCTTCCTCCGTTTGACATTGGGTTTGAAGCCGGGGACACTGCCACTTGTCTGTAGCCGGCATTCTTTTATTGCTGACTATTTTCACACTCTGAACTTTCTCTGTGTGCGTCCTTGCCTGAAGGCTGTCTTCATCTTCCTTTTGGCCTTTTCATTTTTAATGTCATTAAATAGTAATGTGGCATGCAGGCTATTTTTAGACGCGGCTCTGCCCCAGATTAATGTAGACTTTGGGTCGGAGAGATGCACGGGAGTTGGGATGGCAACCTAGCATGATGGCACAGCCCTGCTATCATTCACATTGAGCGCCCCCGGCTCCCCATAAGCCTTCCTCGGTGTGTCATGGCTCATAGATAACATGGAGGAGGCTGAAGCCATTTGCAGTCTGCTTGCTGCTGGTGTACTCTGAGGGCCGGGACGCAAGGGGGTTTCCGCTGAGGCAGGCATCAATGTGGCTCTCTGTTTATTGGGTTTGCTGTCTCTGTCTCGCCAGGCAACTGTATATATTAACCACTTTTACTTTCGCAAGGGTCTCTCATAAAGTGTAGAGCACAAACAGATTAGTTTGGAGTGTGTCAGCCACAGAATGGTGTAATCCTTTGAGGTCGGTCAGGGGGGATTTTGATGCAATTTGTTTTGGCTTTTTGGGGTTTTTTGGGATTTTTTTCTCATGCATGCACTTAAAAACCCACACGTACATACACATACACATGCAATCACTCACACACTCACAATCTCTCACACACACACACACACACACACACACAACACCCACATCAAATGGCACATCATCTCGCACAGAGACACTTGGAACATTGCTGGAATCTGAGCTGGAGCGGCCTCTCTCTGATGGGGGTTTAGGGTCAGGGTTGGTATGGGGGGGTGGGGGTGGTTGAGCACATGTTGCTCAACCATCTGAGATCCACCAGGACGGAGGAGGGGGTCCTTGACTTGTAGGGTAAACATTGGAGTCCCGTTCGTTAGTTCATTGTGGATCATTAAACAGAGGCCAGGCGGGACTCAGCCTGTGCTGTGGTGTTTGGACAGGCCCATCAGAAGGGCTGGTGATGACAGCTCGTCCGTCACTGGGACATGTCGATGGGAGGTCGGCGTTCAACCACTCCAGCTGTGCGGGTGATGTCACGGTTCAGGTTGCATGTGGTGTTTACAGTGAGTCCCCACGCATTCTCGGTGCACTGCGTTGCACGTCACAACCTCAGGGTTGTGCAAGGTTAATATAGGAATTATACAGTGCTCGTGTGCATACAGTACCAATAAACAGTAGAGGAATGAGGGAACGCAGGAGGTTTTTACGGTGAGATGGATTGAATATATGTAAGCCTATAAGTTCTCCTTAGTTAATGTTCCTCTTTGCCGAGAGCGTTGGCCTACTGGAGCCTGTTAACTTCACAGCAACCTCTAGCAGAGGTCGAAGCCGCCTGTGGAATGATCAAAGAAGAGTTCATTGGCAGAGTGTGTGATTACTAGAGGTGGATGGGGAGGATCCCTGAGCGATCTGTTTAGAGAACCAGACACCAGGGTTTACAGCCTCTGCTTCCCCCCCCCCCCCCCCCAAAAGGGGCTGTTAAAATTCCAGTGACCACCTGAAGAAACACACTCACTCACACACGCACACTAAATCATCCCCTTAACTAATCCTAATACCAACATGAACTGGGATGATTGACCTAAAGCAGATTTTTTTTACATTTCACGTTCACTCCTCATTGTTCTTCTATTGCTTCCTTATTGTGTCCCCCACGCAAACAGACAAACAAAGAAACACACACACACACACACTTCATCCAGTTGTATTTTTGTATACATTTCAAAGCAGAGGCTTTCCCTGGGACTAGGCACACACAATGCCTGTCAGATGTGGTTAAGGGTGTGTGTGTGTGTGTGTGTGTGTGGTAGTCTGTGTGTGCGCGCATGTTTGTGTATGTCTGTGTGCCTGCGCATGTGTTTATCTGTGTGGGGCGTATTTGTGTGGCAGGCAAATGTCTGGGTGAGGGTCAGGATGTGACGGTGTGGCAGACAGGGTGAGGGCTCGGGTTCGGGTTCAATCCAGCAGCTGTCCCCTGTTCCCCAACAACACAAGACCTGCCCCGCAACAACTACACCGTGAACCCGACATTGCAGCTCACATTGTCAGCCAATAAATAAAATGGACTGAATAAAACGGTTATGATAAGAATCAGACTTCATAGCTTGGAACCACAAAAGACACAATCGAAGAAAAATACTATGACTATAAAGGTTGAAATAAACTATAAACAAAACTTACAAAATACAAGCCTCCCTTCCTTCGCTCCCCAACTGTAGAGTTCACAGACAGCCTTGTAACTATTACTGGGGTTGCTTCCTTCAATTAGAGCGATGAGGTCCTGCTAAGTAAGGCCCTACGTTCCCTCCCTGTCTGCCCTGTGATGTGGTGCGGCCTCGCTCTGATCACACCCACACACACCCTCTGTCTCTCTCTCTATGTTGTATCAATTTGTCTAGATACAGAAAGTGTGTGTGTGTGTGTGTGTGTGTGTGTGTCTCTCTCTCTCTCTCTCTCTCTCTCTCTCTCTCTCTCTCTCTCTCTCTCTCTCTCTCTCTCTCTCTCTCTCTCTCGCGCTCTCTCTCTCTCTCTCTCTCTCTCTCTCTCTCTCTCTCTCTATGTTGTTGTTGTCTTCTGTATCGCTGTTGGCAGGAACACATGTGTTGTTCTGTCCTGAGTCCCTAAAAAGACACAGAGAAATAGGCTAGGGAAATTCAGCTTTGTTTCCTTCCTCCACTAGATTGGGTCCCACCTCCAGTTAAAATACAGCTTTAGTACCAAGCAGATGTTAAATTGTCCTACAGGCCAACACATTGTCATTGCTAGTCCTCCCATGGACAAACTAATAGATACAGCCTTCCGGTATCTGCGTCTGTGATATTAATTTCTTACTACTATTTCTTGATAATTTAATCACCATTTCCTCGCGAATAGCCTAAGGGCCATCTGTGTGTATGTTTGTGTGTTCTTGTTGTTGCTGCGGCAACAACAAGGAACAAATGCTACTACCAATTTTTCTCAATTTTTTTCTCCACTCCATTCCTGATCCAGATTATCGGCTTGCTGTCCTCGGGGTGTAGGTAGCTTTAAAAGTTTCACAGGGTTAACTTCAAAACATGCTGCTGTCAGCTGTGTCTGAATTTGCTGATGCATCCTGGATCTCCACTCTCCACACTCGTGCTTTAATCAATTTAACTGTCAAATATGGGAGAAAAAAAAACATAGGAGAAGACACAGAATCCCTGAAAGTATCGAAATTGAACTCTTTGCTATACATTTTCAATCTCAAAGTAGTGTTTCAGGGATGGGCCATAAATCAATCTTTTGACAGACTCAGACCCCAAAAAGCTTTCATGTGTATATCTTTTTGTGCTCTCCTCCCCCTTGGGTCTGGAGCCCAGTGGGATCAGTGCCTGCACACTGCATTAGAATTGCAGATTACTGCAGTTGGAGTCGGTCTAGGGGCCCAAAACACTATGTTTTTTGCCAAATAAGCAAAGTCTCGGGTCTAGGGACTTGACACCACATCACAGCGTTTCATTAAGCAGATCTTAGGCCCTTAAAAATTCCAGACAGGGCGGGACTTTCTATTTTGCATCGCTGACAAATTTATGCAAAAGTCTCTTTCGGGGATCTAATATGAGATGTGTTTGATTTTGGCTTGAAGTATTGTCTACTGTTCAATCTTTTTGGTGGTGGTTGTCATTAAGACAGATCCACAGATCAGGGAAGAAAAAGTGCAAGGCTCAAACTCATTGACATATTCTCATCTCCTTGCACATGATGCAAATCAAGCTCTCCAGTGTTAACAGCTTGGCTCACTAGTATCTGATGGGAGGCAACCGGTACAGCCCCTTGCAGTAGCATCGTCCACACATCCGATTGCTTAATCTCAGCGCCAGCTCTGTTTTTGGCTTTAACTCAATTTCCTCCCCCGCTTGCAAGAGACAGGCCTTAAGCTGGAGATTGATTTTGGCAGCGGAGCAGAACTTAATCTTCGAGCATGTATCCCAGCATCGCCTTTAGCAACCAGACCTCCCCCTAGTTCTCAGAGTTATCTGGTGTCACCGTACTGCTGGCGTTAATGATGCCCACAGCACAGAAGAAGACAGACATTCATTTACAGCCTCCAATTTTTAATTTCTTGAAATGTACTTTCAGTGTAGAAACCACGGCTCTTATTACAACGCTTCACTTACAAGCCTTTAGGGGGTTTCTTTCAAGGTTGTTGAAGTAGTGGTGTCTTTTTTCATGATAATAAAAAAGAAAGTTGAATGTATATATTCCATATATTCAACTATGCATGCTTGTGTGTTGTGTCTTGGCCAGGTCGCAGGAGAACAGAAGTACCACCCAGAATGCTTCACTTGTCTGAACTGCAAGGCCTTCATCGGCGACGGGGACACGTACGCTCTGGTGGAGCGGTCCAAGCTCTACTGGTAAGCCCCCGCCGGGCCCCCCCTTGTGAGGTCACAACATGTGCCCAGGGGCTATTTCCAGTAGCCAAGTTACTACAAATTATTACGGTTCAGGATCAATGATGACCGGTGTACATGGAGAGAGGGACGAGCAGTGGAGAGAGGTTAAGGCCATATTCAAGATGTGCATATTCACAGGCCCTTGCATTCACTGTGAAAACAAAATACTAGTGTGGCCAATTCAATTATAGTAGTGGCACACTTTGATATTAAATAATATATTCTTTAAATCAGGCAAATTCAGATGTATTTCATACAGAATTATATAGAATAGATGGGCTCGCAACCATCATGTCCACCATGCAGTGTTTCCAGGAGACTCATTGCATTAAGGTCTTGTTGTGTGTCTGCTTTGTGTCTGTGTTGTGTCTGTGTTGTCTGGTCATCTCGAGCCACTTTGTCTCAGATTGAAATGCGACAGCTACATTGGGAAATGTTCTGTTGCTGAGTCATACTTACTAAAAAGCTGCAGAATACAAATAAAGCCTGCTTTGTCTTCTCTGTGCTCCGAATGGAAGTGGGCAAACGGCGATGGACTAACGATTGTAACTCTTTATTTACTGCTGCTAAACAATACATTTGTTTTGTTTAACTTAAGTATTTGTCAAATATCATTTAAAATGATAATGTCTCAGTCAAGGTCTACTTTTCCCTCAGAAGACGTGAAGTCTGACGAAGGCACAGGAATGACAAGGATAAGTTATTTGTGCACCATTGACATTTTAAATGACTCGTTCCCTTGTCCCTTTCCCCCCTCCTTGTTTTCTTTCCTTCCTCCCTCTCACACTCTCTGCTATGGGCTTTGTTCTTCCTATTCTCTCTCTCTGGCTCTCCTTTCTCTGTGTGCCTCTCTCTCCATCTCTGTTCGTCTCTCTCTCTCTCTCTCTCTCTCTGTCTCTCTCTGTCTCTCTCTGTCTCTCTGTCTCTCTCTCTGTCTCTCTGTCTCTCTCCCTCTTTGTCTCCGTAGCGGTCCTTGTTATTACCAGAGTATCGTGACTCCGGTGTCTTTGCCCGCCTCTCCATGCTCGCGGCTCCCTCACACCGTCACCCTGGTGTCCATCCCCGCCTCCACCCAGGGGACCAATAGCCACAGGGGGCGGGGCTTCTCTGTGGCCATCGACCGGCCAATCAGCCCCACGTACAGTCCCGAGCACGGGCCCACTGTCCGCGTCTCCCAGTAAGTGTGTGCATAGGCGTGTGTGTGTGTGCATGCATCAGTGTGTCTGGTGCGTTTGTGTGTGTGGGGGGATGTCTGGTGTGTGTGTGTGTGTGTGTGTGTGTGTGTGCGTGTGTGTGTTTGTACTTGTCTGCATGTATGTGTGTGTGTTGAATGTCTGTGTGTGGGGGCGTGTCTGAGAATGTGAGTGTGTGCTTTCTAGGAGAGAATGTGTGTGTGTGTGGGGGGGTGTCTGGGAATGTGTGTGTGTGTGTGTGTGTGTGTGTGTGTGTGTGTGTGTGTGTGTGTGTGTGTGTGTGTGTGTGTGTGTGTGTGTGTGTGTGTGTGTTTGTGCTTGCATGAGGGAGTGTGTGTGTGTGTGTGTGTGTGTGCAGTTCCAATCAGACTGAATGCTGGAGAGGACTGTGGTGGGGGAGTGTGATTACAGCTGAGGTGAATGTGAAGAATTTGATGACTAGCAGAGGGAGAGTCAGCGAGGGAGAGAAAGGATGAGTCAGAGTTATAAAAAACGATTAGAGGTGCCGGGCGGTGGAACGGTGTGAATGATCTGGATCTATGGGATCTGGATCTATGGGAACAGTGTGAATGATCTGGATCTATTGGCACAACAGGAAGACTCCTGCAGAGCGATGGCAGCTGAGAAGATTAAGTCTTTCTTATTCAGACTCACTGGGATTCAGACTCACTAACTCTATCACTCCGTCCCTCTGTCTCTCGTCCAGAGTGGATGCTGACTGCATCAGCCCGGATGTGAAGAACTCCATCCATGTGGGGGATAAGATCCTGGAGATCAACGGGACGCCCATCCACAACGTTCCTCTGGATGAGGTACGGCCTCTGAGGTCACTTTGAAACAGGCGATGAAACGGTTGATTCATGTTTTAATATGATAACTGTTAAATAACTGTTGAAATACTGTTGTACATCGGCAGCCTCGTACATTAATAATAGTAAATAACGGTTTCTCAGGGTATTCTTTAATTAATTAATTATTCTTTAAATCGGTTGATACTAATTAGCTAAATTAACTTTGGGACATATTTGGAACATAAGCATGCTAGCTGAACAATGGCTGAATAGTAGCTTCTTCTTATCTAAAAAATATACCATTAATAATCAAGTTGTCTATATCCGACACTAGTGTGAAGCGTCCGCTCATCCATCAATGGACATCATTTCTCTTTTTTAACAGATCCCCTCCAGCTCATTCATCCTGGAGAGCCAATCGATCTTAACTTAACTTAACTTAACTTAACTTAACTCAGTTTCCAGCTATTGGGTTAAACGCCCACCTGGCCACAGCCGCCCTTGCCACTGGGATACACGAGCCTATTCATTGGGCCTAATGCTGCCTGAGTCTGATCCATTAAGGCCATGAGTCCCTTCTAAAAGCTCCATTCATAGAAGCACTCTCCTCCTCCACCCCGGCAGATTGACCTGCTGATCCAGGAGACCAGTCGCCTGCTGCAGCTCACCCTGGAGCGGGACCCCCACAACCCCGGTCAGGGCCCGGGCTCTCCCCCCGATGATGACTGGGCCCCGGGACCCCAGGGCCCCGGCCTCATGCTGCCCGTCACCGAGGCCCCCAACCCCGACGTCAGCCAGCTGCGGTCCCGCATCATCACGTAAGAGGAGCACAGCGAGGGTCTGGAGGTGGATTCAACAGGGGGCTTGTGTTCTGGGGGGAATTAGGATATGCTAAAAAGAAAGGGATTGGAAATGTGCAGAGTTAGAGTCACGTGTTGGTTTTGCCTTTGCAAGAAGTTTTTCTCAAAAGTGGACTGGACATAGCAGCCTATCCATGCAAGTTCATCCGAATACTTGATGATTTATTTGTCAAATCATATTTATGGGACTCTTAAAAGGACATGTATACAAACATTATTTTGAATTTCAGTCCAGTTCACTCCTGTTCTGATGTTTCTCCCCCCCCCCCTTCTCTGTCCCCCAGGCGGAGCTTAAGCACCGACAAGTCCCCGGGCCCCAGCCAGACCGACTCCTCCCAGAGTAAGGACTTCAACCGGTCCGAGTCGCTGCGCCTGGTCTCCAGCCGCATGCACCGCATCTTCCGCCCCTCCGACCTCATCCATGGGGAGGTGCTGGGGAAGGGCTGCTTCGGGCAGGCCATCAAGGTAAGGGTCTACACCCCCTCTGTCCCCTCCCCTATGTTGCTCCGATGTCGTGCTGGGGAATGTGAATGGATGGAAGGATGTACCTTGTATCTTCATTATTTTCTAGGGGGGAGGGGTATTTTCGATACTTCTATCCAACCTCCATTTGCAACGCACAATGCAATGTGGAGCAGGGTCAAGGGATGGCCGCAGATACTGGGTTATACGGTTACATCCCTCAGTGGATGGCTGCATGTCGTCGGTCATGAGATCATATCTATGATGTACACTAGGTGGAGGCATTGCAATAGTTTCAACAATGCATGAAAAAGAGAGAAGGGGAGAGGGAATGCAGGATAGAAGTTAATATACATTAAGCGTAATTTACACATGAATATGCAATATGCATCATGAATATGCAACTGGAATATAATGAGGTTTAATAGGTAGAATATAGTGAAGCTGGAGAGAGTAAATGGATGAACATCAAATCAGTGCATAGGACAACTGTATTATTAACAGACAGGCATTTCCCACAGGTGACCCACAGAGAGACGGGGGAAGTGATGGTGATGAAAGAATTGATCCGCTTTGACGACGAGACTCAAAGGACATTCCTGAAGGAGGTGAGTTAATATTGACTAGAGATTGCATTCATCCTTCATGAAGGTTTATTATGACACAAAGAATATAGAACAACCACATTCTCACGGGGAGAATGACTATCCCCTCCTTAAAAATGCCCTTCAGACAAAGGAGCTGGTCAGATGTGTATGTATGTACGAGCGTGTGCATGCGCTGTTCACAGTGGTCTGTGAGTGTCTGTGTGTGTGCTCAAGTGTTTATGCGTGTGCCTCTGTCTGTTGTGTGTATGCGGGTGCGTCTATGTGTTGCGTGTTTGCCGGTGAGACAGTATGGAATCTGAGAGTGGAATCTGACAAGGTTAGAAGGGGAGTAGAAGATGACCAGCTTCCTCCTCCGCAGTGTTCAGGGCCGTTTATCAAGTGTCTGCATCACCATCTAATCTCCCTGACCCTCCCAGCAGCAGCAGCAGCAGCAGCCTCAGCACACCCTCAAAGCAATCTCTTCCACTCCCTCCCCTGCTCTCAGTCATGTCCATTGCCCACCATTCAGCCCTGCACTTTAATAACAGCCCATTTGAATGGCAGAAGAATACTCAGTCACATTTACATAAGTATCTTCATCTATGTCGCTTCACTATTGCTAGAAATTATTGTTAGTATTGTTTTTATCATAGGGAAACTGCTATAACTGAATTCCACCAACACACTGTGTTTAATAAAAGAGCTGGATTATCCTAGGAACATCTAGTGACTAACCTGCCTTTGTGCCAAGGTGCAAACAATCTCAGAAACTGTTACAAGTCGGCTTCTTATCAGCATACTCTTAGTAAAACTGTGAAATGGTGAAAAAACGGTGATGTTGAATATAGCTTATAATTGTGTTGTTTGATAAAAATAAACATGTTTCTAACACTTATAAATGCTAATGTTTGAACACAAGTAATTAGATTACTTTGCGTCCACCGAGCCACCCCTCAACGATGGGGCCCCTGAACGTGTGGTGTGTAAAACAGCCGTGTGGTCCTTCTGTGGTTTCAGGTGAAGGTGATGCGCTGTCTGGACCACCCCAATGTGCTCAAGTTCATTGGGGTGCTCTATAAGGACAAGAGGCTCAACTTTATCGCTGAGTACATCAAGGGAGGCACGCTGAGGGAGCTCATCATGGAGATGGTGAGAGGGGTGGTGCTTCTGTGTCTGCTGTGTGTGGGCGTGTGTGTTGTTAAAATGTGTGAAGCGGAGCAGGGCTGCAGACAGTACCTCAGCTTCTGTCTGTATGGAGGGATTAGCTGAAGAGATTACTATATTTAGAGTGTATCTGTAATACCATGGGTTTTATGTTTGTATATTTCTATTGATATATTTATATGTGTCTGATCTCCTGTGCCCACAGGACAGTACCTTCCCGTGGAACAAGCGGGTCAGCTTTGCCAAGGACATCGCGGCTGGCATGGTGAGCTTAGGAGGAAGCAGCCTCAAGCACCTGGCTTGGCTCTGAGACATTAAGCTTCTGATGTGTATTCTGATGGCAGCCATAACATCTTGGAAAGGATGAAATGGAACAATGTGTTTAACCGAATGGATTACTTTTCACGGATGAAAGAAATAAAAGAAAGAAACTAAATAAAGCTGCAGTGCAGCAAAATAACAATGCTGGCTTTACAGACATTGCCCTCTAGTGGGCATTTACTTGAACTACAACACCATGACTTGCCAGTGCTATCTGCAGTAGATTTCCACCCACTATCAAAATTATACCCACTATGAAAACCTTACCCATTTTTTTGTTTAAACTGTGAGTTATGAAGTTAAACATTATTGCCGTGCTTCAGTTAAAGCACAGTGATTAATGTGATGCGTGTCAATGGTTGACCCCAGTTTTAAAACTATCCCTTGCGAGGGCGTCTGCTGTAAGGGCCGCAACAATGACCGGTTGTTCCGCACGAGTTTTGGATTTGCATTTAAATCTTCTTTCTTCTTTTCTCTCCCTCTTTGCATTCAGTCATATCTGCATTCCATGAACATAATCCACCGAGACCTCAACTCACACAATTGTCTTGTGCGAGAGGTAAGTTCTCTCTAAAAGGTGTTTTTGTGTGTGATAAGGATAACAACAACTTAATAAAGTTGCTAATAAAAAGTGTGACAATAACAACATAAAGTTGTTAAAAGTTATGAGCGTGGGTGTGGGTGCCCGCCCATGTGTGGGACTTAACTAAGGAAACAAGTGCGTGCACACATGTGTATGTGTAACTACTAGAGAAACGTTCACTTTTGTGTGTGTGTGTGTGGGGGGGGGTGGGACTGTACTACAGAAGTGTGTGTGTGTGTGTGTGTGTGTGTGTGTGTGTGTGTGTGTGTGTGTGTGTGTGTGTGTGTGTGGTGTGTGCATGACTTTGCTAGAGAACCAAGGATAATAGTTGCTCCTGTAGGGGCTTAGTTTAGGCATGTAGCCAAGGTACCTGAGCGGATCACGTGTGTGTGTGTGTGTGTGTGTGTGTGTGTGTGTGTGTGTGTGTGTGTGTGTGTGTGTGTGTGTGTGTGTGTGTGTGTGTGTGTACACCTGGATGTGTCGCCCATCTGCTGTGTTTTTCTATGGATTAATACAATGTGCATGTCAGGGCAACAATGGTGAGGTTCTCTCACTGATGACAGTGCTGTGACAACTCTGCAAGCGGACAAATTCTTGTCCACACAAACACAGAAGGGCTTTGTTAGGGACAAGTATGGCAAGTTAATCCCTCTTGAAATGTACACACACACACACACACACACACACACACACACACACACACACACACACACACACACACACTTACTAGTGGCCCTCGGCTATGTCTTCCTAAAGCAGCCCCTTCCTGAGGTGGAGGGAAAACAAAGAGAAAGCTATAGATATTGTGAACAAGATCTCCAGATGACAGGGCACCCTACTACACTGTTTTGTAAATACAGGCTAAGGCCCACGCATTTTTTTCATTAAACTTCAAGGTGAAGCCGTTTTAGGGGAAAGAGCAACAGGCCTGAGGTTAAACACTACAGCACTGTTGCCATATCAGGCAGCATCACATTCCTGTCTCTCCCCCTTGCTCTGTCTCAAACTTTTCTTTTTTTATACCCTGATTAACTTTTTATTCAGTTAAAGAGCAACGGGCAGGTACATTATTTTGCACGTACTCCTTCTACATTGTGTGCTCGTAAAAAGAAGATGCCAAGATTTTTTTTTTCTTACGTGCCTAAAATAGCAAACTAATGTAGCCATATGGGGCGCAGCGCGCATTGTGTGATCAGATCATATGGGGAGAAGCTACTTAGGCACGCTAAAACAAAGCAGCAGCAGGTTGTCAATCGGCTGCGAAGATGTCATTCTGCACGAGGTTGTCTAGCAGCACGCCTCCAGCTGTGCTGGTGTGTCACATGCTCTGTTCCTCTTTGTGTTAAATTCAGTATTTTGGTGCGTGTGAATGTTGCGCTACTAAGTAGTCAGGCTGTAATTAGTCAGGCTGTAATTCTAAGATGAAACAGAACATAAAAAATTGTCTTACACTGATATCCTTCATACTTTCACAACATGAATATAGTCTAACATTCATTTCCTTCATACTTTCACCACAGGAATATAGTCTAACATTAATTTCCTTAATACTTTCACAACAGGAATATAGTCTAACATTCATTTCCTTCATACTTTCACCACAGGAATATAGTCTAACATTAATTTCCTTAATACTTTCACAACAGGAATATAGTCTAACATTCATTTCCTTCATACTTTCACAACAGGAATATAGTCTAACATTCATTTCCTTCATACTTTCACAACAGGAATATAGTCTAACATTCATTTCCTTCATATTTACCCCATGTTCATTCATTTGGGGCGACTGCCAACCTCCCAGTCTCTCCTCTCTCCCTACACGTCAATATAAGAGGCTCAATTTTACCGTCTTACTCAAGGATGAACACAGGTGGACTGCCGAACTTGGGCATCAAACCCAGTACCTTTTTGAACTGGGAGCGGAATACCATAACGGTGACATTACCCCTCTCCCTCTCTGAATACTGACAGTGTCTCTCTCTCTCGCCGCTGTGCAGGACAACACGGTGGTGGTGGCAGACTTCGGCCTGGCCAGGCTCATGGTGGAGGATAAGCACCAGGACAAGCTGCTGCAGGCCGGCCTGAAGAAGCAGGACCGCAGAAAGCGCTACACCGTGGTGGGCAACCCCTACTGGATGGCCCCCGAGATGATCCACGGTACGGTCTCGTCCTCGAAGCTTAGTATATCGTGTCGTAGTCACACATAACTCATATGGACGGTTGACATACGCTCATACATTGAGAAACATTGATATGTATTTTCGATATGATTGTCAAGCCGGTAGAGGCGTTCATTATTTGTTTGGAAGTCTGATGGAGCATGTAAAGCCAAGATTAGACAGGGCAGGATTAGACATTAGCTATATGACATCCTAAAAAGTAATAATATCTAGTCTTGTATAACAATGTCGATAGTATATGAATATATTGAGCAGCCCTGCATTGACCAGGGAGCTGTCTGGTCTCCAGAATATACATCACACAGAACAGAGAACTGGAGTGTATAGCTACCGGAGCTCTGGCAGCAGCCCTGCACCTCCCCCTGAGGGAAACTCTGACAGGAGCTGCCAGCTATATTATCTCACCTCTTGAAACATCCATCCATACATTTACCTGGACCTCTATTTTAGGAGCTAAGTGCTAAATTCAACATCAGGCTTACAACATCCTTTTTTCTCTCATCTTCTTCCAGGGAAAAGCTACGACGAGAGAGTGGATATATTCTCGTTTGGCATCATGCTCTGCGAGGTGAGTCTCCCTCCAGTACTAGAACGGTCGACTCGAACCCTCTGCCCTGGTGTCTCCCACTCCTACTGTCTCCAACTGTCTCATACTGTCTCCCACTCCTACTGTCTCCTACTGTCTCATACTGTCTCCCACTCCTACTGTCTCCTACTGTCTCCTACGGTCTTCCACTCCTACTGTCTCCTATTGTCTCATACTGTCTCCCACTACAACTGTCTCATACTGTCTCATACTGTCTCCCACTCCTACTGTCTCCTACTGTCTCCTACTGTCTCCCACTCCTACTGTCTCCTATTGTCTCCTACTCATGCTCTCCTACTGTCTCCTACTGTCTCCCACTCCTACTGTCTCCTATTGTCTCCTACTCCTGCTCTCCTACTGTCTCCTACTGTCTCCTATTGTCTCCCACTCCTACGGTCTCCTACTGTCTCCCACTCCTTCTCTCCTACTGTCTCCTACTGTCTCCTACTGTCTCCCTCTACTTCTCTCCTACTCTCTCCTACTCCTTCTCTCCTACTGTCTCCCACTCCTTCTTTCCTACTGTCTCCTACTGTCTCCCACACCTTCTCTCCTACTGCTGTCTCCCACTCCTACTCTTGTTCTCGTGGTTGTTGTTTAGAACCTGGCCTGCTTCCTCATGTACCAAGCTAACACAACTCTTTGTCTCCTCCAGATCATCGGGAGGGTGAACGCGGACCCAGACTACCTGCCCAGAGCGGGGGACTTTGGTCTCAATGTTTCTGGCTTCCTTGAGCACTTCTGCCCCCGTAACTGTCCTCCTGCCTTCTTCCCCCTGGCCGCCATATGCTGTGACCTTGACGCAGATAAAAGGTCAGTCATCCATCCTTCAGTACAGTACCTTTGAGGGGGTCATGGAAACAACAGATATTATAACGTAAAAGGCAGAGCAGCGTTCAGAGGATTATCTGTTTTGGGTATTTCTCACTGGTGGTCTGACGCATTGCAGCTGAAATAGGCTTGATCAGGGTTTGGCTGCTGTTGTAGTTCTCAGATTGTATATTCCTGTCAAACCAGAGATAACATAAAAGCATTCACATACTGCACGATTTCTAAAAGGACTTCTGTTTGACCTTCCCAGGCCAGCCTTCCCCAAGCTGGAGGAGTGGTTGGAGAACCTGAAGATGCACCTGGACATGGGCCTGCCCATGGTCTCTGAGCTGGACCAGCTCCACAAGGCCTTCTGGGACAAGCACAGCGTCACACACTCAGAGAACGGCCTGCCCACCCACCCAGAGCAGCCTGAGTAGGCTCAGGAGGAGGGTCGGAGAAACATAGGAGGCGGGAAGTGGTATGGCCACAGCTGCACACATCCTTGGGTCGAAGGAGATGTAATGGATGCGTACAGAAGGAGGTATATTGTAAATATCCTGCCATGTCCAGACGGCCACAGGTGGCCTACGAGGTCTGGTCTCAGACTAAGACGAATAGACTCAGGGGGAAATTAGGAACTGAAAAGCCACCTACGCAAGTAGCATCCACATCCATGTTCAACTCCAGAGACATAATTTCATTGCACCCATTGATGTCTCGTTCACCGGGGGGGACTAGAACAGGATCACATGCATTCAGATCCCATGTTTGGAAAACTGTGTGTGTATAAGATAAGTGTGTCAGGTTCAATGTCAGTGTATGTATATTGTATTTAATTCTCGAGAACCTGATTGAGGTATTTGTTCCTGAAAGATATACATTTTGAAAAACTTTTAAAGCCTTAGTTGGGGCCCCAGTAGATTATGATTTTTTTCAGGGATCCCAGGAGCTTAGACAATGAATCATGGAAGGAGTTTTTCATGTTCATTCACATTAGAAAGATCTACCATACACATTTCCAGAATAGGGTCCAGTCAAGCCCTTTAATGCTTTTAAAATGCTTCTAAAAGCTTCTAAAAATAAATACATGGTAAATGATACTACCCCTTTTTTTAATTTCCCACTTTTGGAATAGGGTTACATGGTTAGTTCCAGTAGACTCTCCATATTAGGCCTGCATTTATGTCTTCACAGTCCCCTGTGCTAACGTTGAGTAGCACTGACTTAAATTCAATGTAACTCCTTCCCTGAACCCGGTACATTGCAATGGAAGCTGTTGTCTTATCTCTCATGTTGCGATGAAATATTGTTTTCAAATCTCATACCAGTCCTGTAAATATAGAGTGGCATTGTAAATGTTTTTAAATATTCTAAATGTACAGACATATTTTATATACGTATGCTGCATTGCCATATTTTTATTCGGCGACCAGCTAGAATTATGGAGATAAAAAAACATGTTTGAATTGAAAAGAAGACAAGTTTGTTGGTTTTCTTGGTCACCGTGGTGACAGCAGGATCTCACGTCATGATACAATGACCCGACTAAAGCACGTCACATTTCGTCACAACCCACTTCAAAATCATAAAAAATATATATCGTCTTACCATTGTTTAAGTTATGATCGACTTCCCACTCCCGCTCCCACAAAGAGAGTAAATTAGAACATCAAAGTAAACTTGTCAACAATGTCCTCCTAGTGCAATCAAACTTAATAATGCTCTGGTCATGACTCTGAGGTCATGATTGTACAGAAGGTTAATTTATACATTGTGTCTGCGGTCTGTTTAAACGTGTTTGTCTCCCCTCTTGTGACGCTCTCCCTGGGACGGTCCAATTATCCAATAATGGCTGGCTGTAAATCTCTCCAAATGCATACATCCTCCCTTTATATGTGTCTGTGTGCATCGCTTATTTACGCTCTGCCGCACTCCTCCAATATGAATCTGTTCCACTGTCACGTCTCACTCTCACCATAACATGCTGCATTTCATGCATCTCATCACATCTGCTGCGTTTGTATGTGCTGCATGGTGTACTTGCTTGAGAAGCTCCCTTCTGCTACTAAACCAAGCAACTTAAACTAAGAAAATGAAGAATGAAAATGAAAGAATGAAAAAGTAAGGAAAATGAAAAAAAGACAACAAAACAAAACATGCTTAAACACAGCTTCTGTTTTTATAAAGCGCGACGAAGCCATTGTACAGATTTACTACTTACAAGTTCTTTGTTTTGCACTATTACCCCATGGCTGGTTGTAGCCATGTTTTTTTATTTCTCTCTCTTGGGCTAATTGTGATAAAGATGTGCAAAGACGGTTCAGGTGAGGTTAATGAATGCAAATGTAAGAAATCCACTGACAGAGCCTTTTCAACTGTGGAATTGGTTTATGGGGAAACACTTTCTTTCTAACAAAATGATGATCTGATACTATGTCCAATGTCTGCGTTTAAATCTATTGATTAGGACGTAGCATTGATTGTCAATGCAATGCTACCATATACTTTAATACAAATTTAAACTCATGGTGATTGCACCACAAGTTATCGTATTTTGTAAAAGAAAAAAATGAAATTGCCTTATCTCTATGGAAACCAAATCCAATCTGTTTTCTAAGTTATCCTCACACACGATGAAGTCAGATTCCCGGCTGGTCTTTGCTATCAAAGAAAATGGTTGATCCCAGTGTTGCCTGCTGCCTACAGTCCTATTGTGAATACTATCCTGTGTTAATACCTTCTCTCGATGTTATGTCCAACAAGGCTGTAACCACTACCACTAGCACACAGGCACGCATCGCCTCTCAGCCCTGACCCCTCACCCTCTGTTCTCTTAGCTCAGGGCTGTATTTTCTGGAGCTACTTCTTAACATTTCAGACAACGTAGCATACATCGCTTAAGACAAACTAACAACACGTAAACAACAACAACAGTATTGTACAATCACAGTATCGTAACAGTCAGACAGAAACAAGTTTAAGGTTATATAAATCAAGACACCAAAATAGAAGTCTATTTTCGGGGCTTGTTGATGTAATGTTTTTCTCCATTGGGTATGTTAATGAGGGGCTTTGTGTGTGTGTGTGTGTGTGTCTATGTCTCTGTTCTGAAGCCATGCTCAGCGGCCTGCCCCACACCTGTTGCGTGTGTGTGTGGATGTGTTGATCATGGGAAATGTCACCGCAGCACTTATTTGCAAAAGATCGTTACCTCTGAACAATGCTGTGCCTTTGTTTTAAGCTAGCCTTGCCAACGACTCTTATAAACGTTTTAATTTGAAAAGAAAAAATCACCCTTTGTATCATAAAGTGCAAGCCTGATTCAAACAGTTGAATATCAATGCTGATGGCTATGTTTTAATGAGATCTCTTCTTGTTTCTTATCATATTTATATTTTCCAGATGTACCATTGTCAGTTTTGATATTTTTAGAATTATAATCCATTGATGGTTTTATTTAATTTTTACACAAGCTGTGAAAACTCTGCACTTTATTCCTGAACGTGAACATTTAGACTCTGAGCTGAGGAGCCGAGCGATCTTTGTCGCAGCCTAAATAAACATGTTGCTTCTGAAACAATAACCACCTGTGTTTCTTTATTTTTAATGTGGAAGACATTTCTGTTTCCATCTTAGAAAGCCAAGTGCATGGGCTTTGAAAAAAATAATGTTGGACACCATATGACTGACATATGCCACTTTTATTTGGTGAATAACTCAAATAAAAAGTGTATTTGAGATGATGGCTGTTATGAGTGCCCTTGAATGAAAATATCCTCAAAGTCACAATAAGATAAATATTCAGCTGGGAAGGGTTTACATGTGGATATTTATAAGTAGACACAAAGCAGACATCCAGCGCTGAATACTATGGCTAAAAGTAGGAACAAGAACACTGTCAAATGTGTTACGGATGAAAAAAGAACCAGTGATGTGATGAATAGTATTTACTTATTGAGTGTAGTAAGCATATGAGTAGAAAATTCCCATCAACGTCTGCTACTAATATGATCTTTGAGATTATTCTAACTATCCCACAACAACCTGTCAAACGGCTGCAAAAAGCAGTTTTTCTCAACACACTTCTCTGAGGTTCGTTTGTTGGGCCTCTTTAACAAGTCCCGCCGTCCGCAAGCCCCACCTGCTGGGATTGTCGTGGTTTGGGTCGACGTGTTTGACAAGCGTAGTGATCACATGACCACCGTCTCAAACCATGTGCGATTGTTTTCATTCCTGCTGCAGATTGGGCCCCGTGACGTCACCGGTCTAGGAGGCTGGCTTCCAAAACGGTGCACTGTTTAAAAGCTCCCCACATTATACGCAGTGCGTGGTTGTTACGCTGTAAACTAGGTGAACGAGAGGGAGACAGCCTGTCCCAACGCTGTATGTTGCAAGCTTGCATGTGCCACTGTGATACGTTGTCTAGTTTTTTTGGGGGGATCTACATTGGAGTAATATATAGTTAAATCGGCTTGTGATTGAAATCACTGCGTTGAGCGCTGGGGGAAAAAACTTTGGAATCATGGAAAATATGACCCCAACCAACCGGTTTCGATCTTCAATGTTCAACCACGGTGAGTAGACTAATGTGTGTGCACGGTAGGCCTATTATTTGCTGGATCCCGACTGTCAACAACGTTAAACGACCCCTCTGAGCGCCAGACGCGGTCCGTGCAATGCATGCACTATTGCGCACGACCGAGTCCGTCCTTTGCAATGAGTCGCGTAGCGTCGACTGGGATGTGAAGCATCGACCAGCAACTTGATTTAGATGACGTGACTCACCCACTAAGTTCGTTTATTTAGCTTATTTCGTATATAAGTGTTCGTATTTATTTTCATTGAGAGAGATAGAAAACAAAACTATTCGATCGTTTAAAATTTCTCAATACTGGCTCCCTTCACAGGGCGGATGAGAGCACTAAATGTCCGTCAAATGTCATATAAATAACATAACATACAAGAATGATGTTGTCTGGTCAGTGGCCACACACTATTTTTGGAGAAGCACAGATGGATTGCTGGTGATGCAGATACATCAGTGGCTGCACTGGATGCGGAGATCCTCAGGGACTGGATAAAATGCCGTTGCTTGTTTACTTTAGAGCAGTTGTGAAACGCATTATCTCTGTTTGCCATGCCAGTCAGTGTTTGCCCTTGGCTAAGTGAAACGCATTTTTTTGTTGTTGATAAGCAGCGTTTCGGTCCTGTTTTCTTATGAGCGTGGACTGAAAATGTATTTTTTGGGGGTAAAGTGACACTAGGTTCTATAGTGCATATGTCCTGCATGGTCTATATAGGCATCTGATCGAGTGTAATTAGCGGGAGGATTGAGGCAGTGTTTCCAATTCCAGTCACACATCTGGCTCATCAACACTGGTCCCGTGATGGGTGGGGGGGATGCAGGATGGTGGTGTGAAGACCCAGAGAGCAGGAGAAAGCAAACACTGGGAACTAACCAGGATACAGGAGCTGTGCGCCCTGCAGGGAATATATATTCAGACAAATTTGGTCTGAGGTCAAGTAATTTTTTACTTATCTTGATCATTTGGTCAGTCTTTTAGTGTGATCTGTTTTCTCCAACCTCCCATTGAGGTGGTAACAGAGTAGTAATAAGGAAGAAGTATTTATTTTGGTGAATATCTTTCAATAGTCTGATGTCTTTCAATAGTCAGCTGTCTGTCGTCCTCGCTTTTGATGATTGTCCATAGTGACAACGTAAACAAATACACTGTCTATAAAGTCAATGAATCCCGATATTCATTAATACACATTTTATTAACGTTAACACACCAGACTATCAGACTATCAACTACTAGAGTTCACTCATCGACTTCCCTGCATTTTGGCAATATCTATTATCTCCCTTTCTAGTTTGTGGTCGAACATGGGTACATAAACCGCCTTGTTTACCATCCCCTGTGTCAACACCCTGCACTAATCTATCATTGCCAGAGACGGGTGTTGTCAGTCTTTCTTTTTTATGACTGTGTCTATCTTGTCACCTGAGCTGCCATGAGGTCTATCTAGAAATCCTGCGTTTGTTTAGGACAGAGTCGCTAAGATTCTGGTGGGAAAACCCAGTTACATAACATCTGGAAGGCCGAACTACTGCACCGTGCCCCTGAAACGTGGTCTCACGGCGAGATTGTATTTGTTTAAGTGTATTAACATGCAGTTTTCCTTTGGAACAGGTGTATTGTATACTTTGTATATTCTTTGTGTGTATTCTCAAATGGCATCCAACATATATTGTACCGTCTTCAGATGAATGGTGTGAAGCCAGAGTTAATCAGTTTAAACATTCAGAGTTGCCTTTTTTTAATTTCCCTACCCACTCCCGCATAGCCTACCGCTCCTATTTTTAACTTTAAACTTACTTTGTGCACCGCTCCTAACCTCAATAGAAACCAAAGCCTTAAGAAGTCTTCCTGAATAGATCATAGCCTATTTAACAAGTAGAGCAGCGCCTCCTCCTCTACGGACCACTGAATAACATACACACCATTCATCCGGTGACCTTGGGAAGCACCAAACTAAGTTTACCCGGGAGAAGCAGTTAGGATGGGTGGCACAGTCAGCAATGTCTACTAGCGTTCCACAGGGAGGTTTATGGGAGGTTTATTTTTTTTTATTGGAATGCAGCCATTCCAATACCACTGTGGCCTGGCTAGCATTATCATTGGTGGAGGACCTTTTTTAAATGTAGGTCAAACAAGCAAACGTGGTATCCCTCGCTGTAAGTGAGGAGCCATTACATCTAAGTATAGTCATTTTTCATGGTTCATGTTGTGTATACCCTCTCCAGAATGAGATGGTTGTGATATGTCTTAAGTTTCACGTTAATTGCAGTTGTTCCAGTGTAGGGGCAACCTTGACATCAGTAGTAACATAGATATTTGAAGGAGTAGAGTGAATCAGGGGTATGCATAGGGAATCTACATTTGGCTGAATTAGTATAACACTGTAATTGATCATTCTATTGGCTTTGGAGTCCCAACAGAACTATATTATTTATTATACTCTCTTTTCAAGTTGTGTAGATAATTTGATATGCATCATGTATACAACTAGTAACACGGCTGAATATTTAAACATATACAGCCTTTAGCAGAGTTTTATGCTGCCTTTAGAAGGGTTTTAAACATGCAGCCTTTAAAATTATTTTAAACAGTGCTTGGGGTCACAGATATGCAGATAATTTCAGCTTTTCAGGTACATATGCATTACCGCAATGGCCTGTTTGCAACCAATTTTTGTGTCTGGTTAGATTATCCAATGTATGATCTTCATGAGCAAAAAAGCCATCAAGCCGCAGTTACTGAACTCTCTGGAGTTGAATGGTTCTCAGATGAAATTAGCCGCATGTTGTTAATAATCCCAATTCTTCTTCTTTCCTCATTCTCCACGATTGGTCCTTTTGGTTTGGATTATGACACCATTCCTTTCTGTTCCTGATGTTCCTGTTGCCAGAGTATGAGGTAAGAAAACTGTGTTTTTGTGATCTGTATTGCTGAGTGTGTGATTGAAAGAAAGCTCTCTGCTGAAGGACCTGTTCGTTCACTTCCCTACGAGGTCCTCCATGCAAACACCCGCAATGTGTTGTGCCAGACAGCTCTCTGCCCTGTCCTCAAGGGCTGTGTGTGTGTGTGTGTGTGTGTGTGTGTGTGTGTGTGTGTGTGTGTGTGTGTGTGTGTGTGTGTGTGTGTGTGTGTGTGTGTGTGTGTGTGTGTGTGTGTGTGTGTGTGTGTGTGTGTGTGTTATACCAAACTGCTGAACGATGGGTGTATGCACGTGAACCCAGAATTTCTGGTTCCTTGTCTTACTCAAGTGAGACTAAACACACCCTGATGCTTCCAAGACACACCCAGCTGTATGGAGTTACTGGCCTTTCACTCAAATTATATCCCATACTTTCTTTTCTTCTTCCGAAGCTGGCTAAACTTGTGACTCTTCAGAACAATGAGTCAGCTCTTCTGAATGTTAGCTTTAGTACGGCCACACACTCTCCTCACTCTCTTCAGCCTTCTCAGAGTTGTCCTCTCCTCTTGGCGCTCGAGCGTCAAACTAACAGTCCAGTCCAGGCTAGAGTCCCGCAGCTGTGCTGGGTCCGGCAGGAATTTAGATGGATGCGGTGGTGTGTGTGCGTTTGTTTCCCGAGCACAAACAGTTCACATGAGTGTTGTGGGGGGAGGTGAGTGGTGGTGGTGGTGGTGGTGGAGGGTGGATCTGCGTAACATATGACAGACAACCTTCTCCTCAGCAACATTCTTGGTCTGTGCGACAAAGTGTCAAGTGAGTATCAAGTGGCAAAACACCTCCAGGGGGCCGTCCACACAGAGGTCTCTTACCTGTCAGAGAGGTCTCTCGCCCCGCTCCTGTCAGAGAGAGAGGTCTCTTGCTCCCACACCTGTCAGAGAGGTCTCTCGCCCACACACCTGTCAGCGAGGTCTCTCGCCCACACACCTGTCAGAGAGGTCTCTCGCTCCAGACGGTCCCTTTCCTCTCCCGGGAGGAAGAGGAAGAGGAAGAGAGGGAGAGAAGCATTATCTGATGACACTCAACCAGTGGGACTCAATGAAGTTGTCCAACAGGACAGATGACATGTTGTTGTTTTTTCTGCTCGTCCCTTGAATGGAATGGCATTATATAAACAGATGTGTGTTGAGCTTGTTCCCACTGCCACTGCCAGCAAAAATTGCGGGTCATTACTGTTAATTATAATACAGTAGTCCCGCTCACAATGACCCAACCTGGGTTCCAGTGTTCTAGCTGTAGAACTGGTCAGCCGCCCGAGAGAAAGAAGCTCTGCCCAGCCTGGTTTACCGGGTGTGGTACCCAAGAAAAAGAGGGTGCCATTGTGGTTTCCTCTGGCCACACACACACACACACACACACACACACACACACACACACACACAGAGGGAGTGATGTCACGCAGCTCCGTGGCAGTAACCGCTCCACTGGCAGGGGAAACACACAGTAAAGTCAGAGAACGCAGTCCTCTCCATTGTTTACAGCCAATAAAAGAGAAGCTGTGTCTTATGGAATAATGCCCTCCTATCCCTTCCCATCTCTCTCTCTCTCTGTCACTCTTCCCGTCTGTCTGTCTCTCTCACACACTCAGACATTTGATGCATTCCACTGTGGCTTTTTCTGAACTAGCCATTAGCTCAGATGCCTTCAATCGCCTCCCTAGTCGCATTCCCAGCAGGCTATACTTGGACTTTATTAGCCTATTAGCCCGCTAGCTCCTACAGTTTGTTGCCACTGTGTGTGTGTGTGTGTGTGTGTGTGTGTGTGTGTGTGTGTGTGTGTGTGTGTGTGTGTGTGTGTGTGTGTGTGTGTGTGTGTGTGTGTGTGTGTGTGTGTGTGTGTGTGTGTGTGTGTGTGTGTCATTTGGTCAATGTGGATGTGCACACAGGAAGCTTGGATGGAGATACGTTGTGGTGCCGCACCCCTCCGTCCTTTAATCTTTGGACAAGACAACGACAACAATCCAGAGAGTCTGGTTTGATCTGATAGCATTCAAAGCAGAAGATTTTGCACCAAAAAAGGTTGGCTCAAGACGCAACCCAGAACTCTCGGTTCAGTCTCTGGAATCATAAACAAATGGTGCAGCAGAGCCTTCCTTTCCTGTAGATCCCAATCAGTGTTGTGTGTCACAAAGGGACGTCTGACCGCACTTCTGTATCCAGTGTTTCTGTGGGATGACTGCAGTATAGCTCTCTCATCCAAAGTATTATGATGTCCCATTGAATCCATCACCCGGGAACCCAGAGCTAAACAAGGGTGCCTCTTCAGCTCTGTACCCTCCAGTGCTGTGGGGCGTTGTGTACCACTCATGAGTAGGAGAACCACACTTGTCGCTGTGTGTCCATCTCACAGTCCTTCTCCACCACTCTCGGGCATCATTCCCAGTCGTTGTCAGAAGAGGCTGCTGCTGTTAGTGGGATGACGGGGATGCCCCAGTAGAGTGGCCCGACACCCTGGCTGTGAGAGTGGGGGTGGGGGTGGGATCTTTTTGAACGGTTTGATTTGGAGAGGCAAAACAGTTACCGTCTGTGACCTGGGAATCACTTTCTATCTCCTTCAATAGTTATATTATTTTATTAAATTAAGGCCAGGGTAGGCCAATTCGAGAAACCAGCTAGCCAGCCAGTGCGGTTGGATATGGGACGATTCGGACCCAATGAAATCATTGGATGGGCTTACTACAGGCCTGCGACAGCCACAGAGACATGTTTTTATATTTTTCATATTTTTGTCAAAGCATTTGATTGCTGTTGACAAATAAAGCTTCTGCAATAAATTGCCTATCCTAGCTTTGACTAAAGGCCAATTGTCCTCGGCCAAACCAATGACAATTGTATTATACTTGTATATTGACTAATTTGCTTGCTTACTAACATGTGCATCTGTGAAATGTAATGGGTGGGCATCCCAGTACAGTAGATCGCCTCTGGCAGAGCTGACTTGTATTGGCCTACTGACAGGCTCAGCTTGGCACGTCTCCGTCAATCTAACGGGAATTAATCACTGCTGCTGGCCGACTAGGTTCTGTCTGCCTGTCTTTCTGTGTTATGTCAGCCTGTGCTTGCCCTCCAGCCTTAGATATGTTGGGTTTTTTTTGGTCATCCAGAGGGTCAACCCAGACATTCCTCCTAAGCCACAAAGAAGAAGCTCCTGCCAGTTCCCCGCCCCCCACCCTTGTCTTCCTCATAAATATTTCCCCTCCCAGTTCCCATGGCCCCCATAGGTTCTGCATCGCACCACTTGTTTGTACACCCAAGGTTTTCTGTGGCAGGCTCTGCCTGCAGAGCTCACTTCACTGTGGTGGTGCTGGTCAGTCCAACTACTACATGATGTCACAGCATTAGGCACTGGGATTTGTGGTTATCCCCGCATTAGATGATGCGCCTTTTTTTTAATCAAATTGCTATTCGGTGAGTTTAGTCAAGGAGGACAGACCTGAGTCAGCAGCATTTACAGACAAGACGCCTAACCACACATTAAGACAGGCTTCCCACACTTGAAAGCCATTTATACAAGTCTAAAAACTACAATGGCTAGGCAGAGGCAAACCTGTGCATTTCAAGTCGCTCTGCACAGAGAGCGCAGAGCCATTGTTGTGTGCACATGTGTTAATCTACTTATCTTTGTATCTCAGAGACTGATATATTTAGAAGCAGTGTTTTGATCATAAAACAGGCCTACTGTTCCCAGCTGGACTCTTAAACCCATGAGACAACTCAGCTGTGATGAAATGCATTAATTCCTAATCCCCTTTTGAAGGTAACCTATTATTGATGTACACAGCAAAATGTCTGCCTATTACTCAAACCATTTTATATTTTCATCTAATTAATACCACTTTCTGTTGCACTGTACGGCTTTAACAAACCTCCTTTTGACCAATAAGTACTTGACTCCTTCAGGAAAACGCTACCAAGGCACTTTTCCTGCCAGCTGGCTGGTTTGAAAGACAGACAGCAGTCTGGGCTGTGGGCCAACTTGACTTGATCTTATCTACCTGCATTAGAGAATCAAGATACGAAGAGCTGCATGTAGAGTTCTATTAAAACAACAGTCCCCATCAGATGGGAAATGTGTCAGGTTATTGGCTCCCTTATCCCAAGTGGTAAACATCAGAGCCTCCTAAATACATTTATTCTCAGGGACTGGGAATACCAGTCGCTGAAGATCCAGACCAATTGTCTGAATGTACACATTATTTACCAATTAATTGTAATGCACACTATTGATCAGTCCAACCACGTTTCTGTTCTTTACTTGGCTCCTTGCTCTGTTTGGGAATTCATTAAACTTTTGATTGATAGAGAAAATTGACAACTTAGGCTATTCTATTGTTTCCTTATCCCTTGATATGTTGATGTAATAAAGTTAATTCATGTGATTTTTTTTTTAAGCTTATGTCATGGGTCTTAAGCTTTTAAGCTGTTTGTTGTGGAATTTTTTATTCAGTTTGCTTGATTGGTCTTTGACATTGCATTATGCATCTATGCATGCATGCTTATTTGCGGATATGAGGTGATTGACTGCATGTCTAAACCCAACATGCCGAAGACTGGAGACCATGAGCTGAGTATAATAGCCAGTTCTAGATCAGGCCATCGGGCTGCTGGCCGCTGGGAGAAAATGCCTGTCGAGGCAGGAGGAGGAGGAGGAGGAGGAGGAGGAGGAGGGGGAGGAGGGGGAGGCGGACGAGCGAGCAAGAGAGGAGGAAGAGAGGCTTTGTGAAGATCGGAGAGATGATAAATGACTAACCATGGTTGCAGAAAGTGGCTTATGAATGGTGGCAAAGGATAAATGGTATTGCTGAAGAAGCATTCCAAAATAATTAAATAATGTTAACATCAAAGGCTTCACACTAAATATGAAGGGGATCAGTTGAGGCAAGGCTGTGAAAACGTTGAATACCGTGGGTCTATAGGTTGTATCTAGAATGTGTTCAATATGTATTCCCCAGACCCTTTATCCTCTTAGTGTAGTAGTGGATCCACCATGTCCCTGTCAGCGAGCATGGCCTGCTGACTGTCTGTTTACTCACTACGGGCTGTTTGTTCGTAAAACAAACACACAGGAAGTCATACACTGACAGGCTAAACAAATACTGACAGATTTGCAGAGTCAGAATCAAGCACTTGGGTGTAAGTGAAGCATGGAATGTGGGTGCGTGCTGTGACAGGTTCCGATCATAGGTGTAATAAGTGGGCTGGATGTAAAGAAAATACGGCATGATTCACGTGTGTGTGTGTGTGTGTGTGTGTGTGTGTGTGTGTGTGTGTGTGTGTGTGTGTGTGTGTGTGTGTGTGTGTGTGTGTGTGTGTGTGTGTGTGTGTGTGTGCGTGCGTCATGCTCCTCCACAGTGGATTTTTAAAAGCCTTTTTTCCTCTGTCATTCACTTATGAAAACAACCAAATCAATGGCGCTGGGCACACCAGGTGCATGGTTATGAATGTGTGTTGATGGGTGAATCCTGTGTATCTGCGTGGCTCTACATGCAAACATATTCCATATCTTCCCCCTCAGTGGGCTGAAAGCAGACATCCGGCATGTGGTTGTCTACATATTACTACATATTGCACAATACGTATTACGTATTGTGAAGGTAGTTTTTCTATATTTATCTTGATCAGACCATGTGTTTTCATGGTATAATATCTATCAGGTTATAATGAGGTACCTGAGTAATAGAGATGACATCTATGCTTCACACTTTGCACAAAAATATATAAAAAGAGTGTAAAGCTTTTCACCATCTATTGGTAGGAAGGTGTTTTGTACAGCGTGCATTCTGTGAATGGTTTGAGAGTAGTATGTTTTGAGCCCTAGCCATCGGCTGCAAAGAATGAGATTTTAAGGAGAAGCATTAGTGTACACATGGTGGGATCTTTGAGGACCCACATTGGTCCTGGTTTCTAGGTTGTGGGTTCAGAGGAACCGAGAGAAACATGTGCATCTCATTGGAGGTTCAAAGAGGCCTCATGCGGCTCCTGCATCCCCTCTGCTTTCTGTCCTTTTCCCCTCGCCTTTCAAACGTCTCCTTTATGCTTTCAACCTGGAGTCCTGGTGACACCGCTAACCCATTAAACCAACACAACCCTACTCTGAGGCCATGTTGTGTTCAACGGCCTGACACCACCAGCACCACACGCTACAGGGCCTGACACCACCAGCACCACACGCTACAGGGCCTGACACCACCAGCACCACCACACGCTACACAGCCTGACACCACCACACGCTACAGGGCCTGACACCACCAGCACCACCACACGCTACAGGGCCTGACACCACCACACGCTACAGGGCCTGACACCACCAGCACCACCACACGCTACAGGGCCTGACACCACCACACGCTACAGGGCCTGACACCACCACACGCTACAGGGCCTGACACCACCAGCACCACCACACGCTACAGGGCCTGACACCACCACACGCTACAGGGCCTGACACCACCAGCACCACCACACGCTACAGGGCCTGACGCCACCATTACCACACGCTACAGGGCCTGACACCACCAGCACCACACGCTACAGGGCCTGACACCACCACACGCTACAGGGCCTGACACCACCACACGCTACAGGGCCTGACACCACCAGCACCACCACACGCTACAGGGCCTGACGCCACCATTACCACACGCTACAGGGCCTGACACCACCAGCACCACACGCTACAGGGCCTGACACCACCACACGCTACAGGGCCTGACACCACCAGCACCACCACACGCTACAGGGCCTGACACCACCACACGCTACAGGGCCTGACACCACCAGCACCACCACAACGCTGTACCTTTCTGTTTTTGTGTGCCTGTCTTTGTCTCTATCAGGTCCTTCTGTCTCTCTTTCTGTCTCTTTGTCTCTGTCTATCTCTCTCTGTCTCAGTCTCTGTCCCAACGTGTCACGGGTGCTATGGGTGTTAACTGTGTATCATTAGAGGTGGGCGTGTCCCATGTGCTTTGTGGGTGTTATGTATTGTTAGCAATGTGTTTGTGTGCGTTAGTGTTTTCATATAATCTTCAAAGGTTTAGTGGACACCTATTATGCGTCTTTATGGAGCTTCCTCTAGTATTTAGCAGCCATAATCAGCTAATGACTTCCACATTTTTACTGTCGGTTAACCTCTTCCAGTTTCTTTTTAGAAACCTGCTTATTTGAAAAAGGCGGGTGAGAAACATCCGGTAGCTAAAGAGAAGAGTTACAGGTTGCCATTGGCAACCATTTTATGGACAGACACTGACATATATTCACAGTGCTGTTTATTTATAGGTCAACCTCCCTCTTGGGTTGCATTTAGGAACTCTGTTGTCTTCTTAACAGTTCTACAATATATCTTTCAAATGGAAAGGTGTGTTACCACCTAGGGTGGAGTACAATTACATTTGTTTTAAAATGCATTTTGTTATATAATGTTCAAACAACATTTTTGTGTTGGCACGTTTATCTTACAACACAGTGAGTTCATATGCTTCTGGTATGAGGGAGGCTCTTGTGGGCACTAAAGTTGTTCATCACAGTTCTTCTCAGAATACAGTGTTATCACACACTCATTCATCCATTTAATTAAACTCAAAGGGAAGAGGAAACCAACAGCTGTTGAATGCACAGTTTGCTTTGCTGTGACATCATCTGTTCTCACCTGCTAATTTATTAATAACCCAGGAGAGAATATAGAAATGCTAAAGAACATGGCAGGGAATAAGCTTTTAAAAAGAGTTATGCTGCGTTTATGCCTATGGTTTGGAAAGCCTTCCAGATCTGTTGTGGGCCACACTATGGGAAATATCATTGATATCTGATTGTGGTTGTTTTCCTATGATGGTCAATTTCCAATATATTAAACATACAATCAGGATTCTTGAAAGGATGGTACATTGTTGCAATTGAAGAAACCTTGGTTTAGGTATTCTCTTGAAGTATTAAAAGTGTGCCCATATCGTGTTGCACTTGTGTGTGTGTGTATATATATATATATATATATATATATATATATACATATATATATATATATATATATGCATGCTGTGGTTCTACATATAGCGTTGATAGCTAATGCCAATTTGTTGTATCTGCCTAGGACGATAGAAAGTGTCATCATTGGAGAGCATCTCTACTCAACTCTTGATCATGGCTAAGTGAGCGTTATGGTCTTCTTGACTCAAGACTATGGCTTGAAATTGTTTTCTCTGGGGAAGTCAAGGCCTACACAGTAAGTGGGACTGAAAAATGTTATGCAATGGTAGCAGCTATTGCATAACATCACGAAGACAATATCCCACACACATTTTAAACAAACAAGGGCAGAATTTCATCTGCTAGACTTCTTCCAGATATGAAAAAGCAGTTCATGTTTGTTTTGACTGTTCACTATCCACCACCATAAACACAAGGAGTATTTATTTTCAAAAACCCAGGCTTTAGCCTATCCAACATGCCTCTGGAGGTCCAGGGTGTTGATGTATTTATAAACCCCCTACCAGTCAAATTAGCCTTGATTGAATGCTTCCTGCAGTACAGTATTATCCCCGGTAGACCTTGCTGGCAGCCCCGTTGTGAAGTCGCTCCCTTCTTGGTTCTCGTCCATTAAGGTCAGTGTTGGCCACCTCTGAATGAGAGGTCTAGTTATGGTAATGGTGTTGCCGGGGACCTTGCACCGCTGCCCGGTTGGGAGCGCTGGGCATCCTGCCCAATGGGGTGCCCCTTTGTCTGAAAGGTTTCCATTAGAGGGGGATCGCCAGGCGGTGCTTCGTCATATTTCACGCATACCATTCAGTCTTTTCAAGCAGCAAAGAATCTGTCCCAGAGGAGTTACACATATAGCTAGATAAACTACAAAAACCTCCTTTTTTGGGAGGAGGGGGGAGACATGGTGCACTTGAGACTTGTAGTATGAGGGTTTCTCACAGCAAAGCAACAAGTATTTATCTTATGTATACCCATGTGTGCAGTTTAATCAATCCTTTTTAAGCGGTTCTGCTTTGTTATATTTGGCTCTAGATGTTATGTGTTCAAAATGTGCGGTCACTGAACTACTCTGGTCTTTCACCTGGGAAGTAGCCTGCATTGTACAGGAAGACATCTGAAGTACTTCCTCTTTCTAATCCACGGCCCAGTCGGGCCAAGTGGACCATAGGTCTGGCCGGTTGAACTGGGTCTCTGCTGCTTGCTGCCTTGGTAGCTCTCCTCTAGCTGCTGGTGTGTGAGCTATTAATAGTTAGCCTGAGAATCCAGACTTTGGGTCAGCAATTAGACTTCGGCTAGCATGGAGGAGAAGCCATTGTTTTATAGAAACTAAGCATTTTTGACATTCTTTTTTATGTATTTCATCTTAAACAGGCCTCTCCGCAGAGAAAGAGCCAATGTTTTAAGTGTAGCCACTGTATTGCTTAAACTATACTTAGTTGTTTTTTTGTGTTCTACAAAGTGGAACGTTCTGAGGCCCATGTGACGTGTCCCATTTGCCGGAAATATTAAATTAGACTTTTTTTAATTTATGGGATTAAAGGCCTTTTGAGCTTGTTCAACCTATGCATATTGAGAGAAGTACAGTACTTCTCCCAACTTGGAAATGTTTGACAGATCTCAAATCAGTTGATTTTCTTAACAATAGATAAAATGTTCTTCATGCTTTTATTTTGTTTCTTAACCATTTCCTGCCTGTGACCAAAAAATAAGACCAAGTAAAACTATTAACATTCACATTGAGAAAGTAACCCCAAAATAGGTAAACCTAAGAAGGATCGAACAATGGCATCATGGCAACTGTGATCATGGATAACAGTTGGTTGTTTTAACACCTCCATACCCCGTGAGCTGACACACAGAGGAAGTGTAAAACTGAAATTGCATGTTATCATTTACTTTTCTTTCTTTCTTTCTTTCCTCCCCTGCTCTTATCCACCCATGAATGAAGTGGCCTATAGCAATTAGTGATATGCTTGCCTAGTTAAATAGGTATGGGCCACTAGTTGGTATGGCCTCAATAATGTTGCACAACACATCCTAAAGCTAAACCAGGCACATTACTATGACAACTTCCAAAGCATCATTGGCATTTGGGTTTTTAAAGGGCCAGTTCACTTTTTGCTTTCTCTGTTCTCTACACATCAACAATGCAATGGGTGTTGCACCCTTACTGCTAGATGCCACTAAATCCTACACACTGCACCGTTAATGTCTGTTACCTGGTAGAATTAAACATGTACTTTTCTTAATTGTGCATTGTGTGACATTTATAAGCCCTTCTGATTGGCTCTCTGGGGTTTTGAATGGCATGATGAATGTCACGGTGTGTTAGACATCTGCGGGAGGCCGTGTGTCTAGCTGGGTGCATGACGCTTTAATATTATTTCTCCCATTTCTCATTAACAGTGCTCCTTAACAATATAAATAGAATGATTAACAGAACACTGTGAAGGATAATTAATCATTCCACTTGAAAGGTTCCACACATATGGTTCAACTTGATCAAATATCTATTTTTATGTAACTTTCAATAATGAAAGAGAAATTGTATAAATGTTGATCAATGCAATTTGTTTTCAATATGGTCCACTGAACTGAGTACTAGCCTCCCAATGTGTCCGAGCCCCTGTGCTGGCTTCTCTTCTGTCCATGTAGATGAGTGAGCAGGCCGTGCCCAGTCTAAATAGATATTAACATGCCCCACTGACTGTACCAAAACACACACTCCCCAGGGTAGCAGTTAGCTAAACAAACCAGTGGTCACAGCCCTTTGCTGGGATTGACCACAGCAGACCATAGTTATTATTTAGTTATTTGGTTCCATTGACCCATTATTTTAATCTGTGTGTGTGTGTGTGTGTGTGTGTGTGTGTGTGTGTGTGTGTGTGTGTGTGTGTGTGTGTGTGTGTGTGTGTGTGTGTGTGTGTGTGTGTGTGTGTGTGTGTGTGTGTGTGGATCCTTCTAGTATTTTCCTTCTCGTCCAGACTCTGTTTTCTGCGACTGCTGCCTCTCTGCCTCGGGCAGCCTATCAGCATGATAACAGCCTTCATGTTTTCTTGTAATACGGTCATCCTCCGCTGTTGCTCGGTGTCTCTGGGCTCTGCAGAGGACCGGTGTCTGTCCGTGTGTCTGGTGGTTGCCTGCTGAATGGTAAGTTTAGCACGCAGCATCCGTCATCTGTGTTATGACCAGGAGCTGTATGATAACATAGGCTGTATGTAGTGTAGTGTAGTACTCACGCTCTCCATAGACCAATAACCTGACTTGGCTTGAAGAAGATCCGTTTTCATTCACTTAGTTTATTATTGTGTCTGCTTGACAGAGATATGCTCCATGATGGATTCCTTGGCTGTTTATTTAAGGTAGCCATCTGCTCAGACCCGACTCGAAATATATAAGGTTTGAGAATGAGCTTGTCATAGATCATATCATCACTGTTGCTAATGTCCAAATCACAAGGTGTGTGTGTGTGTGTGTGTGTGTGTGTGTGTGTGTGTGTGTGTGTGTGTGTGTGTGTGTGTGTGTGTGTGTGTGTGTGTGTGTGTGTGTGTGTGTGTGTGATTTCCCCTTCCAGCTGTTTAGTATGTGGTTGTGAACCGTGAAAGGTTGTGCAGATATTGCATACGCCCTCGGCGAGGCTGCTGGTACCCTATACAGGGGGCCTTAGCTGCCTTGCATGTGTGGGGTCTCGTGGTGGTTCTGTCACAAATAAGCAGCTTGGCAAGGCATCCAAGCGCTACCCTGCAGTATGTGGACTTGTGGGGTTCAATGGGCACATGTTTTGTGGTTTCCTGGCTTTTTTGTATGTGTGCACGTTTTTATGTGGCTTTTCGGTGGCTGCGAGATTAGAGAAGTGGGCTGCATCTGTGAAGGGAATGGGCACGAAAGATTAGTGGGGAAGAGGACAATTAAGCTAGAGTTTATGTTGAGGCCCAGGCCAGAGGAACCCCACCCCAGACTCCACTTGTACACCATGGCTGAGGCTAGGACTCGATGACAAGCAGAATTGTAGGATTTTTCTTCTTGGAAATCTTGGATAGGGAGTAGATAATTTTAGCTGGACTGGAAATGTTTGTGTATCTAGTTTCTAGTTTTGTACCTTTGCAGAGTTTAATGTTTGCCTTAAGATAGTAAGATGGATAGAAGATAGTAATATAGCGTGATGTGTTTTGATTTTAAGGACAAAACTTTTTGGTAATCTTGGTTTTGAATATTTTGTGAATAGTCGATTAATTCACTGGTAAAAAAAATATTTGGATATTTTTTTTAGTCTGAAAGATTTGAGCCTGATGACTTTGAGTCATTTGGAAACTATTGGGAGAAGATGAACATCTTTGGTTCATGGCCAACAGCCATACTTTATAATCGCCCAGGGAGAAGTCATGTTGTGGTAGGGTGTCAATCAAAGAGGCCCAGGAATACAAAAAAATGTTCTCTGTCTGTCCTTCCCTCCCTGTGCTATGAACACTACACCCATCTTTAAAGTACAAGAGATAACCCGAGGAACCGATCTGTTGCTAGGGAACTGACCCCAGATGCATCAGGAAACCATGCGGTTGGGGAGTGCGGTGGATGAGCTGCGAGTTCAAGAGTACAGTCTCATTGGGAAAGTCTAGACAACAAGTCATATGCCAAGGAACCGTACAAACCTCATATCAGTCAATTCTGTCAGCCACCTCCAGACTGAACAGCTGATCAGTTGATGGCTAACGGCCAACAGTGGGACCCATGGCCCTGCTTAGGGAACATCTTGTGTTTTTAGTTGTTGAGGTGGCATTGTCAAATAAATCGATACATGCTTTTACTTGCACTTGTGCTGGTTTTGAGTTTCGCTATTCAGCTTATGACAACAATGATCTGGGAAATATATCTAGATAGTTGCTGGAGAGAACAAAAAGAACAAAGTAAGAAGGCTCTAGTCATTTGAAGTTTGGTTCTAAAACTAGACTCCGTCAGCCACAAAGGATGTCATGCCCAGACGCTGACATCACTCCCGTCCCGTTTGATCTGTTTATCACACGGCACAAACACTGCTCCACAGAGCTTCCGTTTCGCTGGTATCCTCAACATGTCGATAAGGCCCCCGCTAGCAGCTGAAGGTATCACAGGAGGTACGTCTGTGTTGCTGCAGGGCCGGCGTGGGAGACAGACAGATAGGTGTGGAATGCAGTGGAACAGAAGCAAGGTCCCACAGCCTTCCCTTGACTTCCACTTTCACCGGCCATCCAGAGTTCACCAGAGAACAGATGTTTTGTCTGTTGCAGCTTTTCTCCTCATAGGTGTCGGTTTCCCCTAACTGGGTTTGGGTATCGCCACTTAAAATAAACAAGAAAATCACCTTCCAGACCGGAAAAAAAAGGCAATTTGTTCTATGGTGGGAAATGTGCTATGCAGCGCTGCAGTACAAACCGCAATGTAGGGGTCAGTGAACAGCAATAGACATAATAATCTCCTAAGTTTTGTATAATAGCTAAATATAAACAGTAATATTTTCTTTCTCTGCCAAATGTAGAAGGAAAATAAGAATTTGCATCGCTAACTACAAACCCTCTTGTGGCTTTGAAAATGTACATCATAGCTTATATTTGTGTGCGTGTGTGTGTGTGTCCGCGGAGCATTAGCGTTTAGCATGAACTTCCAAACTGAAACGGTACATCTGATTGAAGTTTTCCAGCTGTTTGAAGTGATAACCGTGCTGCGTGTTCAGCAGGTCACACCGTATACCATGCAGTCCTGTCATCCATGCTGATCAGACCGCTTTCCTGGTATTAAGCACCAAGTGGTTACGAGCATCACACTTATCATTAATGCTTTCCATATGGCTAACTATGTTTTGTTTTTTCATGTGACTCGCTATAGAAGATGGATGTTATTGGAGTGTCAGCAGAATAGAAATGGGGCTAAAATAAGCCCTCCTGACAGCCTTTGGCCTTGCTGGAGACCCCGTTCCAGCCTGTGGTGCTGCAGAGCTGGCCGTCTGCCTGCGCTCTGATCACAGTGAGGTGGATGACAGCCAGTTCTGTTTCAACAGGGCAAGGAATCTCTGGTAAATGCTGATATAACCTGACACTGACATTCTGTTGAATGGCAAAAGTCCATAAATACATTGAGGTCCAGTTAAAATGTTCAACCTATTGACAAATGAACACAACCTGGAATTAATTATTTTCTGATTATTTTCAGACTAATGTCGGAATAATCCAGGAAAGAAGAGAGGGGCTCCTCTCTTTTTCTTATAGACGTTGGGGTGTATAGAGGGAGTGTATTTCTGATCTTCCCCAAGGAGACTCTTATGATATGGGTAGGAGGGTGGACCACCATGGAGGTACTGCTGCTGGGGGAAGGTGGAAAATGAGCTTTATATTTTAAACACAGTGTGAAAGTAGCTAGCCTCACACTAACACCACTACTGCTAGAGGCAGACTTTCACAACTTTCACTGCTTCAATCGTATTTTTCATGGCTCTGTCCGTTTTAACTTCCTCCTTGTTGCCGTGCTGAGTTTATTAACATATTTAAGGCCTCTTGGAACTTTTTCAGAGATTATTATCTCCGTTGGAGGCCCAGTTTCCCAGCTAATTGAATAAGTAGTGAACAAGATGGATGTCTGGATTGATGCTGGTTACAGTGGAAAGACTTTAAGTAATGGCCAACTAAAGCCTTCTAATGTCCCCTCAAATTGATGAAAAGCGAATGTTTTCATTTCTCAATGGAATTCTCTCGGCTTGATGAAAAATGCCTTTGAACAATGGAGAGCCTAATTCTTCTTTACCCAATGGGATTTCTGCCCCAGTCGCCCCCCACCCCCAATGGAAGTACAGCATTCACCGCAACCTCCTGTCCCATTGTTGCACTCAGAGAGCGAGGGAAAAAACAAAATGGGGGGGGGGGGTCAAGTTCCTTCACAGCACCGCATTTTTTTCTCTCCCTCCTATGTCCGATAAAGCAGGCCTAATTGAATGGAGGAGGAAGTGCAGGAAGTGTAGGTTCGGCAGATCTAGAGTCTACTGGTGGAACAATATTTATGTTCCTGCGCAGTGGATGGATTCCTTGGGAGTCAGTGGGAGTGAGTTTCTAATACACCAACCTGTTCCTTTTTACGTTCTCTACACTTTAAGGGACCTTTTCCATTACTAAGCTGTATGGTCCCACAATGAAGTTTGTGCAAAGTTTGTTCATAAAACCACAGCACTGTTTGTCAATCATAATATGCAATTAAAAAATAATACACATGCATTGTGAACATTATCAAGCAAAGCAATAGGTGGCACTATACTCTCTTACTACTGCCTTCTTCCCTCCATTCACTCAATTAGCAAACAGAGAGGATGGAAGAGAGTGTTGTTGATGCACACATTGCTCTATACATTAATTATAAATGGAAAATATAAATGGAAAATCCATGTAGATCCATAAACAATGGCACTATGCAGACTATGGATCACCGTTGTGTTAATGCAAACAGTATTATTTTGGTATCGCTACTTGAATCACAGGACCGAGCTGGTATAAAGGCTACCAGGGAAAAGATAGTGTAAGATGATAACAACATAACGCTATGTGCAACAATTGAATCTGTGTTCTAACTCTTGAAATGTATAAAGTGGAACATAATAGAGTACTATTTCATTCAAAGGCAGTGGTATCTTTTCCCGGTCACCAATGCACAGATCTCACCCGAGAAAACAGGCTTCTTTCAAAGCCAGTTTGCGAGCAGCACTACCCTAAGCACATGTAGACGCTCTGTTACAAACATAGAACAACAACAATAAAAACCCAGACACAAGAAACAACCTCCATGTCTCTCTGGGGTCGTTTGTGGGGATCCGACCAGAACCCAGCCCTGCGATGCCAGATTGCAGTGGTTGTTTGTTCATCTGCACTTCGGTATGCACTGTTTTCTGTGGCCGCTCTATTAGTGTCGTGGATTTGATCAAGGAAATCCTCCCATGGCCCCGCCTCTAGGCCCTCCACCGGATGATTTGGGATATGATCCGCACTCAAAGGCCCTCTAGTGTGTGTGTGTGTGTGTGTGTGTGTGTGCTCATATGTATGTAGCATGCGTGGGGCTGTGTAAAGCCGTCCCCCTAGATCAGTAGGCCACTAAGGAAGATCCTTGATAACCATCCCCAAGATGAGGGTCAAGCAGGAGGATTAAAGCTTCAGCCAGATGCTGTCTGTCCTGTTTCCTGATGGGGAGATGTGAGAACAACATTCTTTCTAGGATTTTCCATCAATGTATAATTACTTGGCAAAGGCATCTATACATTTTGGTCGTTTCCTTTTTGTTATTGTGTTTGATGTGAGACGGTTGGTCCAACTGGACTCTGGATGTTTATACCTTAGTTTCGTGCTCATTTCACCCACCATGCTTAGAAGTGGTTTTTCTGGGGTCTTATCATTAAGCCAGCTTTTCTTTACTTTCCTTACAGCAGACAATTTACACAAGATCCAAAGAAATTCTGTAATTACAAAGCCTCAGCTCCTTGAGAATGAATGATTAAAACAAGAGCTCCCTAAGCATATAAGCCTGGCAGATTATACAGTAAGGCTTTTGTGTGTGTGTGTGTGTGTGTGTGCGTGTGCATGCGTGCGTGCGTGTGCGCGTGTCTTGGTTTAAGGTGGCAAGGCCACTGTTGTGGAGCCCCCCTGCAGAGCAGCAGCCTCTCTGAAGTCTGAGGATCACATCAGGCTGCAGCAGCATTGGTCCCTCCCACAACCTGCACGCCAGCCACACATTGGCTGAAACTTGAGGAGAAGGGGCGGGGCCATCTGGATATTTCAGACTGACAGTGGGTGAAATGGAGCTTGTAGGAGTGTGTATTCAAGATGTCTTTCCAGCCTAAATGCGAGTTGGCATAGCTACTGGAGTGAACATAAATAGAGGAGGTGTGGTTATGTAATGAGGGGTGCCCTCAGGAAAGATGCTGTTTACTTTGGTCCATCTTATCTCCTGGCCTTGCTGGTCCCATTAAGAGGATTTATACTGGGAAAAGGATGTATACTGGCAAAAAGATAAGTATGGCAGAGAACTCTGACCCAAACATTGATTCAGAGGTATGTACTTTCCGATCGTGTATGTGTGTCTGTGTGTCTGTGTGTCTGTGATGCAAGTGACTGGGCCTTTGGCCATTTGCTCATGTATATTGCAAAAGGAATCCATTTCATACCGGCTAACTGCTGTTTGAACAACTTACTTTGCAGTGACCCTACTTAGCTGATTGCATTGGAATCTTATAGATGATCAAGATAGAGGATGTAATGGAAGTCTTAATGGAATGAGATTGTTAATGGTAAAGTGAAGTGCACCTGAATACTAGTGACTGGCTGGAGCAGAGCAGGGATGCTAAAGGCTTATGAGTGCTAATGTCATTGGATACTGGTGTGTAACATGACCTGGTGTCTATTACAGGAGAGTCAAAGAGTATACCACAGTACCACAGCATCGCCTTTTTGGTCCCCTGTTAACGCTGATTGTTAGCTGATGGGTCTTAATTGTCCCTTGCCTTCTTTGTGTGTGTGTGTGTGTGTGTGTGTGTGTGTGTGTGTGCGTGTGCGTGTGCGTCTGTCTGTCTGTGTGGTCTACACATGTCCGTCATAGCTAAGCCTGTGTACCCACTAGCTAGCTTCAGTCTGACAGTGAGGTCTCACAGACCTCTGCTTTAACCAGCCAAACAACCACATCATTCACACAGCCGGGCCAGCATGCTCACTGCTGCACCACCTGCCACTGGCTGCACCACAAGGGCACCCTCTCTGCCATTCAGGGGGCTTCTCACACTCTACAAATATCACCTTATTTAAACAAAGTGCATTTAGCAGGTGGATAATGATCATGTTGTTCATAAGGCATTGTTTTATGAAATTGTCATTTCCTTTTGTAGTACTGAATGTCTTTACTCAAAATCCTTAGTGGGGACCTACTGTTGAGGAAAGCTCCATGACTCCATTTCCCATGGTGCATAGTTTGTTGTTAACAGATTCTTAAAGAGCAGACTGCTGTTGAACTGCTAAGGCTATAAATTAAGTTTAACAGAGACTCTGCAGTTTACATGAATGGTTGCACCACTGTGCATCCTTGTCTTTTCTTAAAGAAGCTCAAAACGGTCCCTTCTCTCAAATGGTAATCTGAGAACAGAAATGAACTGGGGGGGAAAAAAATGAACCAAGTATTTTTTGAGCTGTGCAGCTAGCATTGTTGGGGCTGTAAATTGCTCTGTTGACTCAAATGTTCACAATGTTGAAAAGGGCTTTCATCGCACAGAGGCTTACAACAACATCAACAACACATAGAGTATTTTTTTTTACAAATGTCTGAGTCTTAATTTCCCAGATTGTAATGGTAGGCTTCCCCCCCCCCGGCCCCCCTCGAGATAGTGGCCTTTTCTGTCTCCAAGTCATAATCTCTCATTACAGTGGCAGTTGAACTCAACACTGGGCTCCAACATCAACAAGCAGCACTGCAGTCAGCATGTTCTCAGCCACACTATCTGATGATGCTGCGCTCGTGTCCCTTTTCTAATTGGTTCTCAAGGACGGTGTGTAGACTCCCCCGCCCCATGGACCCTGTTAAAAGTCCCACTGTGAAATCTCATTCAAAGTTCATTCAAAAGTTGACTGTTGTTTTAATTATGACGGATGAGTGACCTGCTTCTTGCCCTCTACTCATAGCATCGCAGTAGTTTTTATTCTCAGGGTTTATCGCGTCCCGGTGCATTTGTTATGCTGCTGTCAACACAGCCGAGGTAATGGATTGGGATGTGGTCAATTGGTTGCACTGCGCCCACTTACTCAGCACACAAGATGACAAACAGGACATTCCAGGACCTCCTCTCTGCCAGCCTGCACATTGGAGATTGAGCACTAACTTCGTTCAGCAGCGCCGGAAACATTTCAGGGTCCCGGCATGAACGTGGTCGTACACACACACACACACACACACACACACACACACACACACACACACACACACACACACACACACACACACACACACACACACACACACACACGCACGCAAGCACGCGCACACGCACCCGCGCCCGCTTCAATGCGTTTTAAAGACTGACATCGTCTTGTGTATTATGAAATATGTAACAATATGTAAATAATATGTGCATACATGGCATTTCTACAATCGAGTCCAGTACATCAATAACATGTTTTTCAAACACATTTTGACATATTTTTCCTGTAGTTGAAGTAGAGTGCCAAGAAGAAAGATTTGCTGTGGCAGTCCTGTGTGTGGCTTCAGCTGCCACCTGGGACCACAAACAGCCACTGTCTCATCCATTTGGTCTACAGAATACTAGAAACCTGCACATCACTGAGCCGTCAACATGGCACTGTGCCCTATTGCGTCCACTGATAATCCTGCCATTTATGGAGATTCCTGCCAAGTATAACTAATTACATTTGGTAATAATAGGGTAGTCTCTGACATGAGATTGAATGAGTTGTGTTTGGCGTTGTGCACTTGCAGATGGGTCAGTTTAACGTGGATGTGTGTTTGTAGTGTAGCCAGTCAATAGCATGTCCTCTAATCATATTGACAGATGAGGCCTCACTCATTGACCCACATTGTTGTTAATTGGCTGATGGGAGTTATCAACAACTAGGTCTGGAAATGGCCCTAGTATCAAAGTACATTAGTCATTTCCTAGGGATCTAATAACTCTGGTTTGGTAGAAATCTGCATAGTCTGTTCATTTTGGTGGAGGCTGGCAGTTTGGCCTCTACCACCTCTTAAGGATTTGGCCCTTTCCTTTTTTCCATCCACACACTCTCACATAGATTTGTTATTTCTGTATTTTGTCCTGTTAAACCCATTCCTCATTAAGTCGCTCTATTTAGGAGAGACTTATGAAGAATGCAAGTTTTTTTAATTTACAAAAAGTTTTTCACGTAAGCATCCCAATACTTTGCAGCCAGTTCCCTGCATTTGCTTTTTAAATTGCCTTCCCAGGAGAATTCCTGTCCCTTTGCCTTAGGCCAAGTAATGAACCTTTCGGCTTACATATAAATAACCTTTTAATCCCCTCATACAAATGAACAACTCCATTCCCTTACGTTGAGTGATTCAAAAGCTCTTTTTGGTCAGCCACCTCATTAGTTTCACTGGATCTAGCTAGCCACCCTGAACCCAACTGCAACGCCAATGTCGACGGCTGTTTCAGTGGTTTTGGGCTGAAAGGAGACCCGTTTGAATAGCTTCTGCAGAAGGGACTCAAACCGTTTCAAGAAAGTCTCTAGCAAAGTGGAAAAGTTTGTCTGTGGAAAACCTATAAACAGTGTAAAGCTTTCCTCTACATCCAACTGTTTGTAAGCCACAGTTGTAAGCAACCCTGGTGAATAAAACGCCGGTCCTCCCCTCTCAGGAAGTGGGTAGATGGCACAGTAATCCTGAGGTCTGCTGCTTCAGAGGACTTGGTGCCAGGCATACCAAGTAGCTCAGATGGATGTTCTGCTATGGTCTGGGATGGATGATGTCATGGCCACTGGTGCTCTCTGTTACAGTTGGCTTTGTTCTTGTGCATTGGGAGTCTCTGTTCATGGGGCTCGGTTTGTTGGTTTTTCTAGGGGTCTATTACATCCCCTGCCCCATGCAGACAAAGATCTAACACCTTTTCGGGATTGGTCGGCATTCAGGAAGGATTCTTAAATAAACGATGTGATCCCTGAATGAAGCGTAAACCTTTAGTCTGAGTAAAATCAGTTCAACCACAGGACAAACATGGGATGTGAGAACAATGAGACCTCGTGAAAGACTCTGTGGGATTCTGTGGGCATTTAGCCAACTCTTTGCCATAAACATGCCGCCCATTGTAAAATGCAAACACTATTGGTTAAAACATGTATACAACAGGTAGGTTATCCCTGCTTGCTGCTCTAATATTGACATTACCAACAATCTTTTTTAAGAACAAATGTATACAGCAATAATCCAACTTGGGACTCAGTCATGAATCAACTTGGACCCAAAATGTCCCAAACATATTAAGCAAAGCAACAATGGTGTATGTTCTGGCTAGCTTCTTCTGGTCCTGGGTCTGGGTTGAGCTTGTGAATGACAGTGAACCACAGTGTTACATCAATGCAGACATGGGCCCTGGGGCAGTGGTTTGAGCTCAATGGGCTGAAGGACACTGTGACCTGCTGGGATGGATGGGAGGGTATAAAAGGTTTATGGACACTGTTCTTCTTCTGGTTTGGGCTCCTGCAGTGTGAATACAGACCAGGTTCCACAGAGCTGAGCAGACAAGTTGTTTTACACAGAGAGAGCCGTAGGTAAGGTGCTGCAGGACAGGTGAGGTCTTTCATGGGTTGGAGTTTGTAGTCTGTATGTGCTAGTGTGTATTGGGAGAGGGACCTGACGTTTCTGTAAGTTGAGGTTAGTTGGCCTGGTTAGGCAACTCACCTTTTAGAGACGAGAAAGGTCGAGGATCTAAAGCTCCAGGTTGGGTAAAGTGAATGTAAAGTTGTAGTTGGTGCATGTGTCTGCATCTATAAGGCTGTGAATGCCTTAGATTGTTTTACTTTATTTGATTGGTGCATTGATACTTTATTTGTTGTAGAAAGGTTCTGATTCAAATTAGCAGCCACTTAAGCAATGAGACATTGTCAAAAAAGTGTGAATAACTGATTCTGTTGCTTTCAGGATGTACTGGTGTGTTGATGGGCTAGTTGGACATTGATCTTTGGGATTCGGATGTGGCCGATGAAAGCAGATCACTAACCTTCTAAGCTTTAAGCTTATAAATGTATTCTCTGCCCATAAGCTTTAAAGCCCGGGATAATTACATCTGCAATCCATGGAAAGATGAGTTAATAAACCATGTAGCGATAAGCATTTTAACAATATTACATTTTTGTAACCGACTTCAGAAGAATAAAAATGGGGTAAATAGGTGATTAAATTAGTGGATGATTATGCAAATGTCATTCATCCTTATTATTACTTAGGTAGATGAATAGTAAATGGGAACATGTCTTCCTTTCCACACATTGTTATCCTAAGGATGGGGTTATCACAATGGCATATTAAGAGAAGGGGTACATTTGGACCTCGGTGCAGAAACAGCTGTAGGCTAGCTCAATCATTGGGTTGATTACTCCTGCAGACGCTTCATTCTTCATATTATTTTTGTCTTCTTATTAATCCTTGATCTTCAGAATCCGAGCCCTTACCAGTTCCTTCGGGAAGATTCACATTTCCCATTGCTTTGTTTTTTCATTGTTTTTTGTTCTTCTCTTTCTGTTCCTGTCCTTCTGCCCTGGTCTGGTCCACATGAAATCCATCTGATTTTACTACCACATCATACCATGAACTCCAAATCATACCTTGACCCCTTGACCCCCAACCCATTGCCCACCTACCATGACCTACTGTTACCCCTGGTGGTCCGTCATCCTCTTGATCCGCTTGTCTCTTGCCACACTTGCCCCTCCATGACTCCACATGCACACACACATTTCCTGGTTGGAGATGGCAGAGTGCACTGAGGCCCCGGTTGCAATGGAGGAGAGCGATCATGAAGCCCTCTCCTCTTCTGATGAGCAGGACTCTGGCCCTGACTTTCCTCCGCCACCACTGCACCACCACCACCACCACCAACAGCACACTGGGAATCATGACTTTGAACAGGTACTGGTGATGGAAACCTTCAAGTTGAATTGGTTTTGTTGATGAGTCTAAGTGACCACCCTCAAAAATATCCTGTTATGAACCAGCACCCCCCACCTCCCTCCAATCATAGCTGTTAGTATCATGACTAACAAAGGACTGACTTCCATTGGTATATGAGTAAGAACCGTGAATTAGGTCACTTCTAGAGGTCGCCAAAGCTCAGCTGACTTTCGTCATAGGATTTTCGCACAGTAATTAAGGGCACGCAAATGAAAACATAATTGTCCACAACTTGTTTTTACTGAAGGACTTTCATTCAGGTATGTAATTATGGAGTCGTCTCCCTCAGAGAGTCCACAAGTTATGTCATTGTTCTGCGATGTAGGCTTATCAATTGTTCTCTCTTTATGGGAGAGATGGGTGCGGCAGAAAGAGCTCAGCATGTTTATCGTAGGAACATGTTTTAAAGTACTCCAAATCGTTTTCAGTTGGATTTCTTTTATCATAACTTGTGCTTCTTGATTGTTCTGGCCAATGGCCTCTGGGTGTGCTCTGGAATGAGGGGTGAGGTGAATGACACCAAGAGAATACCTTAGCTAATATCTTCTTGTTGTCCTACCAGGACAGATGTTTGCCATACACTGTTTCAGAAGTTGTTGAGCCATAACATTGAGGTACAAGATATGGGCATAAAAATGAGTGTCCACAAAGCCTTTATTCATATTTTTTTCCATTCAGTCAGATGGCAGAGGCAGTTTACTAGGCACAGAAAAGCTTCCTTATGTTTTTCTTTATTTCTTTACGCACAACTAGTTTTTCACCAAACTTCGTGAAAAAGTTGTTAATGAAAGTCTGGCACTTCCAACGGTTAATGTGTCAGCAGGAAAAAGTCCTGAGCAAAATTAACACAATTTCATCAGATGTGTCTGCAGTATTTACAGCACCAATTACCGACCGTTTAGAAGGCATTTCAGCTATTCAGCTATTATTTCACTGTGCGTCTTTAAAGAATATACTGCAAGAATTCAACCTGCATTCTATGCCTCAAACAGCCTATGAACTCTGGAACAACAACAATGCTGTCCTCATGGTGAACTCAGACGCTGTGCTTCTCCTTGGTCCCTCCGTTCCCTTCCTCCTTACGTGTGGACCCCCTACCTCCCCCACCGACCCTCCGCCCAAACCTCCCTTTCTCGTGTACCTCTGCCCGCTCCTTCCGCGACACCTCGCCCATCCGCCGTCCTTCCCCTTGGCCCCTCGCAGCCGTCGAGTCCTTCAGAGGACTATGAGCTGGAGAGCTTCATGGCGGGCCACCACCTACCCCATCCCCACCAGGAGGGGCTCCATGACCGCGTGGGCCCCCACTGTGACCATGTGGGCCCCCACCACAGTGTCGACCTCTGTGACGCAGACAGGGAATGTGAGGGCCTGGATCGTCCGCACACCCCGTCTTACCTGCGGCCCCCCGTGGCGGGCAGCTCCCAGTCAGACTCGGGCTCCAGCCCCGTGTTGTCGTACGATGGGGGGGCGGACTTTGACTTGCCGTCCCCTAACTGCCCCTGCAGGCCCAAGAGCCCCTGGAACCGATTTGACCCCTATGAGTCTACTGAGGTAATGAGAGATGGAGGTTGAGACTCAGAAACTGTGTATGTGTTGTGTCTGTGTGTGTGTGTGTGTGTGTGTGTGTGTGTCTGGCTGTGGAGGCTGACCTAGTTTGAGAACTTGGGGTTGTTTGCATTCATTCAGCTTGAGTGAAATTGGTTGTGATTGGTCGATAATGTAGAGGACGCCATGACTGGCTTTTGGATGTTGCTGCACATGTCAACACAGATGTCACACTTGGCAGGCTGACATTGATTGTTTGAACATGAATATTGTACGATACATGAGATTTCATTGATAGTATCATAGATTATATGTTATATATTTGTATATATTATATTATATTATGTTGGATGTTCTCAATGTGTTTTTTTTCTTTTCAAGGATCAAGACAAAGAATATGTGGGTTTCGCCACTCTGCCAAACCAGGTGCACCGCAAATCTGTCAAGAAGGGCTTTGACTTTACCCTCATGGTTGCAGGTCAGTAATGGCGAATGCCCAGGTCTTCTAATGATATCTAGAGGGACTGAAACAGGTCTGTATTGACGTGTTGTTTCCTCCCCCCCTGAAGGAGAGTCAGGCCTGGGTAAGTCTACCCTGGTCAACAGCCTCTTCCTCACAGACCTCTATAAGGACAGGAGGCTTCTGAATGCCGAAGGTGAGATGGTGATAAGAACGAGTGACAGGCTTTGTTTGATTTTCGTGTTTATTACAGTGATATTTAATGTGCTGTGTTTCATACCGCTATGAGCAGATTGATCGCTTAAACGTAACGTTCACTCATTCTTTGTGCCATGACCAAAGAGCGAATCACGCAGACGGTAGAGATTACCAAGCACACGGTGGACATAGAGGAGAAAGGAGTCAAGCTGAAGCTCACTATAGTGGACACTCCAGGCTTTGGAGATGCTGTGAACAACACAGAATGGTAATTGTCATGTACCGCACTTGAACTGATGATCAAGCTATCCCAACACCTATAGAAATATCAATGCAACGTCCGAACAAAGATGATCATTCTGTTAAAAGGTCATAAGAATTGTGTTTTTCTTTGTGGTGAGCTTGACAGTGGTGTGCCTCTGTTTATTCGTGACTGTTTCAGCTGGAAGCCAGTGGCCGACTACATTGACCAGCAGTTTGAGCAGTACTTCAGGGACGAGAGCGGCCTGAACCGCAAGAACATCCAGGACAACCGGGTGCACTGCTGCCTGTATTTTATCTCACCGTTTGGACACGGGTACGACACGGTTGCTGTTCTTCCTTCTTCCTTCTTCTTCTCTTTTGCTCTTTTAAATCCTCCTCTTTGCAATACTGAGACAGAGCAGTGCAAATGCTCTGCAAATGATCTACATTAGGGCACGGACATGCAGAGGAAAGGAGTCGACGCTGCAACATCGTCGACTTGGTCATCAAGACGAAAACCAATTTTTCCGAGTACATCTGCTCAAAGAGTACATCTGCTTGAAGACTATATGACTATATACTATACTATATTCCTTACGAGTGTTTATCTGGCAAAGTCATCACAATATTTTATCTTTAATACATCTAATGTATATGTTATCGCAGTGTTCCACAGTAAAGTTATCGGGCACATTAATTGTTAATGCAGCAGCTGGCTTTTACTCTCTGTGGACTTCCATTAGCTTCATTGGGCGAAAAAAATATTTTGTCAGTTGCAGTATTCATTTGAAGAGAATGCTGACACTGTATTTTCTGGTGCATTCAGGCGTGTAATTAGTGAACCTGCACTTTGACATTATATGTGACTAAAGCATAAAACTGTCACAATAAAATGGAAATAGCTCCCTCTATTGACCAGTTTAAGTTACTAGCAGTTACAGACCAAAAACAGGTATTCATCTGCACCAATGTCCCAATGTACTCCTGTAGTAGTCGACTGGAACCTTAGTATTTGTTGCAGGGATATTCGTTCGCCTTGGGACTCAACCAAAGTATATGCTGTGTTTATTTTTAGCTTGCGGCCTCTGGATGTGGAGTTCATGAAAGCTCTGCATGAAAAGGTCAACATCGTCCCCGTCTTGGCCAAAGCCGACACACTCACCCCGATGGAGGTCCGGAGGAAGAAAATCAAGGCAAGGCTTTATCTCCCTTCTCCAGAAAAATCACATTATCATCCCCATGTACACGCTTCCGTAATCCCAACCCTCCGTGTGGCGGGGTCGTTGTGGGCAGATCCGAGAGGAGATTGAGCAGTACGGCATAAAGATCTACCAGTTCCCCGACTGTGACTCTGATGAGGACGAGGACTTCAAGCAGCAGGACCAGGAGCTGAAAGTGAGTGAGGCGGACGGACTGAACGGTGCTGCTGCAGTGCTACACTGCACGCTGTACTGCATCGTAATCACACCATCATCATCACAGTACACAGGGGGGGGGGTTCGTTGCTGGGGGGTTGAATATCAGCAAAAGGTATTCCCTTGTCCACAGGGACCTACCTGTAGGTGCTCTGGATTAAAGCGTCTGTGAGATTCAAGATTCATGATAATTTATTATGACATGTCATAAACAAGTATAAGGGAGTACAATTCTTTGGTTCTGGCTCCTCGGCCTAGCCTAAATATCTTTAAAACACACAATAGAATTAAAAAATATAAATTAAATAAAAATACACACATATATACCAGGCAGCAGGCCACTGGCCACTCGAGTCCAGTGTTTGTGACTTAATGGTAAATCTCCATCGCCCCCTCTTCGTTCCCCAGGACAGCATTCCGTTTGCTGTGATCGGCAGCAACACGGTGGTGGAGGCCAAGGGCAAGAGGGTGCGTGGGCGTCTGTACCCGTGGGGTATCGTTGAAGGTGAGGAAACGATGAACCGTGGGGGAAAAAATCCCCTTTTTGCTCCATGCTGACGTGGGCTCAATATGTTGAATATGTTGATTCACGTTGGCCTCGTTGCTTTTTCAATCTTGTTGTAGACATTTTGGATCGATCTATTGAATACAGCAGTGTAGGCAGTGGCTCCCTTGTCCTCCCTCACTCACAGTGCTTGTGTAGGATTGCCCAAAGGCCTGTTTTAATTAAGATGGCCGAGGGGCAAAACCCAATCAAAATCAAGCAGCCACCCTTGTCCACCCTTGTGTGACGGTGTAAATGCTTGACTCGTGGCTCTCCCTCTCTCCCTCCCTGGCTCCTTGTTCTGGCAGTGGAGAACCAGTCCCACTGTGACTTCATCAAGCTGCGCAACATGCTGGTGCGCACACACATGCAGGACCTCAAGGACGTGACGCGGGAGACCCACTACGAGAACTACCGGGCCCACTGCATCCAGAGCATGACCCGCATGGTGGTGAAGGAGCGCAACCGCAAGTACGCTCCCCTCCACCGCCCCGCTGGCCCGTCGGTCAGCACAGGATGGACGCGGGCAGGACAGGCACACACATAGTGGCATTTGTGTACATTGTGTATGCATATAATACACAATGAGCATTAGAAGCAAGAAAGCTAAATATCTACCGTAGACTGTTCCATGGAACTCTTTTAATTTGAATTATTTATAGATCATCTTCATGCGTTTCTGGAATAGTGAGTGTGATGTAAGTCGCTCTGGGCCGGGATTGTGTAGTTTGAAGCTCATAGTAACGTATGTAATAGTTAGTGTGATGTTAGTCGCTCTGGACCGGGGTGTGTCGTTTAAAAGCTCTCAGTAATATACGTATGTAATAGTTAATGTGATGTAAGTCGCTCTGGGCCCCGGGTGTGTAGTTGAAGCTCATTCTGTGTCTTGCAGCAAGCTGACCAGGGAGAGCGGCACGGACTTCCCCATCCCACCGGCGGGCGGGGGGGTTGACGGCGAGACGGAGAAGCTCATCAGAGAGAAAGACGAGGAGGTACAGAACAAGGCCCGCCAAATGGACACGCAGCAGCACCAAGAGCCCGAGCCTCAGGCCCAATGCCCTAGCGACCAACGCAAGCCCCCGGAGGCTCGGCCCGACCGGGGTTCGAACCCGCAGCAGACAGAGAACGACATCGCTCTCTGACATGGAGTGATTTTAGCAGCCCACTTAACAATGACATGAATAGATTCATGTTTTCCCCCTTCATATGTCCCCCCTCTCTTCAAAAGTCACGACATGCCTATTTCGAAGCCTTAAGGTTTTAAAGTGAATATTAAGTTGTTTATTATGTGCTTTTCCACATAGTCTAAAGTAAATGATGGAAACTCTATGCTCTTTTACCACCCCCCCAGCCCCCCAACCCCCCAACCCAATGCTAACCCTAACCCTGTCGAATCATTTGAGTATATTTGCATATTGGACCGTGATAGGGTGAATTTGTGTGACACGATATATTGTGCGGTACTGATGATGTGCCACTCGATAACAAAATGGCCCATGCATTTCGTGTTTTGTCAAGAAAAATGCTCTGATCAATTCAGAGATTGTACCACTTTGTAGTTTTAAACCTTTCCCGGGCCGATAATATTTTGTACACTAGCAGGGAGAAACCAAAGAGTGTAGAATAAAAAGTAGGAGTCTGGGATAATAAATGTTATTAAATGTTAATGTAATTATTTATAGTATTGTGAACTTTAAAGGTCCATAGTTTAGTATTTAGAAGTATCTCAGAGTGACTGTGAGGGTGCGGATTGCAACCAACCCCCTCATTCCTCCCTTTCCAATGACTGTGGGGCCTGTGCTGGCCAGTCTTTCTTAAGGTTTATTCAAGAATGCAGACACACTTATCAGTATCCCCCTCACCCGCAAACTGCCCTTTGCTACACTATTTTACACTATTTAACAAGTGTGTGTGAAAGTCCATTATAAATTAATCCTCTCATTGAAATATATTTGAAAGACATTGGATATTTTTGGTGAAAGGACCAAGCATAAGCTAGTCTATATGAGGCACGTCTGAAAGGGTTAAGCATCTCAAACACAAAACACCATGGTGTGTTTGGATGTGTGGAGCTCTGTATAGCCAGCAGATGATTGGCTATTGGCAGGCAACATCTCTCATTATAACACTCCCACACAACAAAGGTACTGAAAAATAATCGCCAATGGGTTATAACAATAAGGACATGGGTTATAACAATAATATGACACCCCCCTCCTTCCCACAATATATTTACCAATCTGTGTTTCACATAGAATGTCATAACTGTGAAAATCTATATTTATTTTGAATATATTTATAATTTATTTGCTCAAATAAACTATTTTCTGTTTGCCTTTTTTACAAATTGTAATAAATATTACAATTATATTTAGAAAAAGCATAGTTAACATTGATCTATGTACCCTAGGAAACTAACCAGAATTTCAACTAACCAATTCATTTTTTATTAAAACCTCACTGTTTTTGCCTGTTAGTTCGACTCGTTGTTTTGCTGTTGTTAAAACAATACGATCAATAGTAGTTACGAGGCACTTCCGGGAAGTTGCCAAGCCCACAGCTGGAAAAAACTGGGTCAGGTGACCCCTACCAGTTTGCTCAGTAGTATTGATCAGTCATTCTCTGAACACTTCAGCAAGGGGAAGATTTGCAATGACAGAGCTGTCTGTGTGGTCTCGCGTTTTGTTTTTTATACAATTGGTTGCCGTCCAATTCACATCCCAAGGCCTCATGTAATATATAATAAACTTAAATATTTCAACATTTAAGGGGCCCCTATGTTTCAAACATGTTTAGTATTGAGCCTCCTTCACAGATGTATGATAGACTGCCCTACCAGCCTACACAATGGACTGTACCAACTGGTTGATTGATCCATCCAACATACACTCCCAGGTGTGACGTCACCATCAGTGTACATAAAAAAAATAAAAAAGTTGTTATAGCTTAGCATCCAACCTGCTGGGAAAGTGGGGTATTTTACATAAATAAGAGGGCAGTGGTTGTTTCGCTACACCGCTGGAGGCCGGAGATTGAACTGAGCGGTCTTGTGTGTGTTTCTCTATAGCTGCGGCGGATGCAGGAGATGCTGACCAAGATACAGGAGCAGATGCACACGCAGAGAGACGCATGCTAACCAGGACCACTTGAAGCTCCAGTCCTGTGTGTCTCCCATCCAACAACGTTCGGGAGAGAAGACCTTCTCAACAACACATTCAGGGACAAGGGACATCTGTCCCTTGTTCAGCTGTCTCCCGTTTCCTTCCATCCTCAACTCATTGCATCTGCATATCAGGGACCAGGTGAGGAGACGCAGAGAGTATGACACATTCCAGCTCATTGTAGTAAACACACAGCCACACACACACACACACAGCCACACACACACAGCCACACACAGACACACAGCCACACACAGCCACTCACACACAATTTAAAAGTGAGAAAAACAAATCTTAAACTCAACAGAACATTATGTTGTGTGTTCTACAGGTCTGGTAACTTAATAACACATTTTCCCACTCACTGTGTGAAGTTTACAGCTAAAAGTAAATGAACGGTGAACTGCATTGTTTTTTTTAAGCATCCCTTGTTTTGTTTTTTATTTGTCTATGTCAACTAGCAGATTATAATGTAATTTAATTTTGTATTATATAGTACCTTTTTATGATCAAAATAATGCAATTATCTTGGACTTATTTGGATACACAAACTATGCCTGTGATAGCCTGATGTACGAATGGATATTTTGTTTTATTTTTTATCTAATGTTTAGTCTTATTAGTCTTATTTAGACTTTGTTATTATTTGTTGTTTATTATATCATGTCTATCTGTGTCCAAAAAGTGATCTTTATTTGGTTTTGGCTTTACACTTTTTAAGACATGGCCTATTTTTTGTTGTTTATTTTTACCTCTGCGTGGGTGGGTCACATCAACCGCTATCATGACAACTAATTATATGTATTGTTAGGAATATATTTTATTTAAGGAAAGACATGCCATCAAGAAAACAAACATTACCCTTTATCTGAAGGTTATAATTGTGATTTTTGGCACACACACACATAAAACAATAAATTATATAATGATATAAAAAATATATATATACCCACAAACCCCTTGCATTGTCATACATACCAATGTTATAAGGTTGTTGTTTTGTGCCAAAGCAAGAAATGGATGTTAATTGTTAGTAATGATAGTAAATTATTTTGTTTTCCTGCCCTGTTCACAGCAATGTATGTGTAAAAACTAATTTTTCATTATTGGGATGACTGCCCATGTTTGGTTTCTTGTGGAGGGCTAATTTTAATTTTGTGTACCACATTTCCCTACACAACCTAAATGACTATCAAATAGAAAAAGTAAGACTTTGTTTCCTATTTTTAAATATTTTGCTTTCTATCACAATTTTTTTGGAATATATTTATGTAATATATAACTTTATATATGTGGGGTGGATTAGGAGGGTGATATCTAAGTTCTAATATTGTATTTGTTAACAAGGAATATAATTTCATGTCTTTAATAAGCGAGGCAATGTGGCACCCATACATTGAGAGTGGTTATATTGTGTATATAGGCAAACAGGAGAATGGCACACCCCATAATTTTTTATACAAACACATCCATTGTTCCTAATAAAGTTGGGGTAGTTTTGAGTGATTTCTGACTCTTCTTTTTATGCGTAGGCATGTTCTTCAATTAACAAGAAATTAGTGCTCCAAATTCAACTCAAAATTATTTTGAGTTGACTTTGGGTATGTACTTCAGGTGCATCAAAGCACCAGCAATGGGTCATGTGTTATCTTAGCTAAGTCTACCGCCCTGGTTGTTAAAAGGTGCAGACCTATAATTAATGTCATGAGCCACACCTGTTTGCATACCTGCAAACTCATAAGTTGGGGGGTTGAAACTAAGGGTTGAAAAAGGTGACAAACTAAACCGTTGTACGGGGGTCTGGGGGCATCCCCCCCAGCCAAATTTAGCTATTTTAACATGTAAATTAAGCATTCTGGTGTACTCATAGAAGAAAATAAAGGGAAAAGACAACATTTTCTTATAGTAAAAATGGCACATTTATTAACCCATAAACTGGTCAGTTACGACTGAGCAGTCCACTCCAGAACTGGAACGATGGGGAAAAAAACGCGCGCTGTGGTATATCTTGATAGCGATTGGTGGTCGTGGAACATGGAACGTGGAGTCATTTGGCAAAAGATTTTTTTATTGTGAAGATAGCAAACTTGTTTCTCGCTCATTATACAGTCGGTTATTATCAGGGGTGCACATAACTTTTTTAGTGAGTTACATATGGGAAAGGTATATTAATTATGTTACTTACATTTGACATGCTTTATGTTGTGTGTTTTTCAACGAATGTTTACTTTGCTAAGCAACGTGGAACCAGTCAGCTTCAGATATGATCCATCTTGTGGAATCTGCGCAGTCAGAAGAGCTTTGGGCCCGGTTTCCCGATAACGTCCAGTCTTAACGCGCTACAAAGACTCCTACGTTTAGACGTAGGCCTATCATTTGTTTACCTACATAGGCATGGTTCCCGAATGGTCTCCTACGACCAGTTCAGTAATGCATTACATTACTGGCGTGAGATTCTGTAGAATCTTGTAATGCATAGGCCTACCTCATAGCAGGGTCCGCGGGTGTAAATGTTGACTGTGGGGGGGGCGATCGTGGTTGTTGACGGGGAGGACGGACGGACCGACGATCGGGATTGACGGGGGGGGACGCGTGTTTTTAGTTTTTTTGGCCGTGAGAAATTGGATGTGTGGCGTGTGTAAGCAGGCAAAAATGTGTGTCACACGGTGAAACCGTGCAAGTTGGCAGCTCTGAAATGTATAAATCGAATTACGTGGGAGCCAGAGGGAACCAAGCTCCCAAAAAGGCAACAAAGTCAAAAAACTGAGGGGGTCTCTCATCTGAAGGTGTCTGCCATATTTGGCATTGTAATTTCATCTTAAACAACGCTCATTATCCATCCCCGTGCGGTCTTACCTATTATTAAATAATAAAAAAATAATAATTATAAAAATATATATAAAAACAGATTTTAAAAAGATATTAAAAAATATGAAAAAAATATATATTAAAAAAATATCAAAAAAAATTATATTAAAAAAATTATTTAAAAAAAATTATAAAAAAAAAATTATATAAAAAAAATTATAAATTAAAAAAATAATAATAAAAAAAAAATTGGACCTGCGCACAAATGTTTTTTTTTGGACATGCGCACGCGCATCTTTTTTTGGACATGCGCACGCGCATCTTTTTTTGGATCTGCGCGCGCATCTTTTTTTTGTCCATCTTTTTTTGGACATGCGCGCGCAGGTCCAAAAAAAGATGCGCGTGCGCATGTCCAAAAAAAAGATGCGCGCAGGTCCAATTTTTTTTTAATAATTTGTTTTTTAATTTATAATTTTTTTTTTTATAATTTTTTTTATATAATTTTTTTTAATATAATTTTTTTTTCCTATTTTTTTTTATATAATTTTTTTTTCATATCATTTTTTTATATCATTTTTTTAAAATAATAATTTTTTTATTATTATTTTTAACTGTCTTCTAAATTAAGGAAATGATACAGGGAAACGAATAAATCATTACACGCCACGAGTGAACTTAATAAGCGATCGAAATACTTTTTTCAACCACCGCCTCTTTCCCTTGACATTTAGTTTTCACCTGACAAATGCGACCGATGTAATTAAGGCAACCCGGTCTCACAGGAATCCGTGAAATGAGTCAGTCTACGTGACGTATAGTAGGCTAGCCTATATTTTAATCGAACATCTTTAATGGTAAGAGACTGCACGGGGATGGATGAGTGTTGTTTAAGATGAAATTACAATGCCAAATATGGCAGACACCTTCAGATATGAGACCCCTCAGTTTTTTGACTTTGCCTTTTTGGAAGCTCGGTTCCCTCTGGCTCCCACGTAATTCGAACACTGATTTATACATTTGCAGGGCATGTTAAATAAGTGCGGTGTAAAACCAAAGATAATACCGTTAGCATCTACAACTTGTATTTAATAAGCCTAAATTGTTGTGCTGTGTCCTGATTAGCTGAAGAGAAATAGCCACATCGTTGCGTTCTAAAACTGGACCTGGCGATTTGACATGTTCAATCTTTGGAGACTCCTTGCAACGGCATCAGCCGCCTTGCGACGACCAGTTCACACTGCTGCAACTTTTCCCCTGCGACGTCCCAAAAGAGTCTCGTTGCGTCGCGAATCTTTGGTCTGAACTGGTCTTAGGAGACCGTCTATGTGGTATCAATGATGAATTTACCTTAACATGTTCGCTGTAACTGTTGTAATTAGAATAGTTGGTTGAATAATGGACTAGGCCAACATGGACGCAAGATAACCTAATGTGCTATGATGATATTGCTTTTGATAAGGGTGATGTGTACCTTTTTCTAAATATTGTTTTATATATATAAATTTTTTTAATTTTAATTTTAATACGGCATCACTATTAAAATGTGATTATATGTTTCTGTATACAAATGTTATATCTCCTGTACATGTTTGTATATAATTGTGATATTATAGTACCTGTGGTGTAACTTTGGTGATTTGGATACACTGTGACCCCAAACACACTCGTGTCTTGGGGTGATTGGGTGATTGGCAGGCGAGCCTATAAAAGACCGCTGCGCCCTGTGACGCATCACGTACAAGGAACACGGATGAAGGGCTAGACCCGAAACGTTTCCCCTTGTTTATGTGTCCTGTAATTGTTGTTTCGGCTTTTAAAATACTTTCGGAACTTCTCAGCCCTAGTGTGCGATCTCCCCATTCTTCACTTGATAAACACTTAAAACATTAGTTTGCCAGCTGCTGGTCAGAGATGACTATGGGCATCAAGAGAATTAACATGAAAAAGTTCAGTGTTAAATTTCACATGACATGTCATTCACAGCTGCTAAACAGTGATCAAAGTGTGAATTTCAAATTCAACAATATGGCCAAATATTCAGGTTTAACTTGAAAAACATTCTGCAGTTACACTTATGCTAGAACAATAATCCCTGCTCAGATGCATCTAAAATACAATTTAAGACAATAAAATGTGTGATAAACACTTAAAACATTAGTTTGCCAGCTGCTGGTCAGAGATGACTATGGGCATCAAGAGAATTAACATGAAAAAGTTCTGTTAAAATTCACATAACATGTCACACAGCTGTCTTGACACGTATGGCTTCACAGGTCTAACTTGAAAATACATTCTGCATTAACATTTTGCTAGAACAATCAATGTAGCAATGTAACAATGTAGAAAAATATAAATAAAATAAATCAATGTCAAATTTCACGTTTCCTTATTAGCAATAACTACATAACTTACAAATGGGTGTAACACACATTTTACAAACTTTTGAGTTATTAACCAGCAATTAGTCTGAGAACACAACACAAAACAATTATGTGAACTTGTCAAATTTCACAGCTGCTAATCAGAGCTGACTCCAAGAGGGAAAACCTGTTTCTTTATTTCACTTTTCTTTTTGCAACGTTTAGACAAGACAAAGCTTTTTCTTTAGAGATCGCACACAGTTAGAGCATTTTGGGCCATTATCCAGGAACACGCGTTTCAAAGGTGTACTTAAGGTCCTCCGGATAGGAAATATTGAGTGCATAAAGGAGGCCGAGAAGGTAGGCCATGGGAGTATCCGGAAGGTCCTTTACTACTATGGATTCCTCTAAGATGAGTGCGATGTTTTGGATCTTGGGGGATGAGGCTTCAGCCACACAGGACATACAGAATTCCCACAGTGACTCCCTTGGCAGCCACGTCATCTGGATCAGTTTCCTGTTTGAGGATATAAAGAAATATGATTTTCAATTCAAACTCACATCACATACTACATGTCTTGTAGGGAGCCAGGCATCTCAAATTGGATTGTCATATCCAATATGAAGTTGTCTGTCATTTTAGCTTTGTTGTTGAAGGACCATTCCGGTGTATACTGATCCATATCCCCGTCATTCAAGCCTATCTGGTGCTGTCCATGGGAAAAATTAGAAAAATTGTAAAGCTGACTTAATGTGGTATTCAATAACACACAAGTTTAAGCAAGCACTCCGATTGGTCAATTCCCATTCTAGAGTGTGTTTAAATGCCTGGTGAAAGAACGGACAAAAATAATGTGCCTAATTACAGAAAGTATCGATACGCTAACTAGCTGAAACTACTTTCATGAGCCTAGTTTCCATAACAACGTTCAACTGTTACATTGTTTCACTTTCGGTTCTTTTAAGCAATCTTACACAAGATGGCGTTCTTGAATGTCATTATTGGTACTTGAAGCACAGGACTTCGGAACTCGGCGCAAGCGCCTCGTTCCTACGGCTGTGCTTTGCGTACCAATGACATTCAAGAACGCCATCTTGTGTAAGATTGCTTAAAAGAACCGATCACAGGTGGCCAGAGTAGGAAATGTGACATCCACTATCCCTCAGCACAAGTGCTTCCCAGGGCCAGAGCCGTATATAGAGAGAGTTCCGCCAACTCTGTTTAGAACGTTCAGGACAATTCTGTCGTGGATTGGTTCAAAGGTAGTCACGTGTTTTGTGTACGCCATCTTACAGACCAAACATTAATCAATCGTCATTACCATGCTATCAAGGCAAGTGCGACAACTTACAAGAGAGGAATATATATCTGTAATATCATTACTTTTCGAAAGAAAATGTCGTGTTGTGTAGCCTATGGTTCCTCTCTAAGGCCCGGACGTGGTAAACGTCTGCATCATTTCCCTCAGGACCCTACTAGGAGGAAATTGTGGGAGCAGAGGGTCAGAAGGATGAACTGGAAGCCGAATAATTTTTCCTTGTTGTGTGAGGTAAGAACATTTCTATCATGGACTTTGTAAAGAAAACACATTTGGAAATTATTATTGTACCCCATCAATTCATGGCATGCTTCGAAAAAAGTACTAACCAAAGTGAATTTGATTTGAACTTAGCCTAGTAGTGTTAAGCTACACGATGCTCGCTAGCTCTTTGCGCCTTTTTTATGCTAATGCTAGCACTGAACTCCGGGACAAACAACCTGCATCTGCCGTCTGTATTTTTCCACCAGGCTCTTTTATGCATAAGTATGCACTGGTTAGATGCCATTCTGTGAAAATCTATGCAATTTTTAGAATAATGACAACTATTAATACTCCATCATTGCAAGGCTAGCCTACTTGACGTGCTATCTTTCTGCACTGCCGCATTTTACCCTGCATTCTTTCAAAACACCGGCTGCATTGTCTTTGTTTATGTTCATGCATGTCAGAAAGATTGTGATTAACTTTGCACGGAAATCATGTGGATATATTGCAAACAAATGCCCTTTTGCAGCATTGCTTGGTCAGCTATTTCTCGAGTTACAGATAATACATGGTCAGTTCATGTTTGCTGGAGAGATTTATGTTACTCTTGTCTAGAGTCTAGTGCAAACAGCATGGTGCCAAAGCGCTTATGTAATCCATGCAATAACTATGCATTGGTTAGATGCTGTGAAAATCCATTACCATCATTTACTTTCTCTCTGAAATTGCATTAAAATGTCTGACTCCGTTTGTAGGACCACTTCGATGAGACACAGTTAGAGTCACAGAGCTGATGGTGTTAGGAAGCTCAAGCCGAATTCCATCCCAACACTGTTCGTCTTCACCCCACCGACACCGCCCAGCAGACCCACCAAACGAAAACGGACTGAAGATGAACCATCTTTGAATGCAAACATTCCGAATGTATTCAGAATGTATTATACGCTATATAGTGTAAGAAGTAAAGATATTAAAGATTGTCTAATACAAAATGTATACTTTTACCGTAATATTTGAGATGTTTTAATGGCTCTTCCCTGATTTCACTGTTGATATTTTAATATGAATATTGAATATGAATTTTCCTGTTGGAGGATCTTTGCGTACTGCTAAGATTTGAATGCAAACATTCAGAATGTATTATAAGTTATAGTCTAAGAAGTAACCAAAGTTATTTTTATATTGCCAATGTCTGATTCATTTTTTATGAAAGAGAAAACTCTTTAATTGATAAACAAAATCATACGTGTATGGTCTTTTTTCCCTTGGGCATTAGTCATCAGTCAGACTTTTAACAATAGACACAGTCTGATCATAACACCTAAGTAGGCTACGAGAAGGGTTAATTTGATGTTTAGGGGAAATATTTATAGTCTAGATTAAAATAAATAACCAAGAAGTTGTAATTTTTAGCCAATGTCTCAATAAGTAATCGTAGGCTACACGGCGATGGCTATCGGAGAAGGTAAGGTGAAAGCGGCTCCACTGATAGGCGATCAGGGCTCCAGAGTGCGACCTATTAGGTTGCATATGCGACCTAATTTCTTACGGTGTGAGTTAAAATTTAATGAGGTCGCTCCGGTGCTACTTGCAGGAGGACGAGCAGATATGAAGCGGTCGATAGTAGACTATTTTAAGAAGAAATATGTGTCGGAGGAGGAAACAAACGAGCCTGTTGGTGCTGGAGAAGGGTTAGCAGAGGAAGCAAAAAGAATCTCAGATTCTTCTTCTGAAGAGGACAGTGACAGGTTGGCAAAAGAGGCGGGGGGCAGTGGGGAGAAAATTTTTTTTATAAAGTAAAGTATTTTTTTCAACAAAAATGGCTGGCGCAGTTCCCGTGGTTGCGTTATGAAGGACAAACCATGGTGTGTGTACTGCAGGACATGTGGCCCGTCCGTTGCAGGCAAAACACATTTTGTAAACGGGTCTACACAATTCAAAGTTCAGTCATTAAAATTACACAATGAAAGCCAAAAGCACAAGACATGCAGGGACCGCTGCATCACATGAAGCTCCCAGTCTCTCCCCACCTCATTTAATCGGATAGATGAGACCAATCGGTCGGCGGAGAATGAACAAATGATCATCAAATTTAACACCGCCTACAACATCGCTAAAGAGGAACTCCCGTTCACAAAATGATGAAGAACGGACTGAACGTCAACCCCACATATTCCAACGACACTGCGTGTGCACAATTTGTGGGAGTTATAGCAGACACACTCAAGGGAAAGACCGCTGACAAAGTCGCATCCGCCCCCTACCTCTCGTTCATGCTTGACGGTTCCACTGACAAATCCACCAAAGAGTGCGAGATTATATATGCCCGTATCGTTGAAGATGGAAAACCGTGCAATATTCTTATTGGCCATATTGTGGTTGAACATGCCCATGCAGAAGGTAAGGAGTGTGTCTCATTTCTGTTTCATATTTCCTTTAGAATTAATTATTTAATGCCATCATGCCCAGGTATCTTATAAAAACACACAGAATAACGTGTGTGTGTGTGTAAATATAAATATTCCATGTTATGTGCTTAATTTAAGGCGTTTATCTATCTTTATTTTTATTCTTTATCTATTTATTTGTCAATCTTTCATAAACATAAGGTCATGTATTAATAACACGCTATACAAAGAAAAATATGGTGCTACCTAATTTGTTTTGGTGCTACTAAATGAAAAGCTAGGTGGCACCAGTGCTACCTGTGAAAAAGTTAGTCTGGAGCCCTGTAGGCGATGTAGGCATAATTGTCTGTCTTCTCGAGACGTTCAACGTGATATATTTGTAAAAGCGTTATATTTTAGCAAAGTATGAGAAACCTTTTAACATTCACAACAGTTTATGATGATAATGAGCGATTTGTTGCAACATCCCATCTTCGTTCCATTGGCAGACGTTGTACAGTGAGCTGACTTGGGTCTACAAGATGGCACCCATGATTTCAGTTGGCAGAACTCTCTCTATATATGGCTCTGCCCAGGGCTATGTGATGCACCCAGACCAGCAATCACACCTCCATCATCAAATTTGCTGCTGCAATGGGTTGGTGCACCTGATCAGCAGAAACAACAATCAAATGGGCCTATACCTAAAAGGAGCCCTATGAATTAATAAGCCATTTAAAAAGGTCCCATAGCATGAAATTTTCACTTTTCAATTTACACGTTCTAACATTAAGTTGAGTTTCCCTAGCCTCCCTATGGTCCCCCAGTAGCTAAAAATTGCGTTAGGTGTAAACCGATAAGTAGCTATCTTGCGCCGTCTTTGAAAAAAGGATCGCTGAAACGCTTCGATTTGGCTTCCGGCCCCATATGACGTCATATGGGGCCATGTTACCTCCCCTTTCTCTGCTTGGCCCGCCCAGAGAATTTGGCCCGCCAATGAGACAATGAGCTAGGACCGTGCGAGCGCCACATGTGTGTATGTGAATACACACACTGTAATGCAAGTGTTCTTTGTTATTTGGATAACCGTTCCACTGTTGGTGTAAAGGCCCATTCACACCCTACGGTAAATACGGATACGGACGCTTTTGTCTGGTCCCGGAGGTCGTCCGTCAGTGGGTCCGTCGCCTCTGAGCTTACGAATCCGGAGTGCTCCGGACAAACCGGAGCACTACCACCGAAGATCGAGGCGGCAGTAGAGGCAAAAGTCCCAACCACGAGAGTAGTAGGCCTATAATAACTGATATGTATATATATTTTGTATTTAATGTTTTATACTTATATTATACTATGTACTTCACCTTATAATTTTATTGTTCACCTGCTTTGGCAATGCAAATGTATATTTTTTATGCCAATAAAACTTTTGAATTTAAATTTTGAGCAGAGAATCTGCAGGTTGGTGAGGGGTGCCACGTGCCACCGCCACGTACACTTTGTGCCGGATGACACAGAGCAAAATCATCTCCTCTACAGATACTATGTTTTCGATTGTCGATGCCGGTCATTTTATACACGACAGTCACTGCCCTCTAGAGGTTGTTTTGCGTCATCCATAACACTGAAACCGGACGGAGGTATGAAGGGTAGTCCCGGAGACAACGTTTAGTACGGACGGACGAATTTCGTCCGGATCCGGAGGTATGAGGCGGCCTTCATGGCGCATAACATGCAACACAATAACGCAAGCTTGCATAAAGCTCCCATTTGGTGAAAAGATTAGACTGCGTCGGGTTGGTTGAGAAGGAATTGGGAACCGCGACGTGGAGGAAAAAGGGATTGTTGCCTAGGATTGTCCGTCGGAGCCCCGCTGTAGTGGGCAGCGGGGCTGGGCGGGTAGCCCCGGGGTTGGCCAGTGTTCAGCAGGTAGCCCTGGGGGTGGCCAGCGGGCAGTGGGGTTCCGACGGACCACTGCCGTGGCAGCGGGGCTGGGCGGGCAGCCCCGGGGGCGGCCAGCGTTCTGCGGGGCTTTGACGGACAATCCTGGGCAACAATCCTTTTCTCCTCCATGTCGCGGTTCCCAATTCCTTCTCAACCAACCCGACGCAGACAACCCCGGGCAACAATCGCGGGCAACAATCCCCTTCTCCTCCATTTCATTTCTCCGTTGAGTCTGTAGCCTACTTAATATTGACGTGGAAGTGGAAGAACCAGAGGCGTCTGAGAACCCGTCGCAGTCGTTTGAGATTCATAATATCATACGGAGGCGCAAACAGCTTTTGACCATGATAATATATATTATATAGATATCTAAATATAATATGATATTATTTAGATATAGAGCTCCAGGACTCCCGCCGGAGCACCCGGAGTGTTCAGTGTTCCACTGTAAACACTAGCGCATGGTACCGTGGCCACAAGCTGCTCAGGGCCACACTCCCACCCTCCACCTTGACCCGCCTCTAAAAACGGCACGTTTGTGGAGAGCTCATTGCGGGACTGGCTCGTAGTGGCTGTAACTGTCTCTGCACCAAGGCTGAGTTTCTTGAACGTCTTCAAATACTGTATTAGGGGCCCACTAACACCTTTATTAAAGCATACATAAAATAGCATGCCATGGGACCTTTAAACAAATAACATTTCCTAGCATTCAGCTAATATCTCCTCATGATCCAATAGCTCTGGTCTTCTCAGCAGCACGTAGGCTGATAACTATGAAAACTATGTAAACTACACTACCGTAATTTCCCACATATAGGCCGCATCGTGGACAAACCGCAAGCCTTTAATTTATGTATTAAAAAAACAATTGTGTGCATGAGAACGGTGAGAGCACATCAAACGCGCGTAGCAGCTAGGACCCGTCTTTCTTTACTGTCTCTGAGTGTGTGTCGCTGTTAAACACCTGACAATGAGTTAGTTTACCATGATAAGACCGCCATATGAATCTGGAAAAAATGAATAAAGACAGGATTTGGTCTCCTATATTTCCTATGCAGGATAACTCATGTATGTTTCCATTGAAAACAAGAAAATTCAAAGTGATCCTAAACTTTAAACCTACTCTACGTTCTGTTGGGCAAAAGCATCAGAAATTTAAACAAATAATACAAACTGAACTTCCACCATCATGCATAGCGCACATTTAAACAGATAAAAGAGCAGAGAGGAGCCAGCTCAATAAAAGCATCTTCCCTCATGGTATAACCTATCTATCTATAATCTATGGTATAATTCACCTTTGTGAGATGCGTGCCAGCTCACCAGCATAACCTGCAATGTCCACAAAACCAAGGAAATGGTTCCAACCCAATGTAGAAGAGTATATCACCCTTGTAGTTATGTGGCCCAGAACATTTGACTCGGACTGTAAGAAAAATAATAGCTTGTAGCCTGTAGAGGCCTAGACCTAATCACTAGTATCAAAAGAATGACCTGACAGGTGGTGAGTGATATGGCTGTGATCAAGCCCCCTAGTTCTAGCCAAAGCAGGTAGCCTCGGTCTAACATCTGCCGACAACAACCTGTATATCAAAGCAGCATCTTCCTCATGGTATAATCTGAAACCCCTGTCAAATGCGCTAGAGGGACTCACTTCACAACCAATAAGCTTTTATATAAGACAGGCAATTAACTTCCCTTCCCTCTCTCAAGCAGTCCGAGGGCGGAACAGAAATAAACTTTCAGATTTTCTACTTGTGTAGTATTTTCAATTACAGTATCTTCATTTTACAATTGTATCTCTATGCTTGTAAAATTTATATTAATGACCATTAATACTTACAAGACACTGCTTGAAAAGTAGATTAGGATCTTCACGTAGGAACACAGGAAGTCCTTTCATGGCTGCTTCCTTGCCGTGTCTGACGATGTTGGTGGTCTCAAAGAAAAAAGGAAAAAATAGAAAGATAGCTCTAATAATAGCAAGACTAATTGTAATTCAACAGATTGAATTTCATCTGGGAAAAAGTATTGTTTGGTACTGTACTGTGCACACACCTCATCATCAAGCTTTCTCAGTATCTCCTTCAGGTCCTTGCCAAACTCTGTTTTTCGGGCGCGGTACAAACTCAGCAGTAGGGGCGCATATTTTTCTACAGCAGCTCTGAATGTTCCGAGTAGATCTTTGTTTGTAATACAGAAAAACTCCTCACAAAGCTGTAAAATGCAGGAAAAAACAAATATGTACAGAGGAATAGTAAGTAAATTGGGAGAATTTGTAACCGGTCAAAAATAGTCTATAGTCATTATCATTTTTAAAAGCATTTACAGCCTCTCCGGGTTGTAGTGGGTGCCTGCTTGCGTGAATGAACGTGCGTGCACGTGTGTTCGTGCGTGTGTGTATTGCGAGCATATGCGATTTCAAAGTGACAAACAAAAACTCAAAGCCGATGCATGCATCCAAAACTATTAATTGAAAACCAAAAAAACAGCGTCGCTTATTCGCTTCAAATACTTTCTTTTTTTTCAAAACTTGGGAATTAATACGGCGCGGTTAAGTATTTAAAGCGAATAAGGGACGCTGTTTTTGTTTTTTATTTGGTTTTGAACGAATAGTTTTGGACGCATGCATCGGCTTTGAGTTTGTTACTTTGAAATCGCGCACACGCACACGCTACAACCTGCCCGAGTGATGCCGCAGCGCGTTGACTAGTCCGTCCTGAGGCGTCCATAGGCTTTATGGTTTGTGTGTTTGAAAGCCGTGACACTCCTTTACCAGTTGGCCTGAAATACTCGACTTGATTCGGGAGGACTCACCTGCCTCAGCCATTTTTCATATCAAAGCAGTGAAGGCGGGGGGGGGGGGGGGAAGAAAGAGGATAGCAGATTAACCAGCAGGGCGCGCACAGCGCACAGACTTGTGCGGAGGTGAATTTACAGTGAGCCGTTTGGAGAACAAAAATAAATAGGCGGTCGACTGACCGCGGCACTAATGTGCTACGACCAACAACTCCAAGGACCGGGAGGTGGTCTGATCACGTGCCTGATGCCTGTAGTGCTAAGGCGAACTCACCGACGAGAAACTGTGTCAATTTCCAATGGATAGTGTAGCCCAGGGGTCCAAACTTTTCACCTACCATAATCTAAGATCCGAATCATCAAGCTGGGGCTAATATTCAGATCTTAGCTCCGCCGCCGGGGGGCTCCGCGGTCGGGGTTCCGCCGCCGGCCATGGGCCCGGTCAGGAATCTAGCTAAGATCTGCTAAGATCTGAATGGCCCGGTGGTTGGGGACCGCTGGTGTAGCCTATCTATGGGCAATTAAAATGCATGAAAAGGCCATGCTGTATGGATAACGCGAACACATTGGGTACCTACATCTAATAGAAAAGTATTCATCGAACCGCAGGCCTTGACTAGGCTAGTCTACATAAAAACGACGTGTGCAACTAGCCTAGCTAAACACCGAATTGTGTTCTCATTAAACAACTTGCGATACGAGAGTCCTGGTTGCACAACGATAATAACAAATTAAGTGAACAAATGAATGATATAGTTGGTTGCATGGTTGAAACTTTTGGTTGAAACAACTCTTTAGGGAACCTGACAAACTGTAACCCACTGTTCTTATGGTTTCCTCGACGATCGTGTGAGGCATTGGAGCAGTTTTTAACGCAGCAGTTATTTCCAGGCATTGTTAAAACAGTACAGAATTGCATCAACCTCCTCTGCTAGCAGCTACCGTGTCAACAATAACGCAAAGCTCAGCTGCACTCGGAGGGGCGTACCTTCCAACATGGCGGGAAGGGGGTGGGGCTCTGTGCCGTGACGACAACTCCTCATTCTCATATTGAGAATGGGCGTGGGCGGGGCTCGTTTCTTTTTTTGCGGATGCATTATTTAAAAAGAAAATGTGGGTGGGGAGCACGCATTTGAAATATCGTGAGAACACTACGTGTCATCGTGGGAAGCCAATATCGTCATCGTGATAAAAATTCGATATATTGTGCAGCCCTACTGTGAGGTAGAATGGAGGGGGTCCGATTTTTCTGTCTCTCATTTACAACCGTCTCTCACTCAAACATACGCGCACACACAGCTCCAAGTTGTCTCTATACTATATTTCTGCTCCTTTCTCCCGTCATAAGAACATTACTGTATGTAACCGTGGCTATCTGTTGCGTGGCTTTCCCACTAAGATAGCTTTCTTTATAAAACATTAGTATTCATTTTTAGTGTTTATCGTGTCACAGAAACCACAGTGAATCCTGTGTTTCTGTGCCCCGCTGTGGTGTCGACAGCACAGAGCTCCGGTACCGTAACAGGACAGCGGTGGTTTCTTTCAGCTTGTATTGTATTCCGATTTTAGCGAAAAACACACATAACATTAGCTTGAAAGAAAAAAAAAGTTTAAGGATGCTTATCTTTGCGTGAATTTTGGGATGACTCGTCTACCAATGACTTCAAGTTGGTTGTGTTTTAACCGGTGATTGTTGCGCCAAACTGTTTACAAAGGGACACTTGCTTGCGACGCAGCAAGTGCCTGCTAGTTGATCTGCCGGGCGGGACGATCAGTAGGCTTCCCCACATAAAGAGCTTAGTTCTGATTGGATCGCTTCCCAAATCGTCCCGCTTACATTTTCGTCTCGTTTTTATTCGTTAACGAAAGTGTCAAAAGATTTCGTCGTAGTTTATTTTTATTTAGTTATCGTCTCGTTTTCGTCAGACTGTAGACCCCCCCCCCACCACCCCCAATGTTTTCTCAATGGATCTCCACGAATCACACAAGTGGCCAATTTTGTTAAAAAAACAAACAAAAAAACGGCGAATTTCGCCGAAAGGTGACTAGTTTGCATGCCTGTGTTTGTCCTACGGCCAAGCTTCCGTGGAAAGGGTCTATGGATATCTTGAAAACAAGGATGTCATAAATGATGGAAGTAAGAAATAAGTTTAATGTGTAATATATGTTTTACCATGCAATGCACATTTTCTAAGGCCATAAATTAAGACAGCTTTGTAGAAAGAGACGAGTCTTTGTAAACATAATACATTTTATTCACTAGGTATCTTTAGCAAGTTTCATGATATGCCTTCCCCACTGAATTGTTACATTATGGACAATTGTATTTCAATTTAGCCCAACATTTACAGGCAATATACAACTTCAACTTTCTCCATAGGGAAAACACATTTTAAATATAGTGGCTTCAGAAAGTATTCAAACCTGCTTCAACTTTAATGCATTTCGTTTTTTAATGACAAATGTTATTGCATTTCTTTTTATGGTAGTGATTTTACATAACTTGATCTCAGATTTAGTTTAATCAAATGAAGCTGCTGTAATCAAGCCAAATGCATAAAGTTGAAGAGCAGAGAAAACCTTCAACCGCGACTGTATGTGATATTGATGCGGAACGAGGTCACCCCAGATAAACACTTCTGTACATGGTCCCAGGGGAAATCAAACTAGAATTAAATTTACACTCAGTTCAAATCATTGTACAGAACATAAACAGGCAACAGTAACCCTTAAAAATACAAAATATTTTTTGTGTACGTACGATTTACATAGGTAACTATATATAACGTTTTTTGAAAAAAGAAAAAAGGGCAAAAACAAGTGAGTGACAAGTGAGCAGCTCGCGCTCCTGTCAGGTGATACATTCAGATAAGCGGAGGGTCGCGAGGGTCCTTGCAGTAGCGTGGCAAGAACCTGCAGCTGTAAACCCAGTCTGCTCCCAGTGAGGCCCAGTTAAGATCACAGTGCTAGTACTGGAAAGTCTAATCTCGGATACATACGCGGATGGATGTAATGCTATTTAACTGCATGTCCTTTTTAAAGTGCTGAGCATCTTGGTGAGATACGCTTCCCGGATATATTCCTGCCTGCGTTTAGGAATGGCATGGCAAACGGGATGACTGCAGCCCCAATCTGCCTGAAGCTAGGTAGGTTGAAGCGTGTAATATACGGATAAATGTCCCGCCCCCTGCGCATCCTTATCGGCATAGTCGTAGCAGATGGTCCTGTGCGCCCAACCAGATCGAGGTTGTGAATGATGCCCCTGCGTCAGAGGAGGGCGTGGGAAACCCTTTACAATGACGTCACCGTGATCCAATCATATCAGAGAGTCGACGTGGGGGTTGGGGGCGTGCTGCATGGGTCTTCACTTCCACAAACATCACCAGTGTAGCAAACATGCAAAAGTAACACGGAAAACACACCGTACCGGCACATATATGCCACGCGACACATCAAGACACAAACAAACTCATTACGACAGTAACCATCCATTCACAACCCACTACGCCCAACATTCACCTGACCCTCCACCCCCTACTCATTCGCTGCATACAACACTGTGTGTGTGTGTGTGTGTGTGTGTGTGTGTGTGTGTGTGTGTGTGTGTGTGTGTGTGTGTGTGTGTGTGTGTGTGTGTGTGTGTGTGTGTGTGTGTGTGTGTATATATATATATATATATATATATATATATATATATATAAAATATATAAAATGGCTTTTGTTATGTAATGAGTGGTGGCATTTCCAAGTTAAAGCTTGTGATTTGAGTTCAACCATGCAAGACCATTCCTGTATGAGTACAATTTCAGAAAAGTGTGTATACATCATGTATAACAAGCATTAATAATTAAAGAAAGCTGTACTTGATTTGATAAAGGCGGTTTGCAGTAGCAAAAAACTATTGTTACAATTTTATAACAATCGTAAGCGTTATTTGAGGGAATAACATGATTGTCGTTTTATCCAGGACCATTAAGTGTTTAAGATGGACGAAACCACATACACCTTCCAGGATTCCACGACGCTCCATTCATAACTAAAAACGGCCAACCAATAGGAGACCGGCACCAGAGAACGGAGGCGGGCTCTTACATCAGTAGAAGCACTACGATGAACTTCAAATCCTCTTGACCCTGATTTGGCTGGAGCCGTAATCCAGGTCAGATAACGTCCAGACCCGCTCGTGCTGTCACCCTCCTCATTACCAGCCACGATGGAGACTGGATTATTTGTACGACCAAACGGTCAACTTTAAGCCGTTTAAATGGCGATGCATTAGCTCAGCCACTGGAAAGTCCCGGCTGGAGATCTTTGATTGACGCTCGGTTGAACTACGCTTCGTTACATTCTTATCATTCTGCAGTCCAAGTAAACGTGATGAACCTCAAAATGAAACTGGAGAGGCGTTAGCCTCATTTTGCGATGGATTGTCGTAGCTCTCTTAATGCTTAGGCTAGTGCAGCAATTTAACTTCAGGGGGCGCTAGTGCTGTATAAAAAAATTCTCATCAGTCATCGGCCTCTGCAGTGTCCTGTAGTGAGGTGTGATCCGGGCCACGTTTTCCTTCTCGCCCCGCGGCCATGTGCTCCTGCTGGAGAGGAGGAAGTCCTTGTGATCACATTCTTGGTGTGCTTATTATGGTGGGCTGAGCACAGTCTACCCCCCTCACTACTCGTGAAGGCCCAGTTCAGTCTCATCAGTGCGCCCTCAAGAGAACCAGTAGTTTCTCTTTTGGGAGAGGGAAAATGGTGGGTCAGCTGTTGTATTAAGGGTCTTGTAAAAAAACAAACACATAAAAGATACAACTCCTCTCCTACCCCCCCCCCCCCCCCCCCCCCCATTCAAACCGCTTTGTGACTACTATTAATGGACAGGAAGTGCACCTCAGACCAACTGTTTTGTTAAACATGACAAACCCCATCGACACGATCACCTTGGAACACACACACACACACACACACACACACACACACACACACACACACACACACACACACACACACACACACACACACACACACACACACACACACACACGATAAGAGCAAGAAACTAATTAGGATTTGCATTCACCTCCTACGATGCCATTGTGAATAAACATTAGCTGAATAGTCTTTTTGGAATGTTCCACGTTGTTTGAAATGGTTGTCGTGCTGCGCCACGTTGCTACACAAAAGGTGTCCGGCCGGCCCTGCTGCCTGTCCTCAGCCACGGACCTGTTGGTAGCCGAGCCCAAAGGCCTGTGGCTCCTCCCACACGCCCGGGGTCCACCGGGTCTCCGGCGGGCAGCCCTGCTCCTCGTAGGCCTCGGGCCTCCCGGGGGCCACCTTTTTAGAGTCGCACCGGGAAGGAGGGCATGGTCACCATGGTGACGGGGTTGAGCATCGCCTGGCCGACCAGCTGCGGGTGGTGGGCCACCATCTGGGCGCCCGTCTGCTTGCTGACCACGGCGGCGGCAGCAGCGGCGGTGCTGCCCGCCGTCTGGCCGGGCATGCCGCCGTTCAGCTGGGCGACGGCCACCGACTGGGAGTAGATGGTGGGCAGGTGGGGGCCCAGGTGGGCCACGGGGGTCACGGTGATGTGGCTGATCTGTTGGTGGTGGTGGTGGTGGTGCTGCTGCTGCTGCTGACGGTGTCCGGTGGCCAGCTGGACGGCGCCCGAGCTGCTGGACGGGGCCAGGTGAGCCATGTGCTTGTGGCCGGCCGCCTGGATGACGTGGTTCACCGCCTGGATGACCGACGCGTGGGAGGCGGGTGCGTGGGCGATGACGGTGGGCTGCAGGCAGGGCTGGGAGGTGACCACCTGGGTCTGGGCGGGGAGTAAGGCCTGGATGGCGGTGGCGCCGGGGATCCCGGACGCGGCGAGGACCGTGGGCTTGGGCAAGGCCAGAGTCTGGTGCACGGGGGGTTTGTGCTGAATGGAGATGTGTTGGGGGAGGAGGGGGTGGGTGGCGACGACGGCAGCAATGGGGGGTGGTGGCGGTACGGGGGTCAGAGCGGGGGTCTTGCGTTGATCCGGCGGCACGGCGCGAGGCACGGCGGGTAAGGCGGTGGGCATCCGGCGAGCCGTCTCTCCGTCCTGGTCGTCGATGTCTTCCCCTTCTGCAACGCAAACACAACCCATTGAGACAACGTCACAACTACCAGATCGGTGCCCAATGCACTCCCTAAGTGAATCAACGCAACTGTTGATTGAGAATGCAGTCAAATTTGTAACAGGGTCACTTCAATTAACATAAAAATGTATATTAAAAAAAAGGCGTATTTTAGTCCAATCGTATACATATGTCTGATGTATGTATTTGGGTATGGCAGCAAAGAGAACCGGCGAGCCAGCCCCTCCGTACCTGAGGCCGTGGACGTGGAGGCCTGGTCCTCCTCGGGCTGGACCGTCTGCCGCAGCACCCGGTCCACCTCCATCACGTCCATCCACTGGCTCAGCTCGCTCTTCAGCTCGTCCAGGCGCTGCTGCGTGGCGATCTTCTCCCGTGCCAGCCGCTCCATCTCGTGCTCAAACTCCTTCTCCTTGCGCTTCAACGTCTGAAAGGGAGGGAGGAGGCAAAAGGGGAGAGCCCTTCAGTTTGACCTTCTTGGCAGGGGAGTTTTGCTTGAAGAAGGATCAAACTGTGTGAACTCAAACTGTAATGAACAACATCTCGCCAAGAAGAGAAGAAAGATGACTTGTGGCGGGAGGGATAGAAGTGAGGCATGAATGTGATTATGAGAGATGATTCAATCAGAGTCAGACATGATTTATCCGTCAGTTATCATCAAAAGAGAAGAGATTCACGCCTTCAGTCGGGCCTGCCACAAAAGCTTTGCATTCATCTCAGACCGAAAGGTGTGACGCCTGCAGTCGTGAGATTGCACGTCTGGACACATGTGGGTAACAATTGTGGCTTCTGAACTTGCAACCAAATCTGTGATCAGCCGGTTTGGTGATTGGCTGGTTGTCTCTTGCCACAATCCACACCCAACTTCCGCTAATCCCGGGCAAAAACAAGCACATACTTTTGCTGCGTTGTTTCACTTTGGTTTGTGAACTGACACAATGCAGCCAACACTGTTGAGCTTCATTAGTCAACATAGAGGTTATAGGAGAACCTTTAGAGTGTATTCAATTCAACTCCTTCAAGGGCTGTTGAGACTTTTGGGACAATTATTAAAGTTAGTCCCCAACTTTTTCTTGGTTGCTATTGTTTGACAAAAGGATATGGCAAAAATGTGCTTCACCAAACAAGGCTGTTTGGATGTTTCAGGCAGAAAAAAGTTAGGCCACACCCTTGCGAAAATGAAACATTTGGACATTTGTAGTTATCCACAGATACTGAAGATTTGCTTTGGTGGAGACTTCTGTTACTTTACTTTGGGGCTATACAGTAGTTAGATCCTGATTGAAGGAAGATAACTACGATGTCTGTGGACAAACACTTGTAAGGAATTTGTGAGTAGAAGACCACATATTCATTATACTGTATGGTTAACTTTTCCTTAAATATGTTGTCCAACAAATGAAAATGTTGACCTCGGGTATGAGTTCTTGTTATTATGGTTTTATATTGACTTTATCATATTAAAATAATTCCAATACTTATTTACACTAAATGACCCCATACCAAAGACAAACAAATGATCCCAGAATGGTGAAATCTTAAGGAAATTGCATAATGATGCAATTTCCTTATGGCCATGTTGCCATAATGGTGTTTTCTCAAAAATAAAATAGGTTAATATAGCAAAATGAAACAAAAACAAATCTCAACCTCAAAACAAAACTGTGTGCACTGTGTGCTGTGTGCGACCAATACCAAGCATGGAGAAACACATGGGTGTGACAGAGATGAGGGGGAGGGGCTTGTTGAGTGGGGGGAGCTTCTAGGCAGCCACTACACCATGACCCAGTTTCCCTTAACTGGTCAGCTGACACAGGAACACTCTCCACACACACGATGGGCGGACTTCCCTAGGCCACAGCAACAGGAACAAATAGTTGGAGGGAGTTTTTGACCAACTGCCGAGGAGAGCGTTACGACACAAAACTATTCAGATTTCCAAAATATACTACAATATGCTAAATCCATATAGAAATGTTGCTCTATTCAACATTAAAAGGGTTTACATGACAGTAGAGTCAACTCTACATTTAAGATATTTGGTTTGGTGTAAAACAAACAAAAGGCCAGTCATTTCAGAAGCAGCCATTGCGCTCTTAGGAAGGGCATGGCTTCTGTGGAACAGTGGGAATAAATGATTCAACACAACGCATTGCTTTGGAATATGAGGCCCAGGGAAGTGGGCTGTGTGACTTCACTGCTCCCCTCCCGGCGCCTAGCGACTGGATGACACAGCCGTTGAGTTGTTTGCTCAAAGACTGAACTTCCTGTCACTGTGAGTGAGCAGTAGTAGTGAGGTGTGTGTGTGTCTCTGCGAGTGAGTAGTAATGTGATTGAGTGAGGGAGTGAGTGAGTGAGAGTGCTCCTGGAGCTTTTCTCCGGGAGTACTGTGGTGTCGAGTAGTACTGACTGGTGTACTGTGAGAATGAGGAAAACACGTGATTACAATATTAGCGCCAAATGATGTCGTAGAATTGCATCTCCCCTTCGCCTCCCCAGTCATTACAGGCTGATAATACCCACGGCAAGTTCCTTTGAGGATATTAGAACGAGTACCCATTGAAACCACTTAGAGGGGTAACTTTCCCCTGCTCCAGTCTTACAGGAAGTGAATGCAGAACGGAACCACATGTTCACAGGAAGATGGAAAAAAGACAGACAGTAGGAACAGATTCAGCAAACAGAATCTGCTGCGTAAGCTGCCTGTGAACATCTCCTGGTGCTGTGCGCAACACTGATCACATGTGCTCAGAACCAGGAACTAGTTGCTTTGAGGACAAACTCCTAACTTAATGGTTGGACAACAGATGATCAACATTCCTCAGAGATAAGTGATCATCCAATCAGGCACTTGGCTAGATGAAGAGGAGGGGTAGGTTGAGATTTGTTTTGTGATCTTAAAGAAGAAGAACAATTTGACTGATTGAGTCGCCTCGTCTGTTGCTACTGACAGGGTGAGGGTGGGGGGGTATGGCAGTTTCCATGGCAACTACTAAGACATTCGCCGAGCAAGGCCTATAATTCACCCCCTTGAACCATTCAGCCATTGAAACTATGTTCCTCATTAGTTAATAATCATAAAATAAACCCCATTTCTAAAGGACGACATTCTCCAGGGCACACACTATGAAATGTGCCCTCAGCACTAGTCGATGTGAAGCATTCACTGGATGGAATTCTTGGGAGTTACTGGTTTCTCCGTCAGTCGGCACAAGCCAACTGTCAACAGTCCCTGTTTGATCCCCCACAGCAACAGGCAGCAGCATGCAAGCGTGCCGCCACACACACACACACACACACACACACACACACACACACACACACACACACACACACACACACACACACACACACACACACACACACACACACACACACACACACACACACCATTTGCCCAATATACCCAGACTCTCTACCAGAGGCACCATGTTCATCCTGTATGTTTTCCTGGCTTGTCCTTAAACACTGATCCAGTGTGAGGTTGGTTGAGTTTCCCTAGGCCTAGACATGTTGAAACGTGAAGTTCGATAGAGGAGGTTACAACGGGGTTAATTATCAGTCACGGTGGAACTTTGCCAAGATAACTATCAATGCAGACATAATAACTTGCATATAGAGATCCTTACTCGCACATAGACATTGCTAATACAGAGTTACGACAGAGCCATTGCATCTGTCACGCCAGTCTATATTTATTCACTACATTGGTCATCGATACTGACGAAAAAAATAAAACAATAATGCAGCTTTTATGGTAAGTAGTGACTCTTAAGGGAGCAATTGACAAGGGGTCAAGGTTTTTTGTATTAAAGGAATGCCAGCTTGTTCTTTTAACTCTTTTAAGTCTCTCAACCCTCCAGTGGGTTCTATCACTAGTCCCTCTCCCCTCCAGTGGGTTCCATAGTTAGACAGCCCCTCTCCTGTCCATTGTCTTCCATATCTCAATAGCCCCTCTCCCTTGCAGTGAAACAAGGCCATGTCGTCATGTTTATGTGTAGAGAAGTAGATCAGCACAGGGACAGATCGGATTGTTCATTTATGTCTGCACCTGTGCCTGTGTGTGCCTGTGTGTGCCTGTGTGTGTGTGTGTGTGTGTAAGATAAACAACGTCAGCCGTTGTCACAAGCAATGAGAGTGCCGAGCACATGGCACCGCAGAGCACGGGAGGGAGGGAGGGCGGGCGAGGAAGAGAGCAGTACAGGCTGTCCTCACTGACTCACTTTTGCGGCAGCCTGAGACAGGCCGTGCTGGCTGGGACGAGCTTCTCTTAAAGGGCCAGTAGCAGCAGCCGCCGCCGCAGCAGCAGCGGGGGAAGCCACGTTGCAGACATGCCCCTCCGCCGCGCGGCTGACTGATCAGGCCGAGCAGCGTGGAGGTCTTGTGACGCAGCCATAACCATAAACCCTTGTCTTGTCTGCTCTCGCCTTCCAGCCGGATCACAGAGCTTCTCGTGTAGAGCCGACACCCAACAATAAAACGGCATGTCGGTGGCCTGGTTTTTTATTATTTGAATCTTGACCAACATTGGCCTCCCCCCAACGCCTCACACTGTGGCCATGGTTGTCTCTATCCTGCTGCACTAAAGGCCTCAGAATAGGATGGGATTACAAACACATTTTCTGTCTTTATACCACATTATTTTCTCTGCTGTCCATTGCGATGATAAATAAGGCAACCCATTTGTGGACACTGAGACCAAAAGGGACCAACTGAAAGCCCAGGACTACACAGTGTGATTGGCCATCTATATTTGCATTCTTAATGCCCACACAGAAAGGCTAATTCTTACTTCAAAAACAGACTTGTTGACCCACTTTCACTTGGCCTCAGCTGGACTCTTACAAAAAACTAAGACTGATTATTGTGATTCTAAAGAGATATGTAGGTTAAGGCCTCATTACCTCCCTCAGCCTTTCCCCTAACAAAAGAGAAAAACATTTCCTGCTTCTAGGGAGGAACAAATCCTGGGCTATCGGTAAACAGTTAACCGTTAACTCTGTGGAAGCCCACAAAGAAACTACATTATGCACATTTTCCCCCTTCCTCTGCCTCCACCCTGAAAACAACATGGATAAGAACGAAATCCCCAGTCTTCAATTGAATGTGGGACTCGTGGGGGATGTGAAAAAAAAATGTATCAGAGAGCCGAGACGGCCTTCCACACGGCAGGGTGCAGAGCTCCGTTTGAAAGAAGCGTGCTAGAGCGAGTAGTGGGAGAACAGGTTCCTTTGGCTCCACTGTGGTAAATCAGGCGTGAGCTAGGTAAACTGAGCTCAGTGTTTACCCCTCTGTCTATTCCCTCCCTTCCTCCTGCTGCTCCCTCCCTCCCTCCCTCCCTCGCTGGCAGCCGCTCCCGCCAGTGTGGCCAGTCCAGCTTGTCGAGGAGGGAGGGAGGGAGGGAGGGAGCGCAGGAGGATGGGGGGGAGGGGCTGACGTCACGCGGCTAAGGCTAGCCATGTGCTCGTTGCTCATGTGGCTCTGGGAGTGGAGAGTAAGACGGAAGGGAGGGAGGGAGGGAGGGAGGGAGTGGGCGGGCGGGCGAGTGAGCGAGCGAGCAAGGGAGAGAAGGGAGGAGTGTGTAGCGTACGGCCGGGTTTGTTTTTCACGGTCAGCTAAAGTAGCACCACACAGGCCCCGGGAGGACGAGTTTAAAAAAAGAAAGACACCACAGATCATGAGACGTAGGGGTATGAAAGATATGCACAAAGGAGCTGAGGGACCAACCACAAAGTAAAAGGACAAAATGCTGCCTTTTAAGCACAAAATGGGGACAATGCCTGTAGTTTACTGAGCCAGAACCATACAATGTTAACATCAGGAATTTAAAACCTTCTTTTGACATTTATCAAATGACTTTTAACTCCAATCACAATCACTCCAATCGCCAAACACAATCCCGCCAAACACAATCCCATTTCAATAAGTATGGGAGTGGGTAGTCTCTAGACAATATCACAACGTGACTACCACCTACAACACAAGTGAAGGGCAAATCATGGACCAAACGAAATGTTATCCTGAGCCTCTAAAGCCCTATATTGGAACCTCTCCTACGTCCATTGTCCGGCTTGGCAGACCACCTCTTTTCTCCCCCCACCCAAATGAAAGGGGGCTTTGGAAGTGTAGAGGGGGGAGGATGAGGGGGAGGGCGGGGGGGGTGGAGCTACTTGCAGAGGAGACACGCGTGCACTACCACCCGATGTCACGACAACAGAGAGCCGCCACTGTGAGCCCCTGAAGACTCGGTGTCTGCTCTGGCTCTCCTCCCACGCGCCTGGACACCGCCACCGGCCAATCAGAGGGAAGGGAATGCACCATGTGACACAAGAGTAGTGTTACCCAGCCGACACCCGCCCTTCAGGTTACTGAAAGCCCTGTAACCATGGAGCAGGGATGTTGAACGCAGGTTCAACCCACTTTGTCCCCATTCAGCTTTGAATAGGTCACCGTTTACACTTCCCCTGCCGCCGTGTGCAGGCGGAGAAACAGGAAAAGGGGGTTCATGATGGATTCATGGAACATTCTAGCCACAAGTCGTTTTGGTCCACCAGAGAAACAGGGCAGCTCTGAGACTCACGTAGACGTGCTTCAGGGCAACTATACAACAATAACAAGCGGAAAACAAACCGCCGGCATGGTCCTTTAAACACTCACATCGAGACTTGGGAAGTTATGATCAGTGTGAGATTACTTTTTGCCCCCCATTTGTTGCTGTTGATTCCCCAGTCAGAGGACTTTTAATGTTACCCAAATAATATTGTTGAATGTATGTTTCAAACATGGTCATATTTCTTATATGATCTTCAACATAGTAATCAGTCATTCACCAACCAGTTTGCGAATGTCAGACTCTGCTCTGAACGCAGGTTGCATTCTTTGAGACCATATTAATATAGTCTTCAACGTCACGACAAAGGGACTCTGGCGGTGAGTGTGTGCAGCGGTTGATGTTTATGAGCTTCTGAGAGCGGGGTCAAGAATCTTGGACACTTACAGCACAATGGCACGGTGTGTGTGGATATGTGGACATGTGGATGAGTGGGGCTCGTTGCGGGCAGCTGTTGATTTTGATGTTTGAGTCCCAGAGACGGTTATGCTTCTAGGCCAACTATGCAACTAAGTAACGTGTGTGTGTGGACGTGTTTCAACTCTCAAACCCAACAATAGTACTACAAAAGTATCACAGAGTGGGTCGTAACCATGGGGATAACAACCCCCCACCCATTCCTTTCCTCGATCTCACCGCCCAAAACACCTGTTTTACAATCTCAGTGTTACATTTCGAGCTGAAACAGGGGGTTCACTCCCACTTTAAATACAGCTTGAATCGTGCTCAGCTGTTGATAAGGAGGAGACAGACAGACAGACAGGCAGACAGACAGGCAGACAGGCAGGTCAGGCTGCCCACCAGGGCATGCTATGTTGCCTAATCGCACAGAGGCAAAGGGGAGGGAAGAGTTTCACAAGCCCTACAACCACCACACTGTCCTAGTTTCACCCTCAAGTGTCTCATACAGTCACTCCGCCGCCTTCGTTAGGTTTGACATACAGAAGCTATTTGTTGATTGTGTTTCACAATCAAACATGGGGTCGCATGATAAAAGAATGTAGTATGAAAGGGGAAGTGGGACATTTCCAGTAGCGTTCTATTATTATACATATATTTTTATATGAATGTTTATTTAGAGGGGGAAAAGGGAAAAAGGGTTTGGAAGTAATCGGTATTTCCACTACAATGTATAAGCATTGGTCTTGGTCTTATAGCCTACAAATATGTGTTGCAGTAACCGTCAAAGTAGAAAGCTACATTCTAACAATCGTATTCGTCCCGCAACGTATTTATTTATTCTATTTTCCCACCATGTCTTTTTTTAAAACATAGACACGGTTATTCAAGAAGTACAAAGAACGGTGTTAAGTTGACCTTTGACCCAGCGACCACCAGCTAGGATGAACACAGAGTGGTCCTGCATGCTGTGTTAGGCTTAACTGCACGGTGACTAATCCCGGCACATGACTGGTATCCTAATTAGATATAGTATCTGGGGCGTAGGGGATACGAGAAGAGGATACGACAAAAGGAACAAACAGGGCCTCCACTTAACAAATACTCATTCATAAGATAGGACCTACAGTTTCAAGTTTCAACTGAAGTCAAGCACTCAACATGTTCCTGCATTTCGGTTAATGGGGACATATTATACCACCAGGTGTGAGTGTGATTAGCCATTACAAGCCGTTTTGAAAATGTGCCGCTTCTGACATCACAGGTGGCCGTGTCCACCTAGATGTGTGCCGGATAGATCAGTCTACCAGCCAGTGGACTGTAGCAAACGTTGATCATCTATCCGTCACACATCTAGGTGGACACGCCCACCTGTGATGTCGGACGCGGCACATTTTCAAAACAGCTTGTAATGGCTAATCACACTCACACCTGGTGGTATAATATGTCCCCTTTAAGACACACAAGTGCTAATGGTCCAGTTATTTTCATGCTCAAGCAGGCATATTGAAGCGTTCCAGTGTTGCTCTTGTTAAAGAGCATTGTAGTGGAGTTCAAATCAGGATCTATTCTTGGATAGATGATACCTTCGCCAAAAGTACAGTATAGTATAAACTCCACAAAATTGGAAAACTCCAGAACAAAATCCTCAAGTTGTAAAGTATTTTTTTGTAAACACAGCAGGACTGTTATGTAAATAAACTAAGAGCCTTGAGTTCTGCAATTGAGAGGCGAAGAGCACTCCTCTCACCGGTCACAAGCCGCCGTACAGAGATGAGAAGGGTCACAAACCAGTGTACAGAGATGAGAAGGGTCACAAACCGTCTCACTTCTCTCACCGCTCACAAGCCGGTGTACAGAGATGAGAAGGGGCATCTCAAAGAACAGTATTGAAATCAGGGCAATGCGGTTGAGAAATCTGCATTTCTCCAACGGCTCCTAGTAGACATGGGTGTGGTTCATGTGACGGTATGATCCCAGTCTACGGAGCCTGGTGGTGCTTACCTGGATGTATCTCAAGGCACTGCGCAGCACACTCAGGTTGGACGTCTTCTTCTCGTCCACGTTGGGGATGTTCTTTTTCAACATCTCAAAGCACTCCTTCAAATGTGCCCGTCTGAGGAGCAGAAAGAACAGACAGGGCAATTCAGCCGGGCGGAAAGGACAGGCCTAGTCTCTCTAGAGAAATTAGCAAAACATCCCTGACATGACATTGACTGAATACCACAAGAAAGACACATTGATTTGAGAGGTTTAACATTGATGTTGATCCATAGGTCTAACATTGGAATTGAGTCATGAGGTAAGAAAGGCCATCCGGGGGCAATGGAGGAGGTACACTGCCTCTGTAGAATTGAACCCCCATTCAAGAAATTAAATGAAGAAATTAAAGAGAAGTAAGACCGTGGCTAGCTGTTCTCATCTACACTGGTCTGTGCACAGAGATCAAATCTCTGCATTCAAATGGCACAACAGGAGACAGGTTGCACCCACCTGTTTTTCTCAAGCTTGTTATGCACGTCTCTTGTGCCTGCCCTGTAAAAGCACAAAGCAGGCCAAAGTAAGAATTTGGTGTCCAGAATAACGATTATTACAAAAGAAAATAAATCCATGTCCATTACTACTCTCTGTAATCTCTTCCACTCTCTAACTATTCCCATTTTAAAAAACGGCCTACATAAATAGAGTGTCAGTATTATTGTTGTTACTATTACGATTAGGATTTTGAAGGTTTGCTAGCAAACCACTATTTGGGGCACACATGTTGTCACTATGACCCAATGCTGAAGTGTAATCAAATAAAAGCCCTGGCTAGCGTAATAACAGCTGATGAGCAAAGCAAACTATGTAAAAGGCTCCGGTCTTTACCCTCCAGGGCGCTTCTTGTTGTCCAGGTGACGGCCGTCGTCAGGAGGGCTGCCCCGGCTGTTGGGACTGGTGGGCAGAGGGGCCTGCGGCCCCGGCTGGGGGAGTAAGGGCTGCTGCTGGTGCTGGTGCTGCTGCTGCTGCTGCTGCTGCTGCTGGGGTGCCGTGACGATGGAGCCCGGGTACCGCTGCAGCGGCAGTGGCGGCTGGGCGCTGGCGTGCTGAACCGCCAGCTGCGGGAGAGGATGATGGTGATGGTGATTCTGGTGGGAGGGCGGGGACTGGTAGGTGGCGGTCGCCGCCGACGCCAGCGATGACGGGGGGGGATCAGGCCGGGGCTGCGGCGAGACGGGGGGCGGGGCTCCGGTGCTCTCCTGTGGGGGGGAGTAGGGGTCCCTCCTTGGGGGCGAGGGGAAGTGCGGCGCAGCGGGTTCGGAGAGGCTGGCGGGGAGTGGGGGCGGGGCAGGCGGTAGACATGTGTGGGAGGCGGCGACCACGGGGATGACCGTGATGGGCATGGGCTGGGGGGGCAGTCGGTGGGCCAAGCGGGGCTCCTCTGCTTTGGCCACATGGTGGACGTGTTGGTCGTAGTGGTGGTGGTGGTGGACGGGGGAGGTGTAGACGAGGCTGGAGTGCCGGTGCTCCGCCAACTGCTCCAGACGCAGCTTCTCCTTCAACTCATTGTCCTCTGTGGGAACAACGTGGTGGCGTTAGCAAACACAGCCTGGACTCAATAAGAGCTCATGCAAACGTTTACACTGAAGAATAGTGTAAACGGCTGTTTTAGGTTTGAAATCTATTCAAAGCAGATGAATAATAACAAGGTTGTGTCAGTTGTGTGTGTGTTGTATTCGTGACGGTGTTGTGATGTCCATCTGTTGTACCGGACCCAGAGTGCCATGTCGCATAACCCGTGACTCGGGGGACATTGACAATGACTTGTCCTGTTCTGCCTTCACGGACCTCTGACAGCTTTGCAAAAACACATGCCTAATGCGACGTCAGCCCAGCAGTGGGGAAGGGACATCCTATTAACCAGAGTTGCTCTTAAGAGGAAAACCACCATTACTGGCTACTTCATCATACAAGCATTTGGTCTCGTGTCAGGCTCTGTGGCAGCTACAGACGTGGGACACCATAGAATCAGTCACATTTTGCATTACAAAATGCATAGTAGTAACAAATGGTAATGGCCCACTATTAGCCTTTCCTTTCATGGTGCATCACTGTTACATCATCCTTTGCAATGCAATATGTTTCAATAACATTCAGCAGGTGTGGTCAAAGGATTCTTGGTTGTGTATAAAGTGTTGAACACACACACACACACACACACACACACACACACACACACACACACACACACACACACACACACACACACACACACACACACACACACACACACACACACACACACACACACACACCCCTTTCAGTTCACTGGCAACAATTCCTCATTATAAACAACATATTAACAGGCAAAGCCCCAAGCAGGAGCGAGCAAGAGAGCACACATTCTACGAGGAACGGTGGCGTGTGATCGACGTTGTCTCGGGTCACGCCAGAGACAATGGGGATGAGCTCAATAGTCAATGATTTTCCATCAACGTTGGGTCCTCCAATCACATTAAAGAGTCTCCTCCACTCCTTGTGGGCTTTCCGTCATCACATGTTTGAGGATGCTGGGAGGAAGGGGCTGTACTGTTGCCATGGTAGCGGTCTTGGAAGATTTAACACTACACGCGGAGCGACGAGGGGTGAAAGCAAGGGTATTCTCGGTATTTCAGACAATAGTCCTGCACCCTGCAGTTAAGAAAACTAGCAGGAGTGAAGTCACATGGGGCAAAATGGTTCATACCCTGATTCTGCAGTAGCAGCATGCAGTAGTAGGCCTATATACAAAAAATGGAATAGATATAAATCAAGGCATGATGCCTTAACCAAATTAGCCAATTGATATCATGGGATATAGCCTATGCTGAATGGACATCAAACTCCTTTATCATGTGCTTTGATTATGCTTACTGCTTTGGTATAGTTCAGGTAAACGTCTTATAAACTCCTAGTGACGTTATCTGCTTTTCCACCAACAGATTCTGCCAGGAAATGATCGCCACCATATTTTGCTGCCATGGACGGTTATGAGTACAACGTTTTAAACCTCCTAAATATTTCCGCTTATGGACTGGGCCTTGTTCAACTAAACACAGGTGGTTTGAGGAAAACACGATACATATTTGTTTCTCAAGGATAAGTGAAATGTTGAATGTCAAAATCCACTTCCCCTGAAAAAAAACCCTAACAGATTGCTTTGTTCCTTGGAGTTCTAATTGAACAACTAATGAAGGACTAGTCTTACACCAGTCCTATTGGTAAGCAATATCTGTTGATGTTCATGAAACACGCCTCATCGAAAAGAAGCACGTAGAAAGGTTTACAAAAACAAGGAGTACTCGCTCTCTTATATAAGTGCAGAGAAGGGGGGAGAGGGGGCTGGCCCACTTTCCCTCCCAGTTTTCTACAGAGAGTAGGAGAGTCTACAGAGAGTGGGCGGTGACGGCTATACAGAGTGGGAGGGTCTACTGTGCTAGGAGACTGCTCTCCACTGTCTACAGAGCAGTGGGAGGAGACTGCGCCGAACGCTCTGCCCAGAGCCAGGGGCAGGATTGCCCAGCACGCACGTGGTGAGGTGGGCGGTCTCTCTAAACTCACATAGATAAGAGGCGTGGTCATTTGGTACACGTCATCGACTGCCACTCAAGATATTGTAAAAATCAAGCTTTATGAGCGATCACAACACCGATACACTGTACGAAAGACGGGGGGGGGGGGGGGGGTGCACGGACCGTTGCACCACTGTGTCATATAGAAATCCGCATCAGCGTATAAAATCAATCGATCAAAGACACGCACTAGGGGAAGCCTGGGGGGAGCGTCATCTGATATCCCTACTAGGTCAGGTCATTATGTAAAACGGGATGGCATTCCGGTCTGCCACCGCCCTTAGTCGTCTGCTTCTTATTATTTAAAATGTGTGGTAGTAGAACACGAGATAAACGTATTGCCTACTCGAATGAGGCGGGGATGTGTGCGTCCTGGGGATCATTTGAAACGTAGTGAAAGGTTCCGCATAGTAAAATAAGCGCCGTGACTGTAGACGCAACATGTAACCATGTCATGTTCAGCGCTGCAGAGAACTGTGCCGAAATGTTTAAAATATAACGACCCCGTTTATATATCTGTGACACGCGATGGTCTAATAGAAGCATGAAGCTCAGCCGCATATATTTCAAACGAATGTGAAAGTAAAAAAACAACCGTGTAGGCTGGATTCTGGTCGTATTTTTGGCTAAAAGCATTTAATACAAACGCAACAACCCTTCATACTACGGCCGTGTCGTTGAGTAGGTTTTACTGAAACACACCGTAGACGTGAAGAGGCAAGTTATGCATTACAGGGCACAGTATCATTTACACATTTTGAATTTAAAAAAAATGCATGAGCGTTACAATTTCCTGCACATTACGCTTACCACGTGCTTTCTGTTGTTGCTGTGCTTGCAATTCCAAAAACTTGGCTGCTTCCAAAAGCGTTTCGATGCTCATTTCTTTTGTGATCGAGGGACTGCGATTTTCCGAAAAATCGTTAAACGACGATTTGATATGTGGGATCCAACAGAAAGGGTCCAGTCTGTGGGGCTGAAGAGGATGGTCGGATATCCTTCATAAAAAAAAAAACTCTTCCACATACGTAGAAGAGTTACAACAAGATGGCGCTTAAAGTATGAGGGAAACAAATAAGGTTTAGAAGCAGAGCATGTGTGACCGCCCATAGACGTTTCCCTCCCGTGCCGCTCGGGCGGTGCGACGGAAAACCCGGAGGCTGAAATCCATGGATGGAATTTGAATTCATAGCAAGCGCAACGGATATTGTTTTGGACAATTATTACCCACAATAATATGAGAAATGTAATGTCTCCATTTAAGCATAGAAAATGTATTAAATAAATAATATGGGGCGGGGGGAAGGAATAATTCCCACGTGACACTGATATATCGTGCTCCGCAAGGGAATAGTAACGAACGGACGAGTACAGTTAATTAGCATATTCGTATTATCGACCAATCAGCGTGCAGAACAACACGGTAAAGCGCTGCTCACGCGCACGCACGTTTAGCCATGCTGCAGTATCATCTGTCGGGTCTGTCTCCCCGGCTCCCAGAAACTGTCAGTTGCTTAGTAATAGAGTAATAGCCAATGATAACCAAATCATCTAACCATCTACCGACTAGATGGTGCAAACAATAATGCTGACCCAAGTTTCCATTCCTGATCGTTGGACGCTGCGTATTCGAGGTGCTCAACGACCACATAAAGTGGGCGCTTGTTCCTTCCGCTCTCTTCGCCTTCTAGTTGCAGGGTTGGCTTTTCCGTATGTTTTATAAAAGTGTCGTCCGTCTTATCCAAGTGAATGTGGACTTTTGAAACGCTTAAGACTTTAATGCAATTCATGGTCATGGTCCTCGGTCAATACATTATTAGGCGCCATCACGACTGACCTGCAACACCTGGATTCCTAACTCTCACCTTATAGAACTGACAGAGGTCCGTGTGTATGCGATCCAATACTGTCCGTTCCCTGTAGAGAAGTATCCCCGATTAAACCTGCTCGCAGTGTGCTCAACAGCACTATTCTTATAACGGACCACTGATAGTGTCCAAAGTACTCTCCAAGAAATGTAAAATAAAATACACAATAAATAATTGGTTACGGGTTTTGAAAACACATCTTATTCACCAACCCAGAATGATACAATAGTTGAACTACAATAAAAAAACTCCGTCTGGGGACATTCTGAGACATATTTGCATGCGGCAGTTTAATTTCAAATCGAAGTAAAATAGCAACAGACATCTACTGTCCCCCAGTGGCCAAATTAAGACACAACATGCCATGCTAGACGAACAACTAGTCAAAGTAAATCAAGAAGTTACACAATGCTAAAAAAGTAAATTTTATTATAGATACTGTATTAACAAATACAGAACACATCTTAAAAAAGTCATACAAACAAACTCAACAAAACATTCATGAATATGCCAAAATAAAAACATGCACAGGAACGTTTGTTCTTCCCAGTCCGTTTTGACATTAGGGACTGGCCACCATCTTGAGGAGTGAGTTCTTAAGGTATGTACACAGCTGGTTCATCAGGTCTTTACTCTGGCCCTCCACCCAATGCATCTCCACCACTACACCACCACTAACTTCCTCCATCAACACCTCCAGCAGACACTTGAACAGAAACTCTTGAACAGAACTGGGGGTCGGGGGCCGTTTCACCAGCACCGTTTCATTTGTTCCTGCTCCTTTCTCTACCACAGAGGTCTGGGTTTCCATCAGGTCAACAACCTTGCCTGCGTCACTCCCTAACACTTCTGATGGTTCAACAGTTGGGTCCCTTTGGACCGCTACACTTGGGGAAGAGTCATTGAGCGGTTTCTTCACTGGCTGTGGTGGGCTAGCTGGCAGTTCCGGAGTTGCTAGCAGTCGTGGGCAGGCTAGTTCTACAGTGGCCTGGTCTGAAGGGGTCTCAGGGACCACAGGGCTTTGTGCTGAGGGCTGCTTGGTCTGGGAGGACCTAGTGGTGCTGGCTGAGCCCGTTGAGGTTGCGGTGCTCTGGGAGCCGGCCAAGGCTGCAGGGGGCGCTCTAGGCAGCTCGCGCAAATGCCGCTTCTGCTCGCGCCGCTTCTGTCGCCCGTGGATCCAGGTGTTCTCCACGGCGGTCAGTAGCAGACTTGTCTGCTGCACGCTGCTGGGGACGCGCTTGTGCAGCACCTGCAGTAGCGGACCACGGACAGAGGAGCACACCTGTTCATTGTCCTCTTATTGATGCGTCACTGAAAAGCTGCTCTATATACAAATACATCATTCTTAAAAATTCTCACCCGTATGTCTTATAATTATATACTTAGTCTTTTCTACCCAGTGATGGCAAAGTTTGGTCCATCACACAGCTGTGTCTAGTTTTCTAATCACCTGGCATACAGCAGCCTATGCCCTTGTTATTCTAGAAATATTCCAAAACCAGTGCTGTGGCCACAGGTTGACATACAAGCAATGTCTTAGATCAAGTACAAGTACTGTGAAAACCAAATGCAGTATGTTGACAAGGGGGCGTGGCAATGTCCCTTTCATTACAAAAACATCCCTTTTAACTTTCAACAACCCTAGAAAGTAACATCCCTCCAATGTAACTTGCTGCATGTGACTGTGTCATGGGACTTGAGAGATGGGAATTTAAATGCAGTGGTGTTGAGGTGCGTCCCCAGAGAGTGGTGTATGTACCCGCAGGTCGGTGAGCGTCCTCTCCAGCAGGGCGGTGATGCTGTCCAGACCAGAGGAGGACTTGCAGCCCTTAGCGGAGGCCTTGGCCCGGAGCTCCTTTACACCAGCCTCTGGAAGAGTGAAGGACAGGGGCTTCCTCCCCTTCTCCAGCTTACGCTTCTTGTTGGGTGGGGACTGCAGAGACAAGGACATTTAGATCCTTCGTGGAGATCCAGGTGGATGTTGGACACGTTATTTTACTAAGAAAGCGCTCAGAACAAAAATGACACTTGGCACACCTATTTCATGGGACAGGTGCGTAGGAGAGGGACGAGAAGATGAAAGGTTGCAAACAAACTTCGCACAATGTCTAAGATGCAATATATTCATACCCAACATTTCGGTGCCTTTAACGGACCTTCAACAGGCAAATGGTTGATGACAATGAGGATCCATCTTAAACAGGGAGTGGCTGTAAATCTGTTAACAATCTCGTTCCACACTTTTAATTTGAAGACATAAAAAACCAACATAGAGAACTGAAATGACCATGTAGCCATCACTTCGATTGAATGTGCAATGACTTCCTGCTACGTTTCCAACTTCTACATGGTTAGTGGAGACCACTGCCCTGAAAATAGACCATGCTGGTGTTTTTTTATCCTCGTCTAATAATTACTGATGCATTGACATGTTCATTGCAGTTGCAGACCATCTCCTCTAATATGTTCCTCTCTTTTTCAACGGCTAGCTGATCTTCCTCATTTAACAAAGCCATTTCCAATTCCACACTACAATCATCCGCCATGGTAACCAATCTAAGACAATCTCATACACAACTGCATTTGTACGGTCCACGTTCTTGAAAAAACCTTGTTCAGCCTCCACCCAAAAAGACAGATGCAGAACCATAAATCGTGCACTGGTGTACACGCCCATGGGTTTTCTACTGTGGCAACATGCAAGAGTCAAACGTTTCCACCACTAGATGGAGCCCCATCCATGGCAAACATTCTGGGCCATGAATGACATTGAGGACGACTTCGACCTCTCCCGGCTCAGTAACTATAATATTGCGCAGTGTAAAAGTGCAATACTTTGAGTAAATAAAACATGGGTCTCTGTGAAAAATATAGACTGCACAGCCTTTCAGAGGGGCAGACGTAGGCATGGCTGAGCGTGTGCATGAGGGAAGAGCAGACACACCGAGACAGCATGGCCGACTGACCTACAAACGACAGGGGAGTGGCAGGGAACACATCGTGCTCCAGCACTGTTTTGGTTGCCATTTTATCCCTCAGTAGTCGTCCTTTTGAACCACTTTAGTGGACAAAAAACAAACAAGTTATTGTGTGACGTTTATTGGTTAACTGTCAGAACTGTAAATGATTGTCGCGTTTGGCTGCTCATTAGATATTGTCTGGTAGCAACTGCTTCATTTACATTAGATCGTTGCAAACTACCTCTCACAACACATTCACCTTAAAAAGAAATCAAGAGAAATCAAAAATAAATAAATCTAAAGACGCTTTCCCGTATCACAAATCCACATGTAGGCACACACGTCTACTCATCTCTGGTGAATCACGTCTGCTCTGGCTCTGCTGTCATTCTATTATTCATCCAACCTGCCCTCTCCCTTCACACCACATGCCCGTTTTCTCTCACACACACACACACACACACACACACACACACACACACACACACACACACACACACACACACACACACACACACACACACACACACACACACACACACACACACACACACACACACACACACACAATTAAATAGTAAGAGTGGCCTAATTTTGAAAGCCGGTAATGGTAACAGCCAGGGTAATACAAAGATATTTTCTTCCATTAGAAACTCCATACTAAATTATCCATCATTCCACTTTGTTTACATGTACACAGCGTGTGCGTGCATGTGTGTTTGTGTGTGAAAGGTTATACCCCAGACTGCAGAAGACATGCTGACTGCACATGCACTCCCTCTTCCAACCCTCAACAATGAAAACCTCCAGGGGGACTGTGTCTTGGGGGTCTTTCTGCAACCTGAACCTTTCTTAACCCTATCTTTCCCAAGGGTCCAGCCAGAGTCACATGATGCTGGAGCAGCAGCAAAAGAAAACATCAGCTGTGCAGCCTATAGGCTGTATGAAAGCCCTTCATCCAATAGTCAACCTTTCATTCCGGCTTATTCAGAGTCTCCGCTAGCTTCTTATCAGTTCACCATACATATTTCCCATATATAGTTATTTCTTTAAAATATAAGGGAACACGATGGGAATATGCATGAGGCTATGGCCCTTTTATGCAGAGCATAACAAATAAATAGAAATAGAAAAGAGAAAATAGCAACAAAAACAAAACGATATATATATAGCAGAAGAAACTGCAGAGCAGCAGCTTCCTGAATATCAGCATGGTGATTTTGGATCATTATCTATGCATCTATCAAGGAGAAAGCTACCAAATAAGAAGGGCTGTTGGGGCAGTGGGGAGACGGAGGGAGAGACCTGGTATTAAAGGGCTTTGAGCAGGGGAAGACCTTAAGTGAAGTAGGTCACTAGGTCGGGCATGTCACATGTACTTTAGGCCATACGTGTAACATTTATACCCCCCCCGTCCCCAGATGTTCATCCATACATAACCTACACATCCATATGAAGGCACATGCATGGCAGATTAGCTGCCCAGCCATGCATTTAACTGCATGCATAGAAAAACGCATGCATCAGCAACACACGTGCCCGGGCGTACACACATGTAAACTGATGCCCCACCCACCCACACACTCACTCAGGATAACAAATATGAATGCCTTGAAATTATTATGAGCAACTCCAGTCTGAAGAATCTTGGAAAAGGATGGAAGGGGTGGGGGAAGATTGTATGTCTATGTCTGTGTGTTTGGGGGAATGTAGGCCAATTTCTCTGCTCAACTGATTTTATGTTTAAAGGAAACAGTGTAGTCTGGTAGAATGCTGCAAAGAGCAGACGGAATAAAGGCTTCATTACACCTAACAGCTCTTCAAATGGGAAAACGTCTAGCCCCCCCGCCGGCTCCCCGCAACCCTCCAACTCCTTCAGTCTCATGTTCCATTTCCCTCTCTCCCACGGATTTATAACTCTTCACTTATTCACCTATTCTCCCCTTAATACTTTCCTGCCCTTAACGTAGCTTTCACTTCCCTCTATTTGTTCCCTTCTTCCTTCTGCCCCCCCCAGCCTTTGGAGCGTGGGCCATGGCATAGCATGCATGTCTGCCGTGGCAACTGTTGCCTGGATACGGCACATTACTGAGAGGTAAACACATCCCCGGAGGGCTGAATAAGTGCATCTAATGGAAATCGGCCATAGAGTAGTAGGAGGGGGAGAGGGGGGAGCTGGAGAGGGACCCAGACAGAGTGCATTATTGATACGATGGCTCGGAAGTTCAGTTCACATGCACGGCGGTTTGGGAGCGGCCCCCTTGTCCCCGGAAGACCTGCACTAGTAACCGTCAGGCCGGCCGCCGCGGAGAGAGCTGCTCTCTGGAATGACTAGCTCACCCTCCTCCCGACAACTTACCGGAACGATCACGTCATCGTAGAAGCTCCAGGCCAGAGCCCAGCGCATGGTGCGGCCCTGGCAGAACTCTGTTTGGGTCACCCGAGGCACCTATAAGACCATGGGTTGACAAAGGGACAGTCAGTAAAAGGGCAACCACAACGGACACGACTCTATTTAGATGCCGATACGCTTAAGGCATCTCGCTCGGCCTTGGCGAGCTGAGAGAAGTGAGAATCAAAATGGCATTGATCTACGTTTGACAGACAGATGGACATCAACACATGTACTGTCAATGTGTCTCCTGTGCAAAGCTCTGGTTCACAGTATATAGAGTTGTCAAAAGTATGGATTTTTCATATCGATGAACATTTTAAACTGCTTTAGTACTCATACTTCGATACAACTCTGCAGTATCGAAGTATGAGTACTAAAGCGGGCACTGTAGTGCTCACATGGCCCCGCCTCCTCTCACTCACTTGCATTGCCGTCTCTCGCAGTCATTTGTTATATTTATCTTTCAATGAAAAATCTTAAATTGTATGCGCTCAATTTTGTGTTTATTTTTTCCTGTGGTATTGAAAATGTTATAGAATATCGATTTCTTTCAAGGTATCAAATTTAGAAAATCCAGTGTCAAGACAACACTAGCACAGAGTGTGTCAAAGTTACGTCTCTATTGAAAAGAGTGCCAACGGAACACAAAATGGGATGAATGTGATCAATAATAGGGGGACGCATGTCAGTCTAATAACAGGTCAAAGGTCAAAAGCACTAGACCCAAATGGAGGGGGTGGGGGGGCTGGGGGGTTTACAAGAAGCCGCCCTTAGCCCTCAGAAACATTTAGCAGATTAAAACAAGACACTGAGTCGGCCGAGAGATCCGCGGTGGCTCCACATCTGCGTAGCAATCAGCCGCGGTCTCCCTTTACACCTCAACCTGCGGCGAGGCAGGCTATCCTCTGCCCTGGGTGACAGCCAGGCCGCCACTCACGCTGATGAGCAGCGACAGCGCCCTCACGGCCCCGCACAGGAGGGCTTCAAGAACCACGGACAGCGACGGAGAGTTCCCTCAACCAGGGGGCCGGGGGACCCCCTGTCAGCTTAACTGATGCCTGACGCAGGGTGTGTGTGTGTGTGGGTGTGTGATGTCCGTCTGTTCCACATCATGCCGACCGTATCATAGTAATGCGGGCAGGGGCTTAAGTGACTGGCGTTGTGCCATAGGGCCCAAAACGTGCAGTTAGCAGTGAAGGGGCTAGGCTATTAGCTAGACCTCTAATGAATGTTAACGACACACTGCCACGCAAATCAGTCACGCAATGCTAATAGAAATTAGCGCATTCATAGCTGGGCTGTGACATTGCTTAGATAACCTATTGTAATAGGTTTTTCTTTATGGTTTGCTGGATGTGTGAGCTTCATTGTGGCACTGCGTGAAGCTCTGTTTGACGCGAAGAGAGGCTTTGAACAGAGCGAGATAGCTTCCATCTTCGATTAAAGACAGCAGGGGGGACATGGGGACAATTAGGTGTGTGTGGGCACGTGCAGGTGTGTGTGCGTGCGTGTGTTCCAGTGTAGCCGGGCTCTACTCACCCCATGCTTCCTCAGCTCCTCCTTCAGAGGGGCCAGGGTGCATTTCTTCCCCAACATGCAGCTGTACCACCTGCAGCGGGAGTCCAGCATTAACTCACAGCGTGATGGTGCCAGGTTAACCCAGACAGATCCAACAATGGCCTTACATGCAACACGAACACAGTACGAGCGAGCACGCCTCTGCTGACCACTCTCTGTTCCCCATTTAATACGGATTAGAAGTAGGCGTTTTTATCCTCTATTAAAGCCAATAGAAAGTAGCCGCAGAAGACAGCGGAGGTGCTGTGGCCCCAGGGCAGAGCGATGGAGCCTTTGATGTTGTCCTGCGAGTCCATCTATATATGTGCCATGCGATATACAGTACATCCTTAAATCCATAGCAAGGCTTTAAGAACGCAACACAGAAAATAAAGAATTTTACGGTCAGCCAAGGAAAGAGGGACATTTTCAAACATTTTACAAAATGAATGCTTTCGTTATCAATGTCTATAATGTTACGGCAACAGCTTGAAAAAAACAAAACAAACAACTTGCCTTTAGCCAGCACATCATGCCAAACAATGTGTTCAATAATAAACGGGAATGGAAGGTGTAGGTCAGTGTTGCTCTGCGCTTTCCTTTTGAGATCCAAGCACAACCAGAAGCAACTACCCTCCTGCCTTCTAATACTTTCTAGCAAGCAAAGGCCTTCTTAAAAAAATAAAATAAATAAAGCACGCCGGCCATGCAAATAAATTCACGCCCATCATAAGTACCAAGAACCAAGTAAACAGGAATAATCATTCATGCATTGACTACTGAATGAGAATGCAATTAGGGCACTAAGAAAGGCAAGTCGATTAGCAGGGAGAAGGTAACCGTGTCTCTTTGGATGAATGTCCAGATGAATACAAGGGCAGTGGCATGCTACAGCACGTCTGCATCAAGTGACACCATTAAGTATTCAACAGAGCTAATATCCCCCCTTTTATTGAGTGGCTGGGTTAGGGGCGGGGGTGTTAAGACCCACCACAGCCCTCGGGCTCCCCTCCCTGTCGACAACAGCCCCAAAGGGTCCAGCTGGAGAGAGCACTTTGCCATATTCAATTTTGTCCTTTCCTTCTGAAACACGGGCTTATGATTACAATCCTGCCGCCAGTGACCGTAATTATCACATCAATGGCGGCAAACACTTCAGCCCAGAGAGCCGAATAAAGGAAGCGCGTCTCCCTGCCGTAACCGTGGCGTTCGTGTGTGTCGCCTGTGCCTGGCAACCGAGGTGGCGATGGTGTCGCGTGGCGCCTTGTCACCAAGGTGGCGTTGCCCCTCCCATCTGCCAGTAATTATAGTTTAGCAAAAACTAGAAAAACGAGTTGCAGTTACATGCAGGCAGGGGGGTGGGGTGGTGTCTCGGCGGTCCAATCAGAATAGCTGGCGTGGTTTCCATGGACACCTGGTGGCTCTGGTATCCCAGCATGCGTTCGGGAGTGACAGCCGGCTGCGGCTGGTTTGGCTCGAACCCCAAACTCGACAGCGGGTGGGGGAGGGGGGTTGGAGGAGGGGAGCGGAAGAGAGGTAGACTGGGGATTCACGCCTTGCCAAGCGGTCTCCCCTCACCTCTCCCCACAGTGTCACATGCGGCGGTACACACGGCGACACCGGCGGGCCCCCCCCCTCCCTGCGGAGCAACCCCTTAACGTCACCGCCACGCCGTGACACCGTTCGGGACGCGCACCGTCTCAGGCACCCCCCCCCTCCCCCCACCCCGCGATCGCAGCCTTGATGTTTAACACGTGTGCCGCGCCGCACCCCCCACTGAGCCCAGGTGCGACACGTCTCATCATCCTTCAGATCGCACCTCTTCTTCTGCGCTCCGTCGCAGACTCACTCACACGGCTGCCTGGTCGTCCGCCTCCTTAGGCTGGGGAGTCGGGTGGGGGGGGGGGGGTTGCTAAGGATTTGTTTAGGAGGAACCCCCCCGAAGACCAAAACACAGCTGTTCCCTTTGGTAACCCGACACCGCGTAGGACCGGTGCGTGCCAAATGGTTAAACCAACTCTGGGTGACAGCTCCACGTTGCCACGCTGGATTCCCCCATCTGCCCGCCTGCCCGCCCCGCCCTCCTGGGATCGTCTTTCTGTAATTTCCGTTTACATGTCCCATCAAGCCCCCCCCCCATCCCCGAAGCAATCAGGACGTCTTTAGTACCGATTAATTGTGTTGTTGCGTGGCCAACGTGGATGACACAGTGCATGTCTGCAGATGTAGGGAATCTAGCGTAGATCTTCGGGACCCGGGTGGGTCCATACCGACCCGGGTGACATCGACTAGACTGTGTATCACAGGAGTTATCGCGATCGTTTGGTGAGGTTGATTTTGCGTGGCCGAGAGACATTAGTTAATGAAGGCCACAGTCCAATGGAGCCACAGAGAACCTCACGCGTCCTTTTGATCCTTCCTTCATATCAGAGGCCAAAGGAGAAACGGTCCAGAACAACAATAAAAACCTCAACACCTAAAATACCGGCCAGTCTTACCTCAGACGTGTCCTGAGCTGCAGGCTGTCATGGATGATCCTCTTGACAAACTCGAGCTCCCCGCCCTCGGCCATGATCTCCGTCACGCCGCCCGTGTTGACGGAGCTGGGAGGCGGCCGGCGAGAGTTTCTTGAGTTCTCCCCCTGAGAGAGCCAGGGGAGACAGGAGCGCCAGAGTCCCATCAAGTCCCACGACGGCTTCTCGCTCCCACTTTGTCAACAATTCAAACGATTCCTCCTGGCAGAAAGCCCGCGCTTGGGAGCATAAATCATTGTATGGATGCCCGCAACCAGGAGTCTGAAGCGCAAGTCTGCAAAGCACTCTTTGTTTTAAATTCAAACTGGGGGACTCGTGGGATGGGAGAGATGTTGTAAACACACAAACACCCTACCTTAGCTTCCAGCTGGTTGGCGAAGAAGGGAGGATTACACATGCAGAAGTCGTACACTAGGGTGGTCTCCTCCTTCAGGGCGTCCATCAGCAGGGTTTTATGAGGAACCTTAACCACTAAAGTACACATCATACGGCTCAAGGTTTGGGTGTCACATTGGGTGCAAAAAGAATGAATGCAGGCCATGTAAATACATAACAGATACATGTATGGATAATCAAAATGAACACGATCGAGTGTTTCCAGACGATATCTGAGGTTACGTGATCACGGTGCCAACGGCCTGTCAAACATTAGCAGTGTGGACTGTGATGCACTGTGAGTCACCGTCCCGACGGCTGACATGAACTATGAGTCACATCATAAAGCCCTACAGTGCCACGATGTGAAAGCGCGGGTGATAGTGGACCACTTTTTTATGTCTCTGTGTCAAATAAAACAAAACCGTTAGTGCTTTGATACTGGGGAAGGTTGGCAGCCCAACCAAACAACTTACAAATGCCTACACTGCAGTATGAATGTGACTGGCAAGAAGCCACATATATACAATGCACATGAAAAAGAAACTACACCTCCGATGAAAAGAAATGTGTTGTGCAGTGTTCACTTTGAAGCATTACACCTGGCTAATGCAGTGCAGAGAGGACTCGGCTTGCCTTTAATGAGCTCAGAGAGGTTGTTCTGCTCCACATTATTTGTGGCGTAGTCAAAGCAGATGTCGTCGACCTCAGTGGCTAGGAAGTACCAGCCATTCATAGTGGCTCCCAGCAGGGGATAGATGCAAGATGCCCCAGTTCCTGTGAACACACATGCACAACAAGAGTGTGAGAATGATGTATGCTGTATGGACGCGGCTAATTGAGGCCTCTGGAGGTGAGGACAGTCCCCATTATATACGTAGAACAGTCTGTAGTATACACCATAATGTTAGAGGTAGTCTTTATCAAATCCACAGGCACATACAGGCCATAGAACAACCATACAGCACATAGACAGGCCATTGAAAGACCATACAGCACATAGACAGGCCATTGAATGACCTTGTAGCACATAGACAGGCAAAGTCAAAGAACAACCTTTGGATCAAAGTTGTTTGAACAGAACACACACGCTGAATATTTACTGTCAACAAAAGCCACAGAGTGTGGGGCGGAGCAAAACAACAAAACCAGACCGCACTCCTTGAACACACACACCTCAGCCAACCTAGAGAACAAACCAGTGGGAGGCTCAATTCTATTCAGTTGTATTTGTATAGCCCGTAATCACAGGTACAGTCTCAAAAGGGGCATATATTTATGACACCCCCTTGAAGAAAAAAAAACTCCCTAAATTAGCAAGGAAGAAATTTTGAGCCGGAACGCCGAGTGGGGATCCCCCCATCCAAGGATGGGCCGTAGTGCAATGGGTGCCATAACTGACACACACAGGCAAAATATCTGACATCATGTGGTTTTTAAATGTAATGTCTATGGTGATGGGCTGCCGGCTGGTTAACCGTTGTGTGAGGGACCCACCGATGTCGATGCCCTTGCGCAGCTGGCCCTGGCCCCCGGTGAGGTCCTCCACCCAGTGGATGTAGTTGAGGCGCAGCGGCACAGTGGGGATGAGGCGCTCCAGGGGGATGGCGATGGTCAAGCCGAAGTCCTCCTTCAGCAGCGTGCACGTGAGTGCGCGCACCGCCTCGGGCTCTTTGAAGTTCAACCTGGGAGAGGGGAGAGCACACGGAGCAAAGCCCAGAGCAGAGTCAGACGAAGCCTCGGGAGGATCGAAGGCTAGGCTGACGCGACGCAGAACCACCATTAATTATCATTTAGCTGAAAAAGGGGAATCATTTGATCTGGGGGAAGGAAGGAGTTTTGTGTTCACTTCATTTAACAAAACAAACTAAAAAAGAAATACTGTTAAATCCATAACATAGATCTTGTTCATGACGTTGGCATGGCAACTAGAACTTCTGGGGCTGATTCTTTATATGAGCAGTATCACACATAATTAGAGTTGTACATATACGGAGCACGGAAAACATGATCCCGAGTATTGACAATTCCTGGCGGCTGCTCTTTGTCAGAATGCGGTGGTCCAGTGTATTATTAGCAGCATTTCCCTACACCGGCACTAACCCAGCACTCCATTAACCCCCTGCAGTGACTGGGGGCCCTCGCTCCAGCCCAGACACATACCACTGATGAATCGCTGTAGAAGGATAAGCAGCACATCAATTTACAACACCTCCCGCTAATGACACTGAAACTCACATTTACTACATCAGCAGAGCCTCACATTTACTTTAATCACTTTTCCACACACACACACACACACACACACACACACACACACACACACACACACACACACACACACACACACACACACACACACACACACACACACACACACACACACACACACACACACACACACACACACACACGCGCTTCCTAGCCAGCTGAAACCATTAAGACTACCTACGGGGAACAATGGGTGGGGGGGCTGTGTGTGTGCATGTGCGCGTGTTTGTGTGTGTGTGTGTGTGACAACGCAAGTGGGCGAGCTAGGTGTAATTAAAGTGTCTCTGGGCGCTTTCGCACCTTGACAGATGCAATTAAACGCTTCCTGGTGATTGGAGCGTCTGGCACCTCAGGATTTGTGGTGTGAGCCCGATTCTCTCCCCCCCTCAGCCCATATGCAAGTACACCACAGACACATTGACTGACAGCCGCAGCATATCTCCGATCAATGGAAGCCCCAGCAGCACTGCACAATAGATGGGATGGGGGGGGGGGGGGGGGGGGGAGACCTGTTAAACATCTCCAGAGGGTGTATTGTTCAGAGTGGGCTGATACTGACGCAAATCCTCCTTCAACTTCATCCTCCTACCGTACCGTTCACTATGCCTACTAGCAGTGCTGTAAGCAGGATGCAGGATGCATGGATGGGAGAGTCCAGCACAGGAATGCATAGGGAGGTGCTCTTCTTGGTCGTGGGGATCCGGCATCAATCACAGCTGGGATTCCTGCCACTAATGACCGCATTAGAGCAGAGGGGAGGGTAATCAAGCGTGGCCATTTGGTGTCAGGTGGGACACCAACACCTGGCTGGGTTTCAGGACACTGCTGCAGGTAAAGCCATTCAACGTTACACGCATGCTCCATTTCTAAGGGGGGGAGGGAGAATTGAAGTTCAGGTAATGAGTATGAGTAAGTGATACACCACCTCCATTGTCATTATGCTGTTTAAATCTATTCTCCTTGCCGCCCTCTCTTCATCTCTCTTTCTTTCTATTTCTCTGTCTCTCTGCTGCTTTCTCCCTCCCATGCTAATGATTTAAAACTGTTGAGAGCATTCCCACCTCTATTTTTAGCGCCTGCTAAGTGCATGCGTTGCTGGTCGTCTGCACAGCAGCAGCACCGCCGAGCAATGGCAGCGCTGCAAGCGCCAGGTTGTCATGGCAACCCCGCCGACTGCAGAGACGAGAGGAGCACGCAGATCTGGCCACGCTGGAGCAATGGCTGATGCCCGGCATCGTGCGCGCTCCCGACGTTTACGCAGGGTGGGCGGCACGTCATGCCGTGGTCGATGGCAAGCAGCAGGCTACAAAACTATGGAAAACGCGTAATGTTGGAACATATGGCTAGGAGTAGGAGAGTCAGAAACACAGAGGGGCTCGTCACCACAGCAAAGAGCGGCAGATGACGTGTGGACGAGACAGATCCATAGAGAAAGAGAGATATATAAATAAATGTATCTCTCTCCACACACACACACACACACACACACACACACACACACACACACACACACACACACACACACACACACACACACACACACACACACACACACACACACACACACACACACACACACACACACACACACACACACACACACTGTATTGCATGAATGAAGCACTAGAGAGCAGAGGAGAACTCGAGCAGAGAGCAGAGAGGTACAGTCAGCAGTTCCCTGCTGCTGCAGTCCAAAAGAGGGAGGAGGCGTGGAGACCAAGGGGTGCGTGCTGTCCCTCATCCTCAAAACAGTTATGAAGGTCAACAACGGTTCTCCAGCGTGCGATCAAATAGGCTCACGTCTTTCCACTCCACACACACGCGCATCCGTATTTTGTGCATAATATTCAAAATCGTGGGTTGGTTACTAGAGAGGGTCAGAGGATGACTTCAGATCCCAGAAGCAGCAGGGCATGACCACGTACTAGGGGAGTGGGGGAGTCAGTGGGGGCACGCACCACCTCACACCTTCTGTGGTGACCTTCAAGCTCTTAACACCGCGGCCGGAACACACCCTGACTGCACAATGGGGAGGTCGGCGTTGACACCGCGTCACATCTTTGGCTCAGCACAGAAAGTGGAGAGCCCCCCCCCGTTATTTATATATATATATATTTTTTTTTTTGTATTTATTCATTTTTTTGGTTATTACTATTACTTATTTTGTTTTACTAATTATGATTATTGTTTATTTTGTGTGTGTATTTACATTGACATATTTCCTCCCTTTTTTTACAGTAGTAAATATAGTACTTACTGTGACTGTTGTTAAAATTCCCGGGCTTGGAAATGTCATCTAAAAATATCATTTATCATTTAAAAAAAATGAAAATAAAGTTATATAAAAAAAAGAAAGTGGAGATTGGCTTGTTATGTATGGTTTGTTATCTTATGGATATCAATGGCGTCTTTCTTGCATTATAGTTGTGAGATAAACATTCACTTTTTCACGTCAATATTAATAAATCATCCGCTCAATTTTATGCGCATTTGGGATGAGGCAGTTAGCTTGCCATGGCAGATTTCAAGGAGTGTGTGCATAATGAGGCGTTATAACCAAACAAGACCTGTCTTGGCTTCAACATCGCTAGTGCACACATTTTGACTTGCTTTCCCCAGGAACAGCTGAATGACCATTTCTAGATTGACAAAGAATCAGCCTACACGCCAATATGGTTACAATCGGGCACAGATGTTCCAAGTCTTAAATGATTCTGTCGGGAAAGCCGTCTACATACAACACATGCCACTGGGTTTAACTGATAAGAAGACCTCCTGTAAATAAACTGATGTAAACATTTCTACTAGCCAGACCCAAAACCCTTTTGTTAAGAATAAAAACACATTGACATAATTCCAAATATATGACGGTTTTACAGTCCAAACCACTGCACCGAAAGCTTCTCCCTCTAATCTCCAGCTCGAGCCTCTATCAGTGACAGAACAGACGTTTCTATCACTTCCAACAGTGCATAAGGAGAATGGGTCTAATTGGGAAGGAGTGTGGTTGCACTCAATGGAAATGAATGGGAGAAAGACAGCAGGTACAAACATGAAGACCAACACCTAAGCACAAATGAAATCCCGCAGGCCTTGTTGTGACAGTCCTCCCAGCAGGTTGTGGTGAATAGGCATCAGTGGACGTCCACCCTCACCCTTCCCACTAGACACTTTTTTTGTGCACCTGCAGCAACCTGTGGCTCACTTGTTAAATAGTTCACTCCTGGTGAGGACACATGCAATCTTACACCAAAGTAGGGGTGTAATGATACACGTATTCATAACTAAATTTTTCGGTAGGGGTCTAACGGTTCATTGCACGTTTCATTTTGGTACATTTGAAAAACATTTTTATTGTCACACACTCTGTGAATGCCTTGTCTTGTCCTGATGTTTTGTGTTGAGGACCACAATGGAAATAAGTCCTGGACTTTATTGTGTTTTAATCCTCAATTGTATTTGATCTATTTTAATTTGTGTAAGGCATTTGTTTGATACAATTTTATAAATCAAATTAAAAAAATTGTTTAATAAAAAAAAACTGCTGTACCGAAAAACATACCGAACCGTGACTTAAAAACCGAGGTACGTACCGAATCGTGACTTTTGTGTATCGTTACACCCCTACACCAAAGCTATTTCTAATTTACGATTGGCTGACGGTTGAAGCATACTTGTCAATGAAAGAGGCTGTACAGAATGATGACAAACTTCAAAGTAAAACCATCCAAGTAAAGAAGACAGCTGACCACACAGATTCATTTGACACTGTAGTCATACATCAATAATAATTATTGAAAAAAGAAAAAGGATTCAAAATGGAAACCCAATGTGTTTGCAGTTCATAGTCAAACTTTGCAGGCCCTTCTCATTCTCAGTGTTGACAATTGCTGACAGTAGCTTTGTTAGATAGGAATTAAATGTGTATATTCATTTGTTTCTTTGTGTTGGGAATGAAACTGCAATACAAAAACTCATACAACTGCCATGTTCCCTTATTTCACTAGGACGTTCATATTTAAAATTCCTGACATAAACTTCGATCATCTCCATCTCCACTGTGTATGGGAATGCTTCGTATGGATATCATCATAACAGCAAGTATAAACAGTGACACGATTTCCACTGCACTGATTTGTTAATTGATTCCTGGAAAATAGAGAACTCATCACGGAATACCGTTATATTATCTATATATTATGGGCATTCTTTCTACCCAGAGAAATCAGATCAGAAAGAAGACTACACAATTGACTTACATGGATCGCCCAGCCATACTGGTGTGAACATGCTGCTGGAAGTCCGGGTACTTGGAGGCCAAATAGGCGAAGTCTGGGGGCGTGTCTTTATACCGGTTGCGTGGATGCATGGACTTGTTCAGAGACATGCTTCCTACACAGAACAAATAAATTCAATACAAACACATCGACATTTCACCAGATTGTAAACAATGCAACATATATTCCGAAGATTAATCTTCCAGTAGGCTACGTAGCACAATAACAACATGTGGGTCAACGTGCTGTTGGCTCTACGGATGTTCCAATCGCTGCAAGTATGCCCAACAAATAATAAGAGCAGAATACAAATGTCTCTAGCCTGTTATCTATCGACAACATCATGTGGACTGTAACTCATCCCCACGCATACCTTTGTAGTGCTGTTGTCACTACAGCAGTTTCCACCTGAAATATTCAATCAACGTTTAGGCAAAACTCACGTTGCTCTAACGTTCTACTGCTCCACTTCTTCCGACTTTACGATGACGTCAAGATTCTGCGCCGACACGCACGAGGACGTCATCATCAAGCGACTTACTATTTTTGTAGTCCGGAGTGTGAGTATATTTTGGTATTTGTAGGATTGTTTTAAACTTGTTATCGAACTTTGTTGACCACCGCAACAATGTTACTATTTTGATCTCGTAATTTGGGTCAACATTTGAACTAACAAATTCAGTCCAATATATCTTTGTTAAGGCTTTTAAAATTGTTAGAAATATCATTAATTTACTTTGCTATGGTAAAGTTTGTAACCATATCATAACCATCCAGCAAACTTGGAACAAACCCATATGAACCATTTGCAGGGTTTAAATGTAAAACCACTCACACACTCTCATAAAGCACCAACAAAATAATCAAGACCTGTCTTTTTTTTCTTCTTTCGTTTATTATGTTGCAAACAATGACATCCAGATATATTGTTAACAATTTGCTTTGTGATGGGTGAAGACCATGGAAGCAAAAATAACCCTTGGTCAAGCTTGTGAAGTCTGAAACCCTTGATGTATTCAAAGGGCACGATACAGTTAGTGGACTCAAGGCTACAGAAAGTGCCCACAGTGAAGCTTTTCCCTTCAAACACAACATCACTGCACCATCAGGACTGCTTGGGACCTGCAAATCTCAAGCAGAATTCCTTAGGAGAAAAAGGCTGGGCTGTAGTTCATTCACTCTCACAGCCCCGCCGCATTGGCTTGCACAATCCACCTTCCTTGTCCAATACCAGAAAGGTTCCACTAGCAAGGAAGGAAGGTTTTGTCATGTTTAATCAAATTTCACCTGCGTAGTTTTGTTTGTTGGATGTCACATTGTCTGAAGTCAAGCGATTGGAAAGAGGGAATATGATTTTTTTTGTTGGTACTTAGTCCTGTACCAAAGAAAAATAAATAAGAAAAATAAATGGAAAGACTGCATTCAGAATATTCAAAATCAGATTGTACCAATAACTCTTATCTTTTGGCTTGAGCTAAAAAATATGTATCGCCACTGCATTTGTATGACAATGAACAGTTTAGAACACAAAGAGCTGACAAAGGGAATGACAAAATCAATATCGCTCCTCAACCAAGTCGGCAAGGAATCACAGGATTAATGTAGTGAGTGGCCTTCCCTTGAATAGGGTGACAGGGATTCTCCTTTGGAACATCTCAGTCTGCGGCAATCTAGTCAAATTGACACAAAGGAGGCAGCTAACTTAGCTTTGGCCTCCTTTTGTATAGCTTCACACAGAAACATGATCAGTCTTTCTAACCACATAACAGCTGCCTTTAGTTACCCAGCCAGCTGAACTGTTTGGTAGGGAATCTTGCTGTTCGGTCCCTTTTTAAACAAACGCTGTAAGCTTAGTGCTCATTACATTGCCTTTTTACAGACACGTTCAGAAATGGATGTTCTATGGTCGTTCTATGGTCATTCGGGCCAATTAGCATTATCATAGTGACGTCAGTAATAGCTTGCTTGTTGAGCATTGAGAATGCTGCACTCGAATCAACCAGCTGGCCTACCCAGACAGCTCTGCCTCTAGTCCATTATGTCATGCAGTTCTATATCAACAGGTCACATGAGGCTCACACTAGTCAATATAAGGAGGGTGTGCAGCACGTAGCCACATCCAGTACACACTAGCAGGAGGGTGTGCATCAGGTATCCACATCCAGTACATACTAGCTCTTACTAGCAGTAGGGTGTGAAGCATGTAGCCACATTCAGTACACACCAGCCAATAGCAGGAGGTGACGCACCAGCCAGCCACATCGGCCAGTAGCAGGAGCCAGAGGTTGTGCAGTAGGTAGTCAGATCCAGTACACACAAGCAGGAGGCTGTGCAGCGGGTAGCCAAGTCCAGCACACAGTAGCAGGGGGCTGTGCAGCAGGTAGCCACATCCAGTACACACTAGTAGCAGGTTGTGCAGCAGGTAGCCACGTCCAGTACACAGTAGCCACTAGCAGTAGGTAGCCACATCCAGTTCACACTAGTAGCAGGTTATGCAGCTGGTAGCCACATCCAGTACACACTAGCCACTAGCAGCAGGTAGCCACATCCAGTACACACAAGCCACTAGCAGGGGGTTGTGCAGTAGGTAGCCACATCCAGTACAGGAACAGGAAAAACATGGCAAAGAGGCTAGATAAGATCAGTTAAGCAGTCAAATTCTTTATTAACAAAGAACTGCATTGGAATGAAAGGCTAATCAAATGATATCATTATGCATTTATTAATATGTCTTTAAATCTTTGTCATGTCTTTGATCACTAAACATTGCCAAAGATCTTAAAAAGCATTGATGTGCAGGGAAGTTAAATTAATTTCCTTGGTCAGCTACAGAGTTAGATGCAAGATACTCTATATATTCTACCTCCATTGGAACGGAATGGTTTCTCTCTAACACACTCAATAACGATTACTTGTGAACGTCTTCCTGCTCTTTGTAGATTATTGTTGCACCAAAATCAAAAACGAAAAATAGGAAGAGGAAAAGCCACTCAAGTGGACATTTGTACATATTTTAATTGGTTTGTGAGGTTTGCACTTTGAGCTCCTCCCATCTTAGGCTTTAGCTTTCTTGTATGCCCTTTAGATGAAAAACCAAAATCATGGCTCATCTAGGGAAATACACTGCCTTACACAGTGGAGCTCGAAACCGTAGCAGCAAACATCACCATAAACCATTAGTTAAACAGCCCACATACATATTTATTTAGTATGTCTGCTGCTAGTTTTTCCTAAGTTCTCCTGAATCCCCATGCTGCATTTCCTTGTGGGCAATACAGATTTGCTGAGTCTCTCCCCAAAAGGCTAATTTTACATTTTATATATTTACAGAATCTGCTCTTTTACCCGGCAATACTTTATTATACAGATCATTTATTTCCCCCTTTGAGAAATCTTGGGACACCCAGAAACCAAACCCAGGGGCCACTTTAACGTTGTGTCCCGCCTTTGTCTCTCCATTTGACTGGCAAATGACATCCCTACCCTTGTGATTTAGGCTGCAGTGGCACCACGGGACAACAACTACTACCGATAAGGACTCAGCTGAACGAACGTGAGCCAGACCGTATGACGTTACAGTGCAACTTCAAATGAATGAAGACACAGCTCCTGTCATTAATCAAGTGCTAGAGATTAGAAGATTTACTCCCTGAAGTCTGCCGGAGCCCGGGTTCCACAAGCCAGGGCACTTTTTGACAGTGACGGCCAAACAAACAGGCTATGGGTGTTTGAGGTAGGGGATCCTCACACTTGAACCACGTCAAATTTAGGCCTACATGCTCACAAAGAAGTGGACATCTGCGCCACATCTTAGCAGCCCTATGCACAAAGCCATTGACGATCATATTGGATTCCTGAATGCAAAGCAGAATTTCTAAAGCTTATCAGTGGTTTCTCTGCACATCTGGGATCCACCAACTTGACAAGAGTACCCCCTGCCCACCCCCCCCCCCAAGGTCCAAAGAAACATTCTTATATGCAGCCATTAAAATATCGTCTAGTTCCACATGAAGAAAAATGGTATGCACAGTTGAGAAATGAGGTTACAACGCTACAGATTATTCCAATTACAAAGCCCCACAATTATATCTCCATTAAGGGATTATATTGTTCCTTTTTCTTGCCTTTCTCCTCTGAACACCTCACCAAGCTAGGCACCAACAGACTAAGACAGTGAATGAAGAGAAATAAAAATACACAAAATAAATCGTACACAAAGAACGCCACTGTCATTTCTTAAATTATCGTGTGTTTTTTTTAGTGCCCTACATTTTTACACCCAGTCAAAAGAACAAAAGATCTGCCTTCGGTCGGTAAGGCTGCTTGACATATGGTCAGCCTTGTGTTAAACCTATGGTACTTCTAGACAATGTAATGTTAATTTATAGTATACAATTTTGGATTACCATGCAAGAATACTTTTTTGTGTGTAACATTTAATAGCTCAATCTACATCCAGGAATAATTTACATAGAAGGACAGTAGTTACTGAACCAGAGAGCACACTAGGTAAATACCCACGGTGGGTGGTCGGAGGACAGGGGGCTGGTTGGTGGGTTCTGGTGGAGGTGGAATGAAGGGGGGAGGTGAGGGTGGGGTGGGGGAGGAAGGCGGGGAAGGGTGGCTGGGGGTTTATTCGGATCTGAAGGGAGCGATTAGATGGCAGGGGTAGTTGTCCGTCCAATCTTCTAGGGCACAAATCAGCGACACTCCCACACTTTGACTGTTTGATCTACACTCCCGGTGACGACGTAGGGAGCAGCCTTGTGGAAATCTGGGTAGAAAGAAATGAGAGTATGTAAACAACGCAAGGCAGAGAAAATATACACCACCTGGAAATCTTAAGAGGCTCTGGATGAAATGCTATGGACAAAATATTATGAATTTATCAAAAAGGCACCGATACCATTTTGTAGGATATTTCATTTTGGTAAAACAAAACCATATATATAACCACTAATAACAAAAAATAACACCTTTTTTTTTTTTTTTTTTACACACCAGCCCTCGAACTTTCAATTCAGTTTTCTTTAGCAGTATCCTCCCTCTGGGGAGACCTTCAACAGCTCAAGAGGACTGGGCTTCAAACGCCTGCCCAGAAAAGCAGATCTCAGGCCAGGAAGGCCTCTAAGGAGCGTTCCCAAGCCTTGATCTAGTGAAATCTCAGCTTGGAGGGAGGGAGGGAGGGAGGGAGGGAGGGAGGTTGGTTGGAGTGGTCCTGGGGCAATTGTTTATCCAGCTCAATACAATCCTCAGGACGTCAAACAAACATACTGTGGGGGAAGACGTGTTGTTTCTACTGCAAAAGCATTTTCCTAAAGCAGCTTCCTGTAGCTCCAACGAGAAGAGTTCATAGGAGCCACCTGAGGGGGAAGCGATGTGAATCTCTGATACCCAGGGACGGTATGAAACGTGGGTAGTGGGGCTGCTTACCAAGAGAGGTTACAAAATGTTCGTGGGCATACAGGGTCTTCATGCAGCGCTTGTTCTTGTAGTCCCAGATCCTCAGGGTCTTGTCGTCCGCGCAGGACACTATAAACTTGCCTCCAGGGTGGACAAGCATCCCACGCACCCAATTGTCATGACCGACCTGCAACAGATGGGACGAAATTAGCCAAAGCCTTCAGTTTAATTGAGAATTCGAGAGAAACCGTTCAATTATGGTTACTGGTTATGGACGGGTCCTCACCAGTGTCATAAGGCACATGCCAATGCTGACATCCCACATCTTGATGGTTTTGTCTCTGGAGCCGGACAGCAGGAAGGGCCCAGGCTTTCCACTCTTCTTGACCTGGTGGGTGAGGAGAAGAGGATATTATGACCTAGACTTCACTGATCGAACAACGCCCCGCTCACCACCACTGAGCATCATGAGCATTACTCACTGGTTTGAGTGGGAAGAAAGGGGTGACGACACTTTCCATGTACAACACGTCAACGACACAAATGTCTGGCAGAGGAGCACAGGGCAGAGCACCAGCACAGGAGCATATCGCGTATCAGCGTATCATGTGCATTACAATAGAACAAATTCAAACCACAGGCTACACTTTAGCTATTCAAGGGCAATGTTTTCAACACAATATGCATAAAACGAATTGGTACCAAGCACACTTTGTAAGTCTTCTAATTAGCTTGTATGAAGTTAAGCACCTGCACTGTTAAGGTGTTCTAGGATATTTAAAAGGACTCAACCCTGGTCTGCCACAATATGTATGGCAATATTAAAAATGGAAAAAAACATATTTGGTCTCAAAATCCTATCTATCTTTACCGAATATACAGCCCTTTGACATAGTTCCTCTATGGCTAGAGGAAATCCATAATACATTGAGAGCGGCTTCTTTGTCCACAGAGTACTACTTTCCTTTGTTGCTAACCAAACAAAGAAGTCGTTCCCCACTGTACACATTCATACACGAGGTACAGTGGAACCAAAAGTCATTACATGCCCAACAGTTTTAACTGCTTAGGGGAGGGACTATTTTAATCAGTAAGAGCAGCACAATCAAAAAAGGAGTAGACGGGGTAACATTACATAGTTAATTAGTTATAATTAGTTATTTGGCTCCATGTGTGTGATTACAATGTCTCAAAATGGTTTCTCTGCCAGTTAATCCACAAATTCTAGTCCAAGTCTAAATTATACCACTGGTAACAGGCATATATATCTGAAATGGGCAGGCAAAATCGACCTACTTCAATGATTTTAATTGAACCAAGGACCATCATGAACCAATAGAACAGATCAAAAACACAGTTGTGAAAGCGGGACATTGTGTTTTCATTGCACTTGGAGGTGAGTCTCTAGCTGTGAGGACAAACGCTTTAATTAGATGAACCCAGCATTAGATACGGTTGATCACAAGGCAGAGAGGCGAGTGTGCCGGGGCTGACCCTAGGCCATTGCAGTTAGTGTGCGTGTCAGTGTTTGCGTGTAGTGACTGAGTGAGTTTCAAGCTCTTACAATACGCAGTGGTCTTTTATAGGTCCGACTCGTGGTTTCAGTGTGAGAGCTCCACACTAGCCTGACTAGCCAAGCGGAAAAGGAATGCTCTTGATCACCTAGAGATTACCGTGGACAGCACGGGTCACATAATGAACCAATAGTGCAAATGGCCCCACGTTTAGTATTCTGTGATATTATCAAGATTATGCATACGTCCATAAGTCCTGCTCTTTCAGTGTACCAGCCAGATATGTAGCCTGGGGTTTTAGCATATCTTTACATAAAAATAGATATCTTAAGCATAAAGTAAAATTCTACAGTGTATAACTTGAGTGACATCTGACTTGGGCCCACCAAGCCCATTTTCATGCCTTCTTCACAAAATAGATTTGGTTAAAAATGGACCAAAACGTCTGTCTTGTATAGAGAGGGGGAGTCTGGTAATAAACCACACGTACCTCCCATACACGGCCTTGTAAAGAGAGACCGTGTTGGGAGTCTTGTAATAACCAACACGTATCTCTTATCCCCAGTCCTATAAAGAGAGACCGTGGTGTGAGTCTGGTAATAAACAACACAATCTCCAATCCCCCGTCTAGTATAAAGAGAGACCACGTTGGGGAGTCTGGTAATGGGAGCATGACAGTAAACCAAACGTACCTCGGAGCCGGTGGCCTCCATGATGCTGGGGTAGGCGCTCTCGGGGGCCCAGGAGATGCACTCCACCACGTGCTCGTGCTCCCTCAGCTCGGCCTTGCACTCTTTGGATGCCACGACCCACACGCGCACGGTCTGGTCGTTGGAGCAGCTGGCGATCAGCGTGCCGTCTGGGTTGGGCCGCACCATGCGCACCCACTCCCTGTGGCCGGTGAAGGTCTTCACACAGTACCTGGTGGGGGGGCGCGGGGACATGAACGCACGTCAGCGCACACTTAATGAACACTACGATGACGACGGTATTGATTGAGTGCTCAGTGGTAAGGGTGGTTTCACGAGTCATACCCAGTTGCGACCTCCCACATTTTGATGGTTTTGTCCCTCGAGGCGGACACTATGTGATCTCCATTGGGCATGATGGTTACAGATGAAACGTTGTGGTCGTGTCCTGCAAATATTAGACGGGGACAAAAAAGAACAATGACCATCGGTATAGGGCTTGTGCATCAGAATGGATCATGGGAATTTGTTTTGGTGATACGGTGATATGTGATACGGTGATATGGCCGTTCTGTCATGATTCGAGAGAGTTGTAGTAATGTCAAAACCTAAAATCAACATGCTGTAACCGTGGCTAATCAAAACTTCATTTTACCTCGCTCGCATGAGAAGCACTGTGGCAGTTTCATACACAACAAGGATGAAACATAATTTCACAAATAATTCCTAAACACTGACCAAAACGCTGTTACTACCAATAACATTCAAATGATTCTATCCTTCCAAAATGGAGGCAGTCCTTGTCCTTGTCTTGTGTGATGTCAGGACGAACAAGTCCTAAACGACCAACCATGAGTTTAAGTGATGCTGTACGTATTTAACTTCAATCAACTTTGAGTACATAAGAACAGAGGATCACCAATGAAACAAACTACAATTTGGTTCAAGTATATTATAAATTCCACCCAAAAGTAATTTCAACTGTATGGTATTATTGTCTAGATTGTTGAACCAATTAATAAAGATCCACATTGCTGCAGGTAACTAGGTACTGAAGGGAAGAAGAGAAGGCTAATTACCTAGAATCAGTTAGTGTTTGAGCTGCTAAGCACAGTAAGGCCAATGGTAAAGAAAGTCTCTGAGGAAAAAGTCAACCCTGAGTGTGTGTGTGTGTGTGTGTGTGCATGCATTTTTGCATGTGTGCTTTAGGGAGGGGTTCTACTGGGCTACAATAAAGTCTGGCAGCTATAACAAGAAAAAATAATATGTGGTGCTGAAGAGGCTAATTAAACTGCTCTCCAAGTCGATACTAATCTTCTACACAGAATCAGTTATCCTGGTAAGCACAGGGAGTGTGTGGAACATGAGATATTAAAATGGCTGGGTATGCAGGGAGAAAATAGAAGAATGGAAAAAAGGGAATCTGTTATAATACACTCCCCACTCACTCAGACGCATCTTAATACAAACGTCAGGGTTAACAACTCCAATGCAGATTTTAGATCTAGCCTGTTTAATTGAGGGTCTACATAATGGGATTGGAGCACATGCTGTACCACACATTCCGTATCACACATGCTGTACCACACATGCTGAAGGGGAAATGGGGATTTCTCTAGACAGCTTAGACAGAAATATCACTCCGAGGGGGGGTCTCCCTATCAGTACAGCCTGGGGTAACATCTACAATCGGTACAGTTGTAATTTACATTGCAATTAGGGTTGAAAGGAAGATTGGGGAGGACATGAGCAATGACACACTATAGTCTCAGCTGAGGAAGATCGAGATAAGCTACTTAAAAATTCTCTCTTGTCCACTTAACATTTAATATGGCACATTAGGATATCCCAAACAGAGGAGTCTGTAAATGGGTGAGGTATTTCAGAGCAGGAGAAACACACGCTGACAGTTGGGGCTGTCTTGATTTGGAGACCTTTCAGATTTTTCTAGCCTGGCATCCCCAGACCAATTGGAAAATGGGTATTAGTCTGGAACCTGTCAGTACATTTTAGATTGGCAAGGGGCGTTATCAATGGGCGCAGACCAAAATGACTCTAGATGCAATTGGTTAGCCCTACAACCAATCAGAGCAACAATACGTGCAACATATCAGTGGAAGCCACCTTGGTGGTTTATGGAAATGCGACAACGGCGCTCCGAAAATCTATCTGAACGTGAAGGGGGCTGGACGCATGTGCCAGAGTAAATAAAGCATGAGCTTGCGGATTCGACTGGTTCCCGGCTACTTGTTGACCATCGGGGGATAACAACGTGATAATAAACAGTGACACACGGAGACCCAACAACCAATAATTCCAACTCAGGAACTCGAAAAAAATTTCCATCTGAATGTGTAACAATTTTTTTTTTAAATAGATTCTACTCTTACGACTACAATACTACTAAAAAATGCAAAGCAACATAGCCATCTTTCCAACAAAAATGTCCAAGGCTAGAGGTTTTTGAACATCATGTTTTTCTCCAAAACTGTATGCAATGAACAATAATGAATTATGCCTGCAGTTCAGCACAACTCCAGCAGAATTCACAGAAGAGATGGATCTTCAAGAGAACCCATTAGGCTCTTACCATGCATGGTCCTGATGCACTCGAAGCCTTGGAAGTCCCACAACTTTATAGTCATGTCCGCAGAACAGGATGCTAGAAGTTTGCCAGTCTGGTCGAAGGAGATGTCCTGCACAGAGTCTGTGTGCCCCTTGAGTGTGCGTTCAAAGTCACCGGTCTCGTAGTCCCAGACCTAGTGGAGGACACCAGACTGTTAGAAAAGGGTCCAAGATATATACTCACACTCCAATTAAGGGGAAAAAAGCAGAAGTACAATATTTGTTGTTCTGATTGGTATGAAGGATAAGCACACCTAAATATCACATCATCTGTGACTGTGTACACATGCATGCGTGTACACAGTCACAGATTATGTGATGTATAGGGATATTTTACCACCTGTGACATTATTTGTGTGTGCATTATTTCCTGGTTTAGAGAAACATGGCAGTGAAATAAAAAATACCCTGCCTTGAAAAAATAAATAAAAATGTCTCAATAACATAATAATGGTCAAACTATTACATCATTGCATAGCTAAATACACCTTTTACATTTCTGCTAATGAAAATACACTTGGGTTTTGAAAGACATGAGAATTTAATATAGGGTTTACAGTAATTGCAATCTGAATGTGATAGACTGTAATAGTAAGAAGCCACCTGATGTTAATGTTCGCCTGGCTTTCAGGAGGACAGACGGCTTGCCGTGCAGGATTAAGCCCTTTGTGGTCTATGCTGGGGTGGGGGTATTTAGACAAGCTGTGATCGGAGACACCAAGGATCCTACCATCTGAATGGGGATTTCCTTGCTACCAAGCCCCACTCCTTTTGGATTTGCATCTCATTGGGGGATTCCTGCCAACTCCTAGTCTTGATATAGTGGCAGTGAGCTACCAAACACACGTTATGTCAGTATAGGATGTCCAGAGCAGTAATGGATGTTTCACATTTTTCATTGACAAAATGACAGCAGCTCCAGTCTTTGAAATACCTCGGCTCACATTTACAGAATATTCGACAATAAAAAAAGGGCACAAAGTGGCAAGATGATGGATTTAAATCAAATTGCTCATTGTTCAATATTCTTGAACTGCCATGGAGCTGAATATATAATTCTCAACCAATAAAAATTAGTTCTGTGCCAAGTACTCGTAGCGTACTTGACGTTCAGAACCCAGACGTCATGTGACTGGGTGGGAATGTGGTTGTGCAGCTCCATCAAAGAAGAGACGCATGCACAAATGTCAAGATGAAATATGTTCACCAGACTGTAGGTGTGACCTCGAATCTTCGACGATTCTAATCTTCCAATAGATAGACAGCTAGTCTACATGATAGTTGACAATTACACCAAGAATGTAATGAAATACATTTGTGGGGGTTTGCCTGCATTTTGCGGTGTTAGGTTTGTTGCTTGATAACCCTTTTGTGTAATGGAAGTCATCAATCTGTGTTTTAGTCTCGAAGGATACAGAAATTCAGGAAAATTGTCTGATGAACCAAGTTATTATTTTCTAGTATGCATCATTGAGCTGCATATGTAAAGTAACATGATGCTCATGGTTCTGGTGCGACAAATCATATCCGACTATGCAAAATCTCAGTCGAGGACCCCCCCCTACTAACATGTCCCAGTTTGATAACCAGCAGCCACAGCAAGCAGGAGATCCAGTGATGGGATGAACCTTTGAACGGACAGAATAATCAAAGTCCACCTCCAAGAGGTTGAGGGTATAGGGGTAGATCAAGACCGGAAGCCGTCCGTCCAAAAACAAAAAAGTGTATAAAAAAGTGACAACGTTAACACAACCAACACCTCACCTTTATTGTGGCGTCTTCAGAGGCGGACACCATGACGCTGAACACAGGGTGGAAGATGACCCGGGTGACGGGGCTGCGGTGGCCGCTGAGGGCGTACTTCTCTGGCGGGCGCGGGATCCACTCTTTGGGGTCCCGTTTCTGGGTGACCGGACCGCCCAGGGTGATCTCCTCCTTGGCCTCGTTCAGCTTGGACTCCAGCTCCATCACCTGCGGCCGCACACAACACGTCAGCTCAGAGACACCGCTGGGTAGCTTTGATTCAACTAGGTGCAACGCACACGCACCGTGAAGATCAATGATCTTAAAGCTGTCCATTTTATGTTACTGGCAGGGATATGTTAGTGTTGAGTGTTAGAACATGTTAATATGTTGTAACAGTCCCAGATGGTTCTTTATACTACACCCCTTCAACTGTTAGTACTGAAACTGTATTTGTAACAGTCCCAGATGGTTCACCAAACTACACCCCTTTAACTGTTGGTACTGAAGCACTGTATTTGTAACAGTCCCAGATGGTTAATGTCACTGTTAGTACAGGAGGGAAAGGAAGGGTACAAACCTTCTTCTGTAATCTGATGACTGAGGTCCATTTCTTTTCCAATAGGCCTGCATACTTTTTATCCATTTCTTCGTTCTGTGGAGAGTGGAGGGCACAGAGTCAGGACAGACAAGGCAAGGAAAGCCAATCACATCACTGGGTTTAGCCTTAGCACCATGAGGAGGGGGCCGGGGGGCCAGGCTCCATGCAGAGTCTTTGGCTAGACTCATAATTAACCTGGCCAACCATGATTGCTAGACGGAAACAACCTTCAGCTACACGCACACACTCCTATTCTTAATCTCTGTCATGCAAGATAATCTCCTACAAACATGGAAGGTTTAAGCGGTTTATAGTCACCTAACCAGAATTGGGGGAAACTAGGGCCAGAGTAAAACCTTTTTTTATATATCACAATGACCATAGATTCAAAATCAACCAGACAATTCAGATTTTTGATAATTACAGTTTCAGTTTTCCTATTTCCTAATTTTGTAATTGAAAATTGCCGTTAAAAAAAAATATGTTTTCAGAGCATTATGCTTGGTTATATTTCTATAAGTCTCAGCTATCAAAAGGAGAGCATATTAGTCAAATACCGGTCATTTGACTAAGTTTTCACTTTCCAGACCACAGTATTTTTTGTGCCACATTTGTGAGATACAGCAAAAATCTTCCGGGGCCTTTGATCCAATCTATTCTCTGCTACTCCCTACAGAAACCTAACCAACAGATTGCCAGAAATAGCTTGGCCTGTTGCCATCATGGGAGGTGAGAATGAGTAATTATTATTTTTTTTAACTTTGGGACATGCCAATTTCTTCTGGGCATGGTGTATGGACTTGTTTATTCAAATCTTAAATAGCATTTAGCATATAAAATGTAAATTAAAAAAGCATACAAAAGGCCGGATTGTAGGCTTTCATAATAATCAACCACACCATGGCCCTCACGTTGTAAGATAGCCCGAAAAGGAATGTAGGACAGAACAGGCAATGGTGCAGTCATGGTGCAACTCTGCCATCTGCATGGCCTCTTTGCCCATTAGGTCAACAGACCCGGTCAGTGCAGTGCACGTACACACACAATTATGTTGCAAATGTGTCTGCTTTTGCTGCACTATAGCAGAACAAGATTTGGGGTACAACAATACCCCAAAACCATTATTCTCTTATCTTCACAACCAAAAATCTGGTGGCAAAGTGCTGCTTGGTACCAATTGCCTAAAACCCCTACAAGAGGGCCGAAACCCATACACAAGGGCCATACCTACCCTCGGTAGAGCACCCCTCCATGATAATGTGACAGGGTGCTAAACATTCTCACAATAAAAAGATCCTTAATGAATGGGTATAAAAGGTGGTGGGCTTTTAGCATGCTGCTGCTTAGGTGGGCAGTAGGACACGCGTGGCACTTTTGGTCATGAATTATTCAGTTGATTTCCAAGGGATGCTACAGAATAAGCCACTTTATATAATCTACGGTATATTTTAGCCAAGAGGAAATGTAACATTCAATTCTGACATGGTAACCACAGCCAGCTCCCTGAAATGTTACCTATAAAGCAATGTTTTTAATTGATATTCAACGCCATTTAATAGCATCTTTGATAGACATCTTGTCAAATAGATCACCTTTGTTTAGCTTACAAGTTTCCGTATAGATCGGTTAATTAAAAAAAAGGCAAAATAAAGTGCACATCAAGGCACAATATCTGGATGAATGAGTCCCTCGTCTACTTACCATATCTAGTTCAGCCTCCTTCTTGAAGGTGGAATATGCTTCTTCATAACCATTGGAACGCAGATAGTCAGCTATTGCACGATTTCTGAAAATGTTAAAAAAACGTTAACAATTAGTCTGGCTGATTAGCAGACAAGATATGTTCAGCACAATGAGAAGCAATCTGCTTACGCAGTGAAACAAAAGACCGAAAATGAGCATGCATGGAAATGTGTCAGACAAAGGGAATTAAATGATTCAACTTTTGTTACACATTCAGATGGAATAATCACATCCCCCCCACACAGTTAGTCTCAGACACAATACGAGACTGCAGTTCACAGTGTGCCTCTTACATTTCCCCCCCTGCACACACCTCTTCACATTTGACACAGATAGAGCGCACATCTGTCTGAGCTCTATAATGAGATAACATGGCTGTGGGCAAATAATGGAAATGGATGACTCCCTGTGGTGGAGATATTGGTACTGATAGGCAGTGCAAAGCCCAGGCAGCCTTACTTCCACAAATAAAGACTGACAAAGAAAAATGGTGGTAGAACGAGTCTACTCAGTTGACATCAGCTGCTCTACCAAGAACACAGCATGTGAGGCCACAGCCAAATAAGACCACGCTGTTGTTTTTTTTTATATGATGGCTGAGGTCAAAGCCATTTGTGCATATGGTCTTTTCCAGAGATGTTGAGAACAACCAAAACTAGCATTCACACATTTAGCCTCAGAAGAACATTTCCAGCAAGCCTCCCACAAAAATATAAGATCATATATCATCAAGTGTAGAATTGAAAGAAGCACAATATTGAAATATTATTTTTATGGTGCTAGTTTCCATTTTTTGCACAAAAAATAAACTAAGGCCTTATCCAAATGAGCTTTAAAACGGCTTAAATTGAATATGTCAATCAATGCAGTTCTAATTGTATCGCTATTGTAAAGCAACGGTGTGTGTGTGTGTGTGTGCATGTGTGTGTGACTGAGGAAAGTGTGCTGCCGAGCCTGAGAAGAGAAGCCAGGGATCACGTGATAATCTCCCTGCACGTCTCCACAGAGCAGACACCTTGAAGGGGGATCAGCAGTCACCGGAGGCTAGCCATTCCATGAGGTTTAAACATGGTGACTGTGTTTAAACCGAGAGAAACTGATGAGATAGGGACAAAAGCACACCAGTGGCTGAACACTGAGGTGGCATTGAGAATACGAGGAGAGAGATATCCAGATAGAGAGCACAAAGGGCTAGTCGAGCAAGACGAGAAGAGCCCATCCTGCCTTTTCCTGGCTTTGTCTGCTGCTGGCTTGTTTACAACCACAGCCTCACTGCTTGTGTCAGGTTTCAATCCATGTTGAAGTGACGGGGTAACCCTGTAACATCTGGCCTCTCCAAAAAAAAGAAGATCATTCATGGCCAAGACCAGGAATGATGAAATAAAAAGATTTGCAAAAGAATAAAGATGAAGGCCGGTGTGAAACCCTTTGCCCTCTATTCTCTCCCCTTCCTGAAGGCCCCTCATGACAGGAGCAGCCCGATTAGAGCTCAAGGTTAGCGGGAGGTTATCAGGTCTGTGACAGCCTGTCTGTCGCAGGTCTGGGGGTGGTGGTGGGGGGGGGGGGGGGGGAGAAAAGCAAACAGTGATGTGTGAGGTGAGGACTATTTATGGCAGTGTATAATAATGAGGTAGGAATGTGGGGAGAGAGGAAAGCTTTGTGAAGTGCCACGGTTTGTGTCCTTCCACAGTGTGAGATGACAGCCAAGATAGTGTGCCAATCGGCAGGCTAGGCCAGACAAGAGAATGGCTGAGTGCGATGCTACACCTATCTCAACTGTCAAAAACCTCAAATTAGACACACATGTACGCAACGAAAGGCTTCTACCCAGCCAAACAGACACAAATGTCAATGTTTGGGGCTCAAAATGTGTGACAACTTTTTAGCTGCCTCGGTTAGAAAGCATACACATTCAATATGAGACATTTAAAATAGCAGCATCTATTTACAGAGTCATCCAAATCCTTGCCTACTAGCCAGCCAACTTGTTTTGTGTTTACTTATACCAGTTGTGTCTACAGTTAATATGGAATAATGGGATTCAACAATGCGTTCTGGAAAACACGTTTTGCTGAGGTTACATGTTGATGGCTAAGCAGCAGATACAAGTACATTTTTCTAGGAGAATCACAGCAGACAGTTTCATATATATTTTCTAGAATAATATTATTAATAAGACAACTGTAAATGCTAGAAAATAAACAAAAATATAATATTTGCGACCACAATGCTACCACTTAGTGGGTCAGCCATGGCTCTTGCCATTTCCTTAACATTAATCTCCACTCTACACACATGACATCATTGTTTTCAAATTAAAAGAGAATTGAGGCAAATATAAACAACAATTCATGCCATCATGTTCATGATATATATCAAGAGTTTCCAACTAGAAATAGGTAAATGGAGGTGCAGAAAGAGTGGGCCCAGCGGTATCCATGGCGACAGGGAGCCCACAGCTAGAGGACGTGATTGGGAGATGGGAGAGGAGTGGCATTGAGGAGGGACAGCATAGAAGCAACCAGAGACTGCATCACTCAGAGCATATACAGTGGTATTAAACCTGGCCAGCCTTAACGTGTTCAAAAGGAAACATTGTGCAAGAAGGAAGATAACTTGCAATAAGAAAACGTATTACCTGCTGCAATATAACCAAGGGTAATCTAATGTATTTAATGCCCAATGTTATAGCCAGCAGGTTTGAAACACTACTCCCCACACTGCAGAATAGTGCTGTCCAGCAACTTCAAAATGGAGAGCCACTGTCTCATGGATGACAAACACTGAGGAGAAGGGAAGTAAAGGGAGGAGAGAGTGAGCTCATCCGTTAAGGAGAGTGACAAATGAAGAACTGAGTGCACTAGCCAACATTGACATCTCACTCACACACACACACACACACACACACACACACACACACACACACACACACACACACACACACACACACACACACACACACACACACACACACACACACACACACACACACACACACACACACACACACACACACACTTAGACTTTAAACTGGGAAAAGGGAGAGCCATGTCATCATATTATGTACAGCTCAAAGTACTAAGTCATTATTAAAGATAAACTGTATGTGCTGCAGATCTGAAACACATATGTTTATGCAGTGTCAGTGTCGAGACTGATCTGGGTATACCAGCAGCCAAGTATAGCCACTTGATCAACTTAGAGCAACAGGCCTACAAGTAGATAACCAAACCAACTAACAAATTAGTTTGCATCTTACTTATGCCTTCACATTTACATCTCATTGACCCATGCCCGTTAATGATGACCTATACATGACATGTGCTAATGAAATTTATATATATATATATATATATATATATATATATATATATATATATATATATATACACACACTGTCATGTCATGGTTCCGGGATACCCCAACTAATCTAGCCATTTTATGTTTAAATGAAACACAAAGAGCTCCAGAACCCTGCACAAATTAAACTAAGAGCACTACAGTCAATCAAAAATTGGATTGGAGTGTGAAAATAAATGTTATGCACACGTACAGCACATTACTCTATGGAGCTCTGTAGCTAAATTGGTAGAGTGTGGTGTTAACACAGCCAGATCAGCATTTCCACAACCCATGCCAAGCCTTTGGAGCAAGGAATCCAGCTCCAATATATCTGAACATGTCTTATATGTGGATCTAGGGATGGGCGATTAATCAAATTTTGATCGCGATTTCGATTTCAGAGTGAATCGATCACCAAACTAATATAATCAAGTTGAAACGATAAAAAAAAAATAATAATAATAAATAAATAAAAATATATAAAAATTGCAGAACAGCTGGATTCATATCTGGACTTTATTTTCTATTTGACCATTTTGTGTATATTTTTAAGGGGAAATTTCGAAGTTCTCATTTACAAAGTGTTTTTTTTGGAGAGAAATTATGAATAAATGCATCATGTTTTCAAACTCAAAAATAATCGATTCGATATTGAAATTTCAATATTGACCAAAATAATTGTGATTATGATTTTTTCCATAATCGATCAGCCCTATGTGGATCTAAATGTCACTTGGATTGTGCCTGTAGTTATTTCCCACCCTGGCATGTTACATACTTTTTTACCAAGGAAAGGAAATGCAGGGGGAATTTAAATACTTCCGTATTACAAACTGAAAAGTGATTATTTCCTAAAAAGCCTTCCAAGTTCCACATCTAAATTGGGTTTGAGAAAGAAGAAATGGACCTGACTGTTTTGGAACCTAATGGTGGTTACAATGAGGTACTTCTGGCAGTCACACATACTGTCGGGATTACGAGAAATGTTACACCAGTGTGATTTATTTGAATTTTATATATTTCTAGGATTTGGATACCAAAACAATTTGAATCGTGAATTAATGGTCAAGACATTATTGATGGTCTTTTTGATGTCTTAACCATATTGTAAAGCAGCATGAATATATGTGTCTATTTAGGCCTTATTTAATGCACAGCCGTGTCTGTTGGTTTAATATAGGCTAATACTGCATAGAGTGCCCGTAGAACACACAAGTGCAAATTACTAGGGGGGTACTTTAGACAAAAATATCTACTTTAGTAGTCTATATGAAAGGAAATAACAATGAAGAACAATCATATACAAATACAGAATTGCGTCTGATACTAAAAATCAATGCCAGTATGTGTACTGGGAATTATTTGGAAGAAACCGTCAGTCCCAGGACAGACAATGAAACCATGTGCTTCCATCCGTCTGTCATGGAGGAGGCAAGACTTGAGACATCCTGCTGATTGGACCCCCTGCTGATACATACTGGTGCCTTCTATACACACTGTAGCTATGGTGCCACTGACAAACACTCTATACATCTCCATCTGCCTGGAAACCATTCTCTCAATTCAAGCACAGCCACGCCCATGCACCACTCTCAATCCAAGCTAGGGTTACTTTCCTATTAATTGAGGCTAAAGACATTCATTACAATCAAATAGGAGCTTCAAATATGACTCAATCGAAAAAAAATCTAAAAGGAAATAAAACAAAGCTTATAATTAAATAAGCATAATACAGTTATATAAAAAAGGAGTATGACAATTTCCATTGTTTGGGACATGGAATGGGAGCTTTGCTTGCTCAGCCAATCCAGTTTGTCCATAATACTATAATGCAACTACTGGCCACCTCAATCACTACTGACCACCACTAACACATGGTCTGGCATTTATTGTGTTTGTCGTGACATTCACAGCCAGAGGACCATGAAAGCAGACAAAGTTACATGGCCCTTTTATCTGAAGACATAGAAAATGTCTACAGCAAAGGCCAACTGCACATGGGTGTCCACAGGCAGAGGATGGTTTGTGTTCTGGGTCTATTTTTATCAAATGCCTGCAGAGAAGGAGCATCCCCTGACCCTGAAAAGGAACAGAGATGTGCTTTTCATTAGATGTGCTTAGAAAAGTAAGACTTGTTTTGAAGATGCTGCGCAATCACAGCATCTGACTTTAGTGCTGATGGGGCCAGTAAAAGAGACAAGACTGCTCTGTTTGGAACAGCAAGTTTATCTAACAAGGTTCAACTTGTGAGAGACGGTTACAATGTCAATCCTGCTCCAATAATAAATTCAATTTTATAAGTGGCTCTAAATGTATGAAGAGACTGTTTGCAACCAAAAATAATAACAAATATGTTAATCCCTAGTTTTTTTATAAAGATTTATTTTTGCATGTTTATGCTTTAATCATAACAGATACAGTGAGAGGTAGACAGTATGAGAGAGAGAAGCAGCAAATGACCACGGTTAGAATCAAACCCGGGTCAATGCCCTAAGGACTGAGCCTTAATGGTATGCTCTCTACCCGCTGAGCCCCTGATCCCTACTTCTTATTTAGAATTTGTAAAATTCACAGCATCAATTTAATTCACCAAATTCAAGAAATGGTGACCTTCACACTTGAGATGCAGCTCATGTGTGCGCAGAACAGTGTTTGGTGTCTTGAGAACAAAGGTGTTGACCATCTGTTCCTTGCGTATGTTGTATAATATTAGAAATATTATTATACTTCATGCATAATGTAAAAAATAATCCTCTAAATATCCAATATACTCCATGAGAAGCATACTGGGAATGACTAACGATTAGGCTTTTTTAGTTGGGTACAAAATAGATATCGGAAGCAAAACCGCCCGGAGGAAAAACCCCTAGATTCAGTTTAATGCCGTATCTGGGGCCACAGAGGTAGATGGTGCCAGCACTAATAGGCAGCCCCGACAAATGGAATGCAATGAATTCCTGATCATGGCTCACATGGTGTGCTGGTCTTACACTATGTTCCTGTACACCATGGGCAAGAGCATTATGCAACAAAGAAACGAGAAGCTTGTTTGACAGGGAGCACACAGGCATCAGCATTCCAACAGAACTTTCCATTCCGACAGTCGGAATCTAAGAAACACATCTGAGAAAGACACTGTTCAGGAGAAGTGCCATGTCATGCAGACGAAACTGCATTTCTCAATGACATCAGAAAGCACAAAACAGGGAGTCAAATCAAATATTAACACATGTTGGAAATGCTCCACAGTGAATTCTATTCACTAAATCTATACATCAACAAACTCTGTATAGACTGCATCTATACATTGTCAGAGTCCTCACAGACACAATGTTTAACCTGGAAAGAGATTGGAGCTCTTAAGGTCTAGAGCTCAGAGACCTACACCTTTCTCATGCTCCTACCGTCTGGCAGGAGGTAGGTAAACATTTAATCCTAGCCTCAGGAGTTAATTATATAGTTAGGAGATTAGGCAGGGCTGATTTCTAGCCCAGCTAGTGTTTTTCCCCTGCTCAATAGGAAGCATAGACGGACCATGCTTTGTCAGAATGACTACTGCCTATGGAGACGTTAAAACCAATATTAGAAAAACCAGGGATAGGGAATACTCGTGGACATGTACTTCATGTAGCAAGCCAAACATCTATATGCTCCCTATCCTAGCTCCTGAAAAACCATACCTTCAACACATGAAATTGAGGTATTGAAAAATACATCATAGAAATAGAGCCAACTAACCCACAACTAAATATGCACAAAACAATGCTTGGTGTAATTTACCAGTAATCCTGAAATATATTAGGAAAAACAACTGTCAAATGGCATGGAAAGAGAACTTTGACACCTGTCAACACTAGCACTTGCCCATGGCTTGAACATGTAACACAAAATAAGCATAGCATTTTACCAGGTTAGAAGACTCAAGCACAAATCTGCTAACACTATGAAATGTACACTGGCATAAATACTAAACCTAAAGCTCAGCAGAAACATTTGATATTTTTTGAGGCCTTAAGTGTTGATATATCAGTTTAGAGACTTACAATTCATCGCGTTGCCTTTGCGAGAGCACCATGGTGTGGCAGGTTGTTATGGACAGGGGGCGAGGGTACTAGATGGGTGGGCAGGGGTACAGTTGCTCCGACCTCCTCTGTCGGGAGATGAGCGGGGCTGGTCCGAACAACACACGTGAAGAGGTGCTCTTGCACTCCTTAAGCAGCTCGTTGGTTAGGTCCAGTTAAAACGTTTAGCGTCCGAGAGGGGTCCGGGAATCTGCCTCCCAACCTGGTGGTGTAAGGGACAAGACGAACGGAGAGCCTGCAGACCAGTCACTAGCTGGGTCGACAGTGCATCTAAGGAGAGAAAAGAGGAGAATACAAGTCAGTTAGAGCTATACACTGGACCACTAAGTCCAGCAACACAAAACAACATCAACTCGAGCACAGAAGGGACTTCCATCAATTTACGGTTTTACACAACCCAAACCACCTAGTTCCAATCTACTCTTTTCAAACTCATTTGAGACTTTCACTCGGAAAGTGAAACCAGTGGAAAGATACGGTTTGCGCTTGTTTTGTGTGATTCTAAGAGAAAAATTATAACAGCTGTGAATGTTAAGGGAGTTTAATGATATACAATACGATCACTAGTTAAATTATGCACCGTTCCTACTGTAGGATATGGGAGCTACCTCATATGAAACATGTTTACCATTGGTCCTAAGCCAGTCAATGTTAACATTTTTCTACATTAGTAGAAGTATTATAGCCAAATGTTATTTTGGACAATAATGAAATACTAACCCATCTATAGAAAAAGTATACTACTTAGTATACTATGTTTTTTTCAAATGAAAAAAACACCTATTCTCTTACTTTAAATGTACACATTAAACAAGATGTTTGGCGAAATTCTTTTATGTTATGTTTGTTTCTTTCATTGATTAGAACTCCAACGGCTAGGCAAAGGTATGTGTAAATTCATTCTTAAGAAAATACATTTAAATCAAATCAGAACTGTGCCTGGCCATAATAATCATATATAGTAATCAGGGGGGTATTCCATCAACGCAAAGCCGGGCTTATTTTGCTTAGCCTGGCTTCTTTCAGCTAGAGTTGCGTTCCATTAATGTGGCTTAAGGGAATCTCCACTAAGTAACCATGGTAACTTATCCGACCAAACTAACCATCAAGCTAAACGCAAAGCCGGGCTTCTTTCAGCTAGAGTTGCGTTCCATGAACGTCACTTAAGGGAATTTCCGCTAAGTAACCATGGCAATTTATCCGACCAAACTAACCTGGTCGGGAGCAGGTTAACTGTCAGGCTAACTTGAGCGGTGTTTCAGAGAAATCCATCTGTCAGCAACAATTGTACCATCAGAAGGTTCCGCCAAGCCTAGCCCTCACAATTTTGTCATAAATGTACATATATGAAGTACAAACAGCGTATATTTTCACCAAGGGTCTAAGATTAAATTATGCAAATGAAATAATTCAATGAATTGCTATCTATTATTACTGTGGCTATTTTTTCAACATATTTTTACACTAATCTATGTATTATCGCGAAATCAGGAATCAGCGGCTGGGTGAATGGTCTAGCACAGTGTTTCTCAACCTTTTTTGAGCAAATGCCCCCCTTACCTTACCCTGATCCTCTGGCGCCCCCCCCAATATTATTGTTCCTAACCAACTCCACTCCAACTCGTGCTACATTGCTTGAATAAAAAACTTCTGTGCCGCTGGTTTTTTCTGGACAAGAAAATGTGTATTCAGAGTTTTATTAAAAGGTTTTAATATTGAGCTATTGAAGTTTAATACGTAACAGTGCTTGTGTACATTTTTATTGGTTATTGAGCTGTTAACCCGCAAACTTGGGTTCAATATGTGCACGAAAGACTCCCTTTGTTTACGTGACGTTGCCTAGCAACGCTGTGCATGTGCAGCCTTTATCCGCTTCGTTCTGAGTTGGCGAGTAGCACGTTTAAGTTCGCGGCCAAATAGTAATTAAAGTAGTTTGTTACTATACAAGTTAAGCGCCTGTAACATCAGTGTTAAATGCGTATGTGCCGGTTGGTGTGCGTACTTTATGAAAGTGTTTATCGGTTCGCAGACGTAATGAGCGACGTTGCAGTGGTCTACATGTAATGCGCACGTTCTATTGTTTACAATTAGCATGCTAAGCGGCATGAGCTTTATTCACGTCTTATGTTGCCTTACTATGTAATATGGATGAGATTCATGTTGCTTAGCGTAATGCCCGATCCACCGCTTGCTTTGCATGTCCCGCAAACCAACCAGTGGAAGTCAGGGGAGGGCGAAACAGTTTCGGAAAGCACCACGCTGCTGCGATGAGGTGGATTTGTTTATCGGCGTTACTATGGCGATCATGACGGCACTGAGCATAAAGTAAAAAGTAGATGAGACGATAGAGGGGTTAGAAACCCATATGAAGATAGGCTTTTTATTTCAGTTATCCTATTTTTGCACCGAAAATATTTGAAAACCATGAAAGTTTAAAAAGTAAAAAATAATGACCAATACACAAAGCAAAGTTGTGACACCCCCGTGTTCGTTCCCAGCGCCCCCCTAGGTTCTACGAACGCCCCCCAGGGGGCGCTGCCGCCCCCGTTGAGAAACCCTGGTCTAGCACTTGCCCTGTGATACGCGCGTCCAGAGTATTTCATAGTATTCTAGGCGTTGGCTTCATTTTGTAATTCCCTTTATTAATTAGATTAATTCCCTAATTAAGAATATTCAAAGAAATGGAAAAAAAATGGCATTTGATTTCTCTAATAATCCTTCCTATATTAGGTAATTGCGTGGGGATAGAACCCCGGACGACTTAACTCGAGACTATCTCCCTGCTTTCAAATCCATGGTCAATATTAAATTAAAATATGTTACGCTTAATACTACTTATGAATTCAACAGATCGCCGATTTTTGTGCCAGGCAGCCTCCCTGTTTCTATTAATGGTTACGGTGTTCCCTTTTTGAGTTATTATATGGTTGTACTCCTCATAGACCTCCACATGCAGCTTCTGTTCGCCGCTGGAAAAGACCCCGCTCGGTCCTTTTCGGACATTTGATCCATGATTCGACATTCACGGTTATGGGCTGGTTGCATATCTCGTGAACGCGCGTACTCCAGGATAACGTTAGCCTGGCTTGAACTAACCTGAGTAAGGCGCGGCTGAACTGCGTTGATGGAACGACTTAAGCCTCAAGTGGAAGTTGGCGCTAGTTCTAACCAGGCTTAATCAACTAATCGCCGCTTTCATTAGCGACTTTGATGGAATACCCCTCAGATATATCATATTTGTTATCGATCGCCGATATCTGCGTTTTTTACGTGTAGCGGCATCGGTTGATTTTTTTTTTTTATTACTTACTATTTTTTCCTGGCATGATTTACAGACAGTTCAATAAATGTTCCTTTTTTAAATGGAGACTTGTAACATTTGTTATCATTGTGTCATTTTTAGGATGTAAATTGAGGGAGCAAAAGCAGTATCGGCTCAAGGAAATCGGTATCTGCGTATCGGTCATCGGCTAAGGCTGATGAAAAAAACAAACAGTATTGGCCCTAAAAAATCCATAGCGGTCAATCCCTAATATTGTCCCATGGTCTGTAATGATCTGATGAACTGATAATGATAATAACATAAAATGATGTTTTGACATTGTAGGTATTGGGCACAATACCAATTTCATACCATGTTTATGATTTCAAAGAATCCTTCTCAGTAAGTGAGTGTCATCACATTACATGGGTCATTATTATATCAGAATAAAACCAAGTGTATCTTTGTATATGATACAATCATGTTTTGGACAGGCTATAAAACATAAGACTCACAAAGCAGTTTCATTATCTTCGTTTCGTGATGATACAACATATAATGTCAAAAAACAATTAATCATCAGCCAAGCATAGCAGCAAGTAAAAAAAGAGTGTTGCAGTTTGTCAGGTCCCCCTCAAACATGGGACGAGAACACCCAGGAAACACTCACTGAATTGCTTGAGTCAGCAAGGCAAACACAGGCGACACAGAATAATGACAGATGGAAAACATTTAATTTATTTGACTTCTGCATGCAAAAACGATATGAAAGATCTGTCCCATGCATCATGTTGGTCTTTGTATTCATTCAAATCGTCTGATTAAAGTTAATCTCACATTGACACTGAGTGAGCAGCCTGTTGGAATAAGTAAAGCAAGTAGCTAGCAGTATTTGCTTATCAACAGTGGACTTGACACTGCTAGGATGTAGCAGGAGAACACCTGACATCAGTCTCCCTGGAAACAAGCTGGCCACTGTACCCTGTCGTCATTATCTTGTACTGTTGCTAAAGACAGTCCAATGCTAACCTGGACGATGGCGCAAGAGTCCCGGGCCCTCATGACCGAAGAACAGCCCATGTGTCATACTAGTTCAGGATTGGGTGATAGTATTGGGGATCACAATGATTGGTATATATTGGTTTATATTGATAGATGGTATATGTATTGATTGATCGTATCATTCTACCTAGAAATGATGGTTTCAAATAAATCAATACAATACTAGAATAACTGCCAGGATTTTTTTTTCTTTTTCACGAGAAATTAAGTCTAGCAATGAAAGTAGTGTCTAGAGTGCTTCTTCTGAAATGACCACCAAGCATTCCCCAACGGAAATGGGCATACATTCAGATCGTCTACCATATTTCTGTCTTGAATAAATTGCTCTAGGCAGCTGGGATCCCTACAGAGTCTTGACTCTGCAGTATATTGTCTTCAAGAAAATCGCTATTGTCTCAAAGTAAGGATGTGTCCATTGTCCGACAAAAGGTATGATCCTCGCTGACACTTGTTGCTGTTCTATGTGCAAAACAAAAAAGCTAAATAGAATAAGTTAGAATTAATGACAGTGATCAATAGTCAATACATTTTTGGGTTTTTATTACACTTGTTTATCCAAGTATAATATTATATATATATATATTTCATAATACAACATCTTATAAAGGATGTGCATTTGAATTATAAGATTATTCAGGATTCTTAGCATTACAAGAATCTTCTATCTCATTATAAGTCTCATTATTTATTCATAGGAACCCTATATGGAGCAGCAAGTTGTGGGTCTCATATCTCAATATGGTTCTACTCACTTGGAATATGGGTCAAATAGAGTCACTATGTTTCGAATACCTGGGGAATGTCATGTCAGCCGTTGACGTTTCACAATAGTTGCTGCATTTGAGGCCTCTTCAGTGAGTCTGGATTGGTCTACTGAAGCGTTGTGTACACGTCATCTTGTAATATACCCAGAGAAAATGGGTCATTCCTGGGAATAAGTTCTGTAACTTGGAGTCATTCAACGTGAATGTAAGGTGCTATGTATATGCTTTGTATGATGGGAAACTGTACAAAAAAGGATCGCTACAGAACTGAAACTCAATTTTGGACATTTTGTGTCCTGAGACTTTTGACAATCCATTCAGCACATACATTGGTTATTATAAAAATCACATGATACATTAGCAACCCAATCTAAATTATTTCAAGCAGATGTAAATCTAAGCTTGAAACATTTTGATTAACAATGTTTAATCTGCTACAAATTAATCATCATCAGTATGTGCGATATTATTCAGCTTATTTTATTTATATGCATGCATTTTTAGCAGATGCGCCATAAAAAACATTTAGTACCCTCATACAAAAAACAACACAATACATTCTAAAAGTAGGCGTTGACGGGGTAATGTGACTGAGGTTCAACTGAATACTGGTATAAAGCAACGAGCAAAATATAATCCGTCAAAAAGGCCAATAGACAACCGGGCATATAGACAAAACTGAAAAGATCTCGAAATAATATCTACTTTCTCATCGTGTTCTCAATAAGCACGAGGAGAATGGCTTAGTTGTTCTCTCTAAATAAATGAACACACAAATAAATTGTGTTTACGTATCATAACGTTAACAGTCACCACACCACTTTAATGTAGAGTACTTCTTCATGTTGGTTTTACACAATCCCTTTCGAGTAATGGACTCCAATATATCAGCTACTCCACCCAGATCATATGCGGATCAACATCCACCAAGTTGCAGTCGTGATGACAATGCTTCTGTCCAGGCTAAGGGTACTAGGTAGGCTACATGAACACGTTAAAAATTATGTTCACAACCTAGGCGAGAGGTATTTAATAAACATAGCTCTGACGCCTGTCAACGATCGACAACGGTACATAATGGGCATTACTTGACATGGCTGAACCTACAACAAGCAGAGCGTCCTACCCGACGCCTGATGCACAGCTCATAGGAGCATTGTCCAAGTCACGTTACTGCCAGCATTGGATGTCATCGGGACGCTAGTCAATGACAACACATGGGCAGAGGGCAGCAATAATAGTTTACCACAAATATTTTAAAAAAGCCATTAAAGCTGATGTACGTCCATTTAACTAATAGCCGAATAGGAACATCACCTATACGTCTAACTTAAAATAATCTACAACATTGACACGACTAACACACGTTTACTTTCCCAGCAATGCAACACACACGCACACGGTCTTTGAAGAGTGTTCTGGACGGGTTGTTGTGCAGTTTGTTTTAACTGTAGTCTCCATGGACGTATCGTCGGCTCTGCCCAGCTAACATTAGCAGGCTAACACTAGCCGCTAACATTAGCAGGCTAACGGTGAAGTAACATCAGCCCGCTACCAGCCGGAGTCCCGCAACATGACACACAAGTGATGAGGACTACGATGTGGTCCCACATGATTAACACTTAGATTATGCTCCAGGTGGAGCACACCTTAACAACACTGTCTGTGTGTTTGGACCCCCCACAGTCGGTTGTATGTGTTGTTTCTTATAGAGATAACTTCAGACAGCGACCTGCTGCTCCTATCGGCCTGTCCGCCATTTTGAGACATAAAAGGCGGTGCAGAAACTAAACCTCCTCGTCCTGTACTCTTCTAGACTAACCCGGACCCTGTCCATGGGCCTGAGAGAGGAGTTATAACAGCTACTCACCCTATGACTATTCCTCGGTGTCCTGAGCTGCCTCCGGTGTGAACATAACCCTACAGGGCGTCAACACGTCTCAGTGAGTGTCTCTGCAGGTCAGGATGCGTCTCGATCGTCTCTAGCTTGTTTTCCTCCCGCAGTCGCCTCACTCTCGGGCACGAGCACAGCTCGCGTTCACAAACAGACGGGCGCATGCACCAGCTCGTGCGCACAAACCGACGGGGGCGCGCACGCCCTTGATAGCGGCTACTTTGTAATTTCCTGTGCAATATATTTAGTGTTAAATTGTGAAGACCGTCATCTAATTACAAATTCAAGAGGTTTCTTTCCAAAATATTAACTCGAGATGTCTACGAGGAGAAGAAATGTCTTTCGGTGTCCACTTTCAGTGGTCAGTGGTGAAATTACATTAATCAAATGACGACAATGTGATAAACGGGGTAAAATGTCATGAACTACAATTTATTATTTCGTTTTAATATAAAAGAATACCCAGATGAAAAATAATTGTTATTTAGTGAAAAGCAGACAAATATGTTACAGGGGAAGCAGGGTTTACACTTTGCTTGTGATGGCTGTGTCGAAGTCTCATGGATGTATTAAAATAGTCTCAACAGTTGAGAAATCATTTAAGAAAGCGTTGCTCTTAAGGCCAGATCGACCACAACACGAGTGGTGGCTGAACTGGAGATAAGTATCTCGCCAATAGATCACATTATTCCAAAGAGGCCACCCCATATATCGACGACGATATGTCCGGAACATTTTGTGAGCCTTGAAGACACCAAATAAGCTTAAATTGCTTTGAATAGTAAATTTAATTACTTTACAATTAGCAAAATCCCAACATTTCCCCCTCATTGTTTTTGGACATTAAAGTTTTAACAATGCAAAGATTAAAACAAACATACATTTACTTTTACTCTACCGTAAACATGAGTAATTATTCTGCTATATTTGAAAAGGTAATCTGTTTAGGAAATAGGTTGATACAATTTCAACAAAGAACTCAGCTGTGCAACTTTGTCTCCACTTCGTACCCAAAAATCACCGTAATAGTCGTAATTCAATGATAATTAGCCACAGTCCCCACATTACTCTACCGTGACTGTTTCGGCTCAGCTGAAATGTATGTTCAACAGGTAGCAGGCTTTGGAATGTAGGATTATTTAAAAAATCCCTACATTTGGAAAATGTGCATCAGTTTGTTCTGTGACAGCTACCTTCCACACTCAAAAGAGGCGTAGCTCAAGTGCTACACCCAACGGCCGTTATTGATACGGCGGCCGTGCACATCTAAATATACAATCTTGGGAGAGAAAGTAAATGTAATGTATGATACATGAATCATACAAACTATACTTCGAGATAATTTTTGAAGTGTAAGGGGTAAACAAAAATTGTAGTGAAACCACAAAAGGGACAACAAACCATGAAAAGAAAAAAAGCACTCCACCACTACACCATTAAAATGGCTAATGGTTCCACCAGTTACCAAACAGGTTTCCTTCTGAAGCATACATAGGCACAATTTGTATAGTTGTTATTGATGCACAAATTATGTTTCAGAAGCATAATTATCTAGGAGATTACTGCAGTAACTTCACTCCCCAAACAAATCTAGAACGAAAAACCAACTAGTACACCAGTTCACATTGTAGAGCAAAGAATTAAAAGCTGCACCTCTAAAACAATAATGTTCAGCACCATCTCTATTGCTTTAATCACACATAGACACCAGGGTGTAGAACAAAAATACACAGCAGGGGAGATCACATTGCATGTATACAAGCGCACACAAAACTATCCATCTTTTGGTACATTACATTAATGCAGCCCTTCTTCACTCACTTTCCGTGGCGTTGTGCATTGATCATATTCAAACATCACAAAATGGTGAGCAAGATGCTGCATATTAATAAGACGCTGGCATGCGTCATATTGCAATCTGTTGGGTGTTGGGTAGCGGTTTGTTTAAATTCCATAGCCAATTGCTTTCATATGCACAGCTAAGACTTCCATTTACATTTTTCCATCAGTGGTATAAAAAATAAAATGTTTGGATAGTCATGGCTCACTTGATGCTTATCCAAGCTATTCAGCAGCAAAGATCACAATCTCATGGCCAAGAAATTGGACCAAACAAACAAAGTCACACACAAACATACATGCACAAATTATCAAGGTGAAAAAATATGATTGACTATAGCAAGGACAAGATATATACTGTTCCGGCCTACACTGGACGTTTTCAAATTCGAGTTTTTGTTGACAGTTTTAGTAATTTTTTTAATCCACTAAAGACTTACACACGTTCCACTCGTATTATTTGGAAAACGGCCTTGGTAACAAATTAACCAACACTCAACCTTAAAAGGGTTTCTCCCCTTTTAGTAAAAAAAAAGAAAGAAAACAAATTAATTAACCTATTGAGCAAATTAATAATTAGAACAATTGAACCTGCACCGTGTGTCTGCCAAGAAAAAGGTACTGAATTAGCTGTGATGAAAAGACAAAAGCTAAGTGACGAAGTATGTAGCAGTGAGAAATTACAGAACTAAAAAACCAATAAGGTCCACAAGGACTAAATGACAGAGGGAAAATCGTCAGGAGCCCAACAGCAGGAGGCAGTTCCAAAGTCCCTCAAGATAAATCTATAATGTATCAACCTTGTTCTGGTCTTAGTGCACAGTAGAATTTACCCCTGAGTTCTAAGGACGGCTCAGGTGCTGTGTGTTCTGCAGCACCATTGGGGATGGCCACAGTGTTTTGCGCATATTGAGAATGAACGGCTGTTCAAGTGTGGTCTTGGGTTTTGAGGGTCACGGGAAGTGATAAGAGCCAAGATGGAGGAGTATTTGGGGGTATGGTACAGTGGATAAGGCTCTGGTATACAATGTCATGGTCGTTCTTGGTCTCCATCTCTGGCCACATACTCTTTGCGGCACGCACATATACATGCGCACACACGCACACATACAGAAACACAGCAAGCAGCAGATAGTAGAATGACCTTTGTTCTGAGGATTCATCACCTTTTTATGGGCCAAGGAGAGTATTCAGATTGCACATTATTACATAAATTCTACACATATTTATTATCTATTTAATTTCCCATTCCTTCCTACCTTGTAGGAAGTGCATTGTCTGTATTGCCCAACCTAAACTTTACACAGTTTATACAGATTTGTCCACTGCCCCAGACAACCCCCCCCCTCCCATTTATTTTCATTATTGATTTGGACTGCTCAGTTCTCAGGTCCTCAGGCTTAATTACATTTCTGTGGTATTACAGCCTCCCAAACCAGCAGAAAGCAGCTTTGCTTTGGGCTTTCCAACATTAATCAATAGGAATCTTGTCATCCAGCTCCAGGAGGCTGTCTGCCGTTTGCTCCTCCACCTTCCCTGAATCCTGCAGCTGCTGCCGTCTCTGGACCTCCGCCTTCAGGGTTTCTAGGTCCTTTTGGCTGGAAGGGGAATTACACAGAGCATTGCTGCAATTTTATCAAGGGGTGGTAGAGATGCGAACACAATAGTGGAATCAAAAAGGTAAATCAAGCAAAAGATTTCTGGAAACAAACAACAAAAAAAAATTGATTGGAGTCAATTAAAGTCTTCTCTCAACATACCTGAGGGGGATGAAGATGATGCCGTTGATGATATTGAGCTGTTCCAGAACGCTGGCCATGCTGGGAGCGGTGAACTGGAAAACAAGAGACGACAACAGCACAAAAATAAAATTAGATTTTGCCTAATTAGCCTTACAGACACCTGCCTCACCATCCTCCCTGAAATCACAACGTCGCAACAGCTTTGATTCCTAGTGCAGACTTGCACAATTCTTAATTGGTCACCTTGAGAGGCGTGATGCTGGCGTTTGAGCCATTCTTGTAGATCTCGTTCATGGTCCTCTGCAGAGCCACGGCCTGCTGAGTGAGATACTTGAGGTACTCAGAGCTCTCCTTGGTCTTCTCATGAGCTTCGCCCACCTAAGAGAAATGATACAACAATGCTGTGGTTCAGGATTCATCCAATAGTGAAGGAGGCGTCCGCAAACAGCTCGTGTTGTGAGGTCTCTGGTTACCTGATTCTTGTAAATGGTGTAGCCTTCCTTTTCGTGCTGAAGTGCGGAGCGGAACTCGGCCTTGCTCTCGTAAACCCTTGCGACCAGGTGATTGCTGAAGGATGAGAAGGACGTGTTTAGAATTTTTAAGGTCAGTATTTGTAGAAAAAAACCTTACCCTAAATCTCTGACCATCATGCCTACCTGAGGGCCACTTTGAGGGAGCGAGAACCGTGGTACTTTGTGTTGATGGTCAAGGCGTTCTCCAGGAATCTCAGGGACAGCTCGTATTCCATTACCCCGTGCAACACCAGGCCAATGTTGCTCTGTGGAGGAGATCCAGGATCACATTCAAAACAGGAGCTACTGCCAAAGCTATATGCTGGTGAGAACTTGAATAGATTTTAGGGCTCAACATGAAACTGAAGATAATTGCAAATCTCCTTATGCAATATGAGATTGAATAAAGAAGGATGAACTGTGGTTGACCAAGACAAATCGGTATTTAAATAAACAAGGCTGGTTTCCTGTTTGGTAACAGTTTTACAATATTATAATAATATAAGAATATTATACAAAATAATAAATTCTGGCATGTCGATTAGGCTTTCACAAGGCGCCATCTACAGTGGTCAGTCTAAATGGTGTTTATTTGAAACCTCTCCTGACTGTTTTTTTTTTTTTTTTACAACAGTTTACTATTGTTGTACTACTGTACAGTTGAGCATTTGTTCACTCATTACCTACCTAGAGTCCCACCTCCAGCAATACGATTGGTTCAAACATGAAGCAAAAGCAAGTGAAACGCCTATGACACCCAGATTTGAGCTAGTCTGCCATCAGACTTTATTATCCAAATTATGATTTGTGAGACTAGCATTCTAATAGCCACACCAGATTAATAATGTGCATATTCATGTTAATTTACATAACAAAAGAAGAAAAAAAAATCAACCCTGAGTGGACAACAGCATAAAACAGTGTTCATATCATGCAATTCAGATTTGTATTAATATTGCAGTAACCAAGTACCATTTTAACAGTAAATTAAAACAACACTCGTAAGACCAAATAATGTCGACTTAAAGCGCTCAAATGACAAAAAGAGTGATACAAAACTACGTCTGAGGTGCACTCACGTCAAGCAGGGCCATCTCTGGGTGGTCCTCCCCACACACCATGAGCATGAGGTAACGTGCGCGGTACAGCAGCTTCAGGGCAGTGGAGAGCTGGCCATTGGCGAAACAGTACAGTGCCAAGTGCATCTAATACGAAGACAGAGACAGAGGGCAAAACAATCAATAAGTAGGAAGCCTATAAAAATAAAGCAATCTTAATTTTGTATGCATGCAAGTCCATCCAAAGATGATATCGTACATATTCTTGAATGGTGTTGGGGTGTTCAATGCCCAGGGCTCGCTCGCTCATCAGAACTGCCTTCTGCTGGTTGCTAAGTGCCTGTTGGTTCAAAACATTAAAAGTGACTAAACACTCCCAATCGTATGAATCTCAATCATTCATAGTCACAAATACGCAGACCTAAAAGGTGTTCTGATCTCACCTCTTGATGGTCTCCCATGATGTAGTTAAGGCGAGCCAGCAGGCGCAGGCAGGCACAGATCTCCACATGCATGGCTCCGTACACGTTGTTGAACAGGTTTAGGGCCTCGTTAATCAGCTCACAGCCCTCCTTCAGAAAACCTGCAGGACGATGTCGTTAACAACCGAGTGCACGTTGGAAGGCAAACGAAAGGCTGCTCGGGAAAGCTGAAAGCAAAACAATTGCATCAATTGAGTGCATGAAAGTGCATTAATGAGGAAATCGTGGACTCACCTTGCTGCACCTTGGCCTGTCCACTCTGGAAGAAATGGAAGGCGTCTGAGGCTTTGGGGTTTACGTGCTTTACCACTGGGAAGATGTTCAGGATGTCCTCCTCTGTGAAGGCCGGTTTGTGGCGGCTGTCAAAGTTGTACTCCTTGATCAGGATCTACGTTGAGATTAAAAACCAATGGGTTAGTGGGAGAAGCAGACCCGGGAGGGGGCGGGGTGTACTTCGCAACCTAGGGAACGAAGGGTACCTGTATGCCAGTCTTGATGGAGATCTCTCTGAGGAGTGTGATCTTCTGGAGGCCATGCTTCTCCACCACCTGATCCACCTCTTCACTGTAAATCATCACGTTCACATCAGTCACACATTGGATGGCATCGATGCACATTTGTTTCAGCTGAATGAAAAAAGTAAGTTGCATTAAAACTGCGCGCAGTGATGAACGGGACCTCGCGCCGGCTTGCGGCCGCGTCACGTGCCGTCCTAACATGTGGGCTGGCGAGATGTGCACATGTTAGGACCGCACGTGACGCGGCCGCAAGCCGGTACGAGGTCCCGTTCATCACTGCGCGCAGTTTTAAAAAAAATTTGCGCCGGCTTGCGGCCGCGTCACGTGCCGTCGTAACATGTGTGCTGGCAAGATGTGCACATGTTAGGACCGCACGTGACGCAGCCGCAAGCCGGCACGAGGTCCCGTTCATCACTGCGCGCAGTTTTAAAAAAGCGCAGTTTTAAAAAAAATTCGCGAATTTATGTAATCTGTAGAAGCAGAGGTGCCCTGTGGTGTCCTACTGATTGTTTTGACATTAACATGTAAGACCACATTTAACTGAATTACATGTTCATTAACCCTACATCAATGATCCGATAAATTCCCTAGGAGGAGTTAGTTGAAATACAACGCGAAAAAGTGAAAGAATTCCATTCAAAATGGCCAACTTTGACGGCACGCCACGGCCACGCCATTCAACGTACAGTCACAAATAACACAGCGTTGGTTGAGCACCATTTTTTGACTGTACTGACTAATTGTGAAGCAGATCCGATAAATACCCTAGGAGGAGTTCGTTCAAATACAAGGGGAAAAAAGCTCAAATAAGACCACGGAATTCAAAATGGCCAACTTTGACGGCACGCCACGGCCACGCCATTCAACGTACAGTCACAAATAACACGGCGTTGGTTGAGCACCATTTTTTGACTGTACTGACTAATTGTGAAGCAGATGCGATAAATTCCCTAGGAGGAGTTCGTTCAAATACAATGCGAAAAAGTGAAATTCCATTCAAAATGGCCAACTTTGACATCACGCCACGGACACGCCCTTCAACGTACAGTCCGAAATAGCACGGCGTTTATTCAGCACCACTTCATGACTGTACTGACCAATTTGGAAGCAGATTCGATAAATTCCCTGGGAGGAGTTAGTTCAAATACAAGGCGACGGAATAAAAAAATGGCCAACTTTGACGGCACGCCACGGACACGCCCTTCAACGTACAGTCACAAATAGCACGGCGTTGGTTCGGCACCATTTATTGACTGTACTGACCAATTTTGAAGCAGATCCGATAAATTCCCTAGGAGGAGTTCATTCAAATACAAGGCAAAAATGTGAAATCTTTTCAAAATGGCCGCCGAGAGTGAAAATGAAGAAATTAAGATTTCCGACTTCCCGTGGGGTTTGGAGCATGGGTCCAAGAGGCTTTTCTGTAGGTATTGGCACGTTATACGTGCCTACCGATTTTCATACATATTGGTGAAACGTGGCGCAGGGGCTGCTTTTTAAAGTTCCTGTAGGGGGCGCTACACACATGAGAAACACAAATTTTGGTATGTGAGCTATCGGCACCAGTCTACACGTGTCCAGTGAATTTCATATTCATAACTATTACGGTGTCTGCAGAGTGATCGACCCTCCTCTGGCGGCCATGTTGTTTTTTAAATCGACTTAATTTTTGGTGAGCAGTTAGAACTTTGGTACCTAACGGCCATTGAGTTGGTCCCGCTCAAATCAAACATTGCGTCTATGAACTGTGGCTATTTTAGTAACGGGCCACGCCCACTTCGATGCCACGCCCCATTTGAAAAATTGTTGACTTATTCTTGTTCAGAATTTGATTATGAACAACTTTAGTAGAGAGGTCCAACACCATAGGAGTCCAATTAATGTAGATATGTGCAATTTACTATTTTTGGGGTGAAAAACACACCCCTTTTTGAACTCAATGGCTCATGGGTACTTTGAAATTTATCCTACAGACTAATCCTTATGTCAGATTGAAGATAACGGGCCATAGATGATATGTGCCAAAGGAATTCTGTCAAAGTCGAAAAACCTGGGATCCTTGGGGAATTTACTGTTTTTAACTAAATTCAAAATGGCGGGAAATCTGGCTACCGGAAGTGCTAAGTTAGTATCTGCAAATTTCTTCATTATGAGGATTTGCATATGTGTGCAAAGTTTCATGAGTTTAGGTCCAACCGGTGACGAGTTATGCTTGTGCAAACGTTGAAATTTTGGCATAGTTGGTATAGCGCCACCTAGGGGCGAATGTGAATTTGAGGGCTAGAATATCAAATTTTTCACCAGTCCCACAAAATGTGCCAAATAAAAATGAGTTTTCGAATATGTGCAGGGGGGGAAAAATGCAGTCGAAGATGAGGAAAAATAAGAAGAAGAAGAATAAACACGAGGGTTTCAATAGGGTCCTTGCCAAGTTTGGCTCGGTCCCTAATTAATTAATGTGCAGGTATCTCAAGGGTGCAATAGGGTGCAATAGGCTGCAAATAATGGCGATTCAAACCTAGAAGCAGTGGTTCGGGGGAGTTAGACCCCTTTACATCAATTCAATTTGTATAGCCCTTAATCACCATTACAGTCTCAAAGGGCTTAACAGGCCAAATACTTATGACAATATTATTTAGTCTAACCACTATACTAGCCTGCTCCTCTGAGTTCTTACCACTGCAATGTGAAATGATAGTAGCTCTGGGCCTCTGTGGCGATGTTCTTCCACAGCTCGCTGGGCGTCAGGCTAGCCCACACCGTGTTGTCTCCTCCGCCGGGCACCCTGTTGCGGCGCTTGCGGTTCTTGCGTCGGGACACCAGCTCGTCGGGAGGAAGGTGCGCCACCGCGTCGGGGAAGGAGCTTAGGAAGCAGTTGAGGAAATGGCTGACGGCAGCCGAGAGAGCAGACAACTCCACACCCTGGAGGAAGGAGAGGGGCAAGGATTACATCTGAGCGGCAATAAAAAAACTGTAAAACGGCTGATAAAAACGTAACGGTTTATTTTATGACATCAAATAGGCCGACTGTACCAACCTGAAGATACGTCTTGAAGAAATGCTTTGCGCACCTGGTTATCAGCTCACAGATTCCTATTCTCTAAACATACAGAGAATAGAAGAACAACGGTTAGTGCTACTGTCAGAGATGCAGCATGTTTGTAAAGTTATTTTGTACTCTGTAACAGTTGTATCTACTGTAACAGTAGAGATACAATCCAATACATTTACAGGGCGTCTTGGTAGGAATCAGAGGAAATGCCATCAACAACCTTAAGAAGAATAACATACCAAACCCCTCTTTGTCTAACTACTATTCAATTCAAGTCAAAGTAGGATCGACGGCCAGAGGAATCCCTTACATAGAAGTGCTCCAGCTTGGCTTTCGCCGGGGTCTTCTCCACAAACTCCAGGACAGTGCCTAGGTAACGGATGTTGATGCCCCTCTGGTGCAGAGCTTCTGTCAGGGTCGCTCCGTCCATGGGCAGGGCACTGTGGTCCAGGCAGTCCTTTACCTGAAATACACCATACATCAAGGATGAGGATGCGCCTATGAATGGTTGCAGTTTGCAGATACAACACCTCAAAGTTCTTGGTCTTAACCCTAACTCACAATCATGCATTATTTCAGCTGTCAATGATTGAGGCTGACAATCCTACAATGACACCTGTTGTTGTCCTGGTGTTGCAATGTAAAAAGATGCATGTAAATAACCCTTACTGGTGATGACGCAACAAATTATCAAGTCTCCATAAAACGACCACTCCCTCACTTGCGTCGGTCGGGTGTTGGGTGTATAAGACATATTTTTCCCATACCAGCGAGGGAACCTGGCAAGACACCACGAATGCGGCGGCATCTTTGAGGAGCTGCTTCTGTTTCTGGATGTCGTCTGTGCTCTCCTCAGGGAACCGGACGCCTGGCAAAGCACCACAGAGTCAGCCCTAGTGCTGGCCAAGCCAATGGTTACAGAACTTGTGACCTATAGGCGTGATATTTCCTCCTTAAATACAGAAATAAGATGGAAGATATGTACCGGGGGAAAAGAGGTCAGGGTTGAAGCGGATGTCGAAGGAGGTGTTGCTGATTGAGCCAACGGCCTTGCAGGCGTTCAGGACCACCTCCCTGCTTTTAGGGTCTGGAATCATACAAAAGGGCAAAACATGAATATAATGTATTTTTAAAACAAATTAATGAAGGTTAATGTTGTGATAAGTAACATTTCACCCAGCTTGTGTCTTCAAATTACCTTGACATATCTGTAGTCAATGCCGTGACTAGGGTTTTTAAAAAATATTTAAATCACAACCTACAACTGATATATTGTACAAAAAAAGAAATACTAATGTCTTGTAGGGGTCTCTATTGACACTCCCAAAACCCCTTCCACTCACACCCCCCACACTCAGCAGAGCTACAGAGTCAGTTCATGTCACACAGCCAGTTAGAGTGGACAGAACATTGTTATTTGACTGGGACAGGCTCAATTTTACACATTGCACCAGAAAAGCCACAATCACATGGATGATAGGAAATTATTAATAAATTACCATGAATTAAATAATCTATACAATCACATTCATAAAATCAGTTTAGTACCAACAGGATAGATTTGGTTAAAATTGGTTGAAAACGTGCAAATTATCATATCTGCCATGATTATTTCATCCAAAGAACCAATTTGTATTCAGGGGCAAAACATATCAAAGGAAAGGGTCCAACACTGGTATTCTAGTGATTAGGGGTACGGGTCGTTGTTATGGGCTCATGCTCTAGCCCAATGCAGGCTGAGGACTGAGTAGAGACAGCTATCCAGGTGAAAACAAAAACAAAAAAAATTTGTAACATGACGTAATGCCATGATGTAAGCACTAAGCAGCACCAGAACACCCACCTCCAGATACTCATCTTACAAAAATAGAAACATATGAAAATACACACATTAGAATATTTTTCTTTAGGCTGTGCTCCACAAAGATAGCTGTCCCCATTCCGTCCAGGCCATGCCGGTACTAATGCTGGACGTACCAATACCGGATCCGTCTTCGGCGACTAAGGACTCCGCCAGCTCTTTGGCCTGGGCTAACCCTGGGATCGTCTCCTCAGCCTCCTTACCCCCCAGCGGGCCCTCCACCTGCCCGTTCTGCGTGTCTTCCGGCTCAGACACCCCGTTGACCACGGGCTCGAGGGAGTCTTCGGCGCTTGCGGCCATTGAGGGGGACTCCACCCCGTTGGTCTGGTCCACCTGGGGGGCGTCTGTGGGGGGGACCTGCTCTTCAGGGGTGTTGCTCTCCGGGGTGGGGGGCTGGGCGGGCAGCACTGAAGAGACGTCTGTTGGCTCCGTGGTGGGGAGCGCCAGTTGGTCGGCGGCGGCAGCAGCAGCTTTGCTTGAATCTTTGTTCGCCTTATGCTGCATGAGCTGTAACGCGGCCATCTTCATGAAGAGGAGATATCTGCAGGGGAATTTAACATTATATGCTATACGCTCCACACCACAGCGTGTACGTAACACCAGTTACAAACGTGTAGTGAATCGTTACACACCTATGGTGAAGCGTTACACAGCCTTTGACATTACACAGCGGTAAATCGCGACATACGTGTTGTGTATATATGTTGTGCATTGTAACACACCTGTGGTGTATCCATACCTATTATTACCACCTATTGTGTATTAGGCCTGGGCAATAAAACAATAAATTATCGTATTGTGATAGACTTTTGATCAATATCAATATAAAACTGCTGGGTTTGTTGCTCAAAACACGGTTCCATACTCATTTACAATATTTGAGTGTTTTCATTGTTGTATCGACATTGGAGTATTCATCAATAAAGAACAGTGGAAGGTCATATTAAGTGTGTTAAATAGAAGTGTTTAAATCCATCATGGTAATTCCTAGTCTTTTTAGGTCATTAAAATGATCAATAGTTATTGATATCGATCAATGTCTTCAAGTTATATTGTGATATGTCTCTCAGCCATATCACCCAGGCCTATTGTGTATCCATACACACCAATCGTGTATCCAACTGTTTATGTTACACACCGGTGCTCAACGAAGGCCTCAATGAGCTCTTGCCGCAGGCAGGCCAGGCGGTGGCGGTGCAGGCGGGGAAAGCCCTGCTTCTGGGTCTCTGGGGGAAGCTCCTCCCCCTCCACGGGCAGGAAGTTGAGGTCGGGTGGGAAGGTGCGGAGGAGGTCCAGGATGTAGTGGCGCCCGTCGTTGCCGATGATGCCCTTGCACTCCACGGAGGAGCAAAGCTGCACTGCCTCATCCTTCTCATTCAGCACGTCGTGCCTCTGGACCTGAGGAGGGGGACGCAGTGGGGAAGCAAATGACCTCACACGTCAGAACGGCCAAAAGGAGGAGGTGCCTCTCGGAATACATTTAATACAGTAACTGAGGGATCCCTCGTGCGCATGCCCCGTTCGTTTCTCCGGCTGACCTTGAGCGGCCGGCTGGTCTTGTCCAGCAGCTCCAGGTACTTGCTGTGGGACACGACCGTCTTGCCGAAGTCGATGGAGCCGTAGATGACACTCTGCTCCTGCTCGCGCTCCAGGATGCCGGGGATGATGGACTGGGCGGTGACGCGGTAGCCCCGGTAGTCTACCACCACGGTGCCCAGGGTGTACAGGCCCTCCACGTCCACCGCGCCGTACGCCCGCACGCCGTTCAGGTCGTTGGTGGGGGCGGCGTGGGCCGCCGCGTCCCCGCCCAGCTCGCGGTAGTGGTCGCGCACGTCGAAGCCCAGGCTGAAGAAGATGTTGTTCCAGATGAACATCTGCATGCGAGTCTCCTCGCCGGGGTTGATGGCCATCACGTTGCCGTCGATGACGGCCATGGCGCCTCGGGTGGCGGCCGCAGCGAAGTCACTGTGGACCTGTGGGAGAGTTCATTACAAACCAACCTGTTTCTAGATAGAAGAGTTTTAAAGACAATAAAATGGGACAGCATCCAGTTGAGCACATTACATAGCAACACTGTTCATTCACAACCATCACTTGTATATTTAAATGTGATCATTGATGCCATGTGAATATTCTGATCAGAAGATTACAGTTGGCCTCATACGTACACAGCTATAGCTTGTCAAGTTATTTTTCACATGGCCCACATCTTGTAACTTCGCATCTTCTAATGGATAAGATATTAAGCCATGTGACTGTAATTAGCTAGGCTGTGTTTGTAGTTAGGCATCTATTCATATACAAGCAACCGAAAAAGATGTCATTAAAGGGTACCGTACCTTGAAGATGGCCCTTTCTCTCAGCAGGCGTTCTGGCAGGTTCTTACGGGCCAGCTCTCTGGTGGTCTGGAGCTCCTCGTTCCAGTCCCTTGTCTGGGAAGCCATCAACAAGATATTACCCTTCACACCAAACCCTTTGTTTCCCACAGGAATCATCCATTCTTAATGAGGCGTACATGCTGCCCACCTGTCCGGGTATGTGCTCCTCGTACCCCAGCCGGGAGGTGTAGGCATCTTCAGCACGGACACAGTCCATGGCGTGGTCTAATTGCGGGGCTGTCCAGCTGTACACCTGGAAGGGTGTGGCTATCCTCTCAAACGGGTGCCTCTGGACTCTGATCGGCGAATCAGAATCATTTTAATGCATATTAACCCACCCAAGTCTTATTCGGTGCAGTGTAAATATGAATGTACACCGTGTGACAGGGTCCTACCTTTTCTTCTGCAGAGCGCTGAAGTTTTTTTTGAAGGCCGGACTGATCTGGCTCAGCAACTCTACCAGCGAGTGACTCAGGAAGCTTGGATTGGCTGGCTTGGGGTTGAATGTGTAGGTGGTAGATCTGCAATACAGAATACAGAATATTATAAGCAGTGCCACAATGGAATTATAACAGCCAACCCTGGAATTGTATGCAAAAAAATAAAGATGTAGACTAGAGCAAGTGCATAAAGAACTCATTAGATAAAGCTCTGCAGTAGCTGCAGGATAATCTTTCGTTAAACTTCCGTTATCATACATACAAAGCACACTGCCTCATTAATTCCATGCAATCTTAGGCAACACTTCCGCAACCAATAATAGCTCATTAGGGTGACCTAGGGTGACCCAACAACACAGCGAACAAAGCCTACTTAGCTCGGGTCAGTGTCCAAATATACATTCTGATTAGCAAGGTGCCACTCATAACAGTTATCAGTCTGACTGGTGGAGGTATGATGTACGGGGTACTGCCTGGTTGAGGTATGGGGTTGGGGGTACTGCCTGGTAGAGGTATGGGGTTGGGGGTACTGCCTGGTAGAGGTATGGGGTTGGGGGTACTGCCTGGTAGAGGTATGGGGTTGGGGGTACTGCCTGGTAGAGGTATGGGGTTGGGGGTACTGCCTGGTAGAGGTATGGGGTTGGGGGTACTGCCTGGTAGAGGTATGGGGCTGGGGATACTGCCTGGTAGAGGTATGGGGTTGGGGGTACTGCCTGGTTGACGTATGGGGTTGGGGGTACTGCCTGGTTGAGGTATGGGGTTGGGGGTACTGCCTGGTTGAGGTATGGGGTTGGGGGTACTGCCTGGTTGAGGTATGGGGTTGGGGGGTACTGCCTGGTAGAGGTATGAGGTTGGGGGTACTGCCTGGTAGAGGTATGAGGTTGGGGGTACTGCCTGGTAGATGTATGAGGTACTGCTCGGTAGAGGTATGGGGCTGGGGGTACTGCCTTGTAGAGGTATGGGGTTGGGGGTACTGCCTGGTTGAGGTATGGGGTTGGGGGTACTGCCTGGTTGAGGTATGGGGTTGGGGGTACTGACTGATTGAGGTAGAACCCGCGGCTGGAGGCGGTGACACTGATGTGTCTCTCCTCCACCGTCACCATGTACAGGTACATGAGGTCGCCGTGCATCTTTCTGTTTCCTGGTGGAGGGTTCCAGCCGCTCATGGTCAACACCTTCAGGCACTGCATGGGCTAGGGATGGGCGGAGCAAAAATAGAGGGTAAGGAAGAGCAGATGGCTCCATGTTACAAATCAATCATGTACATCTGTCATTTACATCACAAGGAGTAACTCCAGAGTGAATCGGAGTGATTGTTAAACAGTTAGTTGTCATTTCATTGCACTTGTAGCCTTTATTTTCAAGGTTAACACTGGTGTTTGTACCAAGTTGGGAGTCCTGAGAAGACACCAGAGGCCTCTTACCTTCCAGTCCTTGTTGGGCGGCTGGAGGGGCATCAGGGGTCGGTCCTTACTGCCAGGGAGGATGTGCTCCGGAGGGGTGCAGTCGATCTGTTCCAGCTCACTGCCCTTTTTCTTCCTCCTGCCGCTATCTATCGATTGATGCCAAGGAGAAGGGGTCAAGGTATATACCATCTGAATATTGAGTGGCTTGGATACAAAATCGAATAAATACACAAGACATTCCACATACGTTTACACACACACACACACACACACACACACACACACACACACACACACACACACACACACACACACACACACACACACACACACACACACACACACACACACACACACACACACACACACACACACCTCCAAGGTCTCCCTCTGTGAAGATGCTGAGGAAAGAGAGGGAGTTGCAGTCCACTCCATTGTAGGCATCCGAGGGGTCCAGGCTCTTCAGCAGGTCTCTGATGTGACGCACGTGGATGCGGGCCTCTCGTACTGTGTAGGGCTCTGCAATAAGACAAGTACTTTCAGGTCAAACACGCTGCACATTTTGTTAACGAAAAAGAGTCTGCAAATGTTTAACAAGGAATTAAACATTTGCTAAACTGAACATTTCATTAATCGTTCGTCAAACAGGCGTACAGGATCTTTGTTAAGGGTAAATCATGAAACATAAATTGATTGTGCAACAGCACTATTCACTTACCTACTACTTAAACATTAATGCATGGACATTGGATGCATCACCATTTTAAAAAACATAACCTGCAGGACCGCTGCACTGATCATGATTTCCCTTTACGTTTTACGCCATCTTTTCCCCTGGTACAATGTTGAGCCTCTGTTGTCTTCCATCATAAAGGGAAACATGAGAGGGACTCACCTTCGACCACTTTGAGCTGAGAGCCCTCCTGCAGGCCTTCGATGGACTTGAGCTCTGCAAAGTTATCCAGCACATTGCCGTCGAGCTGCAGGGAGAAGCAGGTGCGGTGGCACGTGTCCTCCCTGTCCATCAGCACCTGATGGATCTCCTGGACCATCTCCTGGGGAGAAACCTGATGGAGGGAGGGGACATCAACCCTTTTACACATATTTAAAAAACGCTCAATGGTGCAAAAGTGTACTCTAGGACCTAGTGTTTATGCTGTGCGGACGCTTCGTTTCTCATGGATTGAGGAGACACCATACCTGGAGGTCAAAGGGCTCTGTCCCGGGGGCCTGGATTTTTACATTGAAGCCTGTGTCCTGGATCACAATCACTTCTTGTTCGTTGGAATCATCCCCAGCATCCCCGTCCTGTTTGGACTCCACCTCCCCTGTGTGCTCGTGTGTCCCACCACCATTCATCACTGCGGTTTCTGTGCTGTGCTCTGATTGGAAGAAAAAAAAAAAGGGGAGAGTGACCTTTAGACCAATCATTTTCTAATCGCCCCTCCTCCACAGTATGGTTGGGGATCAAGGATGAAGGCCACTTCGCAAACAGATATGACTTATAGAGACCGTTTCCAAATGAGTTGGTTAAATATCTGCCCACAAGCTGTTAAAACTGCCTCCCGGTCCTGAACAAAACACCGCTCCAGATTCAACCTTACCACCAGGAACATCATTGAAATATTTATGATCAGCAGAATGCTAACCATCAGAGCTATGCACGTGCCATAGAAATTATTTGCCAATGTGATGCGGATGTGTCAGAAGAAGATAAAGTTTTTATCTCATAAAAAAAAAGTGTCAATGACACAAATGTAAAGACTTTTAGGTAAAAAAGCACCAGCACTGCCCAACAAAACAAACAAACATCACTAAACAATCAAGCATCCCTTGCAAATTTACTTGATCAAGTAACAGCCACTCTGCAGTAAAATCTGAAAGGGGCTGGTTGCTTTGTGGGAGGGGGCATCACCGCTACAAAGGTCAGGCATAACATGAGGCAGCTGAGCAAATGGTTCCTCTCGCAGAGACAACTGCTGCCATTCTGTGTCCTTGCTCACTGTCAAGGGTACGCCAGTGTCAGGGTTACTGGAGAGCTGGGGGTACCAGGGAGGCCCACTGGAGGCGAGGCTGAGGTGGGGGGAGGGATGGCGGTGTACAACAGAATAAGCCAAGCTCAGAATACCAAACACAACCGCCCTGAGCAGACACAAGGTTGTAGAGCTGCCAATGCATAATTGCAAAAGGTATTGTGCTCTATGTATATCGAAAAAGTTACATGTTTCGGTGTCATTAGTTCATACAGTTCCTTGGGAGTTGGCCATCTATCACATCGATATTGTGCAAAGATAAAAGTATTTCAGGGGAAGGCAGTGCAACTTTGTGATGCAACAAGTCCTTAATGCAACATTAATACAAGGGACATAAGAAAAACATTGTTTTGCATTAAAAACTACCAGTGCATATCTTATTTCAGGGATTTAAAGTAGTCTCCTCCCCTTTGACCTAGTCAGATTGAAATGTTTGGAACAAAGTATCTTAATAGTGTATTTTTAAGGAAAGCAGGTATACATTTTTAACAAACAAATCCAAATACAAAGCCAATAACACAAGCAAGCACAACATGACTTCTGACAGTTAAATGTTAAACTGTTGATGTTAAATTAATACTCAAGCTGACAGAACCTCAAGAGTCAATGATTGAGAATGTCTGTCAGTACAATTCCTGTCTGAAAACCATAAAGCCTCCGAAATAAAATATTTCAATTCCGGCGAACATGCTGGGCTGTTTGAGCAACCGTGATAACTCCTTTAATGGAATACTACTTGATATGCAATAGCCAAAAACTGCTCCAGTCTAACATCAGTTATAACACTCAATTAATTAATTCAGTGTCAAGCCTCTTTGGGGACCTTGACAAAGATACGAAGGACTACGACTGCTGCCATAGAAACACCTAACAGCCCTGAAAACATACCACACAAGGACTTTGTAATTAAAAACTTGTGGCACCACAAGATGGCATCCTATTGTTGCACATACAAAATATCAGTCTGAGGAAGACTGCCGAGTCATGTATACGCAGTGAAATTTCACAATTATTTAAAAAAAGTGAATGGCCAGCTTTGTCTAAATAAAATGGATGGGAATAACCTAATATGTATTTTGCACTGCAGGAAAGTCAATGAGATTAAACAAGACTGGAGAAGAATAAACAAAAAAGAGCCAATGGCCATAAGACATGATTAAGTTTAGATAATACAATTAAGTATATACACATGTTTGAATTAAATCGTGTACAGCACTGGACGTTTGCCTAGTTTAAATATAAATATTAGGCTTGATTCGCCAAGAAAGCCATCAAGCAAGGTAATGGCAGCATGAGGACTGCTCAGATATGGACTTGGACTACGATTTCTGGGATTAACTAGTTCACGTTTCCCCCCCACAAAACCTTTAAGCGCCTTTAAACCAACATTGTACCCTATCCAAAAACCTGGCTGCCTTATTTGCACTTCGTTTTTGTAACTGTCAAAGTACGGTCATTGTTGTGAACCATCACAAGGTACTTACTCAGCACCACGTCCAAGTTAAATCCCTCAAGTGGCCTAAACATTCGCTTGCATATTTGTGGTTAAAGGAGCAAAACTATGAAATGACGGACTCATCATGCTAAGAGAGCATGTGTCAAATTCTGAAATTTAATTTTAGGAGGAAACACAGCTAGAGCCAACCTGCTATGAACGACAGTGACACACAGTGCAGTCTATCATTATGAAGTTGTAACGTTATAACCACCAACAGGACAAACTTAGCGAAAAAAACGTACTACAGAGATAACCATGTCAGTTATACTGACTGGTTTTTCTCAGCGCCGTATTGAATTTAACCTGATGCAAAGACATGCATGCAATTAATGAATGTGGCTACTTACCAGCTGCTGAACTAGCCATTCATGAAGTATATAACCTTCTCTTACCGAACATGCACCATGACTGCTCTACAGACGCCGCTTCCGCTTCCCGGTCGAGGAACACTCGACCTACCGACACCGAGAGTGGGGGGGGGGGACTCTGTACACGTAACGTACTGAACGGGGCTCTTCTGAACTGATACTTTTAGCATGATGAGTCCGTCGTATTTATCAATAATGGAGAGCACGATATAGTATGCAATTGATTCGCTGGGCACATCTAAAGCTATACAGCTCAAATCCAACCGTGAAACCCCTTCATCAGACTAACAATGAGCTATTCCACTGAAGGTGACCTTCAGTCATTCATCTACTCCGTACGACATGTGCGTTAGGTCAGCTAGTAGATGAGGTTCATGCTGTCATCTGTGGATATTAGGACTGGAGTATAATGTTTTTTTTGTGTGTTTCTCTGATATTAACGAGCATCTGCATTATGGACTCGACCAACGTGACAGTTGTTCGCTAGCTAGCTTGCGTTAGCAGTTCTAAACACAGCCAGCCACCTGCAGTAGCCCAGGGCTAAAGTCATTCTAGTGATCAGTTTAGGTAGGACTTCAAAGTACATAAGACAATTCGACCAGGTGGGTTTGATTAACCATCTATCGATAACCTTAAAGGAATAAGGCTAGTAAACTTGAATTCAAATAAATAAATACTTCTGGTGACATTGGCCATAGTACCTTCAATCTGGTTTGCTGCTAGGCAAGATGTGTTGTTACAGAACAGTGCATGAACTATACAGTGGTACGGTCATACATCACTTCACATTGCATTGTAACAAGATATAACGTTATGCCACCACACTGAAACCTTGAGTCACTTCTTCTGGCAGAAGGATGTTGCCAGTGTTTGTATGAAACATAAAACAAGTAACCATAGCTCCACTATCTACCATAACCCGACCAAGAGTGACCTTACCGCAAGCACACGGATCCTTCATAGTTGCCTTTATGCTTTCTTTAATGTCCTGGTTTCCATTCGGTTCATGTGCAACACCACCTGGGTTACAAGTAGGCACAGTGGCTGGGACGTCATCCGTCTTGCTCACCATGTCGGGCGGTTAGTTTATCAGCAAGATGTGGAAAAGGCTGCAAGTCTATGAATTCGCGACGTCTGAGCAGGTCTCCCAGCAGTCAGCTACATGCGAAGGGTATGAGCTTAGCTTACAAAAACAATCTGAGGACAGTGCTGTACATGGAATCACACGTGGTTTCCTCCTCTTGACCCCTTTGCCTTTGCGTTCCCTTCAACCATATAAACGCTACTACGGAAAGCCAGTCATATCAAATCTCTTCAGCAAGGACATGCCAAAAGTCGAAGCAGCCTCCTGGTGGAAATTGGTTTTACATTGTCACCATGACCTGACTGTTATTTTTTGGATTTGAAAATTCTTATACCATTAAGAATTAAGTAAGCTATGCAAAATAAGTGATAATCATAGCAATATTGTATGGAAATATATAGCAACATTGATGTTTTGTAGACTTCATGTGCATATCCCAGTTATTAGTAACACATATTTGAGACCCAAAATGGACAAAGGTCCAATGTAACTCAAAACACTACCAATGTCAATATTGAAAACATTCCTGAAACATAGACCTTATTCAGTCTGACAAAGATTTAAATAGTTGTTATTTTTGTATAATAATAACAACGTATTAATCATTCAAACCCATATCATTCTAACTCATCCAACAGCTGTTATTCTCAATAAAAATCAGACAACAGTCTATACAATTCAGTTTTATTCAAATTATGTGTACAGTATAGTTCGCTATAGGAGGTTAACACAGTATAAGCGGTAATCAAGGTCAATAAAATACTCAAACAAAATCATTACAAAACATATAACAATCTAGAATTATAATTGTGTGCAAACATATACCAAAAACCAGAAGGTGCCACACAGCACTATTGCTTGGACCAAAATAACACAGTAAATAAAACACTTTATAGTTACAAAAAGAAAAAGGAAATTGATTAACAATATGTAGTGGTCTCATCCAGGAAAGGATTATAGAGACAGGCTTCTACTGACAAACAATGTTAGAAATTGATTCTACAACAAATGATAATGCTTAAATCACTTTTGGGATAAGCAGCTTAAGATGGAAGACAATCCTGCTGAACATCAATAGCTAATCCCCTCCCTGCGCTGCTCTTCTGATGTCCGATATAGTAGCCTACTATGCTCTCTCTGACATTCAAATATGAAATCAAAAGGACGTTCTCTATTGCAAACAGGAAAAATAAGACATCTTTATTAAGGCATCAAATCCTTCCGCCGTGATCACACTTCTTTTTTTCTGGTCACCCTCTTTGGCTCAACGTACAGGCCAAGAGTCTGAGTCAATATGCGCATAATGCAAGCCTGCTAAAAGATAATGAAGTTCTGATTGTTGTTCAAGATGAATGGTGCTGAATTATAGATATGAATGAGATATAATGCTATTACTGTTTTATAAAAAGGTGGAAGGATGCACGTGGTCAACTGATTGCCTTTATTTGGCTGAGTGGTGTACTATATTTTGAAGTTCAACAGTCGGTTGTAAATGACTTTGAGGAAAAGCTGAATGAACTATGGGCAACAATGAACAGAGCTTTGTATTCTTGTTATTGTTCTCCAAATCTGGAGGAGAAATAGTGCACATTCATGCAAAATGGCTTTTCAGTACAAGTGAATCTTCAAAAAAACACTTGAACTTGTGCAGAAGACCAGATATTTTTCGTTCAGTGCCTTCAGCATATCAATAAGCTTGATGCTTCTCTTAACGAAGCATACTTGACTTAACCTTTTCATATGCCTCTTATAAATGAGCAGAAACTGTAACAGCGTAAAGTAGTCAAGTTAATAATTCCAGGCAAATGAGGAAAGTACCGAAAAATAAGTTAATTAATTAGAGAATATAAATATAATTCTAACACTTTTCACCTTAAAATGTCCATAAAACCTGGCAGCTTAATAATATTAACCTATTGGTAATATCTAAATACACAATATAAGATGACATTTCTGAAGGACAAAAATATATCATAACTGACGTCTCAGATACTAAAAAGAGCAATCTTAGAAGCTATCGACAGCTAAATTTTGCCTTAATAAGTTGGCTCAGGTCTTAGGTTACAGATGCTAACTCTTGGTATATGTATTTAAATTTTGGCTCACTCATAATCAGGATTTTACTATGTTTTTGTTGTCTTCTCACAGGTGTCACTCACTTCAGGTGGGACATTATAGAATGGAATCATTTTCATAGAGTCCTACAAAAACAGTTTCTGAGCCATGGTTCACTTTTTTGACCAAAGATATTGGAAAAGTCTCAGGCAAGATGACCTAGCACAGTATACTCCTTCTCAATAATCATAAAAGATATAATGGTATAATGCTACATTTGTTTTAAAACATAGTCAACGATGTGATCATGTTGTAGCCTAGCAAAGCCAGACCAGATTCACTGTCTACACAGTTCGTGTGCCATATTAGGCTGGCTTCCGTTAATCATGTTGTGCATCGATTAATATAAACTACAAAATATAAATACTCAGAAAATTGCTTCTAATCTAATCATGGAAACATATTTGTTGATTAAATTTTTCATTCAATCAAATTGGAAAAACTTTTCATGAATCATATCTGATTGTTTACATTTTAGACTGTTTACTAGTCGGATTACATCCACCAATAAATAAACCAAATGTAGTGTAAAATGACCATAATACCATGCTTTAACTAAAAGCACCCTTTTGAAATGAAGATCCTAAAAAGTCAATTTGTTATGATCCATTATTCTTGAGATAAAAGATTTCAACAAATACAGTCTGTGGTAGAAGTTGAGCATCATCTCTGGTCAAAGAAGTGAGACCCAATGGATCCACTATAGAATCGCAGCCGTTGCTTGGGTCAGGGGGGTGTCATAAATACTTAGGGCCAGTTAAGCCCTTTGAGACTGTAATGGTGATTAAGGGCTATACAAATAAAATTGAATTGAATTGAATTTAAGTTACTCCAATATGTACGTCACTTTAGGGCCCTGCCTCTAGAAGAAACAAGGTTTGTATAGTTATGTCACCTGAGGTGTATCTAGCCTTCACTCTGGTTTATTATTGAATATCGGGGGAAAAACAGTTAAAAAAAACACACAGTATATACCTACACTGTATCATATCACCAGTGGAAGACTAAATGATTAACATTTTGAATCATCGACTGTAAACATAACTAAATCAAACAAGGTTGAACCCAATTGGTTTTGGTTAATACGAGAAGATCTTCCATTTGTTCCACCTCAATTCACAGTCAGAGATGATATCCTACAAGGAAACCCTTGTATTACCAACCGACCATCCAGTCACCCAACTTGCACCATTACAAGCAAAAAGAAAGTTATTTAGAACATTATTTCAAAGACCAGATATCTAAATGTCAAAAAAGGTTTCACAGCAAAGACAGCCACGGATGTGCAGACACTTGATGTTCTTAGCTGTGCCCAGAAGCCAGTGGCTACGCCCATGTTTGTTTTGTCTGGAAGATTGATTTATGGTGTGGTGCCTCTTGAAACGACACAGCTGAATGTGAGCCACACGAGAAGGTGCTTCATTTACCCAAATGGCCTTTTAAGATCATGTATAACACTACTAAAAAAGTGCTGACCAAAAATAAGGCCCAGTGGCATACAAAGTTGTACCTGGTGTTTAACACATACTTCTATCGACTTTCTTACTAATTCATTAACTTCATCCAAACCTAGTTTAGTATGAGCAAATATCATTAACTTCTAATAGAAAAGTGGCCCAATACGGCAATGGAGGTTTAATATTTTCAAGAACCCATGACACAGGTCTGTGAATGAATTTCGGTCAAGATGCAGAATAATAATCAATAGCGTTAACAGTCTGAAAAAAAGCTGATAATGTCAGAAATGGTTTGTGATCACATTTCACAACGTCGGTTACATCAGCTGCTGTTCTGCCTTTGCCTGAGCAGCAGGGGGCGCTAGCGATGCAGACATTCTGAGCTCCTCATCGTGGGGCTCCACCAGCCCTTCTCCTCCGCCCTCCTCCACCTCCGCCCTCCCCGGTCTCTGAGCCGGGGAGCGTCTGGGGCGGACCCGGTGCCGACGGGGGTGAAGGAACAGGGCCGGATCCGGCATGGCCATCGGTTCCGCCGGGCCTGTTATCATCTCCCTGGGAACACACTCTCTGGCCCGCTCCAACCTGACCTGCCCCGGGAACGGCCTGGCTACGCTCCTACGCTTGGGCTTCACCACCGGGGATGTAGCGCACACCAGCGAGGGACACTGCGGGGAGCTGGAGCGAGAGTGTCCTCCCATCCCTCCACCGCCACCGCTGCCGTGGGCGCCCTGACCCCGGGCCAGGCTCTGCTGCCGCTGGCCGTGCACCTGCATGCGCTGGTGGTGCAGCTTCTGGCGTGCGGCGTGCAGCTGAAAGGAGAGGTACGCCGCCGCCTCCGTCTGCTTCTGCAGCTCCGTGTTCAGCATGGTGGAGCGGTGGCTGCGCCGCTTCAGCTCCTCCAGGAAGTGTCTCTCCTTCTCCTTGAGGTTGGCTCTCAGGGTGCCCACCACCGCCCCCTTGAGGCCCACCTCCTGACGCAGATCTCCCAGGGTGCACTGCTTCTCGGCCACACCAACCTCCGCCGCCCGACATCGGGCTTCTAGGAGCTCCACTTCTTCCTGCAATTCTGCCAAGTACACACACACACACCCACACACACACACAGACGCACACACACACAGATGCATACGCATCAAAGCAGTCCTTCAAAGAGCATATCTATCTTCCATGTCTAATACCTAAGGCCCAAATACCTAATATGGGCTTAGCCCAGATGGCCCAGATGATATTAAAATGAGATCTTGGATAGAAGCCTTGCTGTGTATTCAGTCCAGTCCAAGCCCAACCATTTTGTAAATCAGCAATTTTGCTATAAAAGCCTATTGCGCATAATTCAGGAGCAAACAAGAAAATAATATATGGCCTTTAGTGTGGTTAAACAGAGGCAGCAGGCCAAGCACATCAAGTTGGAAGAGTCGCTCTTCTCTCTGCATGCAAGGCTCTATCGCCACATCTCTGTTTCCCAAGGTGCTACCGGCTCAGATTGTGATGTGACAGACCATGGGGGTACTAGTGTGCACTGAGGTGAGTGCAACAGAAATGGTTTCATTCGTTTTTTGTAAATTTTATCTGATCACATATATGTGCCGACTTATTGAGCACAGGGGAAGGAACATCTGTGTGTGTACTTGATAGCAAAAAGGGAAATCATGCCGTAGGATATTATGGCCAAGCAACAGATTCAAACCTTAATGAATCAATTGAGAGGCCTTGAAGCAAAACAGGTATTTATATGGTTCATGAAAAGGGCATTGATCATCACAGAAGGGTAAAACCGAAAACAATAAAACTACAAACACAAAGATATCCTCTGTTGCAATAAGACTCATTGAATCAAAATTGTTATGGGGAGGCTGACTGGCAGAGAATCATAAAACCAGACTCAAAAGATGGCAAACTATGACATGAAACAGTGTTGCAAATAATATACATTTTGATAACACATACACATCACCATACCCTCGCCAAAGGCATAGGTTTGTTGAGGAAACACTGTAAAACACAACAACAGATTTTTACTGAGAAAGAACCAATCACACTAGAAGTGCTGATTACTCCTCTTCTCGGACATAAGCCATCTGTTCCAGAGCCATTACATAGTATCCGTATTTAGCTGACACAGTTTTTTTATTTATTGCCACAGCACATTATAAGTGCAGTGCACTCCTCAGAGAAGGCGAAGAGTTGTCAAGCTACAGCTCAGCCAAGGGAAAAGGCAGATTACACCCACTGGGAAGCATTTGGTGGATCAACCACCCAGAAATAGGTCATTGTGACTGGGAAAGAGATGCCTGGATGGACACAGACGGGTTCAGTTCTCCTTTGGGCAATTTAAGGTGCTAGTGAAGGGTCTGGAGGCAATTGGCACCTGTTGGCACCTGTTCCTGCTAGGTCTGACATGTACTGTTTTTATTTATTTATTCATTGTGATGTTCATTGTATTTTATTGTATGTCTGTTTTATGTGCAACTTTTATGGTGGCCTTCTTGGCCAGGGCTCCTTCGAAAAAGAGACTTGTTCTCAAAGGACTTCCCTGGTAAAATAAAGGATAAATAAAAAATAAAATAAAAAGTTCTGGGGTGGTCTGAGACGGCGGCAGGGGGACTAGGCTAGTGAAATCCATATCCACTTAAAACACACAACCCTAATTCATAGATCAATAGTGGCAATAAAGAAGACGTACAGCAAAGCCCAGCCCACTTTCCAAATCAACAGGAAAAAGGAGCTCTTCCGACTCCGTCTCTATCTCTCTTTTCTTTCTTTTTCAAATCCTGGGTCTCACGTCCTCCTCTGACTTCCCTTTCCTAAAACATCCTCTTGCTCCACCATTTTTGCTCTCTTTTCTAATCCCTGCTCTGCGTGTCTTTCAGGACGGCGCCTGCAGCCGCTAAGTGGGGTTGAATCTGCATCATCGGGTCTTACGGCGCCACCCCACCCTGTATGAGCTCATGGCTTAAACCAGATACATCTTATCTCAAATAAGTAGTTCTAGAATATCTCTTTCTGCATCTGTGTCAGGCTGTCTACCTCCTTGTCTCTGAATGTATCTCTCTCTCTCTTTCTGTCCCTAAATCTCTCTCTTTCTCTCTCTCTCTCACTCGTTCCCCACATGTCTGCAGCCCATTGCATCCCCCCTCCATTCTCCTTCCTGTCCAACTGTTCATCCAGTGCTTTGACTCCACCTTCCTGTTGTTCTCTCTCTGTCTGTCTCTGTCTACTGCTGCTGTTGGAGCAACGGGCCTGTAATCCAACACCCCCTCTGGGCCCACGAGGAGGAGGAGAGCAGGAAAAACAGAACAGAATAAATCAATGTGCCAGCCTGGTGTGTGGGTTGTGTCTGTATGAGTTTGAGTGTGTGTGTGTGTGTGTGTGTGTGTGTGTGTGTGTGTGTGTGTGTGTGTGCGGTGTGTGTGTGTGTGTGTGTGTGTGTGTGTGTGTGTGTGTGTGTGTGTGTAAACGATCAGGAGCACTAATGGCTCCTATGAGCGGCAGCTGGGCTTTATCTCCCACCTTGCACTGGATCTGCCGTGTAACAAAATGGTACTCATCTGCTTTCCTTGAATACGATCTATTAAATGTGATGTGAGCACATGTCCCTTGTCTAAATTACGTGAAAGAAAGATGGTGGAGTAGAAAGGGATGAGAGTGTCCCTCCGGGGGGGAGGGGAGGAAGAGTGAAGGAAAAGGCAGAGGAGGAGGAGGCGAGCTATGGATGCAGTGGTTGTGTATGAAAGACTGATGAATGTTGTGAGGCTTTAAGTGGCGAAAGAGAGGTCATGTGGAGAGTGCTGCATAAACAATGTTGCTCAGACCTCATGCTGCTCTGCAGGGAAGAGGGCGGAGAGTACAGCAAGAGGAATAGGGTTGGGAAGAGCAGCGACAGTTACAGTGCTTCACTTACCTATTTGGTTTTTACCTGGAGACTTCATACTCAGCTCACAGGCCAGCTCTGACAACAGAAGGACAGAGAATAAGAGAAGTATGCTGTAAAGACTGCTGCAGAGGATGAAACACTTGATCCTATATGATCGGATTGCAATGACCTATATATATCATGGCTGACTATGGCTCGTTATTGGAGGAATACATATTCAATAGATTTGTTTGGCGCCAGTGTGGGGATGTAATGATATACTCTCAGATGTACTGTACCTTAAGACTTCAGTCCTGGACTGATATGGATTACAAATGTAAGCACGATAACGTAACACATGATGTATTTTTTAATTTCACAGTAAACCAAGTCAACCAATTGCACCATGTGCAATTGAAAAAAATGCAGTTGAACACAGTAAATATGATGTTGGGTTAGAATAAGATACTTTTAACAGACAATTCTGACAGCGCTCATGATTCAAGGATTATACATTTGAAACAGGCTAAAGACGGTTACTTGTTGTTTCTCCGGGGAAGATATTTTTAAGTTAAATATTTTATATGTTAACCAGGTTAACAAACAATAATTTAGAATGACTTAACTCATGCCTCAATATTTGCTGGGCCTGTGTCTCTGTTATGTTTGTGGTGACTAGTCTGGGGCTGCAGACAAGATACCTACGTAGGCTCGTTCAGATCAGCTTTTAGCTCTGGTACAATAGCCTACTACTAATACATAAGTAATGATACATTAAAAGTAATGAATGATAGTAGTCTCTTATAGTAGATCTCTGCATTATGTCATTCTGGAAAGGAAAGATGAAAATGATCATAATTCCTTTCATCTTCCTTCAAGATTTTTCAAAGTGACCAATAATATAGGAGTGTGCATATGAATGATTCATGATGAAGTTAAAATCACAAAGGAGAAAAAGCCATTTGAACATAAAAATAGGTGCAGCCCTAATCGCTAGCTACACTTTCATCCTCTGATTGACACTCTGCCACACCTCTTCCTTCTGCTAGCACAGCGAACCCCCACCCACACAGATGACACCAGCAGAGAGACACAAAATAGTGAGAATAAGTAAGAAAAAAAATTGGCCTGTTTAATGTTAGCAGTGCAATCCAAGAATCCATTATAGGAAATTTCCGCTTGAACAGCAGTAACAGTTCAGGGGAGTGAATTTGTAGCAAAGATGTCATTTCTCCAGTTCCACTTTCTACTGAGGTTTTTCCAGCTGACTACCGACAGCAATCTCACATTTCATCTGCAAACTGTCAAACCAACATAATAATCAGCCCGACCCTTCCAATCCCTCGCCCGGTTACCTTCATAATCCATTCAAATACATGATTCAAATGGGATCCTGATCTGTCAGTCGTAACAGCTCATGAAGTCCCCCAGGCAAAATGCCAACAGCTATGGAGTGATGGAGAGATCTGCCTGATCTGAAGTGTCAGTGACTACCAGTGATGCCTCAACCATGCTCCATTACATCCAATACAATATACAGAAAAAGGTACATACATTTAAGGCAGCATAAGAGACTATTTCTCTATGCATATATGTGAGCTTCTGTGTGCGCATGCAGAAACCTACATCTTCAATTAAAACAAGCCATTGCACTTGGACCCTGATACATGACTGCAAGCTACTTAATCCAGGAATCTGGTTAATTCTAGAAAGGCTCAAGGACATAGAAAACATTCACTCATTCCCTCTAAGAAAGAAACTACCCATGTGATTAAGAAGCAAACTCCTTAATGGTGAAAAACAAGCTCTGATGTTATGGTGGGATTGTTGGAATCTGCATTAATTTGTTTTGTTTTTTTGTCCATCTGATTCGACACATAGGCCTATATTGCTTCTTCATTAAGGCTGGAACTAAGATAAGGCTTAATTAATAATATGCTCACCTCACACAAACAAACACACCACACAGTGTAGTTAAAGGTCTAATCTAATTGAATGGATCCCTATGGCTCAAACATAGAGGAGTTCTGCATGATGGATGGGTATGTTTATGTGACTATCCATAGCTGGTCTCTGGTGTGTATCTGTAATGCACAGCATCAGCAGAACCCCTCCTCATGGCTTGATTAAATGGAGAGGCAGTTCACAAGGCCACGTAGAGGAAATAAGACCTAGGCCTACAGGAATCAAGGCATGACATCATAGCCTTAGGTGAGTCACAGTATTGTACACTACACACATGTTACACCAAAATGGCTGTACATGTATAGCCTGATTATAAGTGCTCTCCAAACACACACACACACACACACACACACACACACACACACACACACACACGCACACACACACACACACACACACACACACACACACACACACACACACACACTAGTATAGGCTCACCTGTGCATCGTTTCTGCAGGGCCAGGACCTCCAGGTGGAGACCCTGTAGCAGGGTGACATGTTCCTGCTGGAGGAAAACTGTGCTGCGCTCCACGCTGGCCAGCTGACCGGGCAGGCTGCACTCAGAGTCCATGGTCTAGTCCTCCCAGCTCCACACTCCACACTGCAGGTAGAGGAGTAAAACAACAGACATGGCAAGGGTTAGGGGATAGGAACGTTTTGTTAGGGTAACTCTCGCCTCACTTGATGCTTTTCACTTTTAACACGTTTTCTTCTGTCACTAGGTAAAGGGCGATGGAGTCAGATAGACTAAGGACAGACAGACTGTCAGGTGTTGTCAGGTAGGCAGACATGCAGGCAGACAGACAGACAGACAGCTACCAATCATCGCATTCTCATCATTCTAAGAAATGGTTATATTTTGTTGTGATTATGTTTGATATTATTCATATGTACACTGTCTGTGCTTTAGCCGAAACACAAGTATCCAAGTTTAGCGTATAACATATTTACAATCAATTTTGATGTAGAGAAATTAAAGTTAGGTAGGCTATATCTAGGTCATGCAGTACAAACCAGGAATTAAACCCAAAACTGTTGATAGAAACCTTCCATCTTCTGACAATGTCAGAAATGACATTGATGACACGTTTACAGTTATAACTGGCAGGCTTACCTCTTGACGTCAAAGCCCTTTAAAATTTTAAGAAATCGGATTGATCTGAGTGATAAACAAGTCCTCCGACCGGAGCATCTTGCTTAACATTGATGGTCGAAATCATGCAGGCTATCGCTGCGGCATGTGGCGTAAAAAAAGGCTTTGAAGCTGCATGTGGTGACGTTTGATCCAACAAAAGAAACCGGAATTCGCAATTATGTTGAGATCACAAATAACCAACACGCACCGCAGTGCGGTCTATTGGCAGATCGTTCTGCATGGCGACATCCGTTTCGATCAAGAATAAACAAATGCAAATGGAGAGGTCACCACGAACATCCACTAAAAAACGATGCGCAATCCGTTTTACCGCACACATCTCCCGGGGTCGCCTCAACACAAGACACAGTGTCTGCTTCGGTACCCAGAACAGTGACAACACCGCACCGTGACCGGAAGGCTTGGGATCATCGTACGACGGAGTCAGCAGTGCTGCTGATTGGACGATTCACTCCATAATATTCAACATCCAGTTGGCTCCATTTGTCAGCATTGAGGAAATCACACTGTATTATGCTGGGGGCTGGGCTTTACAGCCTAGCCATCCTTCAGACGGATACCTAAACCTGCATTCTAATTCGCTGTAAATCGAACTAAGCTGAATTTAAACGGAATCAACCTTAACTGAAACCTGTCATGTAGGCTTTTTGTAGCTGTAAGTTGATATTGTTTTCAGAGGCATGGACGGTGATGGCAGAGGTTACACTGACACCTATAGGGTGCAACAACCTGCTCAGCAATATGTTCCCATGTTTGAAATGAAGCTCAAAAGATGAATTATTGTTTATTTTTGTATATATATATATATATATATATATATATATATATATATATATATATATATATATATATATATATATTATTGTTCACACTGGAGAAATACACTGGAGTCAAAAACCTGCATAATTAACAATCAATAAACACGTAGGTCTACCATTATCCTAGGCCTATAGTTAGGCTAAAACACCCTTCGTCATAACAATTATTAATATTGCCCACATCAATTCATAAACGTTCAGTCCAAATAGGCTTTTTTAAATAAACCACCATCAAATCCAGCAATTTACACCTCAACAAAAAAAAAGGTAAATCACAAATAATCATAAAATAATCAAACCACTTCACTCAAGTCCAACCCACATTAACCCTTCTATACTCCTCTAGTCCAATTACTTAAGTGAAACAAACGTTGACAATAACAAAAAGATGACTGTTTATATTGTAAAAATAGATTTAGAAATCCATGCCAGCTGTTCATCTGTCTTGGACAGAATCTCATCTTAAGTGCAACTCAAATCGTTAGTCAAATGGTTAGAGAATGACAATGATTTGGGAGAATGGCATGGAAAAAACCCTTTCCCCATTCACCAAGGCACAAAGCAGGGACACCATAAAATGGCAACATACAGTCATTAATAACAATAAACACATTCATATTCAGGGTGGAAAGCTGCAGAAGGTAAAGCTGCCTGAAGAGACCAATCAAACAAACACCGCTTTTCTTAAACAAACAGTCAAATAGTAAGCTTAACCACATCATGGCTTTAACATTTAATATCAAATCAAATTATTTATTTTTCCTTTTACAATTTTTTTTTTTTTACAACTTAGCACAAATAAATTACAAATATACAAAAATAGCCATTTCCCTACAATAAACTATTAAAAAAAGCTTAATTTTTTATACAATATTTTTTAACGTATTAAAATTAAGACAGGATGGAAATCAATACAATAGGCATAATGGTAGTGCTTGTATACGATTTTAAGTTGAGTAATTCCTTCTCCAATGACTTTATATATATATATATATATAATATATATGACAACAGCAACAGCTCCTGTATGTTAGTAGGCCTATACTTATAGTAAAATAGCACTGAAACGTAATGAGGTTATGAAAAATGTTCTGTAGCAAATGAGACTGGAGTGCAGTGCCCCCTGTATGCCAACAGTAGAACAACAACAACAGGCCGCCTTCTACTACTTTCTGAATGTTCATCTTATAGTCCAATTACTTAGATACGTTTTGCAATTTTACTACACTGCAACTGCAAGTTTGACTCCAACTGCCACATATGAAAGACATCTTTTCCTTAAAAATAAAAACTTTAGAGCAAAGTTTGTAATTAGCAAGAGAGAAAGCAAAAGCATAGAGTTCCTGAGGTAGCAAGCATGTTTAGTTGACATAAGACTTCAGTGCATCAGTTATTGAGACATTTTAAGACACCAAAATTATTGGACTATTGGACACATACTCCAATGTACTTGATAGACGAGAGAATTATAACCTTTGAAAATAATGTTTAGCTCAACAGTTATTACTTTTTCCACATACTGCATGTGGCATACTTCAAAATGGTCTCATACACAGTGTTTACTTTGTTTGTAGAGTATCCAATATAAAATTATACGACTTGAGCTTATGAGGGTTATTGGTTGTACTGCACGTTGACTTTTTCTTCTTCATTAATTCTTACATATTCTCTTGCGATACTCAGCCGGCAGGTGAGGCTTCACAATGGTTTATCCATTCCAATGGAGCCACAAGCAAACCATGGCCATGGGAAGCTCTCTGCACAAAGCATGTCTGTATGTGCTGTACCTGCATGCACCTCCCAACTTCCTAGCACAGATATTCAGATACATTGGGCAAAAAACGAGGTAATCACTAAGAGCTGTTGTCTTTGTAGGCACAATAGACGCTTGTTTGACAATCCACGATTAAAAAAAAAAAGAATCAGGCAATATGGTACCAAGTGTTGAGATTGATACAGTACATACACACGTGTGTGTGTGTGTGTGTGTGTGTGTGTGTGTGTGTGTGTGTGTGTGTGTGTGTGTGTGTGTGTGTGTGTGTGTGTGTGTGTGTGTGTGTGTGTGTGTGTGTGTGTATATACGGCAAAACAATCTCTGTGAATCAACCGGAATCTCTCCTACACCACCACCTCCTCCTGCTCCTCCCCATCCTCCTCCTCCTCCACATCCTCACATCTCCTTCTCCTTCTTGCCCTCCCGCACGCTGCTCTTCAGGAAGTCGCTGCGCAGCAGGCGGCAGAAGAGCACGATGTTCATGGCGGTCATGATGGCCATGCCCACACTGCCCACCGTGTAGGAGACCAGGGGCACGTTGTCCCGGTTCAGCACCAGCCAGCGCGTCATCCAGGCCAGCGTGTTGATGCGGAACACCACGTAGGTGCCCAGGTTGACGATGCTGTTGACCCGGTAGGGGGTGCCCGACGCCAGGTGAGCCATGCGCAGCATCTGCCGCAGGTGCAGGAACACCGAGTTGATCTCCACCAGGAGGGCCACCACGGCGAAGCCCACGAAGCGGCAGGACAGCACCGAGATGCCGAAGCACGTGATCACCTGGAGGGGGGGCGGAGAGAGACAGAGCGATAGAGACAGAGAGACAGGTTGGTTAGCCTGATGTATTTTGGCCATTTGGAGATTTCTTTCCAGACCAATAAAGGCGAGAGAGACAGAGAGACCCTGTGAGTGAAATGAGTGAGTGAGTTTCATACGTTTACAAAACGCATAACGGCAGGCCATAAACTTTCAGAATGAAAACAAAAACCAGATTGATCGGCAGGCTACCACTTGATGTGGAAAATTTAAAACGAATCATTTAATATCGTCCTCCAATCCGAGTGTAAGACAGTGTATGACATTGACGAATTCAAATCTTGAAACGCCTGTGATGTAATCAACAAATAGCCACTAGGTGGCAGCAGCCGCCATGTGCCGAAAAATGTAGGATCAGATGAAAATTCGATAATAGCGGGAAAAACAACATTAAGCCGAGACTGAAAGGCATGCAGCCTACAAACCCTCCCACGTTAGTGTTGTGGCAGGTGGAAAATCAGCACAACAGAAAAGCATTTGGCGCCTCCCTGGATTCCCTGGCAAGACTTGCCAGAAGCCGTAACTAAACCATTCATAAATCTACCAGCCTAATTACTTTCCAGAAGACAAAAGGGCATTCTGATACAAATATAGGCATTTAGCAAAAAAGTGAATATGGGATGCCGTAAACAATGTGGTAAGGGCAGTTAGAGAACTAATTAATAATAAAATAAAGCATGGCCTATTGTCAAACTACTGGTCTTTTGTCTTCACCTTGCATCTCTGTTATTAAATCTCTGAGTGAGTGAAAGGTCAGGGCCAAAGAAATGGTGCCATATTAGGAAATGTTTGGAAACAGGACACGTGAGCACCATCTACCTCATGCGTCAAACACACACAACAACTATAGGGTGGGGCGCTATAGGGTTGGGGGAGGGAGAGAGCAGAAGAGTGGGCGGGAGAGAGAGAGAGAGAGGGGGCAGGATGTGTGAAATACATGAAGACACACTTGAAGGTACAGCACTGTGCACGCCATTGGTACAAAGAGCTTAAGCACACATCTTTATCAAACATTGGAAAAACACGTGCATGGACAAACGTGTCGGGGAATAATTACAATTATAAAGTTACAATAAATTGTAACTAAAAGGGATGGATACAATAATTACAATAACAATTTTCAGAAATATAAAGAAAATGATTTTTATTAATAATGGTGTTTAGGTCATTGTTTAGTAATTAAAGTGATAAACCTAGGTCACGGTTCATTTACGTTAATTTAAGACTTAACTATCTCGTGGCATCACAAAAGGGCGGAGTATCAGCAATAATAACAAAAACACGATGCATTACTATATACAAGTCCTATAGGCGGGAGAGACGTTGACGTTGGCGACAAGACTAATTTAAACTCTTGAACCCTCCTCAGTGAAATTCACTAGGGCATGGCAGGTATACTTCACACCCACTTCTAAAATAGATGGTATGCTAGATGTTGCCATACATCTGATATGGCCCTTCGTGTTTGAGGTCAACAACTGCAGCTGTACATGCACTTAAGAAATGTGTGCAAATAGGCAGACAGTTTTGTCTTTTACGGGGGGGGGGGGGGTCCTGATTTTTGGATTCACCCTTACGATGAGTCTTTTTGATTTCTAAATAGGATAACCACTTATTGGATGAGGTAGGAGCAAGTGCAGTCACACGCGCAGTTCATAACAGGACGTTATTTTAATGTGAAACACAATGAGCTTGATAAAAGAAACCTACACATTTAAAAAAGTGAAAAGGTTGTGACCTAAGGTTTTATGATGGTGGCCTCAGCTTTATGATGCTTGAAGGACATAAACCTAAGCGGTAGTGTTGACCATAACTTCCACGACACTGATAACATTGCCTGTTGTCATGGGACACCTCACTGAAAACACAAAGACACTTCTTTCTACCCACACATCATGATGAGCCCTTCGCTTAAAGAGATGTTTTCATGAGGTGTAGCCCAGGCAATTATTAACAGACAAAAGGGGACAGAAATAAAGGCTTATCAGCCTGTTTAGCCAGCAAACGTCTATGCATGCATCCACCCTATGCATCCTAGGGTGACAATGGTTCCATCCTCAACCCGGCCATTGAGAGCCTATGTTAGCCATCTATGTTTCACTATTGATATCAATGATACCAGAAACCAAGCCCTTTTTTCTGTCCGGGGGGTTGGGTAAAGCCATGTAATCCCCTTGTTGAAGCCCAACATTAACATGAATCAGCATGAGCTGACGTCGTCCAGCTAAAACCCTACTAAGTCTGGTGCTTCACACACGAGGCTAAACGTCAACAACAAGACCAACGCACACAACCGTTTTCATAGTGGGTCAAAAGGTGACGGAAACCTCCTGACTGTATTTAAAGTATTCACCTTCGTGTTGAGGAAAGGGGTCCATGTAATGATCAATTTGCATGAACATGATAAGGTAGAATGAAGACTAGGAGTAACCATACTAAACATTAGGAGTTTGAACATGTTCTGTGTGTGTGTTGGTGAGATTTCAGCGGCAACTTTTTTGCTTGTGACTGACGATGAATTCCTCTCAACCAATCACCGAAGAGATTCCAAGATGGGTCTGACATAGACCTCTGAAGAAAAAGTCCCGCTTCCGAGGCTATGTACGATCACTCAAAAACGCCATGTTATTTCCCATAGACATTTGACCGAGGGAACCGGGAGCCTCGGAGGCAGGACTTATTCTTCAGAGGTCTATTAGCCAGGAGTGGTGTAAGATCAATGTTGGCTCATGCAGAGTCAACTCAAACAGAAATCCTCACAGCGCCTTTCCGTCCCATACAGCTGATGGCTACAATTGCTCTTAAATCTTACCAACAGGTAAGACACGTTTAAGAAAAAAAAAAAACAGAAAGGGCGTATGGCTAAAAAGGCCAGATGCCATCTAAATAAAACAAAAAGGGCTGAATAACATTGGTGTGTTTGTTTGTTTCCCATTAGTGCCTCCCACTGGGCTCAATTAGACATTCTGACTGATCCCAGTGAGGAGTCGGGGAGTTCAACCATGCAATTGGATGTATGGCTATTTCCAGCCTGGTGTCTTTCCGACTGTGTGGTTATCCATGTTAAAGCAACATGTAAAGGCTACCTTAACCAGTGTGTCCAACACTATTGTCATACATGTAGATTATTGATGATCTCAGTACATTTTTCACTCACGTAAAAAAAAAAATTTGTTTTGGTAAAAAAGTGAAAGAGCATTTATTGGCTTGTACAAAAAACCCAAAGGCAAGGGACACTATACATATCCCCAACCTAAACAACTGTGATAGCATACTAAGAACAGTCATTTCAACAAGCTCACTCTGAGGGAAGAGTTGGAAGGATTGGTAGACTTATTAAAAACCTTATCTTAATGAATCATTAATCAGTCAATTTAAGTCAACACATCAGTTTTTGCATCCACTAACAAAACCCCGCTACTTCAGCGCACATGCACAAAAAAAGGTTTCCATCTGCCAGATGAAAACCTAGTCATCACATGTATGAAATCGATTGAAACTATAAATGACACTTTGAAACTATTCTGTCAGACCTGTGTGTAAAATGAATCAACACCCTTTTAAGATCGTTTATTGCTCCGCTTAAAAGAAAAACAAAACAAGAGTGATCAGATGAGGAGCATAGCAGAAAGTCATGTGACTCATAACATGGAGCAGCTGACCAGACGTGACCAGGACACAGCCTCATGTTGCCAATCACCAGCGTAATTGGCCTGATGAGGAGTGAAAGCAGGAAAAGTACCAGGAGGAGGTAAGATATCTTGTATAAAACAGCATGACTTTAGGTGCATTTGCAGACTATGGCCGCAAACTATTTTGTCATTCAGTTGTTCTGCCTTAATAACAAAAAGGCTCTGGTTTTGAAAAAAGGAAATGGGGAAAGTTTAGGGATAGCGGAGTAGAGATCTGTTCCCATCTGGTTCTGGGCCTGTCAGATGTTGGCTGAGGAGCATCAAGGTGGGGGCTTGAATGGACTCAAAATGGGACTATGGGAAAACTGAATGAGAGGATTATAAAAGGGCTTAAAGGAGATGCATATAGGCTCATGAATGCATAACCAATTACTCATGGTCACAAGCATATAGACATAGTAGAACAACGCACATGTCAGACTGTGTGTGTGTGTGTGTGTGTGTGTGTGTGTGTGTGTGTGTGTGTGTGTGTGTGTGTGTGTGTGTGTGTGTGTGTAAAAAAAAAAAAAAAAAAAGGTATGCACACAGTGGATTGACTCCATGTACTGCTGAAGGGCGTGGCGTGGCACCGTCATGAGACCTGCGTTAGCCTCAGTCCGAGGCCAGAGACCAGCCAGCTGTCAGCTGACTCGAGCCACTCCGCTGTGGATTCATTTTCATGAATACACATCTGTTCACTCTGACACAAAGTCACTGAAATAATATTAGTAATCGTTTTCGCCTGCATCCCCATCACACCAGAGAATGGAATGAATTGCCTGAAACGAAACTACCTTACATTGTGTGTTTGATGTGCAAACTGTCAATTCTAACTATGTACATACTGTACCGTATGTACACAAGCACACACAGGATGTGTAGGTGCGTTGGAATTTCTGGAGTGATCGGGTAGGGAATTCCCAGCATGTCTGAGTCATCGGGCGTAGCAAAGATCTAGTAGGTCCCGAGTGCCCCACCTAGCTAAGCATCAGACTAGTTTCCCCATCTCAACATGACTAGAGATATGCTCCTCGACCCCCCAAAAAATGTTTATGCCAATAGACCAGCCAGTGTCAAACAACTCTTTCACTAGAAGTTTAACAGTTACGTAGTAAGGTATGTGTGTTAAAAAAACCTAACCGATCACACCAACACAAATAATGCTAAATCCCAGCGCAGGAGGAGAGGGGCTATGGTTGGTGCGTTACCATTTGCAGAGGCGTAACACACTGGGAGGAGAGAGAGAGAGGAAAAGGTGGGGATGTTTGGACGAGATAGGGCGAATGGGGGTAGGGAACTGAAGAGGGGACAAAGGCTGTTAAATGGATTATAGAGGCTGTGGAGGGTATGCGTCTTCACCACTCATCTAAGAGAGAGAGAGAGAGAGAGAGAGAGAGAGAGAGAGAGAGAGAGAGAGAGAGAGAGAGAGAGAGAGAGAGAGAGAGAGAGAGAGAGAGAGAGAGAGAGAGAGAGAGAGAGAGAGAGAGTGTGTGTGTGTGTTTTTCGTAGACTGTGGTTCATGTGGAGACCAGATGTCTGTCATCGTGTCTGGAAATCTACACTGGATGAGGGTTCCCCTGCAACACACACATATCCCTCTTTTTTTTCTGCTTTTTTGCTGGAACTGGACCTACTGTATGTAGCCAGAATGCAGCAACTAGGCTGGTCTTCGACATACCCAAGTTCTCCTACACTACAGCACTCCTACGCACCCTGCAATTGTTAGCGGTGGCTCCTTGAATCAGATTAAAGTCACTGGTATTTGCCCACTGTGTTGCAAATGGCTCCGGCTATACTGGATAATGTTAGTTAGAGTGTCACCCCTTGAGGGGAAAACCCCCATTTCAGGCATAATATGGAAACAGTCCTAAACTCCCCTAAACTCACCAAGCAAATCCAGGCAGTCCTAAGAAGATACAGTCAGGGAAGAGATCATCAGGTTTATGAAAGGCTTTGAGGTGATTTGTTGTTAAGATACTTCATACCACAGATGCTCCCCACAAAACATGAGGCATATGAGGCAATGTCTCATTGCTGCCATACTACATTGTAGGTTCAGATGATAATGAGGGGCTAAAATAGGTGAGGCCAAGCAAACCTGATGGGTAGGGAAGATAAGGCTTCTGGTAAAGACCGGAGATTCAGGTTAAACTACCTGAAGAGAGAAAACTCTGGGTCGTCATCACAGCGCTATGCAGTGTCATCACCACATATAGATTCATTCATAAAATACTAACACGCGCCTCAGTCCCCTGCACAGGCAGAAGCCTCAAGGCCTGGTGATAAGGCCAGAGGATGTAACAGAACGTTATACAGCTGGGTTCGTTAACGCCTTCCCTCGTTTTACTTTCTAGCAGCAGTGTCGGCATAGCCTGTGTATAAGGGCAGAATTAACCCAATCCAATCTACACTTTTCCAACCAGCTCTGTTTGACAGTGCCATAAAGTCCTGATGTCAATTTTGTTCAAAAACATTTTGGAAAGTGTATTTTAATGACCCCAGCGCTACGATTGCATCCGGTGTCTGACGGCAGAAGAATGACTTCCTGTTCAACAAGCCAAGGTTAAAGGTCATAAGTTGACAGAGGATACGGACACCCCTAATGATCAGCCTCACTTGTGCTATATGTGGAAATAGTCGCATGTTCTGTCTTTCTTTGACACTAGCAGACTGCAACTCTGAACTAAGTTCCATTCCATTTAAAAATGGAATGGAAATAATTTGTTATTCCCCTCGTCCAGCAAGTTCTGGAGTAACAGCTTTTTTTTTTGTCTTTTCCAGATTAAAATAATAATAACCTTAGAGACAGGAGCAGCCATTTGAATGAGGTCAGCTAGGCACAGGAAACGGTCTTGGAAAACACTGTGGCGATAGAATAGCAACAAGAAGATAAGCAATTAGAGAATGTTACAATAGAGTTAATAAGGGTGAAACCATTTCAATATCTTTAGCCAAAATATAATTACTAGGCTAGAATGCTGAAGGAAAGTTTCTTTCCTTCAGCTTCTTTCCTTCAGCAACCGCTACCACAAGCCAATTTCGCACTGAGTTCTTGTGGTCATACAGTATTCCACAGCTGTGTATTCCTATTAAAATGGAAAAACATGAAACTCCAAAGACCCTGTAATCAGTGTCCATCAAAAGCAATACGACAATAGGGTCTGTGTCCAATTCTTTAGCCAATAATGTATTCATACAGCACTCGGAATGATTAACATGATGGAATGGAAATAAAATGTGGACTGGTTGGAATGAATGGTTCACTTTCAGTACTGCTATGAAGATTTCCATATTGCTTGAAGGCATTGACCACAATTGGCTTTAACTCGCAAGGCATTTGTCAAAAGGTAGGTATTTCAGGCACACACACACACACACACACACACACACACACACACACACACACACACACACACACACACACACACACACACACACACACACACACACACACACACACACACACACACACACACACACACGATTGATCACCCATTAGAGAGTTCAACCCACCATGAGTAATAACAATGACTTATGAAGCACATTAAAAGACAACAAGTATTTCCTCTTTCCACCCGTTCTTTTCCAAATACATCTTCCATTAATCCTCAAATAAAAAAAAGGGAAGAGGGTCTGAATTACTAAATACAGAGCTGCCCATCACTGGCAAAGGAAGTCGAGAGGAACAAAAAAACACTGGCAGGGACCCGGGTGATGAGGGGGAGCGAGACAAGCTGACCCGGTTTTGGGGTAGAGAAAGTTGAGGTCCTCTCCGTATCCTATTCTCCCCGCATTATGTTGACCATGTGATGGTGTTCCAGATGCCTCAGACACCAGCCTTCCGAGGTCCAAGTGGGGAAATCTCCCAGCTTTCTTGCAGCATTTCTCGGAGACACGCCCCCTTTTTTTTGTGCCCCCTTGGAATTCTGAGAGTATACCAAGTTCAGTGATGACGCTCTCAACAAAAATGGCTGCACCCGTGAAGAGATTTATTTTCTTTGTATTTGTACCACGTTGGTCATTTTAATGTTGATTTTAAATGCTAATACACACTTGATTACATTGCTACTTTATTCCGGTCACCAATGTATGCATTGCACGGTCTTGCTGTGCGTGCAATACAATGTAAAGTTGTGTTGTCTATTTTCGAGATGGTTTGCAAAAGAGGCTAATGTAGCTACTAATAACAATGACTAGCCAATGGCATGACACGATCACAAAGACGAACGGGAACGCTATAAGTGCTACGAGACAGGAAATGACGTCACAAGTGAAACTCGGAAGGCTGGTGTCTGAGGCATCTGGAACACACTATGAGGGCTGGCAGCCAAGTTGGGGCTCCTTCTGACTTCTCTCCCAGAACGGGAAGGCGAAAACAACATTAACCCCCCCCCCCCACTCTTAACTGAATCAGGGTGTACTGCAGTGAGAGTCATTACTACTGCATATATAATCACTACTTCTGCATTGGAAGCCACTACTTCTACTGTAGGAACCACTAATACTGCTATTGGAGTCAGTACCACTGCAGTGAGGGTCACTACTACTAATAAAAGCCACTACTACTGCAGTGAAAGCCACCGCTACTGCAGTGAAAGCCACCGCTACTGCAGTGAAAGCCACCGCTACTGCAGTAAGAGCCACTGCAGTAAGAGCCACTGCTACTGCTGTGAGAGCCACTGCTACTTCTGTGGGAGTCACTGCTACTTCTGTGGGAGTCACTGCTACTTCTGTGGGAGTCAGTACTACTGCAGTGAAAGACACAACTTCTGCAGTGAGTCACTGCAGTGAGTTACTACTATGGCTTTTAGAGTGAGTCAGTAATACAGCAGTGAGGGTCAGTACTACGGCAGTGAGGGTCACTACTATTACAGTGAGAATAATGCTGTGAGTTAATACTGCTGACTATTACTGCAGACAGATTCCGAACTACTGCAGTGAGAGTCACCACTAATATAAATAAATATGCACCGCACCCCATACCAGTGTTTATAATATGGCTGCTTTAAATTCCTTGAATGGTTACTCAGTTTTGTTTTTATTGCTGTATGCGTACATTACAACCCGTTATGCAATGTGCCTATGCACACACAATGAAGCACTGGAATGTCACATACGACAAATACGGATTGCAAGCCCATATCTAAGCTTTCTGTCTTGATCCATGAACAGAGACTAAGCATGAAGATCTGTTCTCCTTTACCTAAAACCACATGGAACAAACTAAGCCCCTTTCTCATCAAACATATTTTAGACAATGCCTTATCTCTTTAACTCATGTGAATGCCTTTCATTACATTCCTTACTTCCTGGAAACCCTGTCATTGGACAAGAAAGACTGGTTTTTTTGGTTATTTTGAAAGAGGTCAGGTTTTCGATATAAAGATAGGTGATTAATGTACTAAGAGATTTGAGGGTGGTTCTGTTATACACCTACCTGGCTGTAAAACAGGTCAAGGCTTAAAACAAGGGGATCAAAACTTTTTTGTTAATGATTAACTGATATCGACCAACAAGATACCCTCCCAAGACTTCACTCGACAAATTGTGTTTGCTCAGTCTTCAGCTCTTGGCTGAATCACTTACCACCACATGATGAAAGAGAAGTTCCCAGGACTGACTGAGCTTCTGATGCACAACCATGTCAAAGAAGTCATAGATGAAATAACCTGTGAAGACATCAGGTATTAGTCAGTTTTGTCCCCTTCATTAGGCTTTTGATGCATCGACTCATAAACCCCCCAATGCTAGTCGGCCTCCGATAGGTCAAGAGCAGCCTCTTCCAACATCATGCATGTCAGTGTGGGACCCTGCTTCCATGACGACAACGGCAACGGCAAGATGTGGCTTGGTGAGGAGCTATTTATACAATGCCCACCTACCCCCAACCAGCTATCGGCTGTAGCCATGGCAACTGCTTTTCAAACACTGAAAAAATAATGAAGCGTTTAAGATAAGGACGGACTGGGGGGGTAAGAAGGAACCCTCTTTAGTGACTATGATAAAAACACAACCATCTGCCAATGTGGGACTTTTTTTTTTTTTTTACTCAAAAACATTAGCTGCCGTTTTGTTTTTTTATTTATTTTCTATATAAATGGCTTTTCTTTCCTCTAACTGCTTTATGTTGCTCCACACATTTGAAGATAGTACAAGCTAACAGACTCTTAGTGTTTTTGAAATGTCGATTGCTCTTGTATTGTGCGGGTCATTCGATGCCACTTCAATCCATAATTGTTTACATCTATGTGTACCGAGAACAAGTACATAACACTGAACCTTTCCCTGGGTACCAGTATGGAAGCTCATTATTCTCTCTGGAATATGCTTCGGGCCCCCTTCCTTTCAGACAGATTTCCATAAGGCCTGGCCCAGGTTGGGCCAATCACAGTAGTTTAGCTAATCTCGGGCAGGTTTGATAGGATGACCGTACAGAGGAGCGGCCTATGGGAGCAGTGTTTAAGCATTTTCATAAACAACCAAGATGTCTTCCCCTGGGTTAGAGTTGACACCAACCCGTTGTTACCGCCCATTGGAAAAAATAATATGCATTTGTGGTCCGGTGATGTCATGCATGGGGACGTTAGCATTGGTTTAGCAGGTACCACAGAATTACACATGAAAAGAAAAAAGAGGTCAGAGGTCAATGGAAGTTGACTAGCTCGTTCTTCTAGTCCAGCTGTTGTACGAGGTACGAGGCGAGTGTTGGGCCTAAAGCCACCAAGTGCATAATGACCGTCCAAATGCAAATGTGCAGTTTGAAGCCTGGCACTGTCAGGACAGAGCTGAATGGCTGAGTATACAATAGACCTCGGAGTCCGCTGTGTCACCCAGAATCAGACCATAGCGTTGGTGGGGACCCGGGAGGGCATAAAGGAAGCGGTTCCACTCGCTGCGCGTGGTGGTAGGGGGGTGGGGGGGGGCATGACTTCCCTCCATAGAAACAGTTGCAAAAAACAGCGGGCATAAGTCCTCTGAGAACATGCACTGGGTGTCCACATGGGTGTGGGATGTGGACAGTATGTGGCTAGGTTGGTGCCTGGGACGAACCAAGAATGCCCTCCATTGATTTTAGCTACAACCACTGTGCCACTAGGAATGCGGGACATTCTGAGAATTCTGGGGGAGCCTGTGTTACGCGACACAGATACAGAGGAGATGATTGGTTTACAAGACTCTCGCAAGCTGACGGTTGTAAAGTGAGTTTGAAGGAGGACAGGGAGATAGCTGTTCTAACTTGGTAGACTGTCCATTTATTTTAGATACACATTGAAATGTTGAAAGCAGCTTGAATATCAAACAGCTTACCAAACAAGTTAAATGTGTTTGTGTGTTTTGGTTATGAGGTTAGAGGAAGTGCACACATTTTGAGACACGTGCACCACAAATATTCGACTACACTGTAATTTGTATGCATTTTGTCTTGCTAATACATTTTAATCTATTACGAGTATGGCAGGTCAGTATTTTGCAAACACCAGATCGCACTGCACGAATACATTGGGAGAATTGTTTAAATCATACTCATAATCATACTCTATCATTACCGAAATGAGTTGTCCCTCATCTCATCCTAATCAAAGGGTCGTACTCACCAATTGAAACTGAAACCAACGCGTGGGAAAAAACTGAATGGGTCTCTATTAAATCTTCAGCCATCTGAGGATGAAGGAAAAAGCTGAAAAGAAAGAAGTAATTTAAACCAAAAGAATGCGGTCCATTTTAATCGGTGTTTTAATAAATAAATAAAAAACAGAACAACATGGCCAATTGAGTGCCAAAAACGCCTTACCAGAGTACTGCCCATATGCCAGTGATGATACTGTGGACAAATGATGTACAGATATTTCTCCATCTCCATGCATTTTTGCACGCTGATTCTGGCATTGGTAGTTGTCCGAACGCATTATTTACCAATCGGAAAAAAACCGCGGACCCAGTGATTGTTAAAATCACTGAATTTAACTCCATGGTGGATTGGCTTTTGTGGAATAGCTGATGGTCGATGTCCCTCACTTCGTGGAATCCCAATATTCCAAAAACAATGACAGATGAATATCCTAAAGAATGACCAAGAAAAACGTTCTACATGAGCTACAGTTTCAGACGAATTGTTTCATTAATTGTTAAGCCTACATCAATCATCAAATAGGCTGCTGTCCAAACATAAAAGGCGTAATTGATTAATCTGTCAAACAACTTACCTCAAGGTGTTGAGGATTTACATTCGAACCAAAGAAGCTGGGACAATAGACTGTGGTCAAGGTGAATCTCTTTTTTTGGAATCGATATGAGGTCGTGTTGGAGGGCAAGCTCAACGCCTGAGGTGGATCAGGTCAATTATAAAAGCTCATTCCTTGCTTGTGTAACTTTTAGAGCGCGCTGTATAACAACAGACGTCCCTCCCTACTATCAGGGGGCGCGGCTAGTGCAGCCCTCGTGCGTTAACCACGCCCCTATTCCCATTGGCGGTATTCAGAAGCCTACTACTACAACTCATGACGATAGCCTATAAGTAGCCTATATTCTGTGAGAGGTAGGGTCGAAAAAAATCCAAACAGCAACTGTATTTTAGAGCTCGTATTGATCGTATTGATATTGTACGAGGGATAGCCTGGGGGTGTCTACCATGGCTACTCGTCAAAACAAACAAAACAAATGTACACCACGTTTTTAGTGCAGCAGCGACACCTTGTGGTTGTCAAACGCTATTAAATGCGTGTTTCTATTTTCAGTGCACGTTAAAAGCAGTGTAAAGTGTCCAAGTCTGGTCTAAAGCGTAGGTCCACTGGGATGATGAGTTTAACCTGATGGAGTTCGGCATCAAACTTGATGGCACACATGGCTTTGAATTGGAAGGACCTTAAAGATGCAGCTTTATGTACAATAACTTCTAATGACTATTAATTTAAAATGTAGGTTATTTTTGTAAATGTTATGATTTCATTCTCCTGATCTACCTGCAGGATATAGGTCCATAACATCTAAAGCAGACCCTGTCTGATATACACCTCCACCACTTCCACAACACTTGGAGGCTACATTACTTTTCTCCCGGCCCATCTCTTTTACATTAGTGGTAGCGTGTGCCAGTTTTGACTTCACTTTGACTTTCCGTTTTTTTATATTGGAAGTAGTAGAGTTTTTGACTGTTGATCATTTTTAAATGCAACGAAATACAAACTCTTCCTGCTCCTCTTCAAATCATAACACATCTCCATTACACTTGCAACCTTTTCACAGACATTTAACTGTAGTGATCTCAATAAATTATAACGTATTGTGCTGGGTTGGGAACCAGACGTATCCGCGAGGTCATGGTTTATTTGCTCTGGTGTATGGATCTGCACCCTTTGATAACGCCCCTTGGAAATTAATAATGAACTGAGAGGTTCCAAACTTATTAAAAATCATGATGCATCCAGATAGGTGGGACATTGTGGACGCAGTGGGAACCTTCAAAATAGACGTGGAGGATCAGTGCACGTTTGAAAAAAATAACAAGACATAACCAACTGAGAGATTTCAATGACAAAAAGATGCGTATTACATAGAGACTAAGGGAGTAAGGCATAACCGACTGAGAGATTTAATTAAAAGAAAGATGCATATTACATAGTGGCGAGACTATAAGGGAGTAAGGGGCGCGCTTATGGAGATGAGGTCCCTTGTTGGAATAATAGCCACCAAAGAGCAGAGGACACGCACCGAAGGCTTTGACGGAAGAGCTGCATCAACACTTCCACGGCGACAAATGCATCAAGAGGGGCTCTTAGGGGAAAGATGTCAACACCACCATGGCAGAAGAAATTGAGGTACGGAATAAAACCAGAAAAAAATGTCGAAGAACCTATGAACCTCCAGTGTCAAAAAGTAAAAAGTCCTCACCAGTCATTTGTTTAATCATCAGTCATTGATTTAATGGTACCACCACTAAGATGCACAATGAATAGCAAATAGAGAAGTAGGCCTACAATTACAAATACAAATATTACAATACAAATGTGCGGGAGGAACCACAACTAGGCCAAAATAATGAACATTTTGAAAAATTGAAAGATATATTTTATGAAAAATTGAAAATAGGGGGCGTTTGCGTGTTATGCACGACTATTTTAGACAGTACAACATCAAGTCTCGTGGAGACCACGCGGCCCGCCTCTCAGCGCGTCACCTCTCACGAGACCTTGACGCTATACAACACAACCGGGTTTTCATCCATACCGCTGGTAATTGTACTCGAGGAAGACGGAGTTTTGGCTGCCTCTATTATTTTGGATTGAGGAATATCATTCTACCATTTCGGAAACAGGTGGGATACTCTAATAGAACTAACCCTAACACACGTATATTGCAACCCCATGGTTGTAGCTTCCTCAATACGTTTTGTACACATGTCTATGGATGAATGAATTATGATGACCGAGGATACTGTTGTTATGATGCTATTAAATCAGCCTCTTGTTATTATGGCCACCAATCTCAATCATATCATTGTAATAAATTGATAGATAATAATACATAAGCCCAAATAGGTAATTGATAATACCAGATAGGTAATAATATATAATCAGAGCATCTAACCCTTTTCCAGAATGAATAAAGACTTGACAGCAGATCAAGGAGAAGTGACTGCACTTCTCTGCCCAGAAGATGAACTACAGGATGGACAGTAAGATGTTCACACATTTTTTTTAATACTAATCTATGATTATCCTACTTTCTACCAAAATACTTGTTGTTGATATCTGCAGTGCTGTTTGTGCCAGCCTTCATGCATTTGCCTGTGTGTGTCCAGAATGAGGGAGGTAAAAGTGGAGGGCCATAAGGTGTTACTGGTCCGTACCGAGGGCCGGTATGGTGCTGTGGGAAGTCGCTGCACCCATTATAACGCTTCCCTCGTCAAAGGTAACGGCTTGCTGATCACTATTGGTGTGTCCAGGCAGAATCAGAAGGGGTGTCCTTCCTAGGACCCGAACAGAATAATATAGGAACGCTGGGATAATATACATCTCTTGGGGTTCACTTTATATCTATTTAATGGTTCTATATGTTTCTTCTGACAAAGGTACTTACTGTAAGTCGCTCTTGATAAAAGTGTCATGCAAAGGTACTTACTGTAAGTTGCTCTTGATAAAAGTGTTGTGCTAAATGCCTTAAAGGTGAATGTAAATGTATGTACCATATCGTGTTCAAGCCCTAAAGCGTTCATGCCATTTCATGTCTGATCAAGAGAAGAAGCGGCAGTATGTTATTAAGTTAAAACATGGTGTGACGTTTTCTACAAGCTGCCCCCGCTAATGTTTTTACATTATTTCATCTGGGTAATCAGGAGCTTTGGTTGGCAACAAGGTCAGATGTCCCTTCCATGGTGCTTGTTTCAATGTAATGACTGGAGATATAGAAGAGTTCCCAGGTCTTGACTGTTTGCCCTCTTACAAGGTAATTATGCAACTTTTGATGCAACTATTGTTTTATAATACTAGGGTAGTGAGATATAATTGGAAAAAGTAGAAATATGAGTTTGACCACTACGTTAATGGAGAGACTGTTAATGTCCTGCATCATGTAACAAAAGCAAAAATATGAATGAGGTTTGGCTGGTAAGACAAGATATGGTTAAATTGTATATATCTTTTAGAAACATCTGTAGACACACCTCTCCACTTTTAGTCTTTCAGAATCTCGAACCTACATTACTTTTAAAATCTAAAAAACCTCCTGAGTGCTGGATGTCAATGTGAACTAAATTGAACTAAAAGTACATTTGCTCATACTTGATTGTTACCTCACCTTGCTAGTCGCTTAGGATATAATTGTTTAAATGTAGCAATGGTAGCCAAATGTACCAAAATTAGTTGTCTCTAAGTCCTTTGAATGCATTTGACAGGTTAAAGTCGAGGATGGCAATGTGTACATCTCATTCAACAGAAAGGTAATTGAAGGCCAAGAAAATGAGTTCAGTCATTTAAAAAAAAACTTCTTTAAACAATGGTTTCCCCTCTTTCTAATTAATGGTTGTTGTGTGTGTTGCTGTGATGTCATCCCCTTAGTCTCTGAAGCTCAGCAGACGAGTGAAAGAGATGAGTAAAAGAGAGCCAGAGGTCAACCACATCACCCTGCTCATAGGAGGAGGTAACGTACACACTCAGACCACCGCAGCAACACACACAGCACTTCAGCCTGTAACACTGCATATTGTTTATGTCCAGGCCCCGCAGCCCTGGTCTGTGCCGAGACACTGAGACAGAACTCTTACAAGGGTCGGATCATCATGGTAACCAAAGACGCCCTGCCCCCGTTTGACAAACCCAAACTGAGCAAGGTAAACCACCCAGTCAGACCAGATTATGTATGTAATACAATGTATGTATTCAATAATTTCCTGAAGGATTAATAAAGTTACACCTCTCTTATCTTATGTAATATATATATTTATTACCACAAAGCAAAAAACTGAATGTTTCACAGGCATTGAATTCGGAGAGCAGCCAGATTCTCCTTCGTTCTGAGGACTTCTTCAAACAGTATGGGATAGAGGTGTGGACACAAAAAGAGGTAAGCGAGAGAGACCAACCGACATAGTATTGTGTTTGCTTAAAGGTCTGTTAATTCTGGTCCACAGGTGATTAACAATGCCCTAGGACTGCCAACAGGCTCACTATAGGTGATTGCCTTTTGACGTGACATATCATAAGCACACATATTGTAACATTTTGTAAAGGTCTGTTAATTCTGGTCCACAAGTGATTAACAATGCCCCAGGACTGCCAACAGACTCACGAAAGGTGATTGCCATTTGACCTGACATATCATAAGCAGTGTGTGTGTGTGTGTGTGTGTGTGTGTGTGTGTGTGTTTCAGGTCGTGTCAGTAGAGCCAGGTGATAAGGTGGTGAGGCTGGGTGACGGAACAGTGCAGCCTTACGACCAGCTGCTCATCTCTACTGGCTGTAGGTCAGACTGCATATTCCTTCCTGATAACTACCTTGTACTGACCGTTATTAGCTCACACACACAGAGCTGCATCAAATAACTATTCACCTTGCATTGTGGTACAATGACAACACAGTGTTTAGTTTCTGACGTTATCTTCTTCAAAAGCTTCACTTTAGTTAATGATACAGGTCAGATGTTTTACTTACTCAATTGTTTTTCAAAAGGTGTTGTTAGGCCATGGCGTCTTGAGCAAAGTCTGATGTTGTTTTATCTTTTCTATAGTCTCTCTCAAGTATCTCAAAGGGCTCCTACTGAGCTATGGAGTCTGTTTAACTGTCTTAAAAGAAGAGCAAGTACTGCAGACTCAGGATATAATGGATTGCAAATGTAGACACACTATGTTAGAACAAAACTAGCTCAGCTTTGTGCCACCTCTGACTAGTCATGTGATATAAAACAGGTGAGTTATTTGTGTTACCGTAACGCTCTCGTCTCCTCCAAATGCTAGGGCGCGGTCGCTAGGCTGTCCTGGCCAACACCTGGAGGGAGTTAAACTGCTGCAGACTCACCAGGACGCTCAGGAGATCCACCACTCCTGTCAGGGTCAAAGGGCAGTCATCATTGGCGCATCCTTCATAGGTGTGTGAGATAGGGAGAGAAATTATAGACTGGGGACAGTAAAATTATTGTTTTATTGTCACCAAATTAATTAATTAGTAAGTCATTTTACTGTATAATAATATTAATATTCCCTTTTACATCTTGGTTTCTTACTTTATATACCCTTGGTTAAGTTATAAGCTTTTTTTTATAATCAGCTTTGTAATGTTTGAGTATGAAAATTACTGTATGTGTCTATGATTGAAAACCATGAAACACCAACCCTTCCAAAATGTGTTTCATGTGTATCGTCTTGCCCAGGCATGGAGGTGGCTTCCTACCTGTCAAATAAAGCTGCCAGCGTGGTCATGGTTGGCACCACTCAATACCCTTTTGAAAGATCACTTGGCCCAGAGATTGGGAAGATGGTGATGCATGTAAGAACCAACTGGTTTATCTTCATGGTATCTGTGTTGCCACACTGTGGTGTATTTATAGATAACACAACCTCCCCTGCTCTTGTTTTTTTATTATAGATGTTGGAAGAAAACAATGTCAAGTTCTACATGGAGGACAGAGTTCTCGAGATCAGGGGAGAAGGTGGCAAAGTAAGACACAATAACGCCATCCACTGACTCTGATAGTAAAGACCTGATCTGTAAACTTGATTGTACTTGTGTCTCTGATCTTAAAACATGTTTCTGATAATACTCAGGTGAAAGAGGTGGTGCTGCAGAGTGGTGCCGTTCTGGAAGCGGATGTGGTGGTGGCAGGAATTGGTAAAATAAGAATTGCCACTTTGGAAATAATACAGGGTTCAATTTGACAATGGCTGGTAGATATTTCATATTCTGTGTACAAACATGAATCATCAACATGAATATGGTGTGCAGGTGTCGTCCCGAATTCTGACTTCCTGATGGGAAGCCAGGTGCAGATGGACTCCAGGAAGGCTGTGGTCGTTGATGAGGTAAAACCCTGGCCAGACGCAACCAATACAACATACACATTTGTATTATGTTATCAATGATGAGGTGACTCAAATACTGACCCTACGCAACCAATACAACATACACATTTTGTATTATGGGATCATTGATGAGGTAAAACACTGGCTCTACTCAACAAATAAAACATAATCATTTAATATTCCATTTGTATTTAAGCTGTAAATAAAGCATCATGAATTGTTTAGTATTGGTGAGTATTTACTGAGAAGAGTGGTGTGGGTGTTTTTTTTGTACTTTCAAAACAACTTTGAGTCTCTGATTTGGTGGCATGGCATACACTGAACACGACATTCTGAGGCTTGTGTTGAGCTATGCATGGAATAATGTTTATTGAATGGCATGGCGGTACGACCATAATATACTTAAATAATATTTATCTTCTGTTTCCAGTTCATGAAGACCAATGTACCAGACATTTATGGTGCTGGCGATGTCACGTCCTTCCCCCTCTCGATCCGCGGGGGCCAGAGGGTCCAGATCGGCCACTGGCAAATGGCACACTCCCATGGTAACACTTCACTACCAGTCCAGAAACTACCGGTCCAGAAATTGGGTTAGATAGATATAGATAGATATATTGAAGAAGCCGATATAGACATCTTGTTACATTTGCAAGCTATTTGTGGTAAGGGATTGCTTGATTTGTTCTTTCCACAGGAAGAGCTGCTGCCTTAAACATGCTCAACAAGCCCACCAAGATGGATTCTGTTCCGTTCTTCTGGACTGTGTTGCTCGGAAAGAGTATCCGATACGCAGGTGATACATCTTGACGAACGTTGCCCCCTAATTTATTTGAATTTAAATGGATGAACTGTAGTCATGAACTGTTTCAATTCAATATTTTAGGATATGGGGAAGGATACACAGAAATCATATTCAAAGGCAAAGTGGAAGAAGGAAAGTTCCTAGCGTTTTACATCAAGTAAGCAGCTGCAGTGTACTATACCACTCTTTTTTAAATTGAACTTGAGTGTAATGTATAGTATAATTCTCTGTGTTGTCATTGTGTTGTGTTTCCAGAGAGCAGGTGGTGGTCGCAGCAGCCAGTCTCATGTTTGACCCTGCTGTAGCTCTGATTGCTGAACTCATGTCTTCAGGGCAGCCTATCACAAAGACACAGGCACAGTGAGTACCAGGCGTGTGTGTGTGTGTGTGTGTGTGTGTGTGTGTGTGTGTGTGTGTGTGTGTGTGTGTGTGTGTGTGTGTGTGTGTGTGTGTGTGTGTGTGTGTGTGTGTGTGTGTGTGTGTGTGTGTGTGAGTGTGTGTCACTGGACTCTTCAAAATAAATGCTTGTTTTGATGTTTGTTTATTGCATTAAATATAATCAGCAACCTTGTTTTTTTATTTCAGATCTGATGACCTAAGCTGGTTGAAATTATAGTGTGCGGTCCAGGATCAAGGATGTACTCAAACCAGTACATTTACTTTATCAGGGAGTGTCAACTGCTATTATGAATATAATCATCTTCATTCATTTATTTTTAAATTAATGTCCTTCTCAATCATTGTTCTTCCTCTTGTACAGTGAGTCATGGCTTTAAGGCTGCACATCATCTGACCTCTGATAGAGGCTACCAACTAGTTTGAATAGCGAGGCAACTTCTATCAAGTTAAATAATTTGTTTAAAGTTAGTCTGATACCTTTTTACAAAGTATATCCAATATTATAATAATGCGTTATATGAGTATAATTCAGGTTTTAAAGTTACATTTATCCTCACAATTAGTTAGGGAAACACATTCTAAGAGCTGAGAATGACACTGGAGGCAAGGTCTGAAATTACCAAAGTAAATGTTTAAAAGATAATCTTCCTGGAAACACCAGTAAGATTATTTAACATACCTGACTAATCAACACAGAAAAACAAGTTACAGTAACAAAGGTGCTAATCGTTGGAAATATAGGGGACAAAATGGACAGTGTACATTTTATCTATCAAATGTTTATTTGAACTATAGCACACTTGTAACTGTAGTTGTTTTTATTATTTTTGTGACCGTGGCCATATTGAGTTGCTCTAGTTTGTTCTTATTGTTGTAAACCAGCTGCCTTGTGTTACTCCTTGAGGGGTGATTGATTAATAGAGTAACACATGTTCATAATAATGGTAATGTGTATGGGGAAAGAATGTTACAAAATGATTTAGCTATTTGTCTTGCAATGCAATATAGCCTTCTTCCAATCAATATTTATTTTTATTTGAAAGGCTTTCCACCTGGGTGTTATTTTCACAAGGGTTAGGGTGTGTTTATTGTTTATTTGTGTTTTTGATTTGGATGTGTTAAATTCAGTTAGACTCATTGCTGCAGAGGCACATTACAATTTTCTGAAGAGCTGAGCCCAAAAAAAATGCTTCACTTACAAAATATTGATAATCTAAAATGTATTATTTGGTTAAATAAAATCATAAGAAGAGTTAACATGTGCAACATTCTGGTGTGTCTTTGTCCCTTTTAAATCAAATCCTGGAGACAGTCATTAGGCCATAGGAGAGTTCACTTATTTTCGATACTTCAGAATTCCCCATGATACGATTCGATTTGATTCGATACTCAATCATTTTTACATTATATCTATTAATATAATATCTATCACATAAATCAACCAAAAAATGTATCATTTACCTTTTATTGAGAATACAGAAACAGTATTCTATACACACTTTAGTGCTTACTGTGCAGGTCTACTATTCACTGTAAAAAAATAAATATATATATAGGCCTATATATTTTTTTTTTTTCTATACTCTTGCGGACAAATCGATGCATCGAGTCGTCGGCTGTATAATCGATACAAATCAATTAATATTTACACCCCTACTTGCAGCATTGGGCCACACACACACACACACACACACACACACACACACACACACACACACACACACACACACACACACACACACACACACACACACTGCTTGCACGAAATTAGCACCCCTCTCCTCCCCTCCCTGAATGATCAGTGGCTGCGTTTTCTGTGCGCAGCCACTGATCATTCAGGGAGGGGAGGAGTTTGGCTTCCCCGGCAGCCGAGAGACCCATGCGAGAGACGCAGAAGCAGATTCAGAAACAGAATCTTTCCGATTTTCTATTTTTTCTACTATCCAATTTTCTATCAACCTCAACACATTGGCGAAATTAAAAAAATGACTCAAAATCGTATTTCCGTATTTAGTCGACGAACAAAAACAATCTCACTAAAGTGTACGACACTTAACTGTGCCCCCACCTAACATCATTTTAGTAGGACATATAATTATTAGTATTTTTTTTTCTCGATTTAACTGCTGATAATGGAAGATGTTTTACAGTTTTCTTTTTTTTTTTTCAAAACATCCTGATAATTTTTCTTAAAAACATCTAGATTATTTTTTCTTAAAAACTTCTAATCTTCTAAGCAAAAAAAATAAATAAATAAAAATAAAAATTATATATATATATATATATATATATATATATATATATATATATATATATATATATATATATATATATATATATATATATATATATATATATATTGCACATGAAGTGATCGTATTGTATTGGACTATCCTAATGGATGTTACTCTAGACAAGAATTAAGAGGACTTTTTGTTTTTCATAATATTATTTAGGAAAATCGTGCAGCTTTATTCATGCAGCGTTGTATTTATGAACTATGAACCCTTGTTTCCGGGTTATTCATCCGGGTATTTGAGCTGTGGCGCTCGTCCCGCGTAGTCGTATCTTCCTACGTAACCCAGTCAGTCTGAGCAGCAAGTTTCGTTAGGAACGGCGTAGTTCTATTACGTGAATCCAGGTTGCGGCTGATCACGTCCATCGTGTGGCGGTGTCGTTCACCGTGCGTGCTGCCTCAAGGAAGCACAACCAGCGGAGAAGTCTACTCAGTTATACAAAAGAAATGTGGTAGTGTGCGAGATCCAGACTTTGAGGATCAAGATTTGACTCTGAAGGTAAAGTAAATGTGGATTGATTCAAACATTTCAGAAAGTTTTCTTATTTTCTCACGTGTATTGTTTAGCCGAATTGCTGCGCTAACGTTAGCATTGAGCTAGGTCGTTTTTTTAATAGCTGCAAACTAAAGTTAGAAGGTCTAAATTATTGTTGGCTGCGATGATGGGATTTTAACAACACATAAAATTTAACATTGATCAGCCACGCCAAATATGTAATGGTGTAAATTAGCAGACTTCTGGTTAGTTTGTTTCTATCATTCTGCCACTGAATGGGTCGTTAGCTTACTAGCTAGCTTTCCAGTTTACTAGCTTAGCTTCAGGAATCCATTATTGTGCGCGTGTTGACGCGAGGCCATCGGTGGAGGAAGCCCTGTTAAAACCTGTTCAAAATTAATTTAACCCGTTGAAAACACACACTAACCCTGTTAACCATACACGAATCCTTTGGAAATCGAACCCTAAAGATGATCTGCATTTGATGTTCTTATGTTAGTGGTCGTTTATGTATTGTATAACGACGTGTACGAACTAACTTAGCTGTGCTGTTATGGTGTTGTAGGTATTAACACTCTTATGTTAGTGATGTTTAGGTATTGTATTATACACTATATTCTGTTATCGTGTTGTATGTATTACGACTGCTTTGTAAATGGTGTTTATTTTTTATGTATATACTATATTTGAACTTGCTGTGCCTTGATTTGATCTTCTAGTTGTAAGGGGCATGGCGGCGGCTTTCGCTTACAGAGGGGTCCCCGGAGGCATGCCTCCAGGCGTCCCCCCTCCAGCCTCCATCCCCGACTTCATGTCTGAGGAAAAACTTCAAGAAAAAGGTCTGTACAAATTTATGCATCCACAGTTTGCATTCATATTGTGCAATTTGCAGTGGATATAAACAACACTAATGTATTCATATATGACCAAGTTTTGATTTGTCGTGCATCAAAACAATTCCACAGCTCGAAAATGGCAGCAGTTGCAGGCCAAGCGGTACTCAGAGAAGAGGAAGTTTGGCTTTGTGGATGCCCAGAAGGAGGACATGCCACCCGAGCATGTCCGCAAGATCATCAGGGACCATGGTGACATGACCAACAGGAAATTCCGCCACGACAAGAGGGTCTACCTTGGGTATGAACACTTACTTGAACCAGATGCTGTTTCAATAAACAAACAAAATGGATATTTTCCCAGGGAACTTTCTTTAATCTTATCACTGCTGCTTGCCCACATTTCCTGGCTGGGATGAATGAACATTCTGAGCTCACCTTTTGTATTTGTGCTCCGCAGGGCATTGAAGTATATGCCCCATGCCGTTCTGAAGCTGTTGGAGAACATGCCCATGCCCTGGGAACAGATCCGAGATGTGCCCGTGCTTTACCACATCACTGGAGCCATCTCCTTCGTCAATGAAATCCCCTGGGTGATTGAGCCTGTCTACATCGCACAATGGGGGTAAGAGTCGTTTAAAATGTCCCTTTATCCTACTGTTCATGTTTACGGGGAACTGTACTTTATATATCAGCATTTTTTCTAATGTTCATTTCTTCCTGCCCTGCAGAGCTATGTGGATCATGATGCGTCGTGAGAAGCGTGACCGTCGCCACTTCAAGCGCATGCGTTTCCCGCCGTTTGACGACGAGGAGCCGCCGCTGGACTACGCGGACAACATCCTGGACGTGGAGCCGCTGGAGGCCATCCAGATGGAGCTGGACCAGGAGGAGGACTCCTCCGTCGCCGACTGGTTCTACGAGCACCAGCCTCTCAAGGACGCCACAAAGTGAGGCCCGCTTCACGCTCTCATCATTACATTTCTCAGTTTGCTTGGAATTGGAGGGTTAATCTTTCTATTTTTTTTATTTTCTGCTTGTACTTCAAGTTCACACTTTGGTTTAATTGTAGCAATGCTTCACTGTCTTCAGGTTTGTGAACGGCACCACCTACCGTCGCTGGCAGTTCACCCTTCCTATGATGTCCACCCTCTACCGCCTGGCAAACCAGCTGCTAACAGACTTGGTGGATTACAACTACTTCTATCTGTTTGACCTCAAGGCCTTCTTCACTTCCAAGGCTCTCAACATGGCCATCCCCGGAGGGCCCAAGTTTGAGCCGCTGGTCAGGGACATTAACCTCCAGTAAGTACATATGGCTACCAATAGATATTGATAAAAATTAACATTATTTTTAACTATAGACTTTTTTGAAATGTTTTATTGTAGTAACAGGTTACATGTTTTGGGCTTATGCACAGAGACTCACGTTTTGTCCCTACTTGTACCTCTAACAGGGATGAGGACTGGAATGAGTTCAATGACATCAACAAGATCATCATCAGACAGCCAATCCGGACAGAGTACAAAATCGCCTTCCCCTACCTGTACAACAACCTCCCCCATCACGTCCACCTCACCTGGTAGGAAAAAACATTAACTTGCAAATTAGCTATGGACAAAACAAGATTGACGACCAGAATAACCAGAACCTTTGGCTCTTCTCTCAGGTACCACACTCCCAATGTGGTGTTCATCAAGACTGAGGACCCTGATCTGCCAGCCTTCTACTTTGATCCCCTGATCAACCCCATCTCCCACAGGCACTCTGTCAAGGTAGGCCCTCCTGCGTGTTGATGAATGCTTGGAAATCATACCAAAACAGACCCCTCTTACAAAGGCGCACTTGCATTGGTCTGCTTGCCTGTGCGTAAGAACTAGAGGAAAATTAAAATGAATGGTTATTTGATTAAATCGCTGGCTACATTCCGGTTGATTACCTAAACATTCAGACATGCGCTCAAAGTAGCATTACTTCAACATTCAGATGTGAGTTTGAAGGATCTGTTTGTGACGTTTATAATGGGGTTTTGCAAGTCTCCTGGCTGTCCTTCATGGAATCCTGTTCATGTCCTCCCCAGAGTCAAGAGCCTCTGCCTGATGACGATGAGGAGTTTGAGCTGCCCGAGTACGTGGAGCCCTTCCTCAAGGAAACTCCTCTCTACACAGACCACACCGCCAACGGCATCGCTCTGCTCTGGGCGCCGCGCCCCTTCAACCTGCGCTCTGGGCGTACCAGGCGAGCCATTGACATCCCTCTCATCAAGAACTGGTGAGAAGACAACACCTAGTGGATGAGAAAGTCGTTGTTGATGAATGCTCGGATATCATACCAAAATAGACCCCTCTTACAAAGGCGCACTTGCATTGGTCTGCTTGCCTGTGCGTAAGAACTAGAGGAAAATTTAAATGAATGGTTAGTTTATTGAACCGCCGGATATATTCCGGTTGGTTACCTAAACATTCAGACATGCCCTCAAAGTAGCATTAAGTCAACATTCAGACGTGAGTTTAAATAATCTGTTTGACGTTTTTAATGGGGTTTTGCAAGTCTCCTGGCTGTCCTCCATGGCATCCTGTTCATGTCCTCCCCAGAGTCAAGACGCTTGCCTGGTCCGCTCATGTGACATGTCCTCCAAAAGCAATGTCCTGACACCCATGTGATCTATAGATGGACATGAAATGTGTATGTGGTTTGAAGTTGTCTTTTTGTCCCCTCGCAGGTATCGTGAGCATTGCCCTGCTGGCCAGCCTGTCAAAGTGCGTGTGTCCTACCAGAAACTGCTGAAGTATTACGTGCTCAACGCTCTCAAGCAAAGGCCACCCAAGGCCCAGAAGAAGAGGTGAGCCTCTGAACACCCTGCTGATGTTCTCCATCTGTGTTCACAACACGTCTCTAACCGCTGTGTATCGCTGTGTGTTCTTTCCCCCCAGGTACCTGTTCCGTTCCTTCAAGGCCACCAAGTTCTTCCAGTCCACCAAGCTGGACTGGGTGGAGGTGGGATTGCAGGTCTGCAGACAGGGCTACAACATGCTAAATCTGCTGATCCACCGCAAGAACCTCAACTACCTGCATCTGGACTACAACTTCAACCTCAAGCCCGTCAAGACGCTCACCACAAAGGTTTGTCGGTCTCTTCAACACTCTGGGACATCCCGTCAAATGAAAGCCCTCTTACAAAGGCGCACTTGCATTGGTCTGCTTGCCTGTTCGTAAGAACTAGAGGAAAATTAAAATGAATGGTTAGTTTATTCAATCACCGGATACATTCCGGTTGGTTACCTAATCATTCAGACATGCGCTCAAAGTAACATTAAGTCTGTTCTAGTAAAGCTACAGTGAATACAATGTTATTTTGCCCAACCTTCCCCCCATATTGTGTATTGGGAGAAAAACATGGGTTATTCTTCTATTGATTTGATTGGTTGAATATTATAGCATAGAGCCGTCTGGAGATATTTTTGCTCTTTCAAAGCAATATTTTGTATGTATATCAGTAAATCTTAACATGGCACCAGGAGATCCACCGGGCGATATCACATTTGTTTCTGTCTTCTCTTCCTACAGGAGCGTAAGAAGTCCAGGTTTGGTAATGCTTTCCATCTCTGCAGAGAGGTGCTGCGTCTCAGCAAGCTGGTTGTTGACAGCCATGTTCAGTACAGACTGGGAAACGTCGACTCATTCCAGGTCAGTAACACGGTTCATTATTGCATGATTGGAATCCCCCAGGATCTGATATATTAAACAAAAATGACAACAGTGGATATTTTATGAGATCGGTAAATTGACAGTGTGGTGCGCCTGTCAATTTATAAAGGCGCACTTGCATTGGTCTGCTTGCCTGTGCTGCAAGTGCCCAATTTGTGAGATTCCTACTGGTTCAAGCCTGTGCTCCAAGTGCCCAAAATGTTGTTTAATCATTTGTGAGATTCCTACTGGTTCAAACATGAGCAAATCAATTCCCTTCCCTTCATTCTGGAAGCAATAATTGTGGTTTACCAGAGTTACTATTCTAATTACCCAATTGATTATCCTGCAGGGTCTACTCTTGTGGTCTCTTGTATGTATGTATGTATGCGTGATTAGATCATCTGTGTATTGTTAGGCTGTGTTGAAGGTTGTCTAACAGCAGTGCTATGTTCCTGTCTAGCTGTCTGACGGGATACAGTACATCTTCGCCCACGTGGGTCAGCTGACGGGCATGTACCGTTACAAGTACAAGCTGATGAGACAGATCCGCATGTGCAAGGACCTCAAGCATCTCATCTACTACCGTTTCAATACCGTAAGCCCTCCCAATAGAATGATGCTTTTTCCACCTCACAAGTCGCTAAAGAGCAAGTTCATGCTTTGTATTGTCACTGAAGGACTCAATGTCTCCCCCCCCCATCCTCCCAGGGTCCAGTGGGTAAAGGTCCAGGCTGTGGATTCTGGGCTCCTGGCTGGAGAGTCTGGCTCTTCTTCATGAGGGGCATCACCCCTCTGCTGGAGAGGTGGCTGGGCAACCTGCTGGCCAGGCAGTTTGAAGGTATCTAAACATACTTATTTACACCTAGATATGGCTAATGTACTGTCATAACCGTAGGGGATAATGCATGATATTAAAAAAATAAACATTCAGATGCATCACAATATAATTTTCTGATGCCATGCTACATTTGATTACATTAGTACATCAGTATTGTGTTGGATTTTAGTGGTTGTTTTATTAAATATATTGTTTTTCATGCCATTTATACAATTGCATGAGATTATAGAACCAGCCCCCAACCCAACTTTACACTGAAAGTGCAATCTACTCATGGGAAATACTTTGTCATAACAAGCCAATCACCCCGCCCTCTCCCGCAGGGCGTCACTCCAAGGGCGTGGCAAAGACGGTGACCAAGCAGCGTGTGGAGTCCCACTTTGACCTGGAGCTGCGTGCCGCTGTCATGCACGACATCCTGGACATGATGCCCGAGGGCATCAAGCAGAACAAGGCCAGGACCATCCTGCAGCACCTCAGCGAGTCCTGGAGGTGCTGGAAAGCCAACATCCCCTGGAAGGTGGGTCCTTGTCAGAGGAGCCAAGTGTAGCCTGAAATCGTTTTAAGTTTCTATATATATTTAACGTTCATTATACCACAGTTAAGGGGGTCACGGGGGACAACGCCCCTTAACTGTGGTATAATGACCGTATACCACAGCCTGTCGTGATCTATTGCTTTTATAAAACGGTTACGTAAATATGGCGAAATGAAAGTCATAGACACCCTCAATTTTGAAAAAGCTAGAAAGTCGGAAAAGCATTTTTTTAACGAATACAAAAAAGTAGTCCCTCCTGGCTGCTGGCAAAGTGTACGGCGGTTGCTATGCAACACACTGTAGCGTCCTTCAGAGAGAAGGCTAGAGACAGTAGCTCGGTTCGCCGGCAATTTAGCCTGTCGAGCAGTTCACTCACCGTGTGCCTATTGCTTTTCCACCCTCTCCAACATTTCCACCCTCATTTCCACCCTCTCCATCAATCAACATGTTTTTTAGGCTTCAGTGAACTATGCTATTGCTTTTATATATAAATAAACAACAGTCCAAGTTAGGCACGGAGTGATACTGAACGGGCGTCATAGCTGTGTGTATACGCTCAATATACAACAGATGGGAACCAATCAGATCGCTTGATTTAGTGTGTGTGTGTGTGTGTGTGTGTGTGTGTGTGTGTGTGTGTGTGTGTGTGTGTGTGTGTGTGTGTGTGTGTGTGTGTGTGTGTGTGTGTGTGTGTGTGTGTGTGTGTGTGTGTGATTTTTGAGATGGTATTATTAATACCATTTTAAAGGACTATAATCCCACTTGTAATTTATAAAAGCCACACAGGGCCTTTCCTCAAAGGGTTCCTCCACCTGAAAATGAAAACTGTTCCTCTTGACATGCTCCAAGGTGCCCGGCCTGCCCACACCCATCGAGAACATGATCCTCCGCTACGTCAAGGCCAAGGCTGACTGGTGGACCAACACCGCCCACTACAACAGGGAGCGAATCCGCCGCGGTGCCACTGTGGACAAGACGGTGTGCAAGAAGAACCTGGGCAGGCTGACCCGTCTCTACCTCAAGGCTGAGCAGGAAAGGCAGCACAACTACCTGAAGGTAAAGCAACTTTATGAATTGCAATACTTTTGATTTCTGCCCTTTTTAGGGTAACTGTACAGTTTACAGGGTTATATTTTGACAAATGGATCCTATTTGTCTAGAAATAGCTTAATTCTTGTAATCGTACAGCTACTTTGCTGTACCTTATGAGTGTTGGGTTTGGATCAGTGGTCAACAGTTGTGTCAACCAGATCTTCCTAGATGGGCCCACGGTAACATGTGCTCTGTCCTCAGGACGGTCCCTACATCACAGCGGAAGAGGCTGTGGCCATCTACACCACCACAGTGCATTGGCTGGAGAGTAGGCGCTTCTCCCCCATCCCCTTCCCTCCGCTGTCCTACAAACACGACACGAAGCTGCTCATCCTGGCCCTGGAACGGCTCAAGGAGGCCTACAGGTAGCACCCCTGATACGGCTCATTTCCATCACTTCTGTGTGGAGGTCTTCATTGTTATAGTCGTAATATTACTATAAATCCTCATTACAAAGTTGTTCTGTCAGCTGGAATACAAAGTTCAGATGTTTGTTTTTTTGTTTTGTGCAGTGTGAAGTCTCGTCTAAACCAGTCCCAGAGGGAGGAGCTTGGTCTCATTGAACAGGCCTACGACAACCCTCACGAAGCCCTGTCCAGGATCAAACGTCACCTGCTCACCCAGCGAGCCTTCAAGGAGGTTAGAGCCGTGAACATTGTTCAAGTCCAAACAGCTTGAAGGAAACCATACTTAGAACTTATAAGACCCATTACACTCGTCTCATTCAGCTGCCTCCCCCTCCCAGGTTGGCATTGAGTTCATGGACCTGTACAGCCACCTGGTGCCGGTGTACGACGTGGAGCCCCTGGAGAAGATCACAGACGCCTACCTCGACCAGTACCTCTGGTACGAGGCAGACAAGAGGCGGCTGTTCCCACCCTGGATCAAGCCAGCAGACACAGAGCCTCCACCACTGCTGGTGTACAAGTGGTGCCAAGGTATGGCCAAAGTGGTTTGATTGTCAAAGAGCAAATCATTGTTATTCTTGATGAATGCTTATGTTAAAGCATGGATCATCCATCTAGGAAAAACGACAGTTATGTAATTAATATGCATAGAAAGACATTAAATATTTTTCCTGTTTTGGAGCGTAGTGCTTCAGACCACAAAGTCTCCTCATGCTAAAAGATGCTGCTGTGTTGGTCAGATCTACTGTCAATAGGTTATTCTACCAGGTTATTGATCTCTAGCCTAGTTAAGACCTATCTTTTAGTTAAATTAATCAAAACGAGTGATTAGTGATGTGATGTGAAGCAGGGTTTCAGTGGGTTTCTCTGACCCCCTTCCAGGTATCAACAACCTGCAGGACGTGTGGGAGATGACTGAGGGCGAGTGCAACGTCATGCTGGAGTCTCGCTATGAGAAGATGTATGAGAAGATCGATCTGACGCTGCTCAACAGGCTGCTGCGTCTCATCGTGGACCACAACATTGCTGACTACATGACCGCCAAGAACAACGTGGTCATCAACTACAAGGTACAGGGTCTTCAGGCTGCAGGTTTAACTACACGCTTATGCATCCAATGGCGAATCAGTAGTCGCCTGTTTCATGAAACTTAGATCAATGCAGGCTTTCACCAGTGTTTTGTCTCTTGATGCAAGTGTTATTCTTGACTGTAGTAGCTGCTGGCATTGCATGGTACAACCCTTTTTTGAGGCCTGATATTGGGGGGGTGTCCCTTACTCCCTGTTTATGGCAACAACATGAGTGCAGTCTTAATTTCCCCATTTCCAGCTTATTTTAAATTTAATTTAATTTTGTTATCTCCTCCAGGACATGAATCACACCAACTCCTACGGCATCATCAGGGGGCTGCAGTTTGCCTCGTTCATCGTGCAGTACTACGGCCTGGTGATGGACCTGCTGGTGCTGGGCCTCCACCGGGCCAGCGAGATGGCCGGCCCGCCCCAGATGCCCAACGACTTCCTCAGCTTCCAGGACACGGCCACAGAGAGCGCTCACCCCATTCGCCTCTACTGCCGCTACATCGACCGCATACACATCTTCTTCAGGTGAGACGGGAACCTCCGCTTCATGTGTGATCTCATTTTAGATTCCTATTTTTTAACTAGTCTTGCCCTTCATTGAACTGTGGCAATTTCTCTTTTGCCTATTAGTAGGTTCAGTAGCTTCAACTACTGAAGCCCTCTGACTCTAGCTTCATATGTAAATAAACTTGCCATGCCCATTTATTTAATCAGTTTGCTGTTGGGCATTAAACAAAAAAATATTTAACTTGACATTCTGTACTAAAGGGGTGGGCATCGCAGGACTGGGTTAAAACAGGTTCACGCCGTTTGTCGATGCGGTTTGGATTTGACAACCGCTCTGTGTGTGCAGGTTCACAGCGGACGAGGCCAGAGATCTGATCCAGAGGTACCTGACGGAGCATCCGGACCCCAACAACGAGAACATTGTTGGCTACAACAACAAGAAGTGCTGGCCCCGTGACGCTCGCATGAGGCTGATGAAGCACGACGTCAACCTGTGAGTCCACTCCCACGCTGCGGTGTCAGACATTTGTCCTTTGGTGAACCTGTTAAGAAAATGAGTGGTGTGTAGGATAGTTTTTAAATATTTTCATTCCATCTGCTCCCCGCTCAGTGGTCGCGCTGTGTTCTGGGACATCAAGAACCGCCTGCCCCGCTCGGTGACCACGGTGCAGTGGGAGAACAGCTTTGTGTCCGTGTACAGCAAGGACAACCCCAATCTGCTCTTCAACATGTGTGGCTTCGAGTGCCGCATCCTGCCCAAATGCCGCACCAGCTATGAGGAGTTCACACACAAAGATGGAGTCTGGAATCTTCAGAATGAGGTTGGTAGTTAAAGGCTCACCAATCCATCCTAATGACTTTAGGATGACTTTACTTAGGAATTTTTCCTCTCGGTACACACTTTCTGAGTCCTCATCAACGTATCGATCCCCCTGTGCAGGTGACCAAAGAGAGAACGGCACAGTGTTTCCTGCGTGTGGACGATGAGTCCATGCAGCGCTTCCACAACAGAGTCCGCCAGATCCTCATGGCCTCTGGGTCCACCACATTCACCAAGGTGAGGACATTTTAAACCAGCTGACACCAGGGATCTCTTCATTGTACAGCTGCTGTTTCCCAGTGAAAGGATTGCTTTGAGTTTGTAATAGGATCATGGTGACTTACAAAGCCGTAACCACCTTTACTATCCCTCCAGATTGTGAACAAGTGGAACACAGCTCTGATCGGTCTGATGACGTACTTCCGCGAGGCGGTGGTCAACACCCAGGAGCTGCTGGACCTGCTGGTCAAGTGCGAGAACAAGATTCAGACCCGTATCAAGATTGGCCTCAACTCCAAGATGCCCAGTCGTTTCCCCCCTGTGGTCTTCTACACCCCCAAAGAGCTGGGCGGCCTGGGCATGTTGTCCATGGGCCATGTGCTCATCCCTCAGTCAGATCTGCGGTAAGCTGAGACCTAGATCTATTGGTGGACTGATCGATTTTTTTTTTGCTTTCCAAAGGCAGAAAATAATTAAAATATTCTGCTGGTTTCATGCATTAATTTTTTTTATCTGATCTCATAGTTAACCTTGTATCTAACTGAAACTAGATCTGCACACTCTTAAAACCTAGCACTGGTCTGTGTGTTTGGGTGTCAGAAGTGTGCCACAGTAAGCAGGCTAGGTTTCGCTGACAACCAGGAGGGCTGCTGCCGAGTGACTGGTCGTTTGATAGTGACCTGAGCCACACCAAATAAGTGTGACGTGTAACTACATCTATGTGTCTGTGTGAAATAAAGCTCCATTCTTACGGTGTTGCTTGCCGTCCCTTCCCCACTAGGTGGTCCAAGCAGACGGACGTGGGCATCACTCACTTCCGCTCTGGAATGAGCCACGAGGAAGACCAGCTGATCCCTAACTTGTACCGCTACATCCAGCCCTGGGAGAGTGAGTTTATCGACTCCCAGAGAGTGTGGGCAGAGTACGCCCTCAAGAGACAGGAGGCTATCGCCCAGAACAGGTAACCCCTCTGACAAGAAGATTCCTATTCAGACCCTCAGTTCAAACGTGACCTTATATAAGCTCAGTTGACTTGGGCCGTGTTTGGTTATAGTCAATATAGTATTTAGTATGCTTTTCAATATATTTTTGTTGAAACAAATGTTTATTGCTCAAATACTTGCAGTGCGGTTCATTGTTTTCAATCGTTACACCGCTTGAGCATTTAAAGCATCTAATTGAAAAGGCTGATTCTATGAAGCCTAATAGTTCTTTGTCTCTTGTGTCTCAGGCGTCTGACCCTGGAGGACTTGGAGGACTCCTGGGACAGAGGCATCCCCCGCATCAACACTCTGTTCCAGAAGGACAGGCACACGCTGGCCTACGACAAGGGCTGGAGGGTCAGGACTGACTTCAAACAGTATCAGGTAAGATGCACCGTACACATGCATCGAAGTTTGCCTATTGACTATTCCTTAAATAGAAGTAGACCCATTTTTCGTGCCCTTGACTTCTGCTAACGCTTGTTTCTTTGTGTGCCTGCAGGTGCTGAAGCAGAACCCCTTCTGGTGGACCCATCAGAGGCACGACGGCAAGCTGTGGAACTTGAACAACTACCGTACCGACATGATCCAGGCTCTGGGCGGCGTGGAGGGAATCCTGGAGCACACCCTGTTCAAAGGCACTTACTTCCCTACCTGGGAAGGTCTCTTCTGGTGAGAACAGCCTCAGGCCAACACATGCACATTATTCTATTAAGGAACAGTACTTGGTCAGTGCTGGTGAGCATCTGGTTGTAACAGCGCCTCGTGTTGGGTTTCAGGGAGAAGGCCAGCGGTTTTGAGGAGTCCATGAAATGGAAGAAGCTAACCAACGCCCAGAGATCTGGTCTCAACCAGATCCCCAACCGTCGCTTCACACTCTGGTGGTCGCCCACCATCAACAGAGCCAACGTAAGGATAACTAGTGTTGGACATGTCTGTGGGATAAACCTCTACAGAGGCAGGTTAAAGGATAAAGCATTGGTCCGGCCGTTGAACCGTCTCCTTGTGTTCCTCTCCCCCAGGTGTACGTGGGCTTCCAGGTGCAGCTTGACCTGACCGGCATCTTCATGCACGGCAAGATCCCCACGCTGAAGATCTCCCTCATTCAGATCTTCAGGGCTCACTTGTGGCAGAAGATCCACGAGAGTGTCGTCATGGATCTCTGCCAGGTGTTTGACCAGGAGCTGGACGCTCTGGAGATCGAGACGGTGCAGAAGGAAACCATCCATCCCAGGAAGTCGTACAAGATGAACTCCTCCTGCGCAGACATCCTCCTCTTCGCCTCCTACAAGTGGAACGTCTCCAGGCCCTCACTGCTCGCAGACTCAAAGTACGGCTTCATCGTAATCACCATCATCATGCTTTTTTATAAAAAGAGTTCCTGCTATCGGCTTGGATAAGTGCCAAAGAGAATCTACAGCCCTCCTTAATGTCATTGTATTAATGTCTGTTTGTCTTCCTTCAGGGACGTGATGGACAGCACCACCACTCAGAAGTACTGGATCGACATTCAGCTGCGCTGGGGAGACTACGACTCCCATGACATTGAGCGCTACGCCAGGGCCAAGTTCCTGGACTACACCACAGACAACATGAGTATCTACCCCTCTCCCACCGGGGTGCTCATTGCCCTTGACCTGGCCTACAACCTCCACAGGTGGGTGCTCTGACTAGCATGGATGCATGTCAAGTTTATTTTTAGAGCCCTTTAAAACAACAGTTGACCAAAGTGCTGTACAAATCAACTATCTAGTTATAAAAACACAAATTCTAGAGGAGACTGTTTTGGGGACTTTCACAATGGGACTTTAACTGGGTCATGTTGATTTATGGGAAGCAGGACAAAGTAAAAACATCTCAATGTTGCAAAAGATGCAATGGTTATGTAAAAATATTGTAGCACATTAGTATATGTTTGCTTAAAGAGACATTTTTCTCCAAACGCGAACCCTAACACGTGTTTCCTCACCTCTGCAGCGCGTATGGTAACTGGTTCCCCGGAGGCAAGCCTCTGATCCAGCAGGCCATGGCCAAGATCATGAAGGCCAACCCCGCTCTGTATGTGCTGAGGGAGCGCATCCGCAAAGGTCTGCAGCTGTACTCCTCAGAGCCCACCGAGCCCTACCTCTCCTCGCAGAACTACGGAGAGCTCTTCTCCAACCAGATCATCTGGTTCGTAGATGACACCAACGTCTACCGTGTCACCATCCACAAGGTGAGCTTGTCCTCTCGGCCACCATCCATTTCAAGGGCTTCTTGAATTCTAGAGCCAAAGAGCTATTTGGAGGCTTCTTTAAGGATAGGCCAATCGCAAGCACAATGAAGTGCTGCCAGTGTGTCCGTCATCATGTATTCTTCATGCGTCTGTTTCAGACCTTTGAGGGTAACTTGACCACAAAGCCCATCAATGGAGCCATCTTCATCTTCAACCCCAGGACTGGCCAGCTCTTCCTCAAGATCATTCACACGTCTGTGTGGGCCGGCCAGAAACGTCTTGGACAGGTAGAGCCCTACTCCTGAGCAACATTAGAAGTACACCTTTTGTATCATTCCAGTCATTCGTTGTGCACGGATTGATTACTGATTCATTTTAACTTGCGTGTTTCTATTCCTCCTGTGCCCCTGTAGCTGGCTAAATGGAAGACTGCTGAGGAAGTTGCTGCCCTGATTCGCTCCCTCCCTGTGGAGGAGCAGCCCAAGCAGATCATCGTGACCAGGAAGGGCATGTTGGACCCTCTTGAGGTGAGCTATAAAGCATGCTTTACCATGTCTTCATAATACAGAAAACTGTATTTTGTGCATTTGCTGCGTTCAATCTTACGGTACAACAGCTTACATCCAAACTTTTTCTAATGCCTTATTTTTTTGTCCTCCCCATGCAGGTCCACTTGCTTGATTTCCCCAACATCGTCATCAAAGGCTCTGAGCTCCAGCTCCCCTTCCAGGCCTGTCTAAAGGTGGAGAAATTCGGAGATCTGATCCTGAAGGCCACCGAGCCCCAGATGGTTCTGTTCAACCTCTACGACGACTGGCTGAAGACCATCTCTTCCTACACAGTCAGTAGCACTCCTACGCTTTAGGCATTGATTGAAGTTTTACTGTTAATATAATCTGGGAAGAACTGGTTGCCCAGTTAACTACTCTGAGCGAGAGTGTACAGATGGGAACATATTGACTCATCCTCTTTGTGTAACTAGTGTTTCTTGTGTGTTGTGTGTGTCTGTAGGCCTTCTCTCGTCTCATCCTGATCCTGAGGGCGCTCCATGTCAACAACGACAGGGCCAAGGTGATCCTGAAACCAGACAAGACCACCATCACAGAGCCCCACCACATCTGGCCAACCCTCACTGATGAGGAATGGATCAAGGTGGAGGTGCAGCTCAAAGATCTGATCCTGGCTGACTACGGAAAGAAGAACAAGTGAGTGGTCTAATGCATGCATGCTTGTATGGATGGATGGATATCCTGTTGCCGCATCATTTGCTGTATTTGTCTCCACACTTAAAGGGCTCCATGGCTGATATTATGAAATGGTCTCACGTTAATTGTCAGACTTACCTGGGCAGTTTCTCAACTGCAAGAACTTGGTGAACTAGCTCTCTGTTTGAACACGTTGAAGTGTAAACAATAAACATGGGTGTTAAGCCCTGTGGGTTTTCTACCAGTTTCTGCCAGTCCTGCACAAATGGTAAACATCTCAAATGAAGAAGACCAAATCAGCTTGAATCAATTAACAATTATCTTGTCATGCCATGAGCTCACACTGTAAAGTGTGTTCATATCGTAAAACGACGTAATCCCTGTGAATCTCTCTTGAAATACTTTGATGGCGTAGCTGGATCTTTGGTTTCTTTACTAACGCCGCCCGTCCTGCTCCTCCCCAGCGTCAACGTGGCCTCCCTCACCCAGTCTGAGATCAGAGACATCATCCTGGGCATGGAGATATCCGCTCCCTCCCAGCAGCGCCAGCAGATCGCTGAGATCGAGAAGCAGACCAAGGAGCAGTCCCAGCTCACCGCCACCCAGACCCGCACCGTCAACAAGCACGGCGACGAGATCATCACCTCCACCACCTCCAACTACGAGACGCAGACCTTCTCCTCCAAGACCGAATGGAGGGTCAGGTAAGCTGGCTAATTGCCTTATCAAGCTTTTTATTGTGTATATATTCATTTGATAATGGCAATAAAAAAAGTATTTTGATAGGCTTACATTGAATGCATTTAAGCTGACAATCTTTATTGTGTCCATTCCCCAAACCTCAGGGCTATATCTGCTGCCAACCTCCATCTGAGGACAAACCACATCTACGTTTCTTCAGATGACATCAAGGAGACGGGCTACACCTACATCCTGCCCAAGAACGTCCTGAAGAAGTTCATCTGCATCTCTGACCTACGAGCACAGGTAAACATCGCTGCCTTGCGATTGGCCCACGACAGTCATAATTAGAGAATCCACTTGGCCTCTGTTGCTTTGGTGATGCAAAGTTTTCTTTTTGTATGGTGTGTCCTGACAGATCGCTGGCTACCTCTATGGCACCAGTCCCCCAGACAACCCCCAGGTGAAGGAGATCCGCTGCATCGTAATGGTGCCCCAGTGGGGGACTCACCAGACGGTCCACTTGCCCAACCAGCTCCCAGGACACGAGTACCTCAAGGTAAAGACTTTCTCCTTCAGCGTCTCCATCATTTGGACCCAAATGATGGCTTGTTGCACTTAAAACGGCTCCTCAACGCTCCCCTCTTTCCACCCAACAGGAGATGGAACCTCTTGGCTGGATCCACACCCAGCCCAACGAATCGCCGCAGCTGTCCCCCCAGGACGTCACTACCCATGCCAAGGTCATGGCTGACAACCCTTCCTGGGACGGAGAGAAAACCATCATCATCACCTGCAGGTAGGAGCCCACCGCCATATTAGAGAAAACAAAGTGTGACCTAGGAGGAAAAAAGTTTATTGCCCAAGGTTGGGGAAAACCTTCTAGATTTCAACATGGGGACATCTGCAACATTAAACTTTAAACGTGAATGTTACGCTGCTGTGGCCACAGGTTATGGTATGAATGCTTATGGTTTTTATCTTATGTTCCATCAGCTTCACCCCTGGCTCGTGCACACTGACCGCCTACAAGCTGACGCCCAGCGGATACGAGTGGGGCCGACAGAACACAGACAAGGGCAACAACCCCAAGGGCTACCTGCCGTCCCACTACGAGAGGGTCCAGATGCTGCTCTCTGACCGCTTCCTGGGCTTCTTCATGGTTCCCGGCCAGGTCTCGTGGAATTACAACTTCATGGGTGAGCCACAGAGACATTATTTTTGTAATTCTCTTGGTAAAACGTTATCAAAATGCTGCCTGATGTGCACCTATCCCCTGCTTTACTGTGATCATGAAAAAGTCAACGGTCAAGCCCAATTAGGTTGTTCAATTTTGTTCAGTATTATTTTGTTTGAATCTGTTTAAATGGATTCATTGTTTCACTGAATGATCAATGTAATATTATTTCAACTCTACTGATCCTGCTACACAGGCAACTACTGTTTCACTTGATCTTTTAGATCCATTCAACGATCAAGACTTAAGTAAACCTCCATTATTTTAACCATGATGATCAGACTTTTATCATGTCATGATTTCAGCAGACAGGGCATCCAAATAATTGCTAGTGGCCATGTAGATGTCCCTACCATGCCAGGCATGTGTATAAGCTAAACGGTGATGCTGGTCCCTGGTTGATCCAACCTTCCCTTGCCTGCAGGTGTGCGCCACGACCCCAACATGAAGTACGACCTGCAGCTGTCCAACCCCAAGGAGTTCTACCACGAGGTGCACCGGCCCTCTCACTTCCTCAACTTTGCCTCGCTGCAGGAGGGTGAGATCTACAACGCGGACCGCGAAGACGTGTACGGCTGAGTGAGACAGCGGCCTGCCAGCCTGTTCTCAAAGCTCTTTGTAGATACTTCTGCGGGTGGTGTTTAGTGCCAGTCCCTGTGCAGGTGGTGTCGTGTTTCTTCTGGCGGTGAAATGGCCAACCCTGGACATTGAAAGAATCCTGTATACATTTTTTTTGATGTTTTCTATTCTTATTGCTAGTCCCACCAATCCCCAAGCTTTTCCTCAAACTGGTTTTCAGAAAGAAGTTTTGAATTGTCTGTTATTTGTCATCTCTGCATATGTGCATTTATTTGTAGTATTATCGTTTAGTACTCACGTGTGAATTTAATGTCTTGAAATTTTGAATTGTAATTGCGAAATCATTTTTTATACAAACGACTGTACCAAACGCCATCTGACTACGTTATACTGTACGTTGTGTGACGTTGTAGTTGGGGTTAAATAAAGAAACGATTTTACTAAGTTGTGGTTTGTGTGTGTGGTATTCGGTGCTTTGGTTTGCATTTGGGAGGAAAAGGTAAGTACCCATAAGTCCATTGCGAAATGCAACGGTTGAAATGGCTTGATAACTTCCGAGAGGCGTGTCTTAACAAATGTAATACTTTGATGCACTCAAATACGTTGGGCGATCTTTCTCTTATTGGTCAGGCGAGGAGAATGATTCAACACGCAGGAACAAGCGCTACAGTACACTTCATAGTCTGCTATGGTCACTACTGTACTGAATAGTCTCTGGGGCCTTACTGCTTAAAAATACAGTACTGAGTACAGTCTGTGGGATTACTGCTACTGAACTACTCGGAACAGGGGAGTTAAATTCATGCTACATGCGTGTGTATATATAGTACTGTGTACAGTCGCTGGGGGTTGAGTAACTGCTTCATGTGTACAGTGCTTGCTTGGTACAGTTTGCTATGCTCCAGTAGGCACGTGGGACGGAAGAGGTCAAGTCTCGCCTCGTTCGGCGGCTGTTTACAGACCAACGGGTGCCTAAAATGATGTCGGGGCGCTCGCTCGCGTAGCTGGGGAAACACTACAAACATCACGGACTTTAATCGCACAGAAATGGAGAGCGTGGAAACCCTCGAAGCAGAAGTCGACAACAAGACCACCACGGATGTTTTCCAGAGGTCCTGCTCGGTGCTCACCGTGGACGACGTGTACGATATAGCCAAGCTGATCGGCTCCGAGGTGGAGCAACTCATCGACAACTTCGGTAAAGAGAGCGTCGTGGGGCTGGTGCCCAAAACAGTCAAAGTCCTCGAGCTGCTGGAGAGCTTCGCTTCACGCAACCAAGCGTGGAAGCTGAAGGAAGAAGAGCTGAAGAAAGAAGAGCTGCTGAAGGCGTTTGAGACGCTGCAGCTCCAGCAGCAAAAGAAACGCACCGCCAAGGACACCGAGGTCGGAAAGCACAATAATGAACTACGGGTAAGCTGCATCGTAGCTTTGTAACCCCATTGCTTGGTTGGGAATAAGCACAGACGCAGCCAGACCCCCATGGGATGATTGGTGTATGTCAAAAGGGGCCATGTTTCAGTGTGTTTACTGCCCTCAGATCAGACTGGTACACGGCAGAATCATCTAACAAGTGAGTTGGGGATGTTATTACTTGTTGTTCTTACCGCTACTGAAAGAAGTATTTGTTTTTATAACCGACTCAGGGCTTTATGCTACAACACACCTAAACATGGTGTCTACTTGCGTCATGCACAGGTAGACTCACTTCCGTTAAGCCCGTGTACAGGAAGACGCTTAAACCCACTTCCGTTGACTTTCTACGTCATTTAGCGAGAGTCTTTTGGTTTGGGTGATCAAAGTCATGGTCAAACCTCGGCTACGTCTGCTGCTATACTGTGACATTATGTATTCAGTGGAAAGTACTAGACACTAACATGTACAGACCAACAGCTATTATGACCTTTTTATGAGCAGGAGTGGCAGCAGAAGGATGACCAATGGAGGAGGAGGTGTGAGGAGCTCCAGGCCCAGGTGCAGCTGCTCCAGGAGGACAAGCAGGACCTGGAGAGCAGACTGAAGGGCAGCCATGCTCAGGAGGGTGAGGCAGGGGGGATAGACTGATGGATGAGTTATACGCTCGACAATAACATAATATGAGAAATATAGTGATTGATTGGTGTCAACAACAGCATACCGTTGTTATGTATACACACAGTCCGTCGGTCTATACATTTGTTCATAACTATATCATAATACAAAACTATTTTTGTATTTTTTTTTTTGCAAATGAATGCTGTTTTTTTTTGCATTTGCCTGATAATCTACAGCCATGCAACATGGATAAGTCTTATTCTTCTGAGAGGCAATTCCATGCCTTGTGCTTATGCTGCAGCTCTGTAGGAAAGGTTCTTTGCCATCTTTTGAGGACATGTGATTGGCTAATACCGCATTAACTTGATTGTTGCTATTTCTATGAAGGGAACGTCATTGTTACCCCTTGTCCAGAAAATAACTTCTTCTTTCCCCCCCCCCCCTGTGGACACAATGTTTAAGAAGCGATGAATGCAGGAGAAGTCATATAGCACAGGTTTAGGGTGGCATGTTTCTTTTCAACACCTCCTTCATGATTGTCCATGAGCAGCAACAGGACGTTCTTAATGTGTGTGTGTGTGTGTGTGTGTGTGTGTGTGTGTGTGTGTGTGTGTGTGTGTGTGTGTGTGTGTGTTAGATCGTGCCCAGCGCCAGGAGAGAGAGGTCATGCTGAAGCTGAAGAGCGTGGTGGACAAGCAGAGGGATGAGTTAAGAGCCAAAGTCCAGGAGATTGCCACCATCTCCAACGAGGTGGAGGCAGTAAGTAGACACACAGTTAAACACATGCATGTATGAATGCACAGACCCGGATAAATACATATTGAAATTGTACACGTGTTTATGTCCCAGCTGAAAAATACAAGGTTCAATTCCATGTTGAACCTTCCAACATTCAGATGTTAGCCATTAACTGCCTTTAAACTGGGATTGAACATCTTCAATTGGCAGCAATCAATAATGTAATTAATTACCTGGAAAGACATTTTAACAAGGGACAATGCTACACGCCACCTAGGTGACTTATTTTGGGGTCGTTCAGACAAAGGACGCAGAGTGATAAAAACTAACTTGGCCAGGTGAGGCAGGAAGAGTAAGCATGATCGTCATTCAACTTTTACTTAAATGATCATTCAGGAAATAATTTAAATCAAGCAAATTTGACATGACCATTTCGGCTGGAAAGAATACATTGTGGTATTCTCTCTTCTGCCATTTCATTGGCTAATCTGATTATGGTATTTTGTTAATAGAGGTAAATAGATCATAGCTTTATATCCCAGAAAGACTTTTATACAATATTCAGTGTAAAATGTTATTTGTCTTTGGTAATCCAATATATTTTCAGCCTTGTTAATCAGCCACATACTGAATGAGCCAAGTATGACTCTAGAAGCATAGGTTCCTGACCTCTGCTCTTTATCTGAACTCCCTATAAATTGCTTTGGATAGAAGCATCTGATAGTGAAAGTATAGTGAAAACAAAATCTCTGTTATCAGTTTCTCCTCCCATGCTGATCACGTAGCAGGTCACCGATGACACACTGCACCAGTGACATTTGATTGCACTTGGAGTTTGTTTGGACATGTTGTTTTCCTACAGCCAGAAGTCTTGCCTGTCTTGGTACATGCACACTACTGTGCCCTGGGACAAGCTGTGATGAAACCCCATAAACTTAAGGCTGTTCCCATGGACACAGAAAGGCTGCGTAGGCTTTCCCTTTTAGTTATTTATTATACCTAGACAAGCAGCAGCGTTTTTTTGGTCTTTTTCTCACTATTGATTGGAGAGCTTGGGGTAACTTATCTTCAAGAATGTATCAACAACTAGGGTTGTCAATGTTTGACCTTAACTGGTTTCTGACACAATTTATTTGTCTTGTTCCAAAGTCCAGGTGGTGGAGTTTATGCACAGCGTTAAACAAACCCTTTATGACCACAAGTTCAGTTATTGTTCTGTCACGTTCCCACATTCTGTCACATTCCCGCAATGTATTGTTGTTGAATGGATTGAAAGAATTCCAGACATTTTCTTGTGAAGAATGCCTTTGTTAGAGTGATGATGTATGTTAATGAAACTATGACGATGCACTGCCAGCATTATTGTTTAGTTGTTGTAATTTCTTCTCTAACTGGAAGGTTTCTATTTTCCTTTAATTTGTTTCATTATGGATTCAAGGGGATTCAAATCCCCTTGTAAACTTCTCTTTTCTCTGTGGACCAAATTCTTACGATTGTTTATCTCTTGCACTTCAACAGCTAGGCTAGTGGTTTCTGATGCTGATGCCTAGAAAGTTTCCCCATCTCACAGGAATAAATGTTCTTGTCTTGAATTTATCTTCCCTCCCTCCTACTGCTTTCACAGTCTTTACCCGTGTCTGAATCCCCTAAATTCATTCCACCCCACTCCACCATGACCAATACTAAGAGTTAGACATGTGACCAGTGGTAGTGACTAGAAGGTGCATAGTTTTCATGGATTCATACTGGTGGGAAAGTGGAGCTCAGTGGGGAAGCTAAATGCAGAAGTAGTTGACCGGCGGTTGTTCACTGTTGACAATGTCATTATAGAAATATCCATACAAGCATGAATCGCTTCACCCATCCCCAGAAAAAGGAACAAACCAATTTAGTAAATTTAAAATAAGGAGACATATTTGCCATAATCACCAGATAAATAGATATAAACAGTCCGTGGCCCCTGATTGGACAAGGAAATAACCAATGACGTCAATATATTTTTATGCATATATATTTGCATGCATGTATATATATACTGTATATATGTAAGTGTGTGTGTGTGTGTGTGTGTAGCTGCAGGAGCAGCTGGAGCGCTTCATGAAGATGAACAGCGAGCTGCGCCACCGGCAGTGCGTGCTGCAGGCCCAGCTGAGCAGCACCACGGCCCGCAAGACGGACATGGAGGCCGACCTGCGGGAGAAACACAAGCAGATAGAGCACATCCAGACACTGCTGGACCAGGCCAAGGTGTGTGTGTGTGTGTGTGTGTGTGTGTGTGTGTGTGTGTGTGTGTGTGTGTGTGTGTGTGTGTGTGTGTGTGTGTGTGTGTGTGTGTGTGTGTGTGTGTGTGTGTGTGTGTGTGTGTGTGTGTGTGTGTGTGTTGGGAGCCCTGAGATTGGGTGGAGGCACACACGTCTGTCTTGTTTCATTTCCTGCTCAGTCCGACACAGCTAATCTCCGAGTGGGAGTCTGTGTTTTCAGCTTGTCCAGCCATAAAACAACTACAACTGAACTATTTCTGAAAACCTTTGGCCCAATGGATGCTAGCATCTTAAACAATACAAGTCTACAATGTTTTAAATGGGGGCAGTTAGCTCATGCCTTTTTATAAAGATGACCCTAGCATTTAAACACTAGATAACCATGGCAATAAACCAAGGCCTCAAACAGCTTTGTTATTACCAGGTCACACAATAGGTTTGATATGGCCTCGTTTCGATCCTCACTATTCACATTCAAGACAGCAGTCCACATTGACCAGTCCCTAATGGACCATGAGAGAACAGTAAGAGCCATCCCAGTGTTCCTCACCCTCGTCTGATACACCAAAGCGGGGCACTGGATGCTTGTGACAGTATGTCGACCCCAGCGGGATGACCTGACGGCTGTCGTTCTCCCCCCATCAGTCTAGCCCCCGGAAGGTGTCGGTGGGGCAGCCAGAGTCGCTGGGGGCAGACCAGCCCTGCTTCACCAAGAAGGAGGTGCGGGACATTCTGTTTGAGAGGAACGAGCTGAAGGCCAACCTGTTCCTGGTCCAGGAGGAGCTCAAGTACTACCAGAGGTGAGACCGTGTCTCTGGGCGTCACCGCGGCCCGACACAACTGTGGAAGAGGGCAGATGGAACACGGCCGTACTGTAGTTGAATTTAGAAGTGTTTAGAGTGCAGTACACTGCTCACTGTGTTATTATCATTTCTATATCATGATACACGTTTGTTATACATATTGTTATGACCGGTTCAAAGACTTTGCATGCTCCACTCCTGCTACTTACTGTCAAACCTATGGTGGGGGATGTTTCTAATTAGTGTTTACTTTCCCTCCTCCAATAAACAAACCAACAGCAGCAGGCAGAGAAATGGGCAATACTGTATAACTATGTCATTTTTAAACGTGTGTGTGTGTGTGTGTGTGTGTGTGTGTGTGTGTGTGTGTGTGTGTGTCAGGGAGATCCTGAATGACGAGAGGTTCCCGAGCTTTGTCGTCGATGCGCTCCACGCCACCATCAGCAAGCAGAGGACACTCATCAAGGCCAAGATGCTGGGCATTCCTGTGGACCAAGTCAACAGGTCTCCTTCTGTCACACGCACACGCACACGCACACGCACACACACACGCACACACCGTCCATTGATTGTGAAATGCATAACTTGGGGCCAATAAGTGCTGAGTCTAGGTCCCAAATCTGACCTAGTTAATTTTAATCTTTTAATCCAATTTGTTCAGGGCATAGTACAATAAAGACACACATTGCCAAATGCATCCCCCACACTGGTCAACAGTTGGCCGTGTGACCACTTGGGTTCTTAACTGTGTGACAATAATATAATATAATCAATATATTGAGACATTTTGTTTTTTATTTGACACTTTTTTAACTTGTATTTATGTTAATAGGATATTATATTGCCAAACCATATAATGCTTTCCACCATGTATGGTTTGTTATTTTTACATGTGATGACACAAATACACAGGACCAGAACAACTGCCTACTGTCTACTCTGTTCGCAGTGATGAGGAAGAGAAGGCCCCTTGAAATGACAACACTTTCTGTCTTTGTGTCTACTCTGTTCGCAGTGATGAGGAAGAGAAGGCCCCTTGGAATGGGAGGACTGAGACAGACGAGACCGACGGCCCTGAAGAAAAACCTGCTGAATCTCGCATTCGGAGCCTGTGAGTACAACGACCTCCACCTTCCTCCACCTTCCTCTCTCCGACCTCCGAGGTGTAGAGACTGCATTTACACTCAAATCTGAGATTTAGTATTTTGGGTAGCAAGCAACCGAGATTATTATTAGTTGAATATTAATGAAAGAAAATCAGATTAAAACAACAAAAATATCCAGAAAATAGATAGACACAAACAGTATGTAAATGAATCATTATAAAATCATTATAGCTGAGACAGCTGAGGTTGATTTAGACAGTTACATTGTTTAACCTTTTGCATTTGTCACACACACAAACACACACACGTACACACACCTTGGTAGGAAGACAAATAGATACAGATAAATAGATAAATAAAGAAGGTGATATGAGCCCAGGCAGGCCCCTGACCTCAGTCCTGTTGTATGGCCACAGCTTTGGTTTCCTGACACGTTCCGGCAGCAACCGAAGCCCCACCCACATGAGTAGCTCCGCCTCCACCTGGGAGATTCTCTGTGACACGGAGGCCTGTGACGACGCAGAGCTTGAGCCGCGCTGCTGAGAAGAGAGAGAGGTCTGGGGGTATGGACCCACACTGACCATATAGCGTTGGTTTGTTTTGATCTGGAATAGGACTGGCATGTATTATCCTTCTTGCAGCTCTTTCTCTGTCTGTCATAGATGCCTTGATCCAGAATATGGCCAGTTTTACTGGTTAGCAAGTATTACTGATTGGTACCAAGATGTCAGGTTTAGGTTATTTTAAAATGATACTGTGAGAGTGGAATGTTATTTCCATTTTGTTAAAAAGCTCACACGTGTAGAGAAATCTCCAAGATGACATTATTTTAATATGGATTTTTGGAAATTTGGATTTTATTTGATATATTTTAAAGAGGGACATATACATATATATATATATTTAAAATATATATTAGTTTTGTTAGCATTACCAGAACATTATTCTATCCTGTGGCACAAGTGTTGCATTAACTTTTAATTGTCTTTAAAATCATGTGCAACTATTTGTTTAAGTTCTATTACCTTTTCAAACCAAAGATCTTACAAATATGTATTTTTTCAATTAATCTTTATCATAGGAGGAAAAGCTATGCTTATTGTCTCTACCAGAGGGCATTGTGTCATGATTAACCTGATTTCATCACACATTTAAATTGCTATATTATTTTTCAGACACCATTCTTTGTTTATTCTGTGTCTATCGGTTCTTCACAAATACCAAATATAGCGCTTTGATGTCAAAAATGAAATTGTTATCCAAGCCAGTGTTTCATGTATATGTGAATATAATGTACTTCCCTCTATATTTTGGATCCTTTTGCCTACAATGTGCAAATACGATGGATTTCATTGTATTTCTCTTATTGACACCATGATTGACAGAGGAGAAAGTGAGACAATCAAGTTCATCAGTGTTTAGAATGAGTGTTTTAAACAAGCCATATATTCCAGATCAGATATATTTTTGTAAGCTGAATGTTATTATAAACATGTGGTTATGATGGATTCTTCCCTCAATAAACTCTTGTGGTATCTGCTATTTTTAAAAAGGTTTCCCTGTCTTATTGGTTTTTATGCAGTCAAGAGTAACATCACATTCTCTTAAATAGACTGCACGCACAGCACAGACACAGTTCTCCATTCTACGAAGTAGTAGTAGAAATCAGAGCCAAAGTAATTCAAATAACTCTGCTTATAGTACTTCCAAATGCAGTAATACGACCTCAAAAATGCATTGAATGATACTTAAATAAGCATTACACAGCAGCCGACTAAAGCGACAGGTTTTTCTTCACTATATATCAACTACTTTGACCAGTGATTATTCCATTCCATGTATTATCTTCCAGAATATGCAACGGAGCTGTATGTATCTGTCCACATACACGTGTGTGTGTGTGTGTGTGTGTGTGTGTGTGTGTGTGCGTGTGTGCATGCGCGTGTGCGTTTGTGTGCTTCAGTGCGTGTCCATCTTTAAAAAGCTCCTCGCTCGACTAGAATAGAAGGAAGTGACCCTGACTTCCACGGGAAATGGGAAAAGGAAACTCAGGGGGGGATGGACGGCTCAGAGGCCACAAGACACCGCCTGCTGCAAACCCAGAGAGAGAAAGACAGAAACGAGACTAAAGAAAAACCAAAACTTAACAAAAGAGAGAGCAGGGATCTGGACAGAGAGAAGTGTCCCATCGCCCACCCCCCACCCCCCCTCTCAACAGGTAGGACGCCAGAAGGGGAGAGACGTGGGCGCCACTGAGTCCGTCAGACGGGACATAGGCCAGGTGGATACGCCTCACTAGACCTTCAGACCTCGCGGAGCGGCGTGGAGATGAAGATCCTCCTGGAAGTGATTCTGCTGCTCTCTCCGCTCTGCTCCACGCAGCCCTTGGATCCCGACGGGAGGAACGTCTGCCACCACCCCAGGTAACATGTCCCGACTTCACGTTTCTCTAGTGGCGGTGCTCAAGTGAACTTCTCACTGAACTACTACAGTATGACTTGTGTGTGAAGGTCTTTGCTGTTTGAGGGGGCTAGAGTTAGGGGGTGTCGTACAATACGGCCTGTAACGCTCTCTGAGACTGTAACTCTGATTTAAGGGCTGTACAAATACAATGGCTTGACTTTGTGTGTGTGTGTTCTGTGTGGGTCTCCCTGAATCTCCAGACTTCCATCCACTGCCGTGTGTTGTACTGGATGGAGGCAAGAGGGACAGGAATGCACTCAGCGTGAGTTTTACTTTAACAGTGGAAAGTACATCTACAATAAACTGATCGCCTTTTAAACGTTCAACGCATTCTCTCTTCTGTGAGTGTGTGTGCGTATGTGTGTGTCTGCTTGGGTGTGTGTGTGTGTGTACTTCCCCAGCTGTGTGCGAGGGCGAGCATTCCTGCCGAGGGGATGAGGTGTGTGTGTATCCAGGTGTGTGCAGCTGCCCTCCAGGATACTTTGGAGCTCAGTGTAAAACACGTGAGTTGGAAGCCCCCTCAGACTCGTGTCTCGGTCCTCCTCGCTCTTGCTCTGTGCTCCCCCCTCATCTACATTCAGAGATCTTTCCCAAAGCTAACCCCAACCACACCCACAACAGACAGGCTTCCCTTTGGGGTCGTCCTCTGACCCTTCTGTCCGTGTCTCCCCCCTTTTGCAGGATGCCCTGCTGAGTTCTGGGGGCCCGACTGTCGCAGGGCGTGCCCGTGCCACGTGCACGGCCTCTGTCACCCCGTGACCGGCGAGTGCACCTGCAACCCCAACCGCTGGGGGCCGCTGTGCCAGTACGCCTGCCGCTGCGGGCGCCACGGCCGCTGCCACCCCACGCGGGGCAACTGCACCTGCGACGAGGGCTGGTGGACGCCGTCCTGCACCCGGGCCTGCCAGTGCTCGGGGGGCGGCGCCGAGGGGCCCGCCTGCGACCAGCTCAGCGGCAGCTGCCAGTGCCGGAGGGGCCACTGGGGCCAGGCGTGCGGCCTGTCGTGCAACTGCCACCTGTCGCCGTGCCAACAGCGCACCGGGAAGTGCGAGTGCCGCCAAGACTGGTGGGGCGCCAGCTGTGACCAGAGCTGCTCCTGCGACCCGGACCACGGGCGCTGCGAGCCGCAGCACGGGGCCTGCCTGTGCCGGCCGGGCCACAAGGGGCCCCGCTGTAGCCAGCCCTGCGAGGCCGGGACGTACGGCAGCGGCTGTAGAATGAGGTAGATGGCTGTGGGCTCAAGCGTCACAGAACAGAGGACTGCTTTTATGTATATTATTATTATATTATATATATTATATATTTTATATATATATATATATATTTAGTGTGCCATGTTATATTCCTTAAACAGCGTCTTCCATATAACAGGCTCCTGCCTGTTTTTATACTGCATCGTACCTGTAATATTTCACTGTAATACATTAGGCTATATCAGGCTCAGAAACATATTCCTTTATTGTCCCATGATGCTGTGCACCAACTACGGCTCCGTTCTCCCGCCCCCAGCTGTGGGTACTGCAGAGAGGGCCAGCCGTGCAGCGCCACGGACGGAGCATGTGCGGCCTGCGAGCCTGGCTGGAACGGCACGCGGTGCGACCGGTCCTGTCCGGCCGGTTACCACGGCAGCGGTTGCCAGGAGATGTGCCCCCGCTGCAGGGAAGCTGAAGCCTGTCACCCCAGAACAGGGAGATGCGCTCAATGTGATTCTGGATGGAGGGGCCCCAGGTGCTGTGTGCGTGCGCGTGACCCCTGTGTGTGTCTGGAGGTGCATGTACGCTAGTAGGGCACTGTCTCACTGTCCCACGTGACCCACATAGTCATCAAATCATACAAATCAAAATACATGCTATGGAATTTACTGAGTGCTTAGAGGTTCAGAGCAAACCAATATACGCAATTACAGGTCGTAACTTGAGTGAATCATCCGGTGTGTTTCTCTGAAGAAGTACAGTCAACAGAGTGTGTGTGTGTGTGTGTGTGTGTGTGTGTGTGTGTGTGTGTGTGTGTGTGGATGTTTTAGGTTAAGATAAGGTACATTCATATACTTTGAAATGAGTAGCCTGCTGCAGTGTATGCCAATACCACTGCCGATAGTAATTGTAAGTCCTTGTGTTTTTTCTTACAAGGTGTGATGAGGCCTGCTCTGACAGGACGTATGGAGACGCCTGCCGCTTCCTCTGTAGCCCCTGTTTCCATGGTAACTGCCACCATGTGACAGGAAGATGTGTCTGTGAGCCAGGCTTTATGGGAGAGAGGCGAGTGCTCGGAGAGGAAATGTTATCAATTATACTAAAACAAACAGTGCTTCCACTATTTCTTCTATTTATACTAACATTTTTTTGACACAGAAAACCAGAATCCGTGTCCTCTACTGTTGAATAATATAAAAATAAAATATATAATAAGGACCCCCTCGAAAATGAGATGATACATCTCAAGGGGCTATCCTTCAAATAAAGAAGAATAAAATAAATAATATATAATTGTTTTATTTTAAATATATATATATGTGCAGCAATTTTGTTTTTGTTTTTGGTAAAGTACAGGTAGAAATGTAGTAAAAACATGTTTAGTTAGTGGTTGTACGTACATGTTTAGCTAGGTGTTGTAAATACATCTTTAGCCAGGTGTTGTAGATACGTGTTTAGCCAGGTGTTATAAATACGTCCTCATTCTGATAGTTGTAACAGCACCTGCCCTGCCTCCCTGTACGGACTCAACTGCTCATCTGGCTGTGACTGTGGAGAGGGCGTCGACTGTCATCCCGCCAGCGGGGCCTGCCCCAGCAGTACGTTCATAGTGGTCCTTCTGTCCATCCATCTGTCCATCCATTTAGGCATCTGTCCATCCATTCAGTACGGATGGACATCTGTCCTTCCATCCATCATGTCCATTCATCCATTCTTCTATCTATTTGTCCACCCACGTGTCCATACACCCCCAAATCATCTGTTCATCCTTGTGTCCATCAATCTATCCATTCATTGGATCATCTATCCATCCATCCACTTAGCCATCCCTCCATCCACCGTGCCATCTATCCCCATCTATCCGTCAATCCCTGACCACCCATTCGTCCCTCTTTCCTGCTATCAATCCATCTATCCATCCATCCATCCATCCGTTTGCCCGTTGACAGTGTGTGTTTAGCCCCATTGCCTCAAGTGTTTCTTCCCTCTCTCTCCTGGGCAACTAGGTGGCCTCGGGGCTCTGCTTGCAGGTATTCTGGTTCCTTTATTCGTGCTGCTGCTGGTGGTTCTCTGCTGCTGTGTGTGTTGTGGAGGAGGCTCTGCAGAGGCCAAAGACAGGTCTCTAGATTAATAAATAACATGAATTAAACGTTAACCTTTGATAGTGACATACCACTACCAAGGGTTTCACCAAGAGAATGATCATCAGAACATCCACACCTCTCTTCTTGCCTGTTCTCTTTAGGGTGTCAGTCGGTGATGGTAGTGCATTAGTTCGGATGAAATACCACGTCTTCAATGTCCTGGCAAACATCAGTGCGTCACTGCCCTGCATCTCTGCCTGGACCTCTGGCTTGCCTCGTGTCACAGGTCAGTCTGGCACAACCTGTATACAGTGTCAACATAATGATACCATCTCGAAGGTTGACACTGATGTTCAGTATGGAATGTACCGAAATGCTTCTGTTTCCTGCTTCCATAGTAAGCTATAAAGTGGTAGAGGCACCATCTGATTTATAACCGTTCCCGCCTCTCCCCACCCAACACAGTGTCTCACCATGACCCCGAGCAGACCTTTAATCACAGCTTCATCGAGCCCCCGTCCTGTGGCTGGGTCAGCGAGGGCTCGTCCTTCGACAGTGAGGAGGAGGAGGGAGAGGCCCTGTACTGTGTTCCGCCGAGGGAGGGTGAGTAGTACGCTCTCACCTCTCACCAGCCATTCTTCACCCAAAAAAACAAACAACACAGTTCCAAGCTTCTGGTTCTCTGTGGCAGATTTGCTGCCATTCAGAAGCTTTCAACCGGTTCCTTTTCACCTAACAGGTTTCTATACACGATGGATTTTCTTCGGCTAACATCACAGTGTTCTCCTTCATGCTCTTTTGTACAGATGACAGAGACATGTCGGACGGGAACTTCCAAGAGATGAGCTCCAAGTGCAACATGTTCCTGGACCCCTCTGGCTTCTCCAGCGAGGACATGGCCCTGGGCTTCTCCATCCCCCGCACCTCCAGCATCGCCAAGTCCAAGCGGCCCTCAGTCTCCTTCGCCGAGGGCACCCGCTTCACTGCCGCCCCCGCACCGGGACCCCCGCGCAGCAAAGCCCCCAAGTCACCCTGGGGTGCTCTGATGCTGTCCACCCTCAGCCTTCAGGGAGGGAGCGCGGCGAGAACGGGCGAGGAGGATGGCGTCCCTCAGGGGGGAGAGGGTGAAGACCGGGCGGGCGGGGGAGGAGGGGAAGACCGGGGTTCCGACAACGAGGGGGAGGAGCAAGACCCCGAGAGGAGGACCCACCTGCAGGTCCCCGGGACATCAGGGAGGAGACGTAGCGGGGCCTACGCCGCCGCCACCACCTCTCCCGGGATGGGAGCCCAGGCTGCAGAGTCCCCTTCTTCTGACCGCCAGCCGGCGGCGCCCGATAAGGTCACCACGGTGTACGTGACCGTGGGCCAGGCGGTGGGGGGGCCCCCCGTCTCCGAGGGCCCCGTGCAGGCCGTGCTGCGGCGCCTGGGCAGCCTCCAGAGACACAAGGAGCACGAAAGCAAGGCCAGGCCCAAGGTGCGGAGCGCCGAGGGGGTCAGCAAACCACCCAGGAGGAAGCTGGGCCTCCGGGCCAGCGTGTGGGAGCAGGGCGGACCGGCCGGCGGCGGCAGCAGTGGCGGCAGCAGCGGCGGCAGTGGCGGCGGCAAGAGAGTGGCCAAGCCGAGCAGGAAGAAGCTGAGTTTGTCAAACTCGGCCGTGGCTGCTGTGGATGCTAATGCGTACGACTCCCTCGCTCCAGAGTGCGACACGCAGGCGAGGCCGCTGCTGGCCGCGCTGGGGAGCGTGCCAGAGACGGGTTCAACTGACTCGGGGTCAGAGGTGAGGCCCGGGGTGGAGTCAGCTGACGTTTATGAGCGCGTCGGCGAGCTGGTGACGGACCCTGGGCGCAGTGTGGAGGTCATTGCTAATGCTAATGGTGCCACGGAGACAGACGAGAGGGAAGAGCCCAACTATGAAAACGTCTTGGTGGAACCCTCGTATGAGTGGCATGCTGTCATGTAAACAAGCTTATCGATCCGCCTCAGCTACTCCTCACGTACCATATACAGGCTTCTACGTCCTTAAAGGCTTCTCTGTGTGCGACAACACTACCTCTGCACATGGACGGACTATGAATGTCAGAGACCTTTAAGACCATAACTATGATGCGATGGGCTGAATAAATAAATATGCCGTATTGTCGTTATATAAATAAATCTTTGCTACAAAGATTATAATGTACTGTATCCATGCAATCACTTGAAATGGTAAATAAAAGGCGTTGGCGCAGTGTTTGTTTTGGACCACCTCAAAGCATTGTTCAGCCAACTCATTCCCTCACACACCCTGGTGAACAATGTAGTATGGAGTGAGGAGCCATGATGTCATACCCCAGCCTTATCTGAAACCCCCTCTGCAGACATAACATGACTAACGCATTACCAGGAATGGCTTTTGTGTTACAAATATGGTCACTATTAGAGTGGAGTAAAAATGTACCTAGGCTTAGTGCTACAGTTCTTTAGAGTAAAGAGATTAAGAGTTTTTGTGTTTTTTTCCTGTTTAAATCCCTTGTATGTGACCTTATTTACTTTGTATCATCAAGCTAAGCACCAAACCGTAATCTGCTACCCGGTCGCTGTTGTATGTGTATCTCAGCCTGGACTCTACCCTGTGTGTGTGTGTGTGTGTGTGTGTGTGTGTGTGTGTGTGTGTGTGTGTGTGTGTGTGTGTGTGTCTGTGTGTCTGTGTTGAGTTAAACAATCAGAGGACATTTAATGTTATTGAAAGGGGGTCAACTGAGTGACCTGGGGAAATGAGGTACACAGTCAGAATTAGCAGAAGCAACAAGCTGTACTTGCCTTGACACGGCCCACTAACAGAGGTGCAAAGCAGAAGGTGTACTGTCAGTGATCTCCAGTATTGGCTCATATTGACTAGCTGCTATTTAGGGGTTGCAATAAGGTTTTGAAAAAGCACAGTTGAAATAAATTCACAACTGTGATTTGTGTTTATTCAGAAGAATATATTAATACAATTATCATGTGTATAACAAAATTTTGAAATTTGCAAACTTCAGTAGTGTTTTGGCATTAAGAGAAATAATAATTAATCTCGACCAGTCAAGAGATGCTATAGGAAATAATACATCAACCAAACCTTCAATCAAAGAGTTATAGACAAAAAAGAGTTAACAATGGTCTTCTTAACATTTGATTAGTTTACAACGGCATACCAGAGACAAATGGAGAAAATCGAGAAACACAAATCAAACTGATCCGTATTCCTCGTCCACGTTTGTGTTCTGGAAGAACAGGAGCACCTCTTACTTCTCTTCGCCGGTCGTGTCCGAGCAGCCCAGCCAGTACTTGGCGATGGACCGGGGATAGGGAGGGTTGGCGGGGTCCACTCTCTTGGTCTTCAGGTTCACTCTGTAGTATTTATCTATGGACCACAGAGGAAACAACCATGTTCATACACACACTCACACACACACACATGCAGAAACTAAGCCTTTGTGGGGGTATTCTGGAGCAAAACCCTGAGTCACAAGACTGTGCTTTGTATGTCTAGTGCGGATTGTTGAATGAATGTGCATTCAGCACCACTGAAAATAGACAGGAGGGTCCCTCCCCGACTGTTGACGTCTCTGCAGAAAGATGTGACTCACCCCCCTTAAAGAAGTAGACGTTCTGCAGCGGGAGGCTCTGGCGCATCAACTCCCAGTAGGCCCTGTCGTCCCTGGCGGCCTGGGATCTGGAGTCGTAGTTGCCGTTGCCGTATCGGCGGTAGTCGTCCAGATCGCGGCGGTCTTGATTGTAACGTTGATCCCAGGCATACCCTAATCTTCTCCCCATCTCCATCCCCCTCTCGGCGTACCACTGCCCCATGGCCATCCCCTGCTCCGCCGCGGTGCCCCATTGTGGCGAGCGGCTCTGCCGGTGCCGCCCCCACTGTTGGCCATACTGCTGGTCGTACCGCTGGTACTGCTGCTGGCCGTACTGCTGGTCATACCGCTGGTACTGCTGCTGGCCGTACTGCTGGTCGTAGCGTTGCTGCTGCTCCCAGTCCTGCCTGGAGATGCTGGGGGGCTGGGCGACCCTCTGTTTGCTCACGTAGATCCTTCCCGTCAGCACCGCGTCCACCGGGGACTTGACTCCCTTCCAGTCCTTGTTGATGAAATGATGGCCGCTGTGGTGGTGGAGACCTGAAAGGGGAGGGGGGAGGGGATATGACCAATGAGGATGTTAGGATGTGAGGTTGGGAGGATATGAACAATGAGGATGTTAGGATGTGAGGTTGGGAGGATATGAACAAGAGGATGTTAGGATGTGAGGTTGGGAGGATATGAACAATGAAGATGTTAGGATATGAGGTTGGGAGGATATGAACAAGAGGATGTTAGGATATGAACATGAGAGTTTGAATGTGGATATATACACGCAATTGTGATTGGGATGGGGATGATGAAGGAAGAGCATCAAACCATTGTTGCCTCAAATACAAACCTGTGTTTGTTACAGGAGTGACATACCGTCAGAGAAGGTCCCGGTGGAGAAGATGTCATAGTATTGGCGGTACATGTCCGTGTAGCGTCTGAACAGCGTCGAGGGAGAGCTCATGGACATGGCCACACACTCCTCGTGCGAGGGCTCGTGCACAAACTCGTGCACAAAATACTCGTCCCCTGTTGGAGTGGCCGGAAATAAGACACGCCACTCAAATCGAATCAAAGTGTCTTGTGATGTGCATGTGATCCCTCGAGTAGGGACCGACACACTAAGAGTGGTCAGGGTAGAAATCATAGGCAGGGCTTTGTTTGGTTTTCTTACCTCTGAAGAAGAAGACCTTCTCCTTCTCGTGGTGAGCGGGGGAGGGGAGAGCGAAGGCCGCGTCCACATAATCGGGGATCTTGTCAAACCCAACGCTTATCTCTCTAGGATAGCCCTCGTCCAGCACGCCGTCTTCAAACCTCCAGTACCGGCGTCCCTGTAGTGAGGAGGGGATTGGGACGCAGTTAAAAACACGGGGAATCTCAACTCCCTGGACAGTGATTTCTCCGAAGACGTCCTTAAAGCCTGTCATCGTACCTTGAACATGTATGTCTTGCCCTGACAGTTGACCCGTGTGAAGGCAGCATCTATAGGACCACTGATGCCCCACACGTCCTTGATCAGTTTGGGATAGCCAGGCAGCACTGCTTTCTGGTCCAGTTCAAAGAAATACTCCCCTAGAACCCACACACACACAGACACAGACACAGACACAGACACAGACACAGACAAACAGACACACACACAAAGTAAGCCGCCCAAATTCAACAGACGAATATAGAGACGTCGCTGACACAAGCCCATATCTGACGTTCCGACCCGTGTACCTCTGAATGCATAGATGGAGCCGTTCTTCAGCTGTGTAAAGGAGTCGAAGGGCCTCCCGCTGCACACCTCAGCATCGGGGTCAGGCTCCGGCGTGGTGGCCGCCTGCGTGGTGTTTGCCGGTGTGGGGGCCACTGTTGTGATGATGTCAGCCCCCGGGTCTACTGGCGTTGGAATAGGGCGCCTTGTGGGAATCGGGCGTCTGGTCCCAAAAGGACGTCCGGTCGGAGCAGGGCCCCGGGTAGGAGCAGGGCCCCGGGTCGGAGCAGGGCCCCGGGTCGGAGCAGGGCCCCGGGTCGGAGCAGAGCCCCGGGTAGGAGCAGAGCCCCGGGTCGGAGCAGGGCCCCGGGTCGGAGCAGGGCTGCCGGTCGGAAAAAGCCGTCGGATCAGGGCGTCCTCTGTTGGCAGAGACCCCCGAGGGGCTGTGTCGACCTCATCAAACACATCTGGGGCAGCTTTGGGCAACGGACTCGCCATGGGAGGGCCGTCGCCGGGGGAATAGTCATCGTCGTCGTCCTCCGCAATGAAGAAAGTGTCCCCGCGCGCTGCGGGGGGAAGAGCGTTTCAGAGGGGGATGTCAGTGGAAGAAGCGGGCCAGTGGCTTAGCTCACGCCTGGGACCTTTTGCGACTTTAAGGGCTGATTTGGGGGTTACTTACTAATCATGCCGCAGGTGGTCTCATAGTCAGAGCAGCAGCTCTTGTAGTATTTACACATAGAGTCACACTGACAGTCCCTTAGGGAGTCAAAGCCCTTCTCACAGCGGCCCATGCACGACTCTTGAGGTTGAGTGATAAAACAAGAACCATGAACAACTCACATACCGCTGGTAGGGCCTTGGGTGGAATTAAACAGGCCCTGGCCAACTCTTGTGATTTAATACTTCAATAACATGAAAAGCCTCATAGATTGGTCTATTTTATTCAAATGAATTATATGTAAACCAAAGTAGAGAGATTATGTTTATACAGAGGCTTCCCCCAGTCTCCTGCTGATTGGCCTGTATCTACAATCGCCATTATAAATTCTCCCCCCATAACATAAATTACCTCTTTGGTCAATAGATTTGGTATTTAAATAGGTGGATCTTACCTTCAGCAGCCTGCGCAACTACTATCAGACTTAAAAGAAGCAGCCTGGTCTTCATGGTGCCGCTCAGTGAGAGAAGTAACTGAAAAGCTAAGGACAGGCAGTGTGTTACCAATCAGTGGGCTAGGTCATTCACCCTCTTCTTCTTGTTTGTGTTCGCTTGACCACTGTTTACTGAGAGAGAGAGAGAGAGAGAGAGAGAGAGAGAGAGAGAGAGAGAGAGAGAGAGAGAGAGAGAGAGAGAGAGAGAGAGAGAGAGAGAGAGAGAGAGAGAGAGAGAGAGAGAGAGAAAGAAATGAGCAATGATGTACTTTGATGGGTAATCAATGTAATGATATTTGGGCGGGAATTGATCGGGCAGGTAAGGCTACTTCATAATTTTGTAATTTTTTGTAAATGGGCTGGATTATTTATTGAGACTATGTTCACGGTTTATTTGTCCTATTTTTTTGGTTCTTTGATCTACTCCAGACATGTGAAAATAAAGTGTGAATTCTCGTGTGACATAAGGTTGGATCCTCACTGAAAATGGAATAGTGATATACTGGCAATCACTTTATAACATATGAACCTGCAACCGTAATTTCTCTCTCTCTCTCTCTCTATATATATATATATATATATATATGTATATATATATATATATTATTAAATACATATATATATATATATATATATATATATATATATATATATATATATATATATATATATATATATATATATATATATAATGTATTTAAGGCCCTAATGACTTTGGGCTTCAGGATAAGGCTGTGTTTGTGGTCCGTGTCCTTTGACATTGCCACTCCTGTAAGTAAATATTATTTTAAAAAGAGTTACAATTAAAAAGTGAGGAAAATTGTTAGAAATAGACACACATTTTTAAATCCCTGAGATTGCCTGAGCATACAGAGGCAGGCCTGTCGCGATTCCAACTGAGCTCCACTAGAGGTCAGAGTTGAGACCCTGTGAGCTCAGCTGACGCGTCCTCTGACGCGCTGCTAGGAGGCTGTTTTCATATTAATTGACTGGTACTGCCGACGGTTGGTGCAGCATGCAGGCTCCTGGATGCTGATGGTAGATGCTGACCTAAGAATGCTATTGGGTAGGAGTCCGATTTTTGGATGATGGTATGGAGTTTATTTTTTAATTCATAACAAAAACACACTAACGTTTGCGATATCGTTGCGATGGAAGCGGGGCCGTTGTTGTTCTACGTCAAGATAACGTAGCACATCTAGCCGACAACAACAACAGGGTCTATTGTGCAGTGATTCTCCTCCTCCTGGAAATACTTTATAACGCTGAAATATCTGTCTAATAGACATATATTATTTACTTGTAAGTAGAAGTATCCATTACGGTTATATCGTATCTGTTTGCTATAATCCACCAGACAGGTGCAGAGCTGTGCAATCATCCTGACGCTAACACCTCAACCTTTTGTGCAACGAGTCGATCCACTTATCTCCTTACATGACAACACAGGGTGATGCAGTTTGGTGAACGCGTTAGTCATCATCTCGTACACCGAGGACAGGTGTTTTGGTGTCGTCTTGTGTGTACCCTGAGCACGTCGAGGAAACAAGCCTCGGTGGTTTAGGGCCTTGGTCCCCAAACAACCTTCACATCCGCTGACAAGAGTCAATCGCATCGAAACAGTGGATCTGCTTTACTTTCATATTTTTGATGTCAGTAGATGCTTTTGTCTGTATCTATCTTTCTGTGGAGGCTGTATCGACACATCTCCATCATGTTTAGCTCAGAGAGACTAACGGTACCAGAATACGTCAGCCGCCTGCAGACCCGTCGCAGCGGCGCGGAGCCCAGAGCCGTCTCGCCGGGCATCAACGCGGATGTTCAGGCGGTTCTAGAAAATGTGCTTCCCGCGCTCCGGTCCTCTATTAAGAGACTCAAATCTGCTAAAGATACTGCCGATTTAGATGAAACGAGAAAGGCAATCGCGGAAATATTCCAGCTGGTGGAGGAGGCCTGGGTATTGCCCGCTGTAGGACGTCAGGTGGCTGAGGACATTTGCAACAGAATCCGTCTGGATGGGGGACTGGAACTGCTCCTTCAGCTTCTTCAAATCCCTGCCGTTGAGATCACCTATGAGTCGGCAAAACTGCTTGAGCAGATTCTGGTGATGGAGAATAGGTAAGCCTGCCTAATAATCCTTCAGGAAATCAATGAACAAACCATAATGACTATCTAAAACGGATCTCTATGATAACAATATTAAAATTTCATACGTTGTGACCTGCTCCTTACACCATTGCTATTCTTCTTCTTGGCACAGAGACTACGTGGCACGCATGGGGCTGGGGGTCATCCTCAACCTCACCCGGGAGCAGGAAGACGCTCAGCTGGCCCGCAGCGTCTCGGGCATCCTGGAGCACATGTTCAAGCACACGGAGGAGACGTCCGTCCACCTCATCTCCGACGGCGCCCTGGACGCGCTGCTCTTCTGGTGCCGCGGCACGGACCCCACGCTGCTGCGCCACTGCGCCGTGGCGCTGTCCAACTGCGCCATGTACGGCGGCCACCGGTGCCAGCGGCTCATGATCGAGAAGCAGGCTGCCGAGTGGCTCTTCCCCTTGGCCTTCTCCAAGGAGGACGAGCTCATCCGCTTCTATGCCTGCCTGGCCGTGGCCGTGCTGGCCGCCAACCGGGAGATCGAGAAGGAGGTGGTGGCGTCAGGGACGCTGGAGCTGGTGGAGCCCTTCATCTCCTCCCTGGACCCGGAGGACTTTGCCCGCAACCTGCTGGACAACGCCGACAGCATGCAGGGCCGGACGGCGGCCGACCTGCAGCACCTGCTGCCCCTGCTGGATGGCACGCGGGTGGAGGGGAAGTGCATCGCCGCCTTCTACCTCTGCGTGGAGACCAGCATCAAGTCCCGCCAGCGCAACACCAAGGTACCGCCCACCATGGCCCCCAGGCGCCACTGCCCTTACTCCCTGCGTTGCCGTCAAGTGGTCTGATGTTTTTAACTGTTTTTCCTTTGTGAATTGTTTTTTCCACAATGCAGATTTTCCAAGAGATCGGAGCGGTGCAGAGCCTGAAGAGGATCGTCATGTACTCCACCAACGGCACCACGTGTTCCCTGGCCAAGCGGGCGTTGAGTATGATGGGCGAGGAGGTTCCCAGGAAGGTGTTGTCGTCGGTGCCCAACTGGAAGAACTGTGAGGTGCTGAGGTGGCTTCAGCAGGTGGGCTTCAGTGCCTTTTGTGACCGCTTCCAGGTGAGTTATGTTATTCACTGAAGGATTAACAGTGAGATGTGGTTATGTTTAATGCAACACTGGAGTCATGGAGGCCCATCCGTTTCATGTTTTTAATCCAGGAGCTCCAGGTAGACGGAGACCTTTTGTTGAACATTACAGAGCAGGACCTGTGCTCAGATTTGGGAATGACGGCCGGCCTCACACGCAAAAGGTTGGTGGTAACGAAAACAGCACCGCTCTGATGTAGTGCTGCAACCATTATTATCATAGTTGATTAATCTAATTATATATATATTTTACCTTTTTTCAGTGTCCAAGGTAATGTCTTTCCATTCATTTTATAATGATCCATGAACCAATAATTGAAATTAACTGCAATAAATTGTACTTGAAATATTACTTAGGAATACTACTACTACTAACAAATAATTGATTATCTAAAATTTGATTTAAAATTTTAGATTTTCTGTTGATTGACTGATTGATGAATTGACTAATGATTGCAGCCCTAGTCTGATTACTGTTACTATATATTTATTAACCAGACTTTCAGACACACAACAGCAAATGAAAATGGCTTTCATGAGCAAACTATGGAAGGAAATGCTAATATAAGTAGGATGTTTTCATTCAGAAGAAAGACTATTATCTCCACTTCTCCCCTATCATGGAATGGGATTGAAGAACGGTTCAAGTTTCCGACTTTCAAGGCACACCTGACTGTCATCCATTTAAAAACAAATCACGTTGTGTTATGAAGTATGCTGGCTCTTCTGTTCTGAAAATATACATAATTGCATTTCAAATGTCCTGATGTCCTAAATACACAGGTTCCTCCGAGACCTGCGCGTGTTGAAGACCTACGCCAATTACTCAATGTGTGACCCCAACAACCTAGCCGACTGGCTGGCCGAGGTAGACCCCCGCTTCAGGCAGTACACCTACGGCCTGGTCCAGTCAGGGGTGGACCGCCACAGCATCCAGAGCCTGACCGACCCACAGCTCCACCATGACTGCCACGTAGAGAACAGCTTTCACCGGGCCAAGATCCTGGCGGCCAACCGCAGGCCCATCAAACCCTGCCTCACAGACGCCCAGCCTCCAGGACCCGACGTCTTCATCAGCTACCGGAGGACCACCGGCTCCCAGCTGGCCAGGTCAGTGGGCCTGTTAGGAGAAGCAGTTACGACACGTAAAGGAAATTAATCTGGGTTCTGTAAGGATATGTGGATAAAGAATATATTATAACACTGTTGGTGTTCTGCATGAAGATGTGTATGCATGGATCTTTACCCAAATGACTTCTACTTATAAAGATTATCTTTCATGAATGTATCAGGGTAGGAAAGTATCTTTTGTGAGGTATGTTTCGGGGGCGTTTCCAGGGGCAATTTGTTCTCAATCTTTCTCTATGATAAATTACAGACCAATATTCAATTAAAACAGTAACATACAGAAGTTAACTCTTTATTTTACTTGGGCATATAAAACCCCCTGACAACCCAATTTTGACGGCAATTGTAATTGGTTGTTAAGCCCCTGTTAATCTCTGACCCTGGAGTGCATCAGTGAGCATGTTATCTGTCACTGACGCTGCTGTCGGCCTCGCCCCTCCCACAGTCTACTGAAGGTGCACCTCCAGGTGCGAGGGTTCAGCGTGTTCATAGACGTCGAGAAGCTGGAGGCGGGAAAATTTGAGGACAAGCTCATTCAGAGTGTGCAGCGCGCACGCAACTTCATCCTGGTGCTGTCTGCCAACGCGCTCGACAAGTGCATGGGAGACACCGGCATGAAGGACTGGGTTCACAAGGTCAGCACACCACACCGCTGCATAAAGACTTCAGAAGGCCTCACATGATCAGAGCCTGTGATTTACAGTCGTTCAGATTCCATCTCCGCACCGGGCGAGCTGCCAACACACACTCCACGGTGCCAAGTGTAAGCAGTAGGGAAATAAAAGATGCAAATACAGGAATGACAACTCAGTTATCCTTAGAAGCTATTAATCAAAAACTGAAGACAGATTAGCGAGCAATAAATTGAGGTTGAATGGTGGAACATTTAAGTTTAAACATAGCATTTCGACCATCAGCACCTCTTCCGCCTGCTTGGCAGCTCAAATATCTCTAAAGGACCTCCACAATGCATCCATGGTAGGGTTGCCGACTCTAAAAACATTTTGCCCTTTTCTCACTAACAGGAGATTGTGACCGCCTTAGCTGGGAAGAAAAACATAGTTCCGGTCACTGATAATTTCATGTGGCCGGAGCCCATGTCCCTGCCTGAGGACATGAGGCCCATCCTCAACTTTAATGGCATTAAGTGAGTCACGACAATTCGATTTTCTCCCCATTTTTGAGCCATAACACATTGGGATAAAGGCCTCCACGTCACAGTGGTGCCAATGGTTTAATGGTAGAACATTTTTGCAGTTTATTCTTCAGCTCGTTATTACTTTATGCTGTGTGTGTATATAAAAATTGGACATTAATTACCTCAGAGATAATTCAGGACATTTTAGTGGATTATTAGTGGAGAAAATGGGTGTTTTTGCAGGTACTGATATTTAACCCTTTCAACACGCAGGTGGTCCCATGAATACCAGGAGGCCTCAATTGAGAAAATCTTGCGCTTTCTGAAAGGAAACTGCAACCAGAACCAAGTGGATGGTACAGAAGGCTCCACGGAGCAGAAGCAGAAACAGAAATTAGCACGTTAATGACCAAAGCTATTAACCTAACCGATAAATCCCAAGTTAACGTTGCCTATACTCTACCGGCTCAGTGCGCATGTGAAGACGCAATGTTATATCAAGATTGTATGCTAATATCCAAAATTTAAACTGTGAGATTTAATTAGGGTATACTAATGGCCAAAACGTTGAACTTAATTATCCTTTGGATGTGTACATAGTCTTATTCTCAGGTTAATAACATGCCGTCCAGTTTAATTTTTATGTCCAGCCTAAAACTCTTTTCTAAAAAGCTTTTTTTCTTCTGTTCAAAGTATTCAAAGTAATAATTAACTAATAATCTATATTTCTTTCAGTTGCTTCTTCAATAATTTTTTTATTTCAAAATATTGTTTCATGTTCTTCAAATGAAATGAAGATTGTTATGATTATGTTTGTAAGTCAGCAGTTGGACTAACAACATAAAGACTAATCCATAAATCACACACAGTACAGGTCACAATAGTGTATGCTTCAGGCAATTTACACATCTGGAATCTGTTCCAAAGATACAGTATTCATTCCAAATGAATGTCAACTTTCTTTCCATGCTGTGTTGAGGAATTGCTTCCTGGCTTGACATTAGAAAAATGACTCCTTGCTAATGCTACCAGATTGCATCTTAAATGAACAGGTCTATAAAACAAGAAACTCACTAAAAGACAACCAGCAACACCACCATACCGCAGCTTAGGATACATAAGTAATCCTATGTACCAGGAAATGTTGAAGTTGTGATATATGAGGTCATATATATTGTTCAATAAAATAAGATACAAAATAAAAATTACTTTTATTGCAATGCTTTACAAATTATGTGCCTGTGCAGTTTCATACACATCTCTATTCATCTCAAAATGTTTAATCAAAAAACAATAAAATGTTTGGCTGAACAATTGCATAGCTTTTAAAAAAAATGTTTGTACAATGTACAAAAAAAGTGCATACATTCACATAAGAATTAAGGTTCTATAAATACAGATTTTAATACGATCATAGTACAATCTTGATAAAAATAAACAATGAATATTATCTTTGGCAACATCGCACCGATACATTTGATAGAACACGACTAGCCTACTTAAATGATCACGTAAAAAAAGTAGTTGTGCCCCTACGTTACTTAGCCTTCGCCCCCTCACACTGTGCTCTTTACATGCCTGCTATTCACCCCTTGTGGTCCGGGGCTATCCGATACATGGTGCTGGAGCAATCAGGACTCCAAGGGGAATTTGGTAGAACTATCCATTTCATGTGGATGGAGCTTCAGATGTAACTTGGTAATCCCTGAATGGTGCTTACGCTACTTAGCATTTAAGTCCCCCTGGTTTAGTAATTAAGCTAACTGATGGTCAGACTTAAACACACATGAAGTGTGTGCCCACACACTGGTGCCCATCAATCTGCTATGACACCTCCATACTATAGTATTATATTGTATCGCTAGTATATCTCAAACTCACCAAGTCCCTTTATATTCAAAGAAAGCAGCTTTAGGCTTCACATTTGCACCGTTTTTTGCATCGTCTTGATAACATTAAAAGGTACATTGGACATTTAGATCAGCAATGACTGTACCGAAACGTACTCACATTCAGTGTAAAATATGTTTATATGCAGATTATGGATCGTTGAGTTAGATTTTCTTTGGTTTGATATGTAGGAAAATCCAATGATTCTGCACTGAAATCCAGCTGCCCCTGTACTGCCCCCCACCCCCCAGACATCACAGTTGTGTGCAAGTGCACTGACATAAACGCTGAGACTGTGGGTTAATGATCAGATATTCTGGTGGACTTTGGCTCTCTGTTAAGATTCCCTGCTGTCCTCTCTTCTTTTGTCCAGACACTCCAGGCTCCTAGAGACAAACAAAATGGCAGGGAAGATAATATTACAACACACCCACAAGTCATCTGGACAGTCTCTTTCAAATGTAACATTTTCATTTTTCAACTTAGTTTCTCAATATGAATTATTCAACTGATACAGCAAACTGACAGAGTGCTAGTAACCACAAATAATTATCCATTCCTTTTCTCCTCTCTATCTCTATTATATATTATCCTCCATTTGAAGCAATTAGTGAGCTACAGCTTTTAACATGGGAAAAACAAAGGGATGAAATGTATTGTGAATTTGTGAATTTTTACTCTTAATCACATTAAGTACAATAAACCTGTACTTTGAATGCCATCAGGAATTTCTTATTTTTGCTGTACCACTTTTGTCACAAGCAGATATAATACATTTTCAGGTGCAAGTGGTTGAGCTTTGTCAGGTGTGGAGAAATAGGAGGGGGCGTGGCACTCTGGACCCAATTAGAAGACAGGTGGCGTTGGGCAGCTGTTATCAATGTACTGATCACCCTCCTTCTCGTGAAAGCATGGAGCTGGACCTACTGAATAGAGAGCTGGCTGTGAAAACTGGCTTCTTTTAGTTGTGTTGTATAAACTTCTGTTTTCAGTTCAACCCTGTGTCTGCATCCTTGTTTACATATAAAACATATCAACGTCGAGGAAACTTTCAGTAAAATGAACCCCCTGCTCCCATGCTGCAGCATTCCCAGTGGGAGTGGGAACAGTCGCGTGTCTCTGACCCAGGTGGTCGTTCACCTACCCGATGATTCCAGCAGGGATGAGGAGGACGATGGCACCGAAGAGGAAGGGGAAGCCCTTGAGGAGGTGCAGTGTGGCTGGGTAGATGGAATTGAAGAGGCCGCTGGCCACCAGAGAAGACAAACCCTCCACACAGGCAACCGAGGCAAACAGGGCACCTGGAACCAAAAGGTAGATGGCAGGTATGTCACCCCTGCCTTTTGAATACCATACAACTGTACAATGTTAAATAGATGTAACATTAAGGCCAAAGCCATAGAAAATCGATCAAAACGTGGAACTACACTAAGCTTTTCTTACTAGATGTAACCATGAGGTTCCAGTACAGTAAGTACAGTACAGAAAGTAGTAGTCTCACATTATTATTTTTTATAACTTTACTAATGTCACTACCACAAGCTTTTCCATTGGTTTTATCCAAGCTGATTATTAAAAAAAACTGTGTTCCGGTTCATAGAAACCATATCAAATACATACATCCACCCATACATATGTAAATCACATTAACCTTTAACTCCTAAATGATATACACCATTAATTGATATCCTATTTTTACAAACTAGTGTGGACTATATACTCTTCCAGTTTTTCTTTTGCATGTTCGATCAGTAGGCTATACAATATGAGTCTCAATTGCAAAAAATAAATGCGCTGTGTTTGATCCTCTACCGACCTTGTTCTGATGGGCTCACTAGCTTGGAGAGCTTGGACCTGAGCACCGGGGTGGCCGCCATGTAGAGAAAACACAGCCCATAACCTGGCAGGGAGGCAAGGGTGTTGACTCATTATCACAGTCATGTCACGTCATGCAGTCACTGCCAAACCAGTGTTTCCTGGCGAGTACTCTGTTCCTGATGACCTGAAAGAACATGACGATGAATCGTCTAATGTGATCTAAGCTTTTGGTGAATCAATGCCAGAAAAAGAAACCCCAAATAAACCAGACCAACAATCGGATATGATTGGATATGACCTGCTACGCTATGCTACCTTTTGTCCCACTTTAGGAAATTGTCAAAGGCAGAGGAAAAGTTTTTCTGCGGTTTTCTGCTCAGTTACTGTATTTGAAGTCCAATAAGTGTGCTATATAATTACAGAACCCATATAATGTCAGTTTTCTTAAAAATATGTGGATTTGGTTGAGGAAAAGACTAAATAAAAAGGACTAAGGTCCCAATCACAGTGAACACATTTAACAGGGTCGGCTATTTTGGAATGGTTAGCAATAGGAAACACGCGCCGGGTGTTTTTGGCACCCTGGATGCCCCCAGTTGAAAAAAAGTAAACTCAAAAAAGTAAAAGTAAAAGTGCAAAAGCTGTGCAACATTAAAAGGCACGGCGTGCTGCCCTGCTTATTTTCCAGGCTTGAACAAAAACACACACGTTCTACAGCCTGCAAAATATATATGTGTATGTGACCAGCACCTAAACAGCAACACGGAAGACTTATCTCAAACGTTGTTCCAGTTTAACGAAAGTAATTGTAGCCAACTCTTCTAATGAAGCCACGTAGACTGAGAAGTGACAGGTTGTCAGGCGGTCAGTATCCGCGTCTCTCACCCGTGAACATGAGCTTTGTGTTGTCGGCGAAGGCGATCACCGCCAGCCCGACCACGTTGGAGGCCAGCCCGGCGACGGCCACCCAGGCGTCGGCCGCGCACAGCTGCAGGAGCCTCAGGCCCAGCAGGCTGCTCAGGTAGCCCAGGTGCTGGGCGGCCGAGCCGTAGCCGATCAGTGTGGGGCCCCAGCACAGTGGGGCGCTCAGCTCGTACAGTACGTAGAGCTCCCTGCTGCCGAAGTGCACCGTCACCACCAGGAAGAAGCACAGCGTGTACAGCCACAGCCTCCGCCGCCAGGCCCCGTCCCCTCCACCTTCTCCCTCTGCCCCGCCGCCGCCGCCTCCTCCAGAGTAGAGGCGGTAGACGGCCCGGTGGTGCCGGGCGGTGAGGAGCTTGGCACTGGGGTCCGGCGTCACGGACTCGGGGACAAACAGGTAGGCGTACAGGCCGGCCGCCACATTGGTGACTATCACCAGCCAGAAAGGGTTGATATACCTGAACAAATTGACCATGTAATGACAATCTGACAATGTAATGATATTTGAAATTACAATTTTGCTCATTGGTGAATGGAACCATTGGAGAATGGTTCTGAGATGAGCATACCCCTGGGCCCGGCGCCACTGCCCTCCGATGATGCTAGCGAACATGCCCGCTGTGCCAAGGCACGCCTCCAGCACCGCCACTCGAAACGTACGCGACCTTCGGTCACTGGTGTCGGCCACGTATGAGAAGCAGCCTGCGAGGATGGAGTTGAAGTCCCCCGAGAGGCCACTTAAAAGCCGCCCCACCAGGAAGTAGGCCACGGGCAACTTCTGGTACATCACCACCAGGTACACCACCGTCTGCAGAGCCAGGCCCACGCTGGGCAGGATGAGGACCGGTCTCCGGCCAGCTTGGTCACTCCATGAGCCGAGGAGGGTCGTTACCACCGCTCCTACTGCAAAGCCCCCCAGGTTAATGTACAAGTTCCAGTGGGCGGTCAGGGTCTCCACTTCCTGAAGCAAAATAAAAACATTTGAGAGAACGTTATGTGGGGATAAACAACCTGAAAACTGTTGTAGTTACTTCCTTTTACGTCCAATTACATAGCACACTACCTTTTGAAGAGGGTCCGGGTCCGCCGAGGTATTGCCGCACCCCCCGCCCTTGGTACCGTTGTATCCCAGGTCCTCACTGATGCGCTCCCATAAATACTGAGTGGACAGAGGAGCTTGGAGAGCTATCGAGAACATTGCAAGAAATAAGACTGGCTCAACAGACAGGCCGAAAGGACATGCAAAAGGAGGACGTCTGCAACTATTTCTCTGAATTTCTACGTCTTCGTTTGGTGAAGAAGTTGTGATTTCATCGTCCGAGGATGTAAGGTTATCCGTGGGCAGGATGGCCACGGTGTCCCGTTCTTCCATGTCTGACTAGTATGACTTCAACACCAAGTCCAAACACGAGTAAACTATAGTCGTTTAGAGAAACTTTCCTCCTCCGAAATGGTTTGATGCACCGCCGTTACCTTGGTCAATCATATCCAGAGATGTGTTGAATTGAGCAACTTGATTTCAATGGACGTAAACAAAAAGTTAACTTACTGACGCAGACGCTTGCTCGAGTCTTTCACATACGTGTAGTAAACACCATTTACCAGAATGATGTTGCCCCGTCTGGATAGATGTGTGTACTGCACACCATAATATGGAGACATCATAGGTATAAATTCTTGCAATAAAAGGAAATAAACTTCTCTTAATAGCCGATTGAAGTTCCACTGCAGACACACACACACACACACACACACACACACACACACACACACACACACACACACACACACACACACACACACACACACACACACACACACACACACACACAGCTCCCCTCCACGTGAGGTAAAGGTACATTTTTTGTTTGTTTGCTCGTGGGAGTGAAGCGGCTATTTTGTTTTGGGCCTCCACCTACCCGAGCGTCGACCCAGGCCTGCAACGTGTGGTTATATTTTGTCTTTTGTTATACTTTATATTATCTGGTTGAAGTGTATTATATTCAATCAATGTGTTTCCATGTGTGAATAGCAATGAAAAATACTATTGGTCTATGTTCTATTGTATTATTGATGACCATTTAATTTAATCTGTGCTACAGTAAACATTTGATATATTCTGACTAACAAGAATATGTGTGTCTGATTAGCATTTACTCTGCCAGTAATTCTTATTCAGGAGGAACTAGTTGAGAAGTGTACTATTAGGTAACCATTAGATAATTTAATTCACTACAAACTAATAAATTGTGCAGATTTCTACACATAGTGTGTGGTCGGTTAAATTGAACTCTGGAGCGTCCCAGGTTGATCAAATGAGATGGTCATGGCATTGGGGCGCTACATATACTTGGCTCAAACATTTTAAAGTTAGTCTATGCATTATTACCTGTTGGCCTATATCTCAAAAGCAAAATGGTGTTAACCAGAATATCCTGAAGGCGGTGTTCATTTTTTTTCTTAGTTATAATAATCCTCAGATCAAAATCGTTCCAATATGAAAAGGGAACAACCACCCACAAATATTATACTTCACATCAGAAAAAAATCGTATCAAATTGAATCACAAGAAAACGGATATAGTGGGAAAATTAAAATTATCAAACCTCTACTGCAGGCATGGGTAATATACATGTGAGTAATACCCATTTTAAAGCATGTTCAAATTACATCTCTGCTATTGACTGGGGTTTTCTTAAAAAAAATACTGCAATAACACCTAACTTACCCATAAAGAAGCCATTCAACCCATTGAATAAATGACAATAGTTTCATTGTTGCACACAGGCACGCACACAAACACACTCTGAAGGGAAGGGACATCAGCAAAGGCCCCCTGGTCTCAGCTGACATTGATTAATTTCCACATCATGTCAAGATAGCACCGGCTAGAAAAGGAAAAGCACAGGTGTGCTCGATCTCAATTTGGTTTGTAATTGAGATAACGTGTATGCAATGGTGTGAGCCAGTACCTGAGCCTCACCACCAGCCCTGGAAGATGCAGTGGTTGTGAAGAGCATCATCAAACTAGTCCGCTGCCATGCTTGTTGACAGGGACCCCAACACAAAGGGCACAGATATGACTACACCATCAATTGATGAGCGTGGAGACAGACATTCAAATTGTCCTAACGTTGTACAAAGCCGATAAATCTGGGACTCTCCCGGTTTCTCATCCCCATTTTCCTCAGGGGGAATACAGAACCATTCTCAGCTGTTTGACGTGGGAAAAGTACCAGTCCCTCAGCAAGGTGAAATGGAGAGATCTTCCTTTGTAATAGGATGCAAGTAAAAGAGGTTGTGAGCACAGAACAAAACATGGACAGACATAACTTGAGGGCCAGATTTAAATGATTGTCAGTCATTGCTGTTGGCATTACCTGAAGGGAAACAAAGTTATGCGCCAAGTGTATCTTGGTTGAAAATGACTTATTTATATAATTTAAAAGAACTTCCTTCTCTTTTAAACTTCCTTATATTTTAACATAATTTTAACATCTGTTGTGATGGCAACTCTGGATGTTTACCGCTATGCACATTATTTCATGGTCTGTTTTTCAAATTCCTTGCCTGCACCAAGAATGCCCAACATGCAACTCTACCAATGCACTTGTTTAGAGGACATCCTATTCCGGGATGACCCTGCAGAGTTCCACAACACATAGTTTGTCTGCCATACGGATTCTCAAAGTGTTAGAGTTGTCTTGAGCAGTCCGAAGACTTATTGATAATTTATTTAACAAGGGAAATGGCATGACACTGCTCAAGATCATGAGGACTTCTTCAGCCCTCTTCCTATCTAGACCCTCTTTGTGGAGCATGAATCTGCTGCACTACCAACCGTTTTTCTCCTCAATCCGGTCACCATTCCAAACAATCAAGGTCAGCACCAGCTAATACGCCTTCAGCAGACTAAGCAATTAGCACTGCACACAAAATGCATGCAAAATATTATCAGTTATTCTTTTTCAATAGCCTAACTTAAGCAGCTTAAGTGAGCCTGTATTTTGGAGAGTTCCGCTCCGTGGACGTGCGTCAGGTGGGACTCTGATCACTTTTTGGCAAGAGAACCGAGCGACCAAGCGGCTGTCTGAGCAAACCACAGGAGGGATCAACTACCAACTTTTGTAAGTCAAAACCGTAGTCCATTTTTCAATGGAGACAATCAGCGAACAGCGTAAATAGATACTGGAGTGGCTACAGATGAAAATACAGCCTATAGAAACAAGGATTCACTGATACAAAGCATCGGATTTAAAAATGGGTGTACTTTCTGATAGTGAGCATGTATTGAATCAACCAAAATCAAAATCGACCTCAACGTCATTGTTCTCAGCCACTCCCTCTGTTCGTGATTGGCCTAGCCAGAGATTTGGCTGAAAAAACCTGCGAACATACCGCAGACCCAGACGTGGTACTGAAGGTAAATGAGAATTGAGCGGACGTAGGCGGGCGGTGCCAGGCTAACCGCTTTCTAGATGTGGGTCTGGATATCCAGGCTATGAACAATGTACATTTGATTTACATTTTTCTTTCAAATTAAATAAAAGAATGATCTCTTCAATCCAAGGACATCAACACATAGGAGAAGGGAGAGAATGTATTCTGTGTGGATTGTTCCCAGGTTCTACAGAACCTGGGAACAATCCACACATAATGCACAGAATCCCAGGTTCTACAGAACCTGGAAACAATCCACACAGAATACATTCTCTCCCTTCTCCTCCCAGCCTGCTGCTGGGCTTCATGGTCATCACGGCCTTCCTGTCCATGTGGATCAACACACGACCGCCACGGCCATGATGCTGCCCATTGCCCACTGGGTCCTGCAGCAGCTGAGTGCCGTGGAGGGCCAGGCTGACCAGGGGGATCGCTCCAAGACGAGCCAAGAGAACCAGGCCTTTGAGCCGCACGACCCCCGTCGGAGGACCACAGAGGCAATGAGCTTGAGTCTGAGGAGAATGCAGGTGGAGGAGTTCTGGCTGCCTAGATGGCACGTTTCTTTGTCAGACTTTATAGTTTATAGCATACCATGTGTAGCTCAACTGGTCGAGAATCTGAGGAGAATGCAGTCGGCATTGGTAGGAGTTCTGGCTGCCTGGATGTATTTTTTGTAGTCGAGGATGGCCCCTTGCGATGATTCATCTTGTTTTCGAGGGCGGAGTCCAAACTTGAAACTTGGTTTGGCATGGTTTAGTGCTTTGATTACAAAGAGAAGCCGCCAAGCAAAAGTAATTTCTTAATTACTCAATTTAATATGACATCATTGGTCTGGTTTGAGAATGCAAATCACAGATCTATGACATTAATGGTCCGACCTTTCTGGGATATTTCTGGGATTTTGCGAGTAGAAAATAGCTTAGTGTGATGGTACCCCTTTGTAGTGTTGTTAAAAACATGTGTACCCTTTGTTGTTAACTCAAGGGATGATAATGTTGCATCACCTGAATTGAATTGTGGATGTGACTCAATTACTTGAAACACTTGAGATACTTTGTGGTTTTACACTTTCTTTGGCTGTTGGGAGGACTAAGAAACACAACAAAGACATACACAGGGAACATGAATTCACAAGAAGATGGCATGACCCTGCGCAACCCCAGGTAGTTAAAGTGGCATTAGGCTTTTAATGGGATTATGGACTTACTTAATAATTTGACACCATGCTTTCACACGCACCCTTTTGTTTTACAGTGGCTGATGTGGAAAACCTTGATTTAAAGCAGAGGGGCGTGAAGAGAGAACTCAAGTACTTAGACCTCTCTAAAGGCATGAGTCCCTGACAGGGACCACACCCAACGTCATCTTGAAGGGCCAGATTGATGAGTAGGAGCTTTCGATGATTACCCTAACCCTAACACACACACACACAGAAACACACACACACACACACATTCATGCAAATACATGCGTGAATTGGCACACACACAGACAAACACGCATACACACGACATACACATACATACATGCAGGAATACGTAGAGGTATACGTACCCCTACATACTGTACCTTCACACAGTATTGTATTATAGCGTGAAATATACACTTGGTCACTGTAACCCATGCTTCTCTTTCTGCAGACTCTTTCCAGGAAACAGGGACATCATCAACTTTGCAAGTTGGTCCTGCCTTTCGTTCCCAAACATTGCTGATGCTCATCTTCTCCTGGCTGTGGCTGCAATTCATGTACTTGGGCTTTAAGTAAGTATCATCCACGTGGTGGTGTGGGAAACATGTAACGACGTGGCAAGGTTGAACTCCCAACACCATCTACAAACGTCTCACCCTACTGCACATGCTGCCTCAGCATGAAGAAGTCCTTCGGATGCGGCAAAAGGAGCGCGAATGACCACGAGGCGTAACCAGGTGATGAAGGAGGAGTACAAGAAGCCGGGCAGCATAGGCTTTGCTGAGGACAGTGTGCTGGTCATCTTCGCGCTCCTGGTCATCCTCTGGTTCACCCGCGAGCCCGGCTTCATGCCTGGGTGGGCCACCACACTGTTTAACAAGGAAAAAACGTACGTCGCTTACGTACGCTCACGTTTTAGTGAAAACTTTTATGTTTCCAGTTATGTGACGGACGGAACCGTGGCCGTCTTCATGTCGTCTTTATTCTTCTGCATCCCTTCTGAGCTGCCCAGGTTCTCGGAGAAGCATACAAATGGTACGTTCCCTAGTTAGGATTTACACTGTATGTTTACAGGCATGGGCTATGCAGAGGGTCTATTAAAAAGCACAGTGTTGTATCTAATGTTTTCTGGAAGGAGTCCCTTTTCTTCAGTCATCGTAATGAATACGCCCCATATTAGATAAGCAGTGGCATTGGTCTGCTTGAGGTCTGCTTGAAATCTGTCTAAACGGGTTGGCGGGGCGGACGCAAATAAGGGCAATTAAGACATGAGCTTTCAGATTTGTAAAATCCCGAGGCGAGAGTACTGTTAAATACCATGAGCAAAAAAACTACAACTAAGAAAAGCCCCAGCATTTCCATGGGGAAAATAGTTCACTTTGAGCGATTATTTTTAAACATACTCAAGTGAAAGTATCCAGGCCACTTTTTTGTGTTTGTATCATCACTACAGTGGTAGCATGAACTGGTTTTATTCAAACTGATTTCAGTGGGGAAACAATAACCCGTGACCGAACACAAGCTGCATCACAGCAAAACACCCATGTCAGGACTGTCAGGACTGTCAGGACTTCAGAGAGCGTACAGACGTTTGATTGCCCGAGGTGGAAACAGTGCTACAGCATGTGTGTCGGTCCCTGCATCCTGAATAAATGACTCAACACTCAACACAGGCTCTCTCAAGGTAACTTGAGTTGAGCGTTGACTACTGGTGCCATTTCATACTCCGTGGCAAAGCGTGTTTTGTACACAGAGAAGATCAATGGAAGATACGTTAAAAGCATGGTTGCCAATTCTGTGGCGCCATTGATTGCTGGGTACCCTGTGGTTTGTATACCATATTTCTTTGAGAAAGCTTATAGATTGAGTATAATATGGGGTCTAAAGCTAGTGGTAATTACATAACAAAGCAGTTGAATGAAGAATGTACTCCACCAAACAGCCACCTGCGTTTCCGAAGTGATCAAAAGTGACATGTCTATCTTTATTTTATGAGGAACCTTCGCTGTCATGCTGTCTCATCTTCAGACAGTAATCGCTGGATTCCCACAGGAATTCTGTTTATAATCACTTTGTCAACTGTTTTTTGCGAGTTAATAATAAATCTGCATTATGTGTTGAAAAGTATCCATCATTTCCCCCTCTCCATAACAGTAAGAGAGAAGCCCCCCTGGAGAGCCCCCCCAGCCCTTCTGACCTGGGACACGGTCCACCAGGAGATGCCCTGGAGCGTCATCCTGCTGCTGGGCGGCGGCTTTCCGCTCGCCAGAGGATGTGCAGTACGGTGGCTCTATGTAGATGGTGGACGTGTGTGTAGACAGTGACATAGTGAATGTCACTATCATCATCATGGGTTTGATGGTGTGTGTTCATTCATTCCCCTTTCATTCCCTCATCTTTTTAATATGTTCAGTAATAGTCATTAATAGAGTCATTCATTATCCATTTAATCTATTCATAAATAAAGTACCTTTGTTCATTAATGTAATAGGTTCATTCAGTTAACAAATGTAAATTTGTTGTACAGTCATACACTGGCCTCCATGAGTGTTGTGTCTGGAGGCAGCTCTGGTGGTGACTAGCGTGGTTCTGTGTGGACAGACCTCTGGACTGTCTGTTTTGTTGGGTGAAAGTCTCACCCCTGCGGAGCATCCCTCCTTTCACCATCCACTCCTGCTCGGTCTGCTGGTGACTACCTGCACAGAGTTCTCCAGCAACACGGCCACCACCAGCCTGTTCCTGCCCGTACTGGCCTCCATGGTGAGGCTGACATGCACATGACAAGAAGCACAGTGGACAACCCATACCACACTGATTTATGGCCATTAACTTAAAGGTGCTGTAGGTAAGTTGTAAGAGCTGCAAATGAATACAACACTTATCAATGGGGGAGAAGTGAAGGAGGGTCATCTGCTCTCTCTTCACAACTCTCAAATCGTACCTACAGCAGTTTAAACTGACTTATTGATATCAACCCAGGGACATAATCTAACTTTACTCCTTTTACCAGTTCCAATATTGAAATGTACTTCAATGCTAATACTAATATATATTATATGTATTAATGTCTGCATTTTGACTTATTTCAGCCTAATGTAAATTTGCAATAAATCCTAAAATGGAAATAGCAGCATGATGTGGTGTGTTCTTATCTCTTCTGTTTTAATACATAGAATATATTGTTATTATGGCTGTCAAACTATTACACATTCACACTTTTAAAATGATATTTTTAATCCACTCCAATTGAAGTCAAATGAGATTATCAAATGGAATGACACATTATAATTCATACTTAATAAGCAAAAACAAGACCAAGTGATCTTGAGGGAGTTTTATTTACTCACTCAGTGTGGGTTGAAAGTAAGTGGAACTAAAAACAAAAAAGATTTCTGATATGATGTATATCTGATATGTTGACATTCTGTGGGAAAAACCTTTCAAAATCACAGTGAAAAAAAACTGTGCGTTAATGCGTCACTTTTTATTAATCGAGTTAAAACACGCTAATTTTGACAGCCATAATTGCTATTAATTAATATTAAGTGAGTATTTATTGGCTGCTAGGGAGGCCTGACATCACATTTTCATTGTCATCAGGAGAAGCCTAGTGTTGTTGTAGGATCATGTTTACAAGACAAGACAATGTCAGTGTTAGAGTCAATCAAACGTGATTTATTATTTCTTGAGATGACTTGACCTGACTCTCGGATGAATAGTAGCTTTTTCATTGTGGATTAACTCAACTGTTTACAAAAATGTACAATCATGTGTTCAACTTGAATATTATTGTTACACCTAAAACATAAAACAGAAGAATTTCCAAAGACAAACATTAATTTACCATCAACTGTCCTGTGGGAAAAGGAAGTGCAATTGAACACATGTTCATTATGGAACATTATTTCATGATATGAGTTTACCTGGAGCAAACTACTGTATCATTTGTATTATTTCATTTTTCTTTTTCTTTCATATTGAATATCTTTCCTCATATATATAACAAAGAATAATATTTTTTAATCAGGATATGGTTATTTGATGGTTAAGGAATATTATTATTAAAAGCTGTGGTCTGTAATGAGATAATTCAATTTTCACACTTAAATATTAAACTAAAATGTTTGGTGTTGTTCTAAAATGGGGAATCTGCAGTATGAAAATGAAATAAATTTCAGTAGGCCCACTATTATTTTTATTACTATTATTATTACAGTTATTATGAATTTGTTTCTAGACGTTTTGAAAAATACACACAAAATGCCTGCAGGGGCCTTACGTACAACACAACAGCTGTTTACTATTGTCATTTCAAATGGTGGGACTTTTCATTTGCATATTAGCAGAGCCGTCCTACAGTTACACAGGACTACTGCGGATATAAACGGTGGCAAAACTGATCTGATCACAAACCACCAAGTGATTGTTCTACTAAATATTAAAAGTACAACTTTCATGAATTGTTTTTTGAAGCACAAAAGTTAATCGAAGACAACATTTTCTTATTTATTTGTATGTTTGCTTTATTTACCTAGAATTGAATTACCATTCAAAGTGTTGAAGGGCCTGGAGCACAACACTTTATTCAGTAGGAACAGAGCACACAAGTTTGTTCAACCTCTAATGATTCCCACGTCTAACTGCCTCTCACCCTTCCACAGAGGAGAAGGTATAGGTTTAGCTAAAGGTGCTGCCATTTTCCTGGTTCACAATGTGGCCAGGATAGGCATGTATCTGTGTTGACACTCCTCCCCTCTCTCCATTCTCCGCTCTCCCTTTCTCTCCCCTCTCTCACTCTTTCCATCCCCCCACCTTTCTTTCTCTCTTTATTTCTTTCTCCTTCTCCCCTCTTTCTCTCTGTCTCTCTCTCTCTCTCTCTCTCTCTCTCTCTCTCTCTCTCTCTCACTTTCCCTGTCTCTCAATCTATCACGCTCGCTCTCTTCCTTGCTCTCTTTCTTGCTCTCTTTCTCACTCAGTTTCTCTCTCTCCCTCTCTCCATTCCTCTGTGATTTTGGCAAGGGAGGGAGAGGGTGATCCATATTTTATCTGTCACTATAAAAGCCGTGGGGAGGATCCTATCTGTTCATATCTCCAGATCTCACGTGTTCACAACAGATATGAAGTGATCACACACCTGGCATCCAGTCTCGCCTGTCCCGCCTGCAGGACAACACACACGCTACTCACCAGGTAAGTATTGGTGTGTTTATGTTTGGATCTGTCTCTTAATAGACAATATAATGAGTATTTTTAACTGAACACTCACTTGTGGATCTGTGGATCTATGAAGTGAGATTGTATATGGATTGTTCTGTTCAAACCACAACACTGACATGTGGCATATTGCAATTTCCTGTGGTCATTGGCTGAATAGTGATGACAAAGTGTATAGTGAAGACAAAGTATAGTGATCATCTATTGTTGAGTGATTGTCTACAGTTTGATCATACTGTATAGTGATCATACTGTATAGGGATCCTCTACTGTTTAGTGATCATACTGTGTAGTAATCATTGTATAGTGATCATACTGTATAGAAGTGTTTAGTGATCATACTGTTTAATAGTGATCCATTAGTGACTACTGTATAGCGATTATACTGTATGCTAGAGATCTACTGTTTAGTGATCATACTGTATAGTAGAGATCTACTGCTTATTGATCATAGGCTGAAATAGTGACCAGCTACTGTATAGTGATCATACTATATATTAGGAATCTATTGTTTAGTGAAAATACTGTATAGTAGGGATCTACTCTTTAGTGATCATAGGCTGTAGGCTGTAATAGTGACCAGCTGCTCTAGTTATCATACTGTATAGTAGGATCTACTCTATTGTAGATACTGACCAGCTACTTCATTGTAGTGATTCACTGTACAGTAGTAATCTACTCTAAAGTTACCTGCAGAGTGAACCTGTTTAATAATTAATACATGTTCTGAAGAAGTCTCATCTGAATTCTTACAGACAGACCGACCGTGGGCTCCAGGCTCAGCACATTGTGTAGCAAGGAATAGGGAGAAAGTCGATCGCATATAAGAGCACAATTTGCCATGGGTAACCCAAAGGCACAGGGCAGCATGCCCACTATCTGCCCCTGGACGTAATTGCAGTGTATCTTATGTCTCATTTGGTGAGGAGAAGAAGAGATTGACTCCAAGCTGCCAGTGACTCCAGTGTTGGGGCATTAAGAACCTGTTGCAGCAGGTTTTTCCTTCTGTATATTCTAGTGCTTACTTGGACACGTGCCACACACACACACACACACACACACACACACACACACACACACACAGACACACACACACACACACACACACACACACACACACACTTGCCCAAATACACATTTGCCCAAATACACACACACGCACACACACACACACACACACACACACACACACACACACACACACACACAAACACACACTTGCCCAAATACACATTCGCCCAAATACACACACACACACACACACACACACACACACACACACACACACACACACACACACACACACACACACACACACACACACATTTGCCCAAATACACACACCCATTGCAGAATACTAAAATCTGAAACCATCGGGAACTTTCAGACACACTTGGCGGATTTGGTCACACTGACACGCTGTCCACATGAAGACTCCGTGACAACACACACCAGTCCTGCGTGAATAGGCTCGGGGGGCCGAAGCAGCAGGAAGTATTTCAAAGTGTGAGCAATCCTTCTTTAGACACCTGCCAGTCAAAACTGCTTTTGATGCCAACAGAGGGAATAGCTGAGTCTTATTTTCAGAGATTATATTTTTTTCCCATGAAAGTTGCACATTGACCTCATCAGATCGAGTAGAAATATCCAAAGCATGGTGCTAGTTGTAGAGTAGCCTGTTCACATTCACCCTGATCAAACCTCTGACATGAACTCCACCGACAGCTGCTCCCTCAAACAGCATGTTGTACAACAACCATGTGGCTGAATTCATGCAAATTACCCAATGACGCACTGAAGAGATGTCTGTTCTTGTTTCTGATTAGCAACTTTCAACAACAGTGGCTGTTTTTTTTGGCAAGACCCAAAATACCGAACAAGCTTATATTTGTAAGCTTGGAAGCTGCACCATCACTGTGGTGTCCCACACTTCCAGTAAGCAATGTTGAAGATGTATTGAGTGATTGATTAATTGATTGATATCATGATTAATTGATTGATTGAGGATTAAAGCACAAAGATCTTTATCTTTTATTATTATATATAATGACACTGTTTTAATTTCGAACTACTTCAAATAAAATCTTATGTTGAAAAGACTAAGAACCTCATCAACCGGCCAATCAAACAATCAATTACATTTTAGTTGCCTTGCCTATATTATTTAATTTCACCTTTTGCATTTTGCCACCTACTTTCCCTTCTAAACTAGGTGGCAGCCCCTCCTCTTAGGTGGCTCACAGTATGAAGACTATCTAGCTTCTAAATGCTTCTCTGTCTATGTCTTATAAGAACCTCTGTGTTAGAAGTCCAACACCCTAACCTCTACACTGCACTGCTAAAGTGAAATAAATGTAAACTAATCTATTACTTCATTTAATAATATCCAAGAGTAAAGCCTCAAAAACACAACAGATAGCTATTTTATTTCTCAATTGCGGTCTCAATTTCTTGTAGGTTTGCATGGATGTTAAGCACACACACACACACACACAGACACACACACACACACACACACACACACACACACACACACACACACACACACACACACACACACACACACACACACACACACACACACACACCCCTCTGAGGGTCTGATGGCTTGTGTTTGACTCATGTTTAGCCTCTCTCAGCAGTACTTGGCTTTTGTTGACCTACTGGCCATGGTTTGTTGGCAGTTTTAATGAGCTTGCTGTGTAGGGGGTTAGGCTGAGGTTACCCCTCTTTACTCGTGTCCCTTACGGTTGTTTGGATCAGGTAACGGTTCTGTAGAGTGGGGGCCTCTTTTCCATGGAAGTTGTGAGACGTCACGGCATTTCATCATATTGGCAGCAGGTCGACTCCTATACTTGTCCCCACACACACACACACACACACACACACACACACACACACACACACACACACACACACACAATGGCTCCATGGTTAGGTTAGCATAAAGATGCGGTGTTGGGCTCGCTCAACAACTTCTCAGTAGAAATAATGTCAATTGAACCATAGACCCAGAACACATCCTAAAAGATCTTTCACAACCACTGAATCGAATTTGCTCACTGGGAAGATAAAAGTAAATTTCATTTTAATGTCAATGTTCAATATGGTCTGTTATATCCAGGTTTCAATTTTATTTCAGTTAAATCTTCCAAGAGCACAAGGAAAACCAATCCGTATATCAAATATGTCTGTTCAAGACACACTGACATTGACATACTGTTAATTAACAACTCCCCTTCTTTGTGACAGCTCTCAACGTTCTTATTCACGATAGCATAGCTTGCATAACTTGTGTTTCCCCTGCCTCTCAAACTGAGCTTTCATTCAACCATTCCTATCATGCCACACCTTGAACTCTGCATTTTGTTTTACTCAAGCAGCCTCACCTTAGGGCCAAACCCACAACTGCTTGGACCACCTAGCGGCAGATGGCCCAGTCACAGGTACCCCCCATGTCCTTACAAACAATCTCTCTATAATCTAATCTGTAATCTCCTCTACACTTAATCCAATGGGCACAGGATATCCCTTGTCTTCTTGTATTTAATCATGTGTTGCGATGCAAATGATGTTTTTTAAGTAATATGGTAGGTACGTTTCAGCAGCTTTGCAAAATTCCATATTTTTGTCCCCAAACACCCAGAAAAATGGTTGCATGCTGTTATATGATTTCGTTTATAAAATATTTTTTGAAAGGCAAATGTATTTCCCACTAAATCTGTGACAAGAACACTGAATTCAGTGGCCAGAGGAACTCAAAACAACCCCTTTGATCCCGTGTGTTTGTCCCGGTCTCAGGAAGACCGCCGGCCCAGCCTGCCCCACAGGGGCCCGATGAGGATGAGGACCCCGGACCGAAGACACAGCACCGACGGAAGCTGCGGCGCTCCGGGCGCCTCATCGTCCAGGGACGGCTCTTGCTTCCACCCCTACCGCCGACAGCTCAGCGAGGGGTCGGGGCCCGCCTTGGGGGACCCGCAGCACCGTTCGCCGTACTACGGCTGCTTCCAGGAGCCCGGGAGCCCCGGTGCTTCCTCGTCCACGCGCCACAGCCCCGGCAGGGGGAGCCCGTTCTTCTGGGAGCAGTACAACAGCCTGCAGGAGGACAGATTCATGGTACAGGAAGGCCTCCTCAGAGGGCTTTTTTCTTTCTGCTAACGCTGTCATGCAAACGCTAGAAATAGAGGATGACGTAAGACTAGAAATGATGGAACGACATACACAGTTCCATCACAAAATACGAACATACCTGCACAGATGCACCCGTGTGTATATGCTGTATGCATGCACACACATGTACTCTGCACGCACGCACGCGCGTACACACACACACACACACACACACACACACACAGACACGAACACACACGTGTGCAATATCTGGTTTATTCTAGGAATTTCAAACCCGTACAGAACAAAAGTGTACCAAAGAAAATGAACCCTGCCATCACGTTGAGGTTGTTGAGCGTTTACTCTGGGTGTTTGCACTCTCTAAGCCTACAGAGTAAAGTCTTACAACGACAGAGGATTAATCACTCATTGTTGCGGCGCAGGGCCCTCAAAGCACGTATGCAGCACTACCAGCTACACCAGTGGAGCCTCCCTACTACTTGACTCTGAGCCAGGGTTCGTACCAGGCGCTGGGCCCTCAGGTGAGCAGCAGTTGGAGCAGTGAGATCCCTACAGGGAGCGGCACCATAGTGGAGCAGCAACGTCGACATGATCTGAATGCAGCAATTGTAAATGTCTCAGTGTGCACGTTTATTACTGTGCCCTCAACAAGTGCCAGCAAGCATATCCAGAGCAGTAATCCTGCCGTTGCAGCTTATTACTTTGAGCAAAAGTTATTTTTAATTAGGTTTTATTAGGTATTCTTTTATGGACCATTTATATTGATGTGTTTGATGCAGGCAGTAGGCGTTAAAGAGGATATTATAATACTATAGAGTGTGTGTGCGTGGGTGTGTGTGTGTGTTTTCTAGTTTTCCTCAAGAGATGCATGCAACAACTCTGATACGTCTGTTGAATGTCACTCCACTTCATCACACCAGGATGCCCCGAGCCAATCTATCTTTCCCAAGCCCATCTACTCATACAGGTTATCTATCTATCTATACATCTACCTATACATCTGTCTGTCTCCCTCTCTCTCAATGTCTGTCTGTATGTCTCTATCTATCTTTCTTTTGTCCTGTCCATCTGTTTCTATCCATCTTTGTGAAGCATAAAATATTCTGAATTACCAGTTCTGATTCTGATAAAAAAAACTTTTGAGACTGATTGACTTTGAATTGCTCACTCAACTTTGCAAAGTGACACTCACAAACCTGTGTGGTGTTTATTGTACCTTAAAGTGAATATGAAGTCCAACACCGAAAAGTGGATGCATGCATGGACAAATGAACGCACAAATGAAGAAATGCAGAGTACTTGGGTGTCAGTGCTTGTACTTCTCCTCTAGCATCCTGATCTTCATGGCTTTGAAGAACAGCAAGACAGGAAGCCTTCCTGTCAGTGAGATCTACAACTTCATGACTGAACACTTTCCCTATTTTAAGGTATCCACTGCTCATTGACTTATTAGAAAATTGTTGGTATTAACAGGATCTAACTCATTATGATGTAAGCAATGTTAGACAGAAACTTATTGTCACTAAAACTGGGTTTGGAACAGAAACTACAAATCTGCTGAGAGCAAGAAAGTAAGTAAGTAAAAAAGAAAACAATTTATTTGGAGGCAGCTGCAGTTGTGAACTCAAATTTGAACTTCAGTTATATTACAAATATATATCCGCAAGGATGACAGGTATCTACAAATCACATGTTGACTCATCCTTGGAATCAAGTCAAATATTGGATTTTAACATTCAAGAAGGCCTATTAAAATGTCTTCTTCAGAAACAGCTGCTTCTTCACAACCAATAGGCTGCAGGCCATTGTGTTATTTATGGAAAGTCTTTCAGGATGGACAAGTTTCATTACCATAAAATTAGCCCTTTATATCTAAATAGGGAGCAGGTCCTCGGTATGTTGCCATTTTTCTATAATAGCCCAGAAGGGACAAATGGCTCTTGAAGGGGCATGTATTTTATAAAACGCTGCCACAATAGGGTATGTTGGGAGGTATTTAGCCATCCGACTGAAGAAGGAGGCCTTCCGGGGTATGTTATCCCGGAGGACTCCTGACGCAGTTGCAGGGTACCGGCGGGCTCGAAGGGCTTGAAGCCGCTGCCGTGTCAGAGGCTAAGCAGCGGGTGTGGGAGAAATTCGGAGAGGACATGGAGAAGGACTTTCGGTCGGCACCAAAGTGTTTCTGGAAGACCATCCGACACCTCAGAAGGGGGAAATGGGGAAACATCCAAGCTGTGTACAGTAATGGTGGGACTCTGTTGACCTCGACTGAGGAGGTAGTCGAACGTTGGAAGGAACACTTTGAGGAACTCCTGAATCCGACTAACACGCCCTCTATGATGGAGGCAGAGCTCGAGGTTGATGATGGTTCATCGTCAATTTCCCTGGTGGAAGTCACTGAGGTAGTTAAACATCTCCGCAGTGGCAAAGGGATTGATGATTGATGAGATCCAGCCAGAAATGCTAAAAGCTCTGGGTGTTGAGGGGCTGTCATGGTTGACACGACTATTCAACATTGGGTGGGAGTCTGGTACAGTGCCAAAGGAGTGGCAAACCGGGGTGGTGGTTCCCCTGTTCAAAAAAGGGGACCAGAGAGTGTGTGCCAATTACCGGGGTATCACACTTCTCAGCCTCCCTGGGAAAGTCTACTCTAAGGTGCTGGAAAGGAGGGTTTGGCCGATTGTCGAACCTCAGATTGAAGAGGAACAATGCGGTTTCCGCCCTGGACGTGGAACTACGGATCAGCTCTTCACTCTCGCAAGGATCCTGGAGGGGGCCTGGGAGTATGCCCATCCGGTCTACATGTGTTTTGTGGATTTGGAGAAGGCATATAACCGGGAGAAACTGTGGGAGTTGCTGCGGGAGTACGGGGTAAGGGGTTCACTCCTCAGGGCCATCCAATCTCTGTATTCCCAAAGCGAGAGCTGTGTCCACGTTCTCGGCAGCCAGTCAGTTCCGTTCCCGGTGGGTGTTGGCCTCCGCCAGGGCTGCGCTTTGTCACCAATCCTGTTTGTGATATTCATGGACGGGATATCGAGGCGTAGTCGTGGTGGGGAGGGGTTGCAGTTCGGTGATCCGAGGATCTCAACACTGCTCTTTGCAGATGATGTGGTCCTGATGGCATCATCGGCCTGTGACCTTCAGCACTCACTGGATCGGCTGGCAGCCGAGTGTGAAGCGGCTGGGATGAGGATCAGCACCACTAAATCTGAGGCCATGACTCTTAGCAGGAAACCGGTGGATTGCCTTCTCCGGGTAGGAAATGAGTCCTTAGCCCAAGTGAAGGAGTTCAAGTACCTCAGGGTCTTGTTCGCGAGTGAGGGTACGATGGAGCATGAGATTGGCCGGAGAATCGGAGCAGCGGGGGCGGTATTGCATTCGCTTTACCGCACCGTTGTGACGAAAAGAGAGCTGAGCCGCAAGGCAAAGCTCTCGATCTACCGGTCGATCTTCGTTCCTATCCTCACCTATGGTCATGAGGGATGGGTAATGACCGAAAGGACGAGATCACAGATACAAGCGGCCGAGATGAGTTTTCTCAGGAGGGTGGCTGGCGTCTCCCTTAGGGATAGGGTGAGAAGTTCAGTCATCCGGGAGGAACTCAGATTAGAGCCTCTGCTCCTCTGCTTAGAAAGGAGTCAGTTGAGGTGGTTCGGGCATCTGGTAAGGATGCCCACTGGACGCCTCCCTTGGGAGGTGTTCCAGGCACGACCAGGTGGAGAGATTATATCTCAACACTGGCCTGGGAATGCCTCGGGATCCCCCCGTCAGAGTTGGTCAATGTGGCCCGGGAAAGGGAAGTCTGGGGCCCCCTGCTTGAGCTGCTGCCCCCGCGACCCGACCCCGGATAAGCGGATGAGGATGAGGATGAGGGAGGTATTTAGTTGGTGTTCATCTGCAACCTCAATGCTTGATAGCACTAATTCCTCAAATTATGCTAATTGTATACCGATGATTTTATATATATAAAGATGAAATGTATGGTTAGGGTTAGGGTTGAAAATCTCCTTGTTCTAAAAGTTGCATTTTACATTATACATTTTGTTTTGTAGTATATTTGATTTAATTAATGAAACCCAAAGATAAATAAGCCTCATATTTCCCCCTCATACTGCATGATATTCAATATTTAAAATATCATAAAGGATATATGATAAATATACATAAAATGTGTGAATACAGTTGTTTAACCTTGGCTGCCTTTCAACATTTTTTCCCAACATGTTAAAACCTCTTATAAACGTTCTCCCCCCCAAAATTGGGCATTTCACAGACACTTTAATAAGTGATGCTGAGACAATCAACTACATAAAAGGTGCTGCACAATCGTGCCTCTGTGATTGAAGGGTGCTAAATAAACAAACTTACCTAGCCTTGTCCTGCCTTATAATCTGTGTCGGAACCTCACACTCAAACAAGAATTGCCGTCCACTTAATTTAGACAGCTCCGGACGGTTGGAAGAATTCGGTGCGTCACAACCTCTCTCTGAACAAGTGCTTCGAGAAGGTGGAGAACAAGAACGGGAATTCCTCCCGCAAGGGCTGCCTCTGGGCCCTCAACCCGGCCAAGGTGGACAAGATGCATGAGGAGCTCCACAAGTGGCGTCGCAAAGACCCGGTCACCGTCCGCAAGAGCATGGCCAGGCCAGGTAACTGCAACCGCAAGCTCAAGTGGTTAAACCTGCACTATGTAGGTTAGCATCTAGTTCTACAGTTACGTCAATATGATATGGCGATATTAGGCGTTTTGTTTAAATCAAGCTACTCCATTCTACTTTATGTTCATGTTTGTGTTGGGTTCCCCCAGAAGACCTGGACCGTCTCCTGGGGGAGAAGCCGGAGAAGATCTCCCACCGCCAGCCCTCCCTAGCCAAACGCTCCCCGGTCTACGACAGGACGACCATGTCCCTCCACCCTGGCGATCTCCGGGAACCCTGCGCCCTGACAGCCCACTATTCCCCCCTCCCTCCCCAGCAGTGTGGCTATCCTTCCCACCCCACCCCCCCACACCCTGCGGCCCCCCGCTTACCCCTTTACCCCCCCTGCCAACAGCAGCCCTTCTCCGGCCTAGCGGGGGCCTGTGGGGGCCCGAGCTCCGGGAAGATCCCGCTCCCCTACCACGCCTCCGCGCACACAGACTACGCCATCGTCCCCGGGAGCGTGCAGGATACGCACTTCGAGGTGGACGGCAGCTACGACGTGGACACGCTCAACCCCAGTCTGACGGACCTGCAGCTCCAAGGTATAGAAATGACTCAACAGTCTCTGCTCCGTTCATTGTCACTGCATGTGGCTCATCCCTGTATGGACAGAGGGTGAGGCTATGGATTTGTTTATTTGCATCAGTAATTTCTTCATCTGAATTACCTCAGCTCTTGGCTATGACACATACTGTAGGACCTTACTCTAGTCTAGATGCAAGGGAATATAATTGAATAACAGTGAACTCTTGTGGCCATGTGATGCAAAGACGGTGTGGGTCTTCTCTGTTTTAGTTATGTTATGTACTGTTGTTTGCCTTATTTAGGAAACTTTTGGGAGGAATTGAGAGAAGACAGCATGGTACCTGATGCATTGGCAAACACCACCACCACCTTTACACTTCCCATGGACCACATTCAAAATCACAGTCTGGAGGCCTCTGTCAATCAAACCTCACAGGACATTGCCATTGGTTTAGAGAAAGAAAGGGTGCTATTGGACGGTCCCTTGGACAGCGGGGAAATCGCTGACCAGTACCACATCCTCTATCCCATGACGTATTCAGGGGTGGAGAGCTTGGCAGGTTATTTGACTTCATGCCCAACTCCTTAATGTAGGGTCTGTAGATGTGCTAGGGAGGACTGAAATGCACCCACGTCATGGAACAAGTATACTCACAGGGTTTTTAAACATAGACGATCAAAGATTTTTTTTTTCAAAAAACCTCTTTAAACCACATCACCATTATCTCAACAATGTAAATCCAATGTCAGTAACAATTTCTATCATGTACACATATTTGAGTAATTTCTGTTTCATTGTTTTCATTGTATGAAAGCCAATTTAATCTTTGCATTGCTATGTGGGTTAGGTCAAGTCAAATATATTTGTGTATGTTGATCAATTCAGTTTGATAAACAATTCATTTTGGTTGGTTTTATACTTTTTGGGGGCATTGCTTATCCATACTACTATACTGTAGCTTCAATAACCACTCAGCAATTTTACTAAATGTTTTCGCAGTACAACATACAATATCCAGTGTCCATTTGTACATTTGTTTCTCATAAGATGATAGCAGAGATCAATCGAGTCTGCACTTTGCCTTTCAATATTTATATATATATCTATATATGTTTATATTATTTTAAGCTTGTGTATGTTGTCATCATGGAAAAGAGAAACACAAACTTCCAAAAAATCACGTTTATTGCAGCGATGGAATCGAAACTGTCCAAATGTACATGTCTTTTTTAAATACATTATATATTAATCACATTTAATATAAATAAAATAGTTTTTTTTATTAATACTGAGTATGCACTGGATATCAAAACAGGCGTCAGATTTCGACCATTACCTATTCATTTGATCTGACTATACAAAACGTCTATTTAAAACTCTTTGTGACATCCTACTGTAAGAATAAAGACCTGACGAGATATCCACATTGACAAAGTACCTCCCCTTTCTCTGTGATACGTGACCTGACTTTTGCTCTACTCCAATGTTGAAAAACCACGAGTAAGTGAACATGTTCCTCCCCATGTGCCCTCTAGATATTTGACCAATGACGAGCTTCCCTTAGGAGTAAAAAGAACCAAAGCAAAGCTGTTGCTCTGGGATGTGATGTGGGTAGGGGATGAAGGCGACACACACCTTGCTTTATGGTTTCACCTCCCACCTCACTGCCTCCTCTGCTGGTCAACAGGACATTGAACGTAGAATAAGTAAAACCCACTAAGAAGACACACACTATGGTGTATATAAATATATATTTAGTATACACTACACGTGAACCTCCTAAAATGGCATAATTTGGTTGGTTCGCAATCTTGGTATATTGCGCAATATCCCGAGATTGAGATTTCAAACTCGGGATATTGTTTTCGGAGCGCGCGTGAAGTGTTATCTTGTTTATTTTTGGAGTGTTCATGTGTAGTATATACTAAAACAATTATTTACCTCAGGCTCCGTGAATAGTGGGGAATAGCCCCCACTATTCACTTCGCCTTTGGCGAATAATTGTTAAATAAATATATATATATATATATATATATATATATATATATATACTGTATATATATATATATATATATATGACTTTGTGTCTCTGTGTGTCTGCATACATACGATTGCACACACGGATACTTACTGTATGCAAACACACTAAGGCAAACTAACAAATACCATAGGACAGAGTCTGTAGATAAGTCTGTAGTTAAGTTAAGAGCATCCACCAGGATGTGGCGGGGGGGAGGTGGATGGTGCAGAGGTGAGGTCAGAGTTTACTGAATTAAGCATGTGCTCATCTCAGAGAAGTCCTCAACCGCTGATTTTCTATACAGTTGGATTTCATTTAGCTCTAAAATAACGAGTGATCAGGGGTCACAGAGGGATACAGGGGTCACCAGGGGTCATAAAGTGATACTGGGGTCATGGGCCGATGTGGGGGTCAGGGAGTGATACAGAGGTCATGGAGTGATACGGGGGTCATGGTGGGATACAGGGGTCAACAGGGCTCATCGAGTGATACAGGGGTCATGAAGTATTTACAGGTTCTTGACGTAACAGAGGGGTCATGGAGTGAGAGAGGGCTCATGGAGTGATACAGCTGTCATGTGGGTGACACGGGCTTATATTCTGAATTGGGTCGGTCAGAGCAGAATAATAGTGATATAATCATAATAATCCTCATGGTGTCCCGCTGGGCCCCTATGCCCCCCCGCTGTAGGAGTAGTCGGCCTTGTTGTGCATCACCAGCTGGTTGTCCACAAAGTAGAAGCTGTCGGACTGCGTCTCATAAGGGTGCAGGATCATCTCGCGCACTGGTGGTAGGAACACACACTCGGCAACGTCACAACACATACACATCTTGAGGTTTAATTATATTACTGTGTTAGTATTGTTATTGTACATGCATTTATTCTTATTTGCGTCTCTATGTGTGTCTTTGAAAGCTTCTGTGTGTGTGTGTGTGTGTGTCCGCCAAGCTACTCACTGATGTCCTCAGACAGCGCGGGGAACTCGTAGATGTGTTCGCACGTGTTCTTGCTGCTGGGCATGCAGAAGCCAAACTCAAAGTCAAAGCTCTTCAGCAGCTGCTCGCGGAAGTAGTGCCTCTCGATCATCCGGAAGTTGTTGATGGGTGTGTCTCCCACCGTGAACTCCACCCTGGCAGAGGAGAGAACCGTCCAGGCGGACCACGTGAGTACACTACTGTTTGATACAGGTCCTGGGTGCAACCAATTCAACATATAACATAGCAAACCAGTGTGTTGGTTGAGCATTGAGACTAGTTTCAAATTAATTAATGATGACGGTTAAGATTGGTTATACTGACAATATGTTTGAATACATAAGTGTTTATTTTCCATCAAGTAGGTTTAAGGGAGTTGACTCTGATGTTTTGGCAAAAGCTTCAACTTGATAGTGTACTCGACTCAAACAGAAAAACATTACAGAATACTACAAAATATTATTGTATGGAATATGGTGTCTGTCATCAGGTGTGTGATTTCCTCATAGCTACAAGAGGTGAAGGCCTATTGAAATGTGGATGAATGGGTATTCATTTTTTTTATTTGTTGTAATGATTTAACACATTCTCTATCAATATATTAAAATGTTATTGAACACCTGCTTTTCCAATACCATGTGACCCATCTGCAGTTGTATGCCACACACACACACACACACACACACACACACACACACACATATTTTGGTGCAATGGGATGCTATCACTCATTGTCCAAACTTACGTGGCTCCAACCTGCCGTAGGTGAAGGAAGGCCGGTGTGAACTGGTATCGGACAAACCGGCCAGCATTAGGGTCACAGTCCTTTCTACAGCCCGCTACAGAAACACACAAGGATTACATGATCTATTGCTATGAGAGTATATCATTGAATCGATTTTCTATTCTTGACCTGTGACCAAATACCATCATCTACTACCACAATGGACAAAACATTGACTGCATCCAAGTCTGTTTTCAAGATGTTTAAAATTAAATAATAATGGATTTATTATGAAACAAAAGACTTTGCTGGGATCAACCAATCACTGACGTTCTGGCATTTCCACTCCAGTTGTGGTAGCAAGCTCACCTGGCATTGGAGGTTTAGTAATCTCAAACAGTACTGTGCCGGTCTCCATGTCCCGGATCTTAAACCTGGTGAAGTCGATCATGTGGACATTCTGCTCTGGAGAACAGAGGTAATCTGAAACAAACACGCAAACATGCATTAGATGTGATCATATGTTTCAGTGCATGGCATTCTCCCATACATCTATGACACCACTAAAGCTATTAGACTAACTTACGGGATTAGTCCTTTGCACGTTTAAGAACTAAGTATCATTCACACTTAGGTCAGCTGGTAGTGAGCTTGCATCCCTATTTTATGTCTCACAGATGCATCTACTCATAGATTAATCCTTCCCATAGAAAACTGTGCAAAGACTAAGTCACATGTATCATCATGGAGTATTAAACAAATACACTCTATATATCCTATAATACCAGTCACTTGGCAGGCGAAAGATTTGCATAAATTCCCATCTTTGCATTGACTTAGTATGTATTTGCGGCCTGCCTGTGCTTTTGGTGTGAACGCACTATAAGGCTATTTGCACCGGTCCAAACTGTCAAGATGCGATGTTGACATAACCACCCTTCCCTGGTTCCCATGACCAGTGTAATCCATCCTCTGCTCCATCCCCGCCAGACACTCAGTGTGAGAACACCCCTAACACAAAAACATGATATTTTATTAACAATATTGGTGTGTAGTGTGTGAGCTAGCCAGACAAACAGAGAGAGAGAGCGAGAGAGAGAGAGAGAGAGAGATTGAGGGACACATAGACTCCACTGCTGTTCCCGATGGGGTAGGATTAGTAACTAAGAGGCTTATATTGTTTTACCATCACGTGGATTGATTGGTATACACAATAAACGCACACGCACACACACGCATTCACACACATGCACGCACACACACACACACACACACACACACACACACACACACACACACACACACACACACACACACACACACACACACATATTCTCTATCTTCGGTTGAGCTTGGAAGCAGATGGGCCAAAAAGGCTTTAGCCAATCTCTAGGGGATATTTTTAGGCTAGGTGTGAGTGTGTGTGTGTGGGGGGGGGGGGGGAGACTGTGTGTGTGTGTGTGTGTGTGTGTGTGTGTGTGTGTGTTTGTGTATGTGCACTTTTTTCTTTAAAGGATTTGGATCCATAAACTCAAGTCCCAGGGCCGTGCTAACGGTTATTGGTTGTAGATCATTCTGAATTATCATAGATCCTTCCCAAGGTCAGAGGTATCATCATTATAATAATCAAAACATCTCTCAGCCAAATTGGCATCTCCTCACTTATAATCTCTTTACAACACACATTACATTACATTACATACATTACATTACATTACATTATATACACTAAGACAAATAATAGTGTGTGTATCAAACTTTCTCCCCATTTTCTTTTTATTGTTTTACATTACAACATTCAATATTTCTGTCTCATCTGATAATATCCCATTTTATTCGAGCAAACTAATCTCATACTGTGACACTCCAACAAATGTAGCTCCAGTAGACCCTCAGGTGATAAAGTAGTGTATTATAGTGTATATGATTCAATAGGTTGCTCTTCACATCAGTGGCGGCTGGTGGTTTTTAAAGTGAGGGAGGAAGGACTGCGTGCTTGGTTGCCATTGGCCTGCTTGCACTGTTAGTGGCATATGGTGGCATAAGTATGTGAGAATCAAGTTGTTTCAGAGTGTTTTGGTGAACTACAAAATAGCAGAGAGAGATAATTATGTGAATAAAATTTATACAAATCCACCAGTGGCAGCATTGTACTTTGAAAGCTGGTGGGCAGCATGTCTTGGACTACAAGGGCAGGAGGAAAGGATGCAAAGCCAATTAGTCAAACCAGGCCTACTCTTGATTTGTAAAACTAAATAAAAAAATCTGGGCCTATCATTGGGCCTATTTTTGCCCTCAATGACTGAAGCTATTGGTTGTAATTTGGCTATGTTTATTTTCAGCTACAATTGTTTTAAGAAAAATTAAGACATAAGACCAAAAGTGATGCCATTTGCATGCATCATGCTCTGAATCATTCACTAACATCCTTTCCACAATATTAAACAGAACGGTCAGAGTAACAAACATTGTTTGAGGCAAATGTGGATGTTAATGGATGTTTCAGAATGTTGGTCATGGTGTTAAGCCAAATAAGATTGAGGGACTACATTTATAGATCAAGTCAATCCTCCTCGCTGTTTGTGTTGCAAAGATATCAGTGACCTGGTCGTACCAAACAGGATATTTTTTAGAGTGTAACTCCACGTTTTTGCCACCCTTTCAGACGGCTTGGTAACCCAACGGTGGAGTGCTGAAAAATAGGTAGATTCAGCACATTTATTTCAGCTGAATTTTGGTGGTGGAAACGCCAATATAAGCGAACCGAACCGTACCGCTCGGTGGAAATGCCAATAAGCGAACAGAGCCGCACTGTACCGCAACGAACAGTAGCGCACTGCTCAGTGGAAACGAGGCATAGGAGCAGGTTTGTTGGTTCTCGTAGCCTAGAGACTTGAGGGGATAAACCCTCCCTCCGGGCTGCTCCACAGCCAGGGCTCCTGCTTATTGGTTCATAGCGCAGCCAGGGCTCCAGCCTATTTGTGAATAGATGTTGACACGATTCAGATCCCTTAGCTAGTCCCACCCACTCAGAGGAGGACTTTCCTCCTCTCTCCCATTGACCCCCATGTTATCCACCGGCTGCTAGTAGTTCCCGAGAAATGAATGGGAGTCAATGGAGGCTATAAGCGATAATATTCAATAAGTGATAGGGGGTGCTAATATCCCTTTACCCGGGGAAACGAACATTACATATACAAAGGCATTAAAGTAGTCATATTTAAGGGCATTAATTCATTACAGTAGTCTGGGCAATCTACACTTTTTATTCTCAACAATGTTAAGGAGGATCTTCCTCCCTCTCCTCACTGGAGAAGCCTCCACTGTGCAGTAAGTGTCGTCTGCACTGATACCAGTTGTTACGTGATCTTCTCACTGGTTAAATCTCAGCCAGTTGAACTAGGAGGTAATAAGGGAGGTCTGACTACATCACATGCCTGCTGGACTTGGTGTCAACAGATTTCCACGTAAGCCGCTCTGACTCACAAATGGCAACTCTTTCTCCGTTGCCTCCACACTGTAAGAGGGTTAGGCGGTTGCAGTGTGATGCAGTGCCTTTTAGTTCTGCTTCCTATTCCCATGGGCGGCTTATCCTTCTGATAATATCACTGGAGAGCAACTAAAAACTCTGAGCTCCTACTTGAGGCTATTTCTGCTAAATCATTAACAAAAAGGGAGGGAAAAAAGGTAAGAATAAAGAAATAATAAGCATTTCCTATAAGAGGAAATGCACATTTCAACGGAAAGGCACAAGGGACAAAGATGTAACCCTATGATACAACAGAACACTGGCCTCCAGAATTTGTTTAGATTCAATAATTATCATTTCATGATCATGATGATTCAGATGAATGATATGAATCACATCGTATTCATGATTAGCATTAATAATTAGCATACACAATAAAAAGAAGGTTCCATGCTGTGACTCACATTTGTTCTCTATAATGACTTGATGTTTTTAGCATATAAGGGGTGCAACTCTAACTGTGCCATCTGAAATATTCTATCTAATTATAGGCCAGTCACCAGCCACCAATCCTTCATCTAATTCAAATAAAGATTACAATTGTAATTATATTGTATGTATGTTATGTAAGACTGAAACATGCATGTTTACAGCGTTATCGACCCATCAGCTTCAAGTTGTTCCATCAAAACGTTATGTCTGACTTTACAGGCTGACAGCAGGCAGCAACAACAAGACATCACCATGTGAACAAACAGAGCCCTCTGGTCATTATGTAATACAGGAAGTCACCTCAAATCATGTGAGGTTCTAGCTACACTGACATGTACTCAAGAAGTCTACTACAGTACTAAAGTAAAGAATATTGTGTGTGTGTGTGTGTGTGTGTGTGTCCACGTAATGTGCTAGAGAGAGAAAAAGCAAGAGATAGACAGCATAACAAAGAAAAAGATTTAGTGATGGAGAGCATACGAGAGATTAGTAGAGTGAAAGAGAGACAAAGAGAGAGAGAGAGCATAAGAGAAAAAGAGAGAGAGAGAGAGCGAAAGTGAGAGATAGAGTGGGATAGAGAGCGAAAGAGACAGAAAGTGAAAGAGAGATGGAAAGAGAGAGGGATAAAGTGAAAGAGGGATGGAGGGGAATTGAAAAAGAGAGGGATAGTGTGAAAGAAAGTGAGAGGGATAGAAAGTTAAAGAGAGATTGACCATGCATAAATACACATCTTTAGCTGCAGTATTTGTGAGTGTTAACCTCGCTCTATAGGTGCAACTTACATTGTTCTCTGTTTGAAAATTGTACACACATATAACACTTATGGCTTTATCCAGTACAAAGAGCATTGAGAATTCTAAGAGTTCAGTCTTTTGAAGCATTTATGTTTGTTGTTGCCATGAATCATTTTTGTCTCTGCGTCTGTTATTAAAGATCAAACACGAAGGAGATGCTTGTTTCCAGAACATGCTTTAACCAAAACTTTGGCAGACTGCCAAAGAAACCCGTCCTAGTAAAACATAATCACACAGATCAGTTCATATCACGCCGCATCATATGACTGGAAATGCATTTTATTCAATCAATTCAATACTAACAGATTTTCGGAACATTTGCCTGGGTCACAAGTTGTGTTGTTGCTAATGTGGTTGGCAAGTGGCTAAACATTTTTCCATGTGCACTTCACACAACCGTGCATGTACCAACACACACTTGCACATACACGCACACATGCATGCACATTTGCAGACATTTGCACACACACAGACACACACACACACACACACACACACACACACACACACACACACAGATTTTCTCCAGTGTGCACACGTCAAGTGCTCCACTTCACTTCCTTTAACACTGTCACCTAGCAACCCTCTTTGTGATGGTGTGCCAGCTGGATTAGCTTGTCGTTTCCCTCCTCCTCGTCCACCTGGCCGCTGTGAATCAACCAGCTCAGTGACTGGGACACAAAGTTGCAGTTTTTTTGCAAGTCTCTGGTGCCCATACTGTAAATTAGAAAGGGAATGGGGCAACGCTGACATAACTCAACAATTTACCTCCATTGGATTAGTTCCATGGTTACCGACAGTTAAATATTTGAACAAATCCGATTGGCAAAATGGTTTCCAAGTGCTTTTCTGTTCCTCACATTTAAGAGAACAAACTAAGGAAACGAATGACAGGTCTTTAGACGTATATGACATATGAAGACATGCATAATTAAATAAACACAAGGACAGTTATTCCCTTTGGTAGCCACTGCAAGGGGGAGACATGTTCTAGAATGCTGTGTGGCTATAAAGGCACACAATGTCTGACATAACATACATCCGTAAGTAGCATTCATACAGACCCGGGAGGCTTCCGTTTATAGGCCCTTAATCCCTGAGATTAGGTCTAGAGTTAGCGACTTTTCTGCCACAGGGTTTGGCTCCAGATTAGGTTTTTCTTCTTCTCTACAAAATATTATCATGGCAGCTGGTTCACGACCACACATGCACAGGAGATGCATGTAGATATGCTGGCGTTGTGTCTGGATCAGACTAAGATATGGCGGTAGGGAGAGACCGGACGTGTTTACCCTGCATGACGTCAGGGTGCAGATGTAAATGGGAAAGGGGTTGTTCCGTTTCATATCAGGTGCCTGTAGGCGACTGGCATGCTGTTTCATGGAGAGGATGCGGTTTTAGCAGCTGAATGCAGATGAGATCGATTCTCTTATCTTCCTCGGGCTTGAAGGAGAGAATAGACGGAGAATCATTGTGCTGACAACGCCTGGTGGTGCCTGAGGACATATAGTTTGGATATGGTTTCAGAGGCAGGATTTATGTGCTCTCCCAACACTATTAAAGTAATGACATAATAGGTGAGGGTGAAGCTGTTTAACATAATGTTTGAATAGTTCAATCAGAAAAGAGATAGAATATGTGCACTGTCCAGGTAGGACAAGGCCCATATCGAACACTTTATTTTATTATTCTATTTTATATATTCAATGCTATAAAAAAAATTGAGTTTAAAACCTCTCATGCACCATATGGTATTTCTGTACTGATTGTAAATGGGCTCACTTGTTATGAATCAGTGTTCTGACTGAAGGGCCTGATTACGCTGTTTCTGAAACAATTTCCATGTATTTTGCAATGAAACATAAAATAAATAAATAATGTAAACCAGAAAAGCAATGTTACATATAATTTCAGTGTCTGTCTTAGCAGAGTGAAATAGTGAACCAGAGTGAAAGAGGGAAAGATAGTAAAGAGGGAAATAGAGTGAAGTAGAGTGAAAGAGAGTAAGCCCTACGATGAGAACCAGAGCTTCCTGTTATCGTTAGCCGTTAGCATATAAATCATTTACATTTTAAACATTTCTGAACAATGGTCTTCTTAACCTTTCATCTCCTTACCGGAAACCATCCCCCCTCGGCCGTTGCCTATATTCTGCTGTCTGTTGTTTGAGAAGGCCATGGTGTGACTTCAGATGGACATCATAAGCCTGTCTAGTTTAATTCCCTACTGGGTGCCCGAGGATTTGTACTACCATCACAGTGGATTTATTAGGTTGTCGAAGCAGGCGACGGTAAACATCTGACTGTATTTTATGTCTGTGCAGGACATTGTTCTGTACGAGGGAAAAAACCTTCTGCATTTTAATGGCGTCACAAAGCCAGTGGGTCTGTGTTGTGGTGGGTTGAGTGTGATCTCTGGCCCAGCAGTAATGCCCAGCCTGGTGCTAAGGTCTTAAGGCTACATCTCTCACCAGTGCAACGAGAAGCTTGGAGGGGACCATGACAAGAGGAGGATATTACTGCATGCTGCTGCATGCTTTATAAGAATATCTGAAATAATATATATATTTAATCCTTTATTCATATTTTATATTTAATTTTTTATTTGTATTTTATATTTTATATATATATATATATATATATATATATATCATGTGAAACACAATGGTAATACTCAAGGATGCGCACAAACAAACACACACACACACACAGGCACACACACACACACACACACATACACACACACACACACACACACACACACACACACATATGACCATCCACCCTTACACCCAGCGACTCATCTTTCTCTCGGCTAGAGGAATAAAGAAGGCTTCCTTAGGGGCTGGTATATAAATGTACATTTTGTACAACTATTTGAACAACAGTTTTCAACAGGACTTCATATTCATTTGAATTGTATTCAATATCAAGAAACTTTGAACGTAACAACACTGAAAATTGTTGTAAGGAAGAGATTTTGATGTATTTGTTGTGATACATTGAGTTTGGCTGAGAATGAAAGGTGAACCAACATCTTTGCCCGCCAATCCAGTTGCTCCAATTCCAACATGGCAGCCGCTGGTTTAACAACAGCAAATTCTGCTTGGATTCCGACATCATAAATGAACTGAAGCTTATCTGGTCATACAAAATGCCACATTTCAAATGTGTCACATGAGAGTAGAGATAATACTGCCATTATACTCGTTTTTTTTTTCTATCTCACTGCTGCAGTCCTGTTAATGTATTTCCACAGAGGGGTTCCTCAACCATCAGGACCATGTGAGTGCATGTGTTTATCTGTGGTGTTTATGTGTGTGTGTGTGTGTGTGTGTGTGTGTGTGTGTGTGTGTGTGTGGTGCTTGTGTGCATGCGTGTGTGTGAGCACAGTGTGTTGGCACGCTTTCATAGATTTGTGCCATAGGGGATGTGTGTGTGACGGAGGGGGGGTTGTATGTGTTGTGTGTGTGTGTGTGTGTGTGTGTGTGTGTGTGTGTGTGTGTGTGTGTGTGTGTGTGTGTGTGTGTGTGTGTGTGTGTGTGTGTGTTATCCCGGTACACTCTGTTGGTGATAAGCTGACTGCTGGTCACTGCTCTCAATGTGAAATGAAATGAAGTCACTGTTCCTAAGGAAAAGACTGACATAGGGAAATGAAATGTTCCACCACAGTCTCAATATGTCAGACTTCCTCGTGAAAAGTCTGACAGTGGACCGTTTTGAGACAATGATCAGTGAGGTATTATTTAATCTTTAATAAATGTACTTATTTTGAATATATTGCAGGCTTTTCACGGGCTAGCTCAAGCTGTTTTTCGCTGTCCCCACATCGTGCAAGTTATGGACCCATACACGCGAAGAGAGAGAGGGGGGGGGGGGGGATCACTCAACAAGCTGTTAGTCCTTACTGTGATATATCTAACGTCACAGAACGAGTTGCCCTTTAGTACGTCCTCCAGCTCCTTTTATTAAGTGTCGCTGTCCATGGTATCGACGTACCCTACCACTCAGAGGTATCAGACGTATACATGAACCGTTCTGAACCAGATGGCAGAATATGGACACTTCACGACCACCCCAGCTGATCGAGGGCACCGTGGATGCTCGACTATTGTATGATCTACGGTATATACGATTGAATATAAAAGCATTGGCCAGCCATCCTTGCTAAACTAATGTTAGTTCACTTACTTTGGGTGATCTTCTGTAGCCCGAGCACATCATCGGGCGAGATGATAGAATTTGTGAGCAATTCGTCCTCCTTGGTGCTTGGCACACCCGTGTCCGAATTGCAGCCTTGTTTCACTTTCATTTCTGCGGGCGCGTTTTGCTGCAGCCGATCGGGACAAGGTTTGCTGGTGCTCTCGGTGCCTCCGTCGCCACCACTAGTCGTATTAGCTCGGGCCGATTTAGTGGAGTTGGAGCTGTTAATACACACAGCTTCTGAGCTGTTACAAGAATAGCTCATTCTCCGTGCCTCCTCCTCCTCGTCCTCCCCCTTCCTCCCGATCTGCTATGGATGCTAATCAGCACCGGGGCTCCGAGCTCGACTCAAGCAGGCCGTTCGTCTCTTAACAGGTATTTAATCTTAGTCCGTTTGGCTCCTTGAAAACCGACTGACCCTGATTTGGTTGGCTACGTCTGCCCGATGCACCTCACTCCTGCAGCGCGCGGAGTGTCCGCCTGGTGGAGCCACCACTGTAGCAACTCAAGCGGTGATAGGCTGCCCGAACGTCATCCTTTCTCCTAGTAGACCATACTGACATTATTCAAAATATAGCTCCTATACCTTTTATGTAGGCTATTAGGTATTTTCTTGCTTAATGATCCAACATTATTTAACTTTTACTTTATTTAGCTGACTTGGTTATCTAATATTATTGTTGTGTTAGTTTCTAATGCTATTTATTGGCCTACATTCGTTTTTAATTAATTTAGAAATGTGATAGGGAATTTATATTTTCAGCTCAATTAAATAAAAAAAATGTTTAAAGACATTCTAAGATAAGTTGTAAATATGAAACAGAAAATCAAATGATACAGCAAGTATTTTCTTTAAAATGTTTTTTATTTCATTAATTTAATTCATTTTCAGTGGAAAGTTGCTTTCCAGATGCCAGCATCCCTGAGAAAGTGTAAAATACGAATCTAATGGCCTGCCTCATCAATGAGGTGGAGGAGGTCAGCCAAAAGATCATAACAGGTGTGAAAACTACCTTGAACAGCAGTATGTAACAGGCCCGAACCACAGGCTTACTACCACATCAACGACTAGATGTCGAGGTTCTGTAGTTGCCCTGATGGACCAGAGACCGTTAGGGTATACTGCCCCCTTTCTGCATGACAGTCGTACTGCAGGAGGGTTGAGGAGGGCTGAGAGCTGTCCATGGTAGTGTAATGTGTGAAGTAAGTGACTTAAGTGTCCATCCCTTAAACTCGGTGCATCTCAGTAGAAGGAGAACAATTTAAAGAACATGCTCATGGTTCATCTATAGATACAGCAAGAAACGCATTCGCAAAAGCAGATGTAAAAAAAATCAGGTTGCGTTAATAAACACAAACGATTTTAACAACTTCATCTGCCCAATTCCACATAATCCCTTCCCCTTCATTCTCTGAAATGCATATTTGTGCTAAAATGGTGTGAGGTCTTCAGACAAAGAGCTTTGCTGTCACTTTTCCCGCTGTCACCCTGAAAAGTCTTTCTACAGAACACAGGTCCCAGGTGGTCCTCCAGGGTGGTGGCACCCTGGCTTTTCTCTCCTGCTGCTGCTGTTGTGCCTCTAGTTGCTCATCTCGAAGCAGCCCCTGCGGTGTGTCTGCATGTCCCTCACTCTGCGCATGGACTGAATCTGGGGGTGGTTGGCGCCCCACTCATTCCACTGCTTGTAAGATCCCATCTCCAGCACATACTGGTAACCACGGTAGCCAGGGTACTGGTAGCCCACCCAGCTGTTGAACAGAGAGAGAGCGAGAGAGGGAGATTGCGTTTGTCATGGTGTTTCGATCTCAGGTCCATGTTTTTGTATTATCTCTGTCATTTCCTAGAATACTTACGTTCCACCGGTGACCTGGATGCTAGAAACGCGATCCTGGAAACCGTAAGACCACAGGCTGGGAATGTCCTCGTCGCTAACCTCCATCTTGCGGCCCTCGAAGTTCATGGACTCGTACAGGCAGATCTTGTGGTCCTGGGGGTCCTACAGGGGTCATAAGAGCAGGTTGGTTACACTGTATTGATGAGGATATTTACACCAGAACATATTAGTGGTGGGGCAGAGGTAGAGTAGCTTTTGTTTTCTATCATTTTTCATTTGAGCCTCACAACCTCATTCAAACATGCACAGAAGACACTATCACTATGGAAATGTCCAAAGCAGATGTTTGATGAATAATGTTTTGATGCATTCATCGAAGAAGTAATGCAGGAATGAGAGATTGGATTGGAGGGAAGGAAATGCAACACAAACAAACAATGGACAAACGTAGCAGAATGACTCACCATGCGGACGGGCCTGACAGACATCATGCGGTCACACCTGTAGCTGTTGGACCAGGTATCCCAGCGGGGGTACTCTCCCTTCTCCAGCATGAACATCTCTCCGGTCATGTTCTGCATCTCATAACCCACCCAGCTGGTGAAGAGGAGGTTGGGGGTGGGGGGGGAACAAGGACATAAGGATGAATACACAAACATTCAAATACACCCAGACTCAGAGTGATCCCAAACAGGGCTATAAAGGAGCAGTGGCGGTGGAGGGTTGGTGCCGGCTGACTCACGGTCCACACTCCACCCTGATGGATCCGATCTTGTCGAAGTTCTTCTCGCACAGGTTGCGGCACTCGGCGCTGATGTCCATCCTGCGGCCCTGGAAGTTCTCGTACTCGTAGATGTACATCTGGGGGACAAACGAGCATGTCACTTCCTGTTGCTCTCAAGCGGAGTCACATGGCTTCAGGTGAGGTGGATTAGTGGAAGGGGTGGATGTTGGAGGACCTACCTTGTGAGAGCGCATCCCCATGGCGGAGGAACTGCCCATGCTGCCCTGAGCTCCAGAATGAGACATGATGTGATCTAGTCTGGGGAGGAGAGACAGGGAACTGTCGGTTACTAGATGTGTATATTCTGGCCATTGTTTTAAGCATAATTGAAAAAGCATGCAAAAATCAGTCACTGTGTTTTACAGCAGTGTTTATGCATATATCTTAGGCAGGATAGGCATGTTTGAGCTATATGCCTACCATTATTCCTAGGATTTCTCTACAGTGGAATTTTGGGTCTATTTTTCTACTCCTAAATTTGTATGTTCAATGGTCAAAGTAGAAAATTACCCTTTTTTTTAATTGGAGTAGGCCAAATATTGAACTTCATGAATGTGTTATATTCCAATCAATAAATTGTACGAATTTTCCAGTGTTCTTAAAACCAAATGCACCACATCATGTTGCTTGAGCCAAACACCATTACTCACAACATCAACAATATGTGACAGTAATATAAACTGTCCTACACCTGACCTTTCCCATTTTGTCAAACCAACATTTGACGGCAATATTCCAAATCCACAGTCCGAAATCAAGAAATACCGATAGATCCTTTCTCTTTGCTAGGAATGAAACTTTAAATATAGATCCACAAATAGATCACATTTCGACTATCAACTCAGTATATTTTTAGTTCCAAGTGTTTCTGAGAGGAGAGCTACAGAGCTGAATTGAGCTGAAACTTACAGAGCAGTGCGTGTTCAAAGTGATCGCTGGTAGGGAAGTGATGTACTTTGGCTGTTTGGGGAGGGATATATATATGTACATTACATATCCAACCACGTTCTATAGCTCTACACAATCTCTCTCCTGATTGGCTGAGAGGAATTGGGTGCATTGTGGGGGGTGGGGGGGGGGATGAGAGGGGTCATGGGTCACGCTGTTCACTAGTGACTCACTACCGCTGACACAACCGCTTGTTTTGTTGTGCAGCAGCGGGGACTCACTGTCAGCAGAAACAACTCACATCTCCTTTAAACCTGCAGCACAGTCCACACACACACACACACACACACACCACACACACACACACACACACACACACACACACACACACACACACACACACACGCATACACACATGCATACACCCACATGTGCCCACACACATTCCCACACAGACACACCCCCACACACACACACATCAATGAATCAAATGAACCAAGGTTATTCCTACTCCTGATAATGTGTTTTTGTGTGCATGTGTATTTATTTATCTCAGCATTGTTACTTTTGACTTCCTAGCCATGTTGCCATTCTCTTTTCATGTGTGTCTATTTCATCATTTCTGTGTTTTGTATTCTCTCCAGCAGGACCCCATTGTCTGTCTCTCTTTTGGGCTGGTGCCATTGTGGGGCGGCTGGGCTCAAAGCCTTTGATCCATGTGTGTGTTAATGTGCTGACCTCAGGCGGCCACCCCTCTATTCTGCAGTAACCTCTGGTGGGTTTGTGCCTCATTTCATCATGGGAGCAAATGCCTTCCAATACGTACTCACAAAGCATATGTTGACAGTGAATGTATGCATCGGTAGAAACAGTCACGGTTATGTGCAAGAATGTGACCCGCTACCTTTTTAGGATGTTACTTTATGTTGTATTTATTTGTCAAGACAAATGTTAGTTGTACACCTTGTCATTGTTTTTTTTGTCAAAAGTAATGCTATCAGATTCTGATCATGTATGGTGTATGGTGAATGTTAGACGTATTGTCAGATTTGTGTAATCAGACAGCACAAACACTTAATGTATTTGTAATACAAAAAAAAATTAAGATGTTTTTAATGTAATTTCACTGTCATTCTATATTGTGAAAAATAATCAAATCAAATGAGGTAATCATTAAAATCCAAATATTCCCAAGGTAACACTCTATGCTTTAATTGCTTGTTAACACATTCCACACAATCTATTTAAATTATCTATTTACTTATTCAACATTAGATTTGAAACAAAGCGTGATCCCTGCCTGGGATACGCCTCCTTCATCTGTGTGTGTGTGTGTGTGTGTGTGTGTGTGTGTGTGTGTGTACGTACGTACGTACGTACGTATGGCCGTGTGTGTGTGTGTGTGTGTGTGTGTGTGTGTGTGTGTGTGTACATACGTATGTATGGCCGTGTGTGTGTGTGTGTGTGTGTGTGTGTGTGTGTGTGTGTGTGTGTGTGTGTAAAGCATTCTCTTGGTAGGGAGGCGGGCCTTTGTGTTCCAGGCATGTTACTCGCATGGCTGAGCGTGGCATGCTCAGGCACATGCGTGAAAAGCTGAAAGGAGAAGGTTGAGGTCAGCTGAGGTGATCACACTCAGATTAAAGACAGGGTAAAGAGATGGGCCAATATTGCTGTGTGAGTACCATCCTACTGTCTGCACGAACCTCCCACTATTAGCCACTATTTACTGCTGTTCATTACCATTGAATGTATGCTATACTATATGCCCCTCATTTCCTTTATATTTCTAATATTTTGTGTGTACTAATGTTTTTCTCCTCCTCCTTCCTGTGCTGGAAGGAGGCTGAGATGGGATATTTTCTGGACGTATTTGGACCTGGATGGCCACACCGGCTCTGGGCACCATGCCCTCTGGCCAGTCCCTGCAGCCAACAACCCAAAGCCCGGTGGCTCAGTTCTAGACAATGGACAGCCAAGCAATGTGCTGACTCCTTCCCCGAGCCCCAGGACCGGTAGGCTTCCAGGACCGACATGTATAAATAGACCTGTGATGTCGGTAGGTCAGGACATGGTTTGACTGTGAGCACTGAGCACCAATTCAGGTAAGGCCCCTTCACACCGTTCAGCTCTTAGCATGAGAGGCATGCCGCTGTCAGGTTACAATGGACGTCAGGTGTCTTTGTCGTTTTTGTCGAGTCTGTAGCGCGTAGAGGGAGGTGCTGTTGCATGGCTGGGATCTGCTAGTGACACCTCTGGATGGATGATAGTATTGACACTGCTTTGTTTCTAACCTTAACGGGCAATAGTATTAACGTATCAGTTGCAGTCAAAGTAAAGGTACAATTAACATATGCTTCACACTTTGGCTATTAATTAAAACACGCTTTTATTTGACACATGTAATTTGTATATTACGTTTTAGTGTAGCATATTCATTCAATTGCAAAACCGAAACCACCATGCACCCTTGTAATTCCTTGTAATTCCTCTCTTTCCACTGTAGATTAATCAGCACAAGAGTTGTGACAGAATGGCTTTGACTAATCCCAACCCAATGGGACCATGGAAGGTATGTGTTTATAATAATGTTAATGATTCAATAGATGTATAAAGTTCCACCCATCAGGGTATGCAGGTTCCATGTGTCATTCCGTACATGTGCGTTCTCCAGATCACTGTGTACGACCAGGAGCACTTCCAGGGCAAGCGCATGGAGTTCACCGCCTCATGCCAGAACGCCATGGAGTGTGGCTTCGACAACATCCGTTCCCTGAAGGTCGAGTGTGGAGCGTGAGTCCAGTCTGATGCTCTGAAGACACCCTACACTATAGGACAGCATGCAGACATAAAACACCACCTCTGGGTGGATTAGACATATAATATAAACTCCATCCATTCTCATCCTCACCCCCATCCACATCGTCAAACCGCTTATCCGGGGTCGGGTCGCGGCGGCAGTAGTTCAAGCAGGGGGCCCCAGACTTCCCTTTCCCGGGCTACATTGACCAGCTCTGACAGGGGGGATCCCGAGGCGTTCCCAGGCCAGTGTTGAGATATAATCTCTCCACCTAGTCCTGGGTCTTGCCCGAGGCCTCCTCCCCACTGGTCGTGCCTGGAACACCTCCCCAGAGAGGCGCCCAGTGGGCATCCTTACCAGATGCCCGAACCACCTCAACTGACTCCTTTCTAAGCAGAGGAGCAGCGGCTCTAATCCGAGTTCCTCACGGATGGCTGAGCTTCTCACCCTATCCCTAAGGGAGACGCCAGCCATCCTCCTGAGAAAACCCATCTCGGCCGCTTGTACCTGTGATTTTGTCCTTTCATCATCACCCATCCCTCATGTCTGGATATAATATGCCGATGCCAATGGGTTCGGTCTGCCCATAGGCATGACTGAGCAATGGGCCTTACTCCCACCGGCTGGGCTCATTAATGAGCCATATCAAAAAACAAGCTCAAGTTCCTTCTGAGAAAAAGCGTCTGCTAAAGGTCTTAAATACTTCAATAGTATGAATCCATATTTGATAAGCCAACTCAATTCTTTCAACAACTCACAGATGCAGCCTCCATGTTCTGTAGCTCCACTAATATCCTCTGTCTCTACGTCTCTCCGTATGCATGTGTGTGTGTGTGTGTGTGTGTGTAGCTGGTTGGGCTATGAGCACTCCAGCTTCAACGGGCAGCAGTTCGTCTTGGAGAGGGGAGAGTACCCTCGCTGGGAGTCCTGGAGTGGCAGCAACGCCTATCACATCGAGAGGATGATGTCCTTCCGCCCCATCTGCTCTGCAGTGAGTCTCGGCGTGGACCTTTGGCGCTTCCTCTCTGCCACCCTTCTGCTATTCATGAAGTCTGAAAATATACCATTTGCATTTCCTCCTCCGCTCAACAAGTTTGGAGGAAATGCAAAGAGGCGCCGCAAGACGTTTCTTTGTTTCATATTGTCGATTCAAAATATATTATTTAGAGTCCCATTCACAACATCTGACTAAAATATCTGGTGATGTCCCAGAATTCATCCTACGTGGAAGTGTAATTCTGGTCTTTGCGCACCTGTCCTTCCAGAGCCACAAGGAGTCTAAGATGGTGGTGTTCGAGAAGGAGAACTTCATTGGCAAGCAGTGGGAGATGAACGACGACTACCCCTCCCTCCAAGCCATGGGCTGGGCCAACAATGAGATTGGGTCCATGCAGGTGCAAAGTGGAGCGTGAGTATCCGTCCACCTGAAGTATCGCTCTCATTCAGTTGTGTGGAAATGTGTCCTCATTTTGTAATGCATGCAAAAAACATTGAATGTGCAATCCGTAGATCTTATAATATTATAATAACATTATTTTTCACAAACATTGAACAGTGAACTATAGCAAAGAAAAGAAGAAAATAAAATAATATTCTAGTCCAGAAAACCAATGGGTTTCTATTATATAATAATTTAGTGTTTTTTTCTTTTACCAATATATTGAACTATATTTTATAGGTAATAGTCTAGTCTCTTTTGGTATTCCTCGATCAAAATACAATGTGCCACTTGTTGACACCAAAATGAGCAAAGTCAATGTACATCAAGATGAAATGCAGTATAGTAATCTAGAGCAGCTCTATTTTTTAAAACAGTTATTTTAATACTAGCTCTGCATTCAATATTATCATTGAATTGATCCCTTTCTCCTGCCTGGTCCTTCACCCGTCTGTCTTTCAGCTGGGTGTGCTACCAGTTCCCAGGTTACCGTGGTTACCAGTACATCATGGAGTGTGACCGTCATGGTGGAGAGTACAAACACTACAGGGAGTGGGGTTCCCATGCTCAGACCTTCCAGCTGCAGTCTCTGCGCAGAATCCAGCAGTGAGCCCAGCATCCTCCTGTCCCCTAACCCTCTCATCTGTCCCTCTACCATCTTCTCCTCTTCCTTCCTCCGATCATTTTAGGGCTTGGGCAGTTCTGTCAGACCTCTGTAAAAAGAGGATGACTGACACTTCTGCTGTGTTTACATTCCCTTAAGCTGTGTTATTACAAAAGGTTAATAACGAAAGAGTAGATGCCAAAGAACAAGCTAATTTGATGGAATTAAATTGCCAATTACCCATTTAGAGGAGAAATAGCGCTCTCTGCTGGTGGTAGTGGGATAGTGAGGCTAACTGCTCATGGTTTTGATGCAGAGCACGCTTCTCTTGCAGAATTCACTGAGCAAAAACAAATTAGCAAAAACAAAGTGGAAAATAAAAACAAGATATTAACTTTCTCTGATGTCATGTGTCTTTCAGTTTGTTTAGGGTATAATAAAATATTGCTTGCTTTTGAAAAACACACACACACACACACACACACACACACGAACAAACAAACCTAATGTTGAGGAAATCCATTACCGTAAGTGTCTTCACTTTAGCGATATATTCTGCTGCTACTTTTTTAATTAATAAACTACAGGTATACCAATTGCGGTCATGCTCCCTATAGGCCAATATTACTATCAATTATTCTGCCAGATCACTTTTAAGCCTTAGCCATAATCACACATCAATATTACATTACTATTACTCCATTTGAAATCGGTTTGGACTGAATCCCTTTAGTTCAGCTATTCTATATTTTTGAAACTATTTAACTAATTAGACAAAAATATTTAATCCCAAAGTAATAACTAACACATCAATGCTGACACTCCTATAAGGCAAATGCTAAATTGAATTAATCCATTGTTTCAACAGATCAACACTTTAATTAAAACACAACAAATGGTTGCTCGTTTTAGCAGTCATTATTGTTGTTGTTGTTGTTGTCGTCGTTGTGGCTCTTCAGCTCAAGCCAATTCACTGTTTTATGTATAGCCCTTAATCCCACAGTTACAGTCTCAAAGGATTTCACGGCCACATTTAATGACACCCCCTATGCCCCCCAAAGAGCAAGGATAGGCCTACACTCCCTTAATTATCATGGAAAGACTTGGGAAGGAAAGCAGAAAGATGGATCGCTCCTTCTAGGGATGGTTTGGAGTGCATATTGATAGATTGTTTGGAAACTGAAAATTTAACATGAGTGCCCATGGTGGTGAGGTAGAAGTGCTGGTGAGTAAGCCGGTAGCTGTCAGGTGGGGTGGCCACACGTCCAGTCATGATCACACCAACTAAACCAAAGAACGCCCAAGGGTCAGGGGAGACACTTACACTTCATTAACACTTTTTATCTTTCTCACATTTAGTTCAGCTATTCAATCCTTTTTAAACCTCTTTTACATCATTACACTTATTACAGTTGTTGTCATACTTAATTCAAACTTTCAACTTTGTTCAAACGTTATCACTTTAGCTATTTGAATAAATTGTTTTATACTTTATTTGATTCCAATTATTTTAGCTTTTTAAAACGGTGTGCATGTTTATGTTGTGGTGTGCATGTTCAACCTCACTTTGCACTACGAGACTCACCGCATTTTCTGCAGGCATTGCATTCATATATTATTCAAATATGTAATTAAATTAAAGAGCCAGTGAACCATAAACCGTTTTTTTAAACGTGGTAATATGTGTTATATGATCGTCAACATAGTAACGTGGAACGTTCAAAAACAGTTTTGCAGAGACTGGCAAAAAACGAAAGAATTTGAATCATGTTTTTACGGTCTTATTTTAGTAACAGTGACAAAAATGCAAAGATGACTATGTTGACGATCATATAAGACATATTGCCCCGTTAAAAAAAAAGAAAAAACGGGTTTTGGTTCACTGCCTCTAAAGCTGACCCCACACTACAAGATAAATGTCCCGATATCGTGGCCGATTTGCCCCTTACGAGAATCGGGGTGGCGTTCCCATGGCAGCCGAATCGGGACGAAAATCGGCCAAGATTATCCTGTCTGCCGTAGTGTTCTAAGATAGAATCTCATAAACTTAAGACCTCCCGATCTCAAAATCGGGGTTATCCAACATGTTAGATATTTTCGGCATGTTGAGTGTGTAGTCAACATAATAGCGACGCACGCACACACAAACACACACGCAAAACACACACACACACACACAAATATTTATTTAAAAACGAAAATATCTGTTTTAGTGCATGTGTGTTAAATTAAATGTTTTTAAATCTTAAACAAATTCCGTTGCAAATAGGAGGCGCGCAGCATCAATATCCTAACACAGACACATTTTGCAGATTGTAAATTGACATGATACATTGTAAACGTTCACAATCCTGCTCTATGCTCTGTGATATTTTGTTTATCATCATTTCTATTAACTTCTGCGAGGCGCATAAAGTGGTCATGTTCATGTAGATCGGTCGTCTGCCCGTCTATTGCGCGTATCACACATGAGCAGATATTGCACACAACGTCAGTCGTGTCCCTTGGCTGTCCTATTTGTTGTATATTTGTTGATGTTGTTATTGTCATGCGTGTTCTGGTTATTTGCGCATGATTAAACATGAGTCTTTATATGGCGATAAAACAAAGCTTTGTTGCGTTTTTTTTCCTTCTTTTTGAAGTGGGGATCGGGGGTGCGCCAACCCGGTTGGGACGTAAAGGGGGTGCGCAGGAAAAAAAGTTTGGGAACCGCTGCTCTAGATCTACAATCTCTTGTCTCTCGATCTCTTGTCTCGTGCTGGATGACGTAGCCTACACGGCCGAGAATCGGATAAGATTATCCTGTAGTGTGTGGTGTTCCGTCTTGTGTTCTAATCTTATGTAGGATCGGAGAGCAAAAATCGGCTGCGATTCAGTGTGTGGTGTACTCCGACTCAAAAATCGCATAAAATTATCGCATTAGATAAAAAAATCGTGTAGTGTGGGGCAGCCTTAAAATGATATATGAATGAAGCTCCGCCTACAGTTGACGTCACACGGAAGCCGCCTCTCCGAGGCTTCAGGGAAGTTGTGGCAGATATAGGCTAGGTTGTTGTCTTTGTACAAGGAGACATTAAGCTAGCATACCAGCATAACCTTTTCTCCCTACACGTTATATACCTACATGTAGTGTATGGTTCAATAGCTAGGAGGAACGGAAACACGGCGAACCAGGTAGTAGTATGGCGCCTCATATATACGTTTCACTCTTCTGCCTCTTTATTGGTGTCGTTTCTCCGAGGACCGGGGAGGCCAGTGTGGACACTCGTATCAAACCGGGAGTGGAGGACTACAGCAAATATTACAATTATTCGGAGTTGACGGGGCTTCTTCAATCCATGGCCAATACATATCCTCACATCACGAACCTGTCCAGCGTAGGGCGGTCCGTCCTGGGCAGGGAGCTGTGGGTCATGCGGATAACAAAGGACCCCAACACAGACGATCCGGGGAAACCCAGGTTCAAATACGTTGGAAACATGCACGGCGACGAGACTATATCCAGGCAGGTGTTGGTGTACCTTGTGGACTATCTGCTGACCAGGTACGGTGAAGACCCTCGCGTCACGGAGCTGGTGAACACCACGGATATTTACATCATGCCCAGCATGAACCCAGACGGCTTCGAGAGGTCCGTGGTGGGCGATTGTGGGGGCACCGATGACGGTCGTGTAAACGCAAGAAACATCGACCTCAACCGAAGCTTCCCAGACCAGTTTGGAGAAACGGAGGTTACTAAAGAGGATGCCCCAGAAGTATGGTCCGTTATTCAATGGATTTTGGCCAAAAGGTGAGCGGAGAAATCATACACACACACAAGCACACGCACGGGCAAAAGTAAATACACACCGATCAGACTAACCTGATACCTGCTCCCATCACAGTGTTTTGTGGGACCTAGTCCTAGCTGAGCACTTTGGAATTTCAGTCGACCACCAATCCAGTTATTAAGTGTTTTTAGAGATTGAAAAACGGTGTGGTCAGTGAGAAAGTAATCCATGATCTCCTTTTCAATCCTCATCTTCCTTTTCAAGCTGTGACCTAGACTATGGATTGTGATGTGAGATCAGCCATGTCATTTTTAAAAGTTTAAACATTTTAACAGCCACTATCTGTTGAGGCAGGGCAATATATATGTGACTCACATTAAATATGCTAAATAATGCACACACCTATAGTAATATTTTAACGTTTAGTTGAAATGACTTGTTTGTCATTTTCAACTGGCCCGGTTTAAACTATTGAACCTTCTTCCCTCCAGATTTGTGCTTTCGGCCAACCTGCATGGTGGCACCGTGGTGGCCAGCTACCCCTTTGATGACTCGGCCACCCATCAGATGCAGGGTGCATACAGCCGCTCAGATGATGACCGTTTGTTTCGGTACCTGGCCCGTGTCTATGCCAAAAACCATCCCGTGATGAGGACCGGCCATCCCAACTGCCCCGATAATCCAGATGAGACCTTCAAGGAAGGCATCACCAATGGAGCCAGGTGGTATGATGTACCTGGTAAGATGCTTCCCTCCTCTCCTCCATTTTATTCAGGTCAGGGTACTTACGGGAAAGGGGTGTAGTGGATATTCTCACGCCCTGTCATTATTGTTCCCCTGTTCCCTGTGTAGAGTGGGTAATTGCAGCACCACTTTCACTTTTTTGTGCTGAATCACATTTGGGCCGAAAAGGTTGATGACAGAATTCTGTTGTTCAGCTCAACCTTATCTAGACGTCTTGTCATTGAGGGAACAACCAACCATAGATACCTGCGTGGGTTGCCATGGAGATGAAGTAGTGAAGGCTGTGTGATATTCTGTATATTGAGGTGACATGTTGCTATAGGGATCTGTTGCAGACGCACCAATTAATGAGTTGGATTGTTTTTTTGTGAAAGCTATATTTATTTTCACAAGTACCTGAAACATCTCCCTAATTTTGAATCCAGTAAGAACAATCCTAGACTTACCTAAGCTCCATTATTTGCCTTTTTATTTGAAGATGGCATGAAAGGTTTTCATGTTCTCACAGTACATATTTGTATAGTCCTTTCATAACTTTACTAATAACAAACCAAAGTGTCTGCTGCTGTTTTATACAGCCAAATTATCCTTGATTATCCACATGGAGCTTGCAGTCAGCAACAGGCAAAACAACGAAAGACAAACCCTTTGCATCGGATAGAGTCTAGGGGCAGTTATTGCAGGAAAGCATTCAAACACTCCAACCAGGCCTGAAGACAAAACACTGTAGTTGTAACAAAGTCTTTAATCTTAGAGGCAGATTAGGAGTCTGCGGCCTGCGTTTCTCAGACAGGCGCTCACACCCCACATGGACGCATGGCAGTTGGACACGGTTGCACGATGTGCCATCGATCTATCTATGGAAATACATGTCTCATATCCAGCCACCCTCTAGATTGTGGTGGTGTGAATAGGTTGCAAGTGTCCTCCGAGCGGACAGTAACTGGATCTGGGTGATCCAGAGGGGGAGGCCTTGGTGAATGGTGACGTAAGAGGCACCTTTAGTCATCGGCATCAGGAGGATTTGGTTACATTTCTCTCTCTCTCTCTCTCTCTCTCTCTCTCTCTCTCTCTCTCTCTCTCTCTCTCTCTCTCTCTCTCTCTCTCTCTCTCTCTCTCTCTCTCTCTCTCTCTCTCTCTCTCTCTCTCTCTCTCTCTCTCTCTCTCTCTCTCATTTTCGCTCCAAAAGCATGGCAGGATAATCCTTGTGTTTTGCTCTTGGATTAATGCGCAGTCACCTGGATTAGATCACGGAAGATGAATCATTGCGATTTTAAAAAGTTCCCCCGGAAAATAAACTGTAACCAGATGATCCCTGGTTTTGTTTATTTTCTCTGTAATGTTCACAGACCATCTCCTTTATGTTCAAGGGGGGGTCCATGATCTGTCATTGTTTGATTGTAAACATTTCAGTTATGTATGCCTAATTACTTATTTTGCCCCATTTGGTCTCAATTAAGAAGTTGTGGTAATTCTTTGTCGTCCATATTATGCCTTTAACACTGTGCATTAGACATTGACTCAAGATAACTCAACTGAATAACGCTGGGCTAGGCTAGTACACTTCAAACTCACCCACTCTCTCCCTCTCTACTGGATGGTCTTGTGGGTCGTTTAAAAATGAAAAGCTTGTGAGTCAGGCCTAGAAGATTAGGCCAACAGATTATGGAAATCATTGGTGCCTTTTTTTCTCTAAAACAACAAATCACTTTCTTTAAATCTGTTGCGGAAATATTAACATATGACTTCTAAACATTATTTTACCATAATGCCAGTCAACAGGAATAAGCACACATTGAAGACTGGAAGTTAATAATACATCCTAACACTTAGTAACAGAGTGGCTACGGTCTGTGGTGGCTAGTAGAACAACCCTTACTGACCTCTGATGGCTCTGCCAGTTTGGGCCGAATGTGGTCAGTCGCTGTCCGAATGAATTTGAATGCATAACTGGATGTAATAAGATAAGTTAACACTTAATTATCTTATCTTGGGACCTCCTCGAAAATGTGATGGAACATCTCAAGAGGTTTATCCTAATAAATACATTTCAATTTAATTATATCTTATTAAGCATGACCAAGCATTTGTGGGAAGCAGCCTTTGGTAACCAGACCCCTAGACTAGTTTTGTTTTATTAGCTCAAGGGATGTTTTGTATAAGGGCTGGATGGCGCCCAGAGCTAGCCACACACACATATTCAATCATGTGGATTTTAGATTACAAAATCTGTCTCATTTCTTTATTGTACATATCTTAAATCTTCCTTTATTGTTTATTGTTTTCCCTTATTGTTTTTAATCAAGAGGTTGTTACCCGCTCACATGGCGCTCACAAGAGATGTGGCAATCCCTTTTATAATTCATTAGACTTGGTCTTTGAGTTGGCTCATCTCACTTATGAATTGGCTCTAGTATGGGTCGCTTGTAAAACCAGATTCATTTGACAGTTATCCTTAAATGGGACTCAGTGACATTTTGTTCACCCACAACTTGCTAGTGATAGTGGCTGATTAAAGCTGCTGCCTTGGCCAAGGCAGCCGTTTGTTCGGAGCTCAGGGTGTGCCCATCTGGATCCTGTATGCAAGAGGATATTTACGTTTAGGGAAGGCATTGTTCCCCTGAAAAAAAGAGGATGTTTGCTTTTAGTCTCAGCAGGCAATGACGCCTGATACAGCCCAGTTTAATTAAATGTTGAGCTCTTGAGCATGCCTGTGGTATACGTCCTAATAATTGTAGCTTCTCTGTTCTGTCTAGAAATTATATCATCAAGTTGAGACTAAGGTCATTACTCATAGGAGCAGGTTCAGAATGCTCTGCTGCCTCTGGGTGAGGAATCCATGAAAATTAATTCTAAGAAAATTGCCTGTCTTGTTTATAGTCAAACATGTTTATAGGCGTAGTGCTTCAATTTCAGTGAGTAAAATAGCCACCTCCTTTGGGTGCTATTTACTACCTAAAGGTGGGCCCTGACTCCCCATAGTCTGCTCTTTAGTCCAAATCAAAATTGTCTCATAACTAGGCCTGGGCAATAAAACAATAAATTATCGTATCGTGATAGACTTTTGATCAATATCATTATAAAACATATTCAATATATATCGATAAGAGACTGGACCACCGAATCTAGCAGCTGGATTTGTTACACAAACACAGTTCCATACTTATTTACAATATTTTAGTGCTTTTCATTGTTGTATCGACATTGGAGTATTTATCAATGAAGAACAGTGGAAGGTCATATTAAGTGTTAAACAGTGTTTAAAGTGTTTAAATCCAGCATGGTAATTTCTAGTATTTTTAGGTCATTACAATTATCAATAGTTATCAATATGATTGATATTGGTTATATGCAAGTTATATCGTGATATGTCTTTCAGCCATATCGCCCAGGCCTACTCATGACCCACACTGTGTTTTACATGTTGGGTCTAGTGGAGCACAAGCACATGCTTGTCTATTGTTTGACTGAGCAGACGCTAGTGTGTTGCTCAGTCAAACTAGGAATGCACTCATTCCTTATCAATGCAATGCATCATGGCTAATCTCTGCCAAGAAAGATTGTGTTAATGGACCTTTACAAATTTAACTCAAGCCATAGAGATTGTGTTAATGTAACTTTACAATTTGAACTCAAACCATAGAGATTGTGTTAATTGTACTTTACAAATTTAACTCAAACCATCGTTTTTGGGTTAGTGGCATATGTAAAATGAAAATCAAAAAAAATAATTAAATACCTTCTTTGATATTTTCAGAATTATTTTTAACAATATATTTTTTATTTGATATTTATTTTAGAGGTCTGTTTACATTGGAGAATATTTGTCCCAGAAGGTAGAGGTTTGTTTTACATTGGGTTTCATTTGACATCTTCAGCTATCACACGGTCCTCTGCTTTGTTTTCTTAAAGCCACGTAAGTTTGATGTTGAGTTTCAGCCGTGTGGTCACGTAAATATTATTAAAGAGGATGTAAAATGTAACTGATGTTGGCTGTTTTTACCGTGTACATACCCTTATATATATCTTATATTTGGGCACCAGCTCCACCAGGCACGGCAGCTTATGTTGTTCCTCCTCGTATAGTGTAATAACAGCGTGCTGATTTGAAGAAATGCTCCTGTTGTGTTGTCATTCAGGAGGGATGCAGGACTACAACTACCTCCACGGAAACTGTCTGGAGATCACCATGGAGCTGAGCTGCTGCAAATACCCCCCTCCCTCTGAGCTCAAGAACGAGTGGGACATGAACAGAGAGTCGCTGATGGCCTACATGGAAAAGGTAGGGAGTAGGAGGTCTAACCATCATGTGTATGTATGTATTATGTATGAATACACGTATGTGTATGATGATTTGTTTGATGATATATTGTCCCAGAAATAATTGCGTCATTTTGGTTTAGACTATTTTATGCCACCGATAATATGATAGCATAATAATGATAATGGCATAATAATTCAATGAATGCAATACAACATGAACAGTGACCCTGTTGACTACCTGATAATGATTCATCAAACTGATTTATTCTCAGACTAGAGCTGTCATAATAGATCAACCGTGGTGAATTTAAATGAATGTTGCTTTGTCGCAAATAACCTTATTATCATGCAGGCCAAACTGTAGCACGCTCACAGTCTAAACTTTGTCTTTGTTCTGTCCTTTAACTGCATTGTTTCACATGTAACTCAGGGACAATTTTATAATGGCTTGGGTGTTCTACTCTCATTTCCTCAGGCTAACCCCTACCTGCTCCTGTATCTGAATTCTCTCACAATTCTATACCATAGCACTAAATTAAACAAAACTCCAGTTCTACCAAGTCGTCTCGGTCAACATAATCCTATCTTCTTGAAGGTTCACATAGGGGTGCGTGGCTATGTGACAGAGGCCAACAGTGGCTCTGGCCTCCCTGATGTCAGCATCGTGGTGGCAGGCATCAACCACAACCTGACCACAGGACGGCACGGCGAGTACTATCGCCTCCTGCTCCCTGGACAGTACAACATCTCAGCCATCGCACCAGGGTAGGCACTCTGGTCCCCTCGTAACTATAGATGGTTCTGCTTTGATTTGCTTCCGTAAGAAAGAACAACTTGTTTCTTGAGTCACTTCCTGCTTGGTTTTTGGCTTCTGTGTTTCCTTGTCTTAAACAAAACTAGATTGACATTGACATGGATTATTTTTCCTTCCCACAGGTACACGACCCAAACGGTCCACAATGTCCAAGTGACCGAGGGCAAAGCCACTGAACTCAACTTCACAGTGAAACCCACGGCCAGCGAGCCGGTGAGCGTTGTCCCCCTGACGACCAAAGCCCCGACGTCCACACAGAGAACCGCCCAGAGCACTGCCCAGAGCACCGCCCAGAGCACCACCCGCACACCTGAACCCACCCCTTCCACGGAGAACTCCAGCGGGAACGGCAGCGACTCTCCCCCTCCTACCGCCGGCCCAGAGGTCACGCCCCCGCTGATGCCGCAGGACTTCCGCCACCACAACTACGCCGACATGGAGCTGTTCCTGCGCAGGCACAGCGTTGAGTTCCCCACCATCGCACACCTCTCCTCTGTGGGCAGGTCCGTGCAAGGCCGTGAGCTGTACGTGATGGTCATCTCTGGCAACCCGACGGTCCACGAGCATGGTATGTCAGGGAACAGGGATATGAGGGCAACGGCTATGTTTCCATTCCTACGGGTACGCCCCATGCCGGCCGAAAGGCAGGGTTGACGTTGAATAATGCGGGACCTCTGGGTTTGATAAACCACACCAGATAGACACGTACCTTTTCACCTGAAAGTGTTGACAGAAGCTCTGTGATAACATAACACATTTATCTGAGTACTGATTGTGATCTATTACTGATGGCAACAGGCAAGTTCTCTCATTCAAGTACTTGAGTTAAGATTAATGTGCAATATAAGAAGGGTAGTGGTAGTATATTGCTTCACGACAAACACTACGGCTATGTCAGCCTAGAACAATGCATCTTTTGTTATAGGCTCCGGTTGAAATTAATTACTTTGATTGACAAGCACCACGAGTTGGTTTGATTGGATAAGCTCTGTCAGAAAAGTCATGCTGTGCTTTCTGAACACCAACGAGTGTTAGTGAAGGCTAGTAGTTCTGGAACAGTGCGTGTCATGTTTTGGTAGACTTGAGTTAGTTACACAACTGATCTGAATGAAAAGGTCTGTGACATTAGCGGCCGGTGGGGGGAATGGTGTAACACGTACTTCCTCGTTCCTGGTGTGGTTTTCATCATTTACCAATATTGTAATTTTTTAACCTGTTTTACAACTGGTTTGGTTGATTGAGTAATCTAAGGCCTCAGAAACAGATTTTATAGAGACGCAAAGATCATGTTGTGGCAGCAATTTAAAACATCGGAAGCAACATCATTACTCCTCTTCGTCCCCTATAAGGCTATGGGAAGCAACATGCCACAGGTAAATACATGGTCCAAATTAACTTACATAATTTGGCGTGTCTACCTTCCTGGGTGGAGAAATCGTCCTCTAATATGTAACCCTGAATTTTTTTACCTGTGAAATGACCAAACCTATCCCACCACCGCACTGGTGGGTGGCAGGGATTGGACCCTGGACTTGGACCCTGGGTACTGGACAACAACACGACATGATGTCTGCTTATTTCCTCCCACCAGGTGAGCCCGAGTTCAAGTATGTGGGCAACATGCACGGCAACGAGGTGGTGGGACGAGAGCTGCTGCTCAACCTCATCGAGTATCTCTGCCGTAACTATGGCAACGACCCAGAGGTCACCCAGCTGGTCAACAGCACACGCATCCACATCATGCCCTCTATGAATCCGGACGGCTACGAAGTGGCAAAGGAAGGTGGGCTGAGGCTGTCACTCACACGGCAGAATTTCTTTTTTTTTACTAATGTCATGTATACAGTCGTACCACACTGTACAGCTCCTAATAGAGAACAAGTTCAACATTAACTACAGGAAACCAAACCCAGTTTGAACTCTTTCTTCCTTTTTGCTTTCCTCAAAGGGGACGAGAAAGGCTACAGGGGACGGAACAACAGCAATAACTTTGACCTGAACCGTAACTTCCCCGACCAGTTTGTCAATATCACGGCGCCGAGGCAGCCGGAGACGTTGGCCGTGATGAGCTGGCTGAAGAGCACCCCCTTCGTGCTGTCAGCCAACCTCCACGGAGGTAGCCTCTCAATCTGCTAAGATTATGTCCGATCAAAGTTCCGACTTAATGAATACCACAGGCCATTTGCTGTTTAAATAGTCATGTATGAAGTGTGTTTGTGTTTTTGTCGACTTTTTGGACCTTTTCAACACATCTACAAAGACAGAATTCTTGTGTTGCTCAGTTTACTTTATCTTTATCATTACATTGGTGTGGTTAGGGTTAGGGTGTATCTGCCCATTAATCTAATGTAAAATGTGGGTAAAAATGTCTGCTAAATGAATAAATAGTAAATCGATAAAGGGTCTGTACCTCTTAGTTGAGGTTTCAGCAGGATCGCTGTTGATGATTTTTTTTTTTTTTTTTAAACCTGCCTCACTCCTCTCCCCGGCGTCCCTTCTAACTCAGGCTCTCTGGTGGTTAACTACCCCTATGATGACGACAGAGAAGGAATCTCGGAGTTCAGCAAGTGCCCCGACGACGAGGTCTTCCACCAGGTGTCTAGAGCCTACTCACAGGTAACCCCCCTCTGCTCCATCGGTCAGATTCTACGTTCAGATACTAGCTCTCTCCAAAACATGATATGGAAATCATTTGCCTGTGTGTGTGTTTGTGTGTTGAAGGAGAACGCTCTGATGCACAAAGGGCACCCTTGTGAGAAGCTGTACCCTGGGGAATATTTTGGAGAGGGCATCACCAATGGTGCCAACTGGTACAATGTTCCCGGTACGTCCCTCTGTTTTGACAAAGACTCTATCCTCGGCCCAGAGAACTCTGGACATTTACATTTACATTACATTAAGGACATTTAGCTTATTCTTTTATCCAATGCGACTTACAATAAGTACATTTGTCAGTAGAAAGAAAAACAACAATTTGTTGCGGTCGGTACATGATGAAGTGCAGAGCACTTACAATTGCTAGGTTAACCTGTTCCCTGCATACAACAAAGATAGCTAGGGTCAGACAATGAAGTACTATATTTAGACACTTGTGTCGACTCAGAGGAATCTGTAGATGCATATCAGCTAACATGACTATGTAGGCAAATATCAGCCCATAGTTTCTTGACAGTTGACACTTTCCAGTCTGGCCATGCCAGCAACACACATGTATATTAGAGAGTGATTATAGAATAACATGGCATTTAGGATAGGTATACTGAACACAATCTTGAAACTGTGGGCTAAATGGTTTTGGTCTTATTTTTAAATAATGTGAGTGGATGTTGTTCTGAAGTATGTGCGTTAACTTTCAGGAGGCATGCAGGACTGGAACTATTTGAACACCAACTGCTTTGAGGTCACTATTGAACTGGGCTGTGTCAAGTTTCCCTGGGAGAAGGACCTGCCCAAATACTGGGATCAAAACCAACGAGCCATGCTACAATTCATCCACCAGGTGACACACTTTACTGTGTAGGAAAAAGTTATCATGTTAGAATCGGGATACTTTGCCTCTGCAATATATATTTTTATTTTTCATTTTTTTTATATCAAATCTAAGCCAAAAAGGTTGTCAATGTTATCTTAGTGGGAGACGGAGGGAGCTGTATTGTTGATTCATTTGCATCAAGTAGGTGCTGTTCTGTTCGACCACATTCATAAAAAAAATACCTGTAGAACATAACCTAAAAAAATCGTTGGACTATAGTAGCGTGAGGTCCCTATCAATTCCCGTTCTTAAATGTACTGCGATTATTTATTGTATTTCAGTATTTTCTCCCCCCTCATTCTTTGCGTTGTGTGTGTGTGTGTATGTGTGTCCCACCAGGTCCACAGGGGAGTCAAGGGCACCGTCTCAGACATCCACGATGGTTCTGGCATCCCCAATGCCACCATTCACGTTGAGGGCATAGATCACAACGTCACTACGGCCCAGACGGGAGACTACTGGAGGCTGCTGGTCCCCGGGACATTCAGCCTCATCGCCTCGGCCCGCGGGTAAGGAAAGAGTCATGGATGTTGGCTGTGGGTCTTACTCACCTTGTGGAAGATGGCCGCTAGGGGAATAAGGCTCATGCTCCTTGTCTATTTCTTGAATTTCCATTGCAAGTGGATTTCCATTGAAAACCCGCTTGCAGTTGAGCGGTACTCATCATGGTGTTTTGTACAATCTCTGGTCCGTCTGCACTCTAGGTATGAAGCGATGAAGATCTACGCCACGATCCCAAAAGACAGAGTAGAGGTGGTGGACTTCAAACTGAGCCGCGTCGGCACCGGGTCTGAAGGCTCCGTGGGCCCGCCGCCCACCCAGGACCCCTCGGTGGAGGAGTTCCAGAACTTTATCCGGTACCTGTCCGAGGGCGAGGGGCTGGAGGAGCTGGTGAGGAGCACCGCCACAGAGAACAGCTACCGCTACCGGAGTGAGAGAGAGATAGCAGAGTCCCTGAGAGGCCTTCTCCTCAACTTCCCCAGGATCACCTCCCTGCGAAGGTACCTGCCCGGATTTCCTAATACCCTCTTCAAATTCTGGTGGCTTGAATACGTTTAGCCCTCTGCCAACTTTGACCTAAAGTGTTTATGTAAGGAAGTAAATGTCACTCACACAAGCTAGGTTTTCAAATTGTGATGCCTGATATTTTCTATCTACAAGATGTGTTTTGACAGATTTTATAGTGTGTTAGTTATGCCGATAGTGAATGTCTTTATCCATTGCTTTGTTTAATTTAATAGGATAATTTGATAATAATTTTGATTATTTGATTTTCTGTGGAGCTGGCGCCACACTACACGATTTTCAGTCGGCTGATTCCACAATCTGGAGAGCCAGTCAGCCAGACGTGCGTTAGAGTCGGACCCCGTAGTCGTTATGTCTAGTGAAAGATGCCGATCTTTCTGTATATGATCCCTGTCGGCATGGTCCAGATTTGATCAAACAGGTTTGATTTTATCAGGCAAGTCTATCCATGATCGGGTGCTGTGTGCAAGTCAAATAAGCAAATCCACAGGGGTATTTTCAACAGTTAATGAAAAGTGTGTATTCGCAAGGAGAAGCCAGAAAAAACTATTTTTTCAAAACAAACAGCCATGTGCGTGATGCCAATTAGCAACACTTAGAGGAGGCTGGTTGACATTGTTTGTATTGTTTTTGCCCGTTTATGCATTCTTTCCATGCAGATCATTGCACAAATAACCACAGAGGGGTACTGTACGGCATCCATGTTTGTTTGTTTACGCTACTCAATCATTCAGAATAATTTCAGATTGGAAAAAAACACTAAGTGTGGCCCCATCTCTTAGTATTTTGCTTTCTTGAGATATTCTCAAATTATTCCTGACTGTGAGGATTCCTAACTTTTCCGTTGTCTTTCCATTTGACTGATGTCTAGTCTGGGCCAAAGTGTTGAGTTCCGAACCATCCGGGCTTTGGAGATCTCCAACCAGCCGGAGGAGGCGGAGCCATCTGAACCCAAAATAAGATTTGTGGCAGGGATCCATGGAAATGCTCCAGTGGGCACTGAGCTTCTGCTGGAGTTTGCAACCTTCCTGTGTATGAACTATGGCAAGAACCCAGCCATCACCAGGGTGAGGGCCTCAGGATCATATGTTACACCGGAGCAGTTCTAGTACATCTGTCCAATTTTACATCCTATCTTTGTAGTGCCAAAACCTTGTATGCACATGGTAGTGTCACATCTGCTTTCCTGAATGTACATTGTGTCTCCTATCATTAAGGTCCTATAGCATTGTATGCTAGCTATTTATCATGGATAATCCATGTGAATTCCAGTAATCAATGTTTTGAGTCATATTTCTGGATGTCTAAGTGTTCTCCTTTGCTCTCTCTCACTCCATGCCAGCTCATTAACAGTACACGGATTGTCATCCTGCCCCTCATTAACCCAGACGGTAGGCAGCTGGCCGAAGAGAGGCAGTGCACCTCCTCACGGGGCATGGTCAACGCCCACGGCAAAGACCTGGATACAGACTTCTTTGGTCAGTTGTGTGGAACCTTACAAGTGGGGTGGAGGGTCAAAGGTCAACAGAAAGCTCTAAATTTATGATTCGAAGAGTAATGATATGGATGGATTACTTTGTATTTGATCTACGCAAGTTTAGATATTCTTGCATATACTCTCATTATAAATGGCATGAAAGCCAACTGTATTTTACTGCTTTGATCCCAGCCACATGCATTTGTTCAGCACATTGAGTAAGTCGTACAAAATGTCATGTGCTTTATAAATAAACTTGCTTTGACTTCAGGCAATGCTTCCCAGCACGCGGTGGAGGCCCAGCCAGAGACCAGAGCCGTGATGAAGCTTATCCTAGAGAGGGGCCAAACGCTGTCTGTGTCTTTAGATGGAGGCGCTCTTCTGGCTACCTACCCTTACGACAAACCCGTCCAGACTGGTAATACAACCCAAACAGTTAATTTAAATCCTTTTACATTTTAACTCCATACATTTTAAGAAAAGGAAGAAACATGAATGACGGCCCATGGCGTCCTTGTCATTAACAACCTTTTTTGAATCCGTCGTATGTTCTTTCTCTCCAGTTGAAAAGGAGGGCACTCTGAAGTACTTGGCTAATGTGTACGCCAGAAACCATCCCAAGATGCACCTCGGGGACCCCGGGTGTCCAAGCACAGGGAAAGGTATGCAATAGCAACTAATGCTATAGGATTAGCATCATATAATTCACAGTATTGATCATGATTTGTCTTTCACATTATTAAGCATTCTTTTGTAGCTCATTGGTACATTGTTTACGATCCTTGCCCATTCCAGGCGGGGTTCTCAGGGCAGCAGAGAGGCAGAGCCACATGGGCAGCATGGAGGTGGGTTGTAGTGTCTCACTCGCACATTAACACGCAGAGGAGGCCTTTCTGCCTCGGTGACCACCTGGTACTGTTGGAGACAGGGAGGCGGTCGTTAAGATGTGAGTCATGTGTGCGCCTGTGCCCTTCTAGGACTTCAGTGTGGACTTTGGCCATTGTCCAGAGATCACTGTGTACACTGGCTGCTGTATGTTCCCTCCTGCCGAGCAGCTGTCCACACTGTGGGCGGAAAACAAGAAGGCTCTTCTCAGCATGCTGGTGGAGGTAAGGTCCACGTCTCTCCGAGGAGGAGCCCATTACGCGGTCTTGACTGGGCAGTGGCAGGTGCAGCATGGGGGAATCTGCTAGGCACACATATACGGTTGGGGAAAGTTGTTTACGTAGGCATATGCAAATGCTTACATGCAAGTAGTAATTTACCATGATACAATTTTTATAGTTGAAAACATATAGCATTTTGCGTGTGTGTGTATTGTGTTAACCTCACTATTCCCAATCACACAATATTGCTCAGTGAATGAACAATTGCGTTCTCTCCCAGGCCCATAAGGGCGTGCGAGGCGTGGTGCGGGATAGGAGTGGGAAGCCCATCGTGAGGGCCATGATAGTGATGAACGGGGGGATGCGGGTCTACACCGCAGAAGGGGGCTTCTTCCACGCCCTGCTGGACCCCGGCAGCCATGACATCGAAGCCGTCGCCGATGGATACCAACATCAACGCCAAAAGGTATGTGTACAGAAGCACCTCATAAAGCATTGGCTCTGGATTGTGGGTCAGATCAGAAGTTAAGACGGTTGAGGTTTTAGAGTAGAACAGTCCTTACAGGGAAGAGAGGTTGGCTTTCATGCTAAATAAACCCCTCTTAGCAGTCTTGGGGATATATGTAATTCAATTTTTAAGTGTTTCATCATTTCAACGTTTAACACTTCCAAATAAGCTTATTATAAATATGTGCTTCTCTAAATATTAGATGCACAAAGGTAAAAACAAATGAGATGTTAAAAAGGCAAACTTTTTCATGTTTAATAACAGAAATAGACCAACTGTTATCAGCCCCAATTTGTCACAAATTTGCACCAAATATTTATTTAAGTGTTTATGAAAGGAAAAGGTTCCACGAAAATAATGTCAATAATTTTGACATTGTAAATATCAACATTGCAACAAAAGGAATGTAACAAAGTAATTTTTTTTTTACTGGCTATATTTGGACGAATGGCACGGCGGCTCCCCGTTAACGTCCACCACTATGTACGGCGTGGGGCGGAGCACACAGAAGCGCTCCACCACCTCCGTCCTACCATCGGGCTGCTCAGAGATGTGCAGGGTAGGGTAGGCCAGCTCCTCAAACAGGTGCTCCTTAATGGTCCGGCCCAGCTCCAGGCTGTAGGTCTCCCCACGGGGGAGCAGAGAGTCCACCACAGAGTGATAGGCGAGCTGGTACTCGGGCACAGTGTAGCCGTGGATCACCAAAGGCTCTGTGGTCTGCCCATTGGTTGTCAACACTTCCTGGGCCGTTCCAGCTGCAGGGGAACCCTGAGAGGGCTCCAAGTCTGGGAGAACGGCAGCGTTCCTGGAGAAGCGTTCTGCCGTGGGTTTCGGGAGGCTGGCTTTGCCCTGGGGGGGCGTCAGTGGGTCCAGATCACACGTCACGGACAGCATGTCTGGCCTCTCCTTGATAGCGTCCCCGTACTTCTTAGGACAACGAATGCTGCGTCGTAGGCCATAGGGACACATCTCACTCCTCTGGTGGCACTGGACGGAGGGGGGGAGGGTTTAAGGGGTAGAAGGGATTTCAAACAGGTTGTAGTTTGTAAAATATATATATTTTTTAAATGGATTAAAAGTGAGGATGCACTTACAATTTGGCAACACTGTATTTGTGGTTGCGAGGACAAAAGACGCCACCATTTTTCTTTTTCCTCGGAAATCACCCTGGAGACTGCATGACATGGGAGACCTAGCCGATCTTTCCCCATTAACTGCTTTGTCAACTGTTTAGGCTGCACTTCACTCACCAAGTGAATACAGCGTGCTTTGCTGCACCCCTGCAAAATATAGTGTTGCAAATTGAAATACAAACTTAGAGATTTCAGTCTTCCCAAAACAAACATAGGAAATGTGTGGTTGTTAGCAGCCATTCTACATATCAACTGCTGCTCTGATCACTCTGTTCACACCTGCAAGCATTGAGCCCATTTAACGAGGCGATTAGACAGGCGCGTGTTTGTGTGTGTGTGTGTCACAAGTAAGGATAGCTGCATGTTTGACTTTGGTTTCAGCTTTTTAACTTTTTCATGTTTTTGAGTTGGTTAAATGTTACAACACATTGTATGCATTTGCCATTCATACAGGAAATAGTGAAGATAAAATATTAATTTCAATTAGCGTTCAATTGTGAATGCCGCAAAAACGGTTGACTTTGAGCGCTTTGGTCATCTTTACAGGTGGTGGTGTCGTCCCATGAAGCAGCCAATGTGGTCATCATTTCATTGATCATGGACAACCGTATCTTCGGTCTGCCCAGAGAGTTTGTGGTGGCTGCGGCAGGTAAGAATGTTAAAAGAAATGTTGATCAATTTTAGGTTTAATTCAAACAAGTTATCTCAGAGCTAGATTTTCTCATGGTTTGTGTATGGGTCAGTGTATTCTGGTGCCAGGCCATGTTAAATTGAATCAGACAAATTGTTTGACAAATTATGGAAAGGAATGTTAAGCTTACCAGTGTGGATATATGATATTGTCAATCATCATAAAAATATTCAGTCATTCAATTGATCAGAAAGTGAAAAACCTGAAGTCGTGTCTATGTACATAGCTTGTGATTCATGCGTGTGTCACACATCCTCCTCTTCCTTCTCCGCAGCGGCCTCTATGACGGCCCTGGTGGTGACCGCCTGCATCATCTGGTGTGTGTGTTCGGCCAAGTCCAACCAGCAGAAGGACGGCTTCCACCGGCTGCGTCAGCACCGGGATGACTACGAGGACGAGATCCGCCTGACCTCCATGGGCTCCAAGAAGGCCCTGCTGGGCCACGAGTTCCAGGACGAGAGCGAGAGCGACGAGGAGACGCTGTACGCCAACAAGCTCTGAACCACCACCAGTGACGGCAGACACACCCCGTCCCTGCACTCTGCTTGTTAGCCCGCTGTTTTCCTTTTGGTTGTTTGTACATTCGTGAACTCTTGGCCCGCGATGAATGTCATGGACCATTGGGCTATGGCACCCGTTTGTTTTTCGACTGACTTTTCAAAAGTGATTGCGTCCCGCGCTCTGGCTCTCCCTCGCTCTTTCTCTCGGCCATCAAACTCTGAATATGTGTGTATTATAGTAATACTATGAGAAGAGGAAGCGAAGCGCGTCCCTGTATAGAGAGGACACTGGGAGTTTACAATTCAACGCCTATCCGTCCAGTACACACTAGAGGTCACACCTTTTTCACATCCCATCCCCCCCAAAAGTATTGTTTCATAGAATACTTTCCAACCAGTCCGTCTCATGAGAAAGTGTTTCAGTCCAAACACACAAATGATGTTCTCACTATGCTTGTAATGAAGTTTGCATAATCAGAGAAACCTGCCGTTATTGAACCTATGCTGCGATGCTACTGTACATCTAACAAAGTGAAAGTTATTATTTTTAGGTTTGGGATGGAGAATCCAACACTGTGCCTTGGCTGTGGTCAAATTCAACAGCATGTTGAAAGAGTTTGTGACGGATTATGAATGATCTAAAATCAGATACAGGCTTAACTAAAGGGTGTACATTAATTGAACTATTTGAAAAGTTGCTGAAATCAAATGTTTTTGTGCACAGAGGATTGTAACCGGTTGGTTGTATTGTCCTCCTCTCATTTCCCTGACGCAAGTCAAAATGGAGAGAGCTTTAGGTGCAGGGAGCTCTATGCATAGGAAAGCAATGATGAAAGCAAATAATGCTTTTTAAGATACATCCATAGATATCATACGTTGGAAAGTATGATCCTCAATTGTTGACTTGTTGGATCATCTTTTTTTTTTACTTTGCAACTTTTTGGATAGAATATAAAATTTGTTTTTACATTTATTTGGCTTTATGGCTTTCTGAACATAGACTATTTAACATGTTCCTTTAAAATGCTCATGTCATGAATGGTTGTTGCCATATCTGGCAATCTTCATATAAACTTTAGATCTGTTGCACACACAATGTGCACATATCAATGATATGACCACTTATGTGTTTTAAAAAGAGGCCCACTTTTTTTGTGGTGGTAGCCTCTTGCTATGCACAACATTAGAATGGATATGTGACCTGCCTTCGGGTGGATGATAAATATATCTGAGAATAGCGATTTGTCATTGTAGGCCAATATCCCAAAATGCCACTTAAACAGTGCAGCAAAAGGTAATTATTCATGTGTGAAATGTTGGTAATTTATTTTCCTTAGTAATACTCTTCTGGAGTGTTTGTGTGTGTGCAATTGTGTTGAAAGTTGGGTACGAGAAGTTAGGTTTGTTATGATGTTGGTGTAACATTTTATAAAAACTGGAAATTGATTGTACATATTCAGATGTTTGCCAAATGTAGATAAAAAAAAGAAGTGCAATTTAAACTAAATAATTGCTCAACTGCAAACAAATCGTTTAATAAACCTTTCTATGCGTGGTCATAAGACATGTTACCATGAACACCGTCATTAAATTCAATAAAAGATGTCAGATGTGTTTTTTGCTTTGATTTTCATGTTGTATTGTCTGTCATAGTGTTTTGCCCCTTACCTATTTCTATCCAGAATATATATATTTTAGGTTTCGGCTTGTGTAATATATTTATAATGCACAATATATTTGTAATGGTATTAACTCAAGTAATGTAGCCAGGAGTACAGGAGTAGCGACCTATCGCCACTGCGGGTCAGCATGGAGTCAGCAACCTGTGACATCTATGGCCACTGCGGGGCGCCGTCGAGTCAGCAACATGTGTTTTCTGACACGTGACGTTGAGCTGCTGACGTTGCCGACAACAAAGATGGCAGGAGTAGGAAGCAGCAACTACTGGGAAGGTGAGGTGGCATTAAGAATACACAAACTCACTTTATTCATGTTTTATGTGTGGTTTCTGAAGTATAATATGATGTCCAGTCATAAAGCGGAGTGTTCTGGCAGCAGACCAGCAGTTTCCGGTGTATAACCCATGTCTCTTCAGGGCTAACCGAGCTCAGATGGATGCAAGCTAACTAGCCGCAAGCGTATAAGAGGACGTTCGCGTTTTGCGACGTCTTCTTAGTCGCAATTCCAAATAATTAATAATTAATAATAATTAATTAATTATTAATGTCAATATAATTCGTGTGATTGTATGTAATGGCGATAAACTCCCCCATGATGCACCTATACTGACAACTTGGGTCGTCGTCTTTGTATCTGCATGCCTTTTTGGTTTCATAAATAACAACGTTTGTCATGTATGAGCCACTTTCACTTTGACAAACGGTGATTTTTGTGAAACAATGGCATTCAGATACAAAAAGGAGTACCGAAGCTGTCCACAGAGGTGCAATATAGATGAGGTTATATCCATTAAGTACAACCAGGTGAGACTTATATTTTCATGAATAGGGCTCATAATAGCTACAAGCTACCTGTGCGAAGACAGGGCAACACTGGACACCTGTTATTCAGAAGCACAGATTATATAACACTTCACAGCCACACTCTGAACCCTGTAGGAAACAGCCTGGTGTTGCTGGTTTCAGGATTAGGCGTCATTATATCGTACATCAGTGATGTCCAGTCCACAGCCATCTTCTGGCGTATCAATAAGCTCTGGCCTTGGAATGTCAAACATTTTACAATAGCATATGTTTGAAATATACAATAGCTTAGTTTATTCTTTGTGATGGTGGAAATCTGAATGGATCTATACAGTACACACCTGCTGTATGCCCTCAGAAGTTTACCTAGATGAGGTCCAGCCTGGTGCCTTCCAATAAGATGATTAGGCATTTACCTTTTTAATACATGTCCATCTCCAGCAGAAAACTGCAATGAGAGCAGGTCTTTACCTTTTATGATAAACGTCCAGCTGAAACCAGCGGAGGGACTAGCCTAAATCGATGTGATATGTTAACAGTCGCCATGTTCTCTAATGCTCTTTGTGCCCACAGATCTGCGGAAGCATGCCAGGCAGCTGGAGAATGAGCTGGACCTGAAGCTTGTGTCCTTCAGTAAGCTGTGCACCAGTTACACCACTTCCAGGGATGGACGCAGAGGAGATTCGTAAGGCCACACACATCATTTTCCATTTTTTTCTCAAATAAGTAACAATTGTTATTGTTCCATTATTGTGACATGCAACAATAAAATACTGTATCACTTGATATTCGTTGTTAAAATACAATGTGATAACTTGGTGTAGTGTGTCTGTTTTGGGGGGACAAAACACCATGGTAGTACAGTACAGTACTTAAGAAGTGTGCTATGGCAGAAACTACATAGACATAATAACATAATTCACCACAGTATTGTTACATTGTCTTATATGGGCTCCTACTGTACTAAGTTGTTGTTCATTGTATTTCCTTGAAAGGAGGTAGAGTAATTACAAAATCCATGTCTGAAATTTAGTTAATTGAGTTATTAACTTAATTGTTCGCAATGTAGATAATCAGCAGGATATATGGCAAGTATAATTTTACATTGACAGATTAATCCAATAAAATTAATCACAAAATGAAATATGATATATACATTTAAATTAGGAATAACATGGCCAAGTAAACATGTCATTAACTCATCCTTTAAACAAATTAATTTTTTTATTTCCTTAGGTCAGACACCACCCCTCTACTTAACAACTCAAGCCAAGACAGAATGTTTGACACAATGTCAGTTGAGATTGAGCAGCTGCTGGCAAAGGTAATTGTGTTAACAATGAAAGATTGAGCTTTCCTTTTTTCAAAGGCGGAGCAAGATACGTACTGCTCGTTTTACACCTAATGCAATTTTTTGCTACTGGGGGACCATAGGGAGGCTAGGGGAACTCATATTAATGTTAGAAAACCTCATAAAGTGAAATTTTCATGCCATGGGATCTTTAACCTCGAGTTTTCAACCTCCACTGGTGATATGTCTTTGTTTTATGAGCCCTCCAGTATTCAGTCATCTTCCCATCCCTTTCCCAGCTCACTGGAGTCAATGACAAGATGGCAGAGTACACTAGCACCCCGGGTGCAGCATCTCTCAATGCTGCCCTAATGCACACACTGCAGAGACACCGAGACATACTGCAGGTTGGTTTCTGTCTTGTGTCTCTTGTTTTTCTTGTCTTGTTTTCTTTCGGAACTTTTTGAAACACAATTGAAATACAGACACACTCAAATTCAAGACTTGCCTTCATCAATATATTTATTTGTAAAATTGAAGTGATGAATATGCTAACTTCTCTACCCTTTGATGTATTTTCTCTCAGGATTATACACATGAATTTCATAAAACCAAAGGAAACTTCTTGGCTATCCGCGAAAGGGAAGACCTTCTTGGGTCTGTCCGGAAAGACATTGAGTAAGTGTCAAATCATGAACGCTTCTTACTAATTGTCAAGCTTGTGTAAGCTATCAGCTGATGATGATGGTCATTGATGTTCCTTTCTATCAGGTACAATTAGTAGTTCTTATTTATTCTCGGATTTGCTTTTATTTAATTTTTTTAATGGCCATAGGTGGTTACCAATTACCAACATATATTAGCACAGTGTTTGCATTTAATTAATTAATAATTGATCATATTAGTACTAAATGAATCCTAAACATTTATTCACTCATAAAACCCCTATTAGGTCACAGGTCAATGGCACAAGGGTGCCGTATATTAACTCACACATACTGTCCATAATGTTTTCTGCATTGAAAAACGTAAGAAAATTGCCAAATTGATTGAATGTCCTGCCGAAGCTTGAACATGTCACTGAAAATTGCAAAGTTACTCTATTTAAACATATTTCATGTTTTTGCGAGCTATCTTTAGTCACAATCTACAAGCTATACAGTTCTATGTCAAAGGAAATAAGCCAGCTTGCAATGCTTTTTGAGGAGATACTCGTTTGTGCATCTCATTTCAGCAAGGGCAAAATACTGGATAGTGACCGACAGCCAGTTGTGTAAATGCAGACAGTGCAGTCGCATTGGGGCCCGGAGCTCTGTAGGGCTATTGTTTGTGGGCCACACTGTGCGTGGTCACAGGCCCAGTGATGGGAAGTGCACACTTGGGTTTGCAGTGCCTGAACTTGAGCACTGATTATCACGGAGATCCTCCCAAGTACCTAAAGTAGGGCTAAAGAACCTTGGTTAAAATGGCAAGTGTATTTTCAGGGTTTGCATATAAAGTACCCTATCTGCATATACACCTATACAATGGTTATTTTCAGCTTATAGGTTTGTAAGTGTATATTTTATTTCTAAATAATAGGTGATTTGATGCCAAAGTTGTGGGGATTCTTGGATATTCTTGACAATGACTGCTTGTACGTCAAGGGTTTATACACCTTAAGGAAGCACTTTCAAAGTTGTTTCTTTGATTTTAAAAAAAACAACATGTTTTTCTGTCAGGCTACTCATTCAGTAGAGATTAGGGTGGCTGCTACTGACCATTCATACAGTGAAATATGAACCTCCGTGAGCACAGGAAGGTGATGGGGAACACCTGGTCAATAATAAGCTGAGGCCTTGATGAACATGGTGCTCTAGTCAGAATGACTGAGTTGAGAGTGAAATGAGAAAGGAGTCTGAGTTGTTTTTCTGGTAATGACTTATTGATTTCTGAGGCACTGTAGTGAGCTGGAAGAAGACGCTTCTTCACGCTTCCTATAGATCCCTCAACTGAGCTCCCAGTGACCCAGCAGACAAATCTGTTTCAATCTCGTTAATCTTCAAAACTTACCTCTCATTGTTTTGGATCCAATATTGCCTACACTGCCTTTGGAGAAAGGTGTTTGGATTTATTTCAACACAACCTAAAGGGAGTTAATTTCAATAAGGCCCATTGACCCCATTAAGTAAAAGTCTACCTGGCCTGAAGGGCCATTTCTCCAACACCATATACGTTTTATTGTACTGTTATTTATGATGGACACCCAATCATTTTCAGGGGTTGCACCAGCTAGAAATAAGAAAGGGTGGCCTGTAAATGTTTCCCTAAGCTGACATAATAGGGGGGTATTTATCTTCGAGTTCATGATTAAAGAAAGTGTGTGAGAGACTCAAGCGCTATTATGCAAATTTTGTTATTTGTCTATGACAATACAATTCTTAAAAAAGGTAATCCTACAAAAAATACACTACCCTTTTCAGAAGGCTGAATGACGTTTGTGGGGCCAACAACCTCATTTCCAAAATCTGGTGAAAATGTGTTTCAATTCCACAGGGCCCTGTTTGACTCTAGGCTAGTGTGAAACCTGTCAGCCCTTACAAGCTCATGATAGCCACTCAATCAGAAACTGGACATCCATCCAGTCAGTCAAGCAGAAATCTGTCGCCGTAGCACAAGGTGTGTCCCTTCTTTGGCTGACACAGCGTTTCTGTCGTCTTGGTAATCACGTTGTCACTATCATTATTATTGTGATCCAACAAAGCTCTCCCAAGTCTCTTTTTTTTGTTGCTTTTTTTAACCACATTTACTTTTGATTTAACCAACCCCCAACCATTCAGTTCAGGACTATAACCTTACCGTGTCATGCATGGTGACACTTTAGTTATTTAAGTGCAACAATTGTACTGATGCAGAATTGTGTTTCTTAAGAGCCCCAAAGACACTTAACAAAGGGCGGTCCAACATACGTTCTTCCTGTGCAGCCGGTTAGGGTTCAGTAAAGATTTTTATCTGTAGTCATTAATAGTCCATTAGTCGACCAGAACATTTGGATGGTCCCATACATCTTGGCATAACCACTCAATCAAATTAGTCAAGGTAATTGGCCTGGTGCTCTTGAATCTAATGCATTGAAATGAGCTGGTGTTGTTGATGGTGCACTTGGCTTAATAATGAGCATCAGAAGCAGACAGGTGCCTGCCTCTCCACAGTGCTAGGGGGGTTTAGTTATTCATATGATGCAAGGTCAGTTCTCTTGTTGCTTCATAGGGTCTTATTGGTATGAAGAATGCCTGCTTACTAGGGATCAACCAATATGGATCTTTTTAGGGCCGATACCGATTTATTTTCATCAGCCTTAGCCAATACTTCTTTTGCTCCCTCAATTTACATCATAAATATGACACAATGATGATAACAAATGTTACAAGTCTCATTTCAAAAGAGATTTATTGTAAATCATGGTGGGGAAAAAATTAATAAATAAAATCAGCGAAAAAAATCACCCCACTTACCGCAGAACCAAGCTGAAGCCAGGATTTATGAGCTGTGGCCAGGTCCTAGAGCAGCTTGATGGTTGCAGTATTAAAGCCGCGCCCAGTCCATCCTGAGAACCTCTCTGATGAGCCGTTGACCAATAGTTTGCACGCAGAGCCAAGAAATGTTCAAAGTGGAAAGTACTAAACAAGAAAAAATAATGCAATGTCTAATGCATGGGATTAAAACCAAAAAAAAAAAAACAGACATGAGGAGGAATAGGTTAATTAATTAAAAATCCATATGTGGACCTAATGAGTTACCAGACCAGGCTTCTTAAGGCTTTATGGACAATATTTATGCCTAACTGTAATATATATAGTAGTTTAATCTTTTATGGGACGCATCAACGTTTCAATTTTGATCGATTGCTGTTTTACACTATTTTTAAACATTTACGAATAAACACCCACATGATTGCTTCTCATGGCTATGCCCTTACCATCTTTGACTGGCAGAGGTCAGTAGAGTCCTATGCTCTGGAGTTCACATGCAATGAAGCTGCTGCTCTGCGTGTGTGTTTGAGCCAATAGAATTGTGCATGTCCATCCCTCATTCCTTCATTTGGGATGCAGAGCTTTTTAAATGAAACAATGTTTGTGGACACCTTAATATAAGTGGTAGTAGGCCATCTTTGTCCTGTGAACAACTATTTATGAACGTTAAGCAATATTAATCCTGGGAACACCTTTTTACTCTCGGTACTTTGCCGTATTGATCCTGCAAACACCTTTTTATTATCAGAAGTAGGCCATGTTGGTCCTGTGTGCATTCAAATCCCACCCGACATGCTGTGTAATATACACTGACATCTCAATCTGTATCACGGTACAGCCCAGTCCAGTTAAGATCTACTGCACCCACTATTGCTGCTGCACTATAAATGTCAGCGGCACATGATGGCTTGACTGTGAATCACATGGCTGCCCTTTTAAAAGCCTGGCCCGGAAGATCAACATGTCTGTCAGCGACAGTTTAAATAAGACCCAGCATGCGCTAGCATGGCTGGCTACTAGCATGTATTCAGTCCACTGGAGAGAGACAGCTTTATCAGTGTCTTTATCAACTCGTGTTGTATCCTCCTCATGCTGGTTTCTCTGCAAACCACAATCAATACAGCAATACAAGACAGTCTTGTGTGGTGATTGGCTGAGAGATGGGAGCATACTGCATTATTCGTGCCCAGCTCTTTAACATATGATTGCTTGGTGCTGTCGATATTGGGATGGAATCAATGCACACATAACTCTTAGCCCACAGAGATGCTAGGAACGGTCGATAAATTATCAAACTGCAATCAGATCTGCAAATGTTGAGGCATTTTATTTCACCCGTACCATATAGAATTTCAAGCCTATTATGAAATGCCTAGTAGTCTTCATGAACACACTACTTGGTTTGTTGTTCATTATCTATTCCTATCAATTTTTTACTCTTGCTTCTTATATTTATTATTTATGCTGTTCCAAAGACCTCTTTAAGGGAGATGGTATGGCTGGCGGTACTGAAGGATGAACAACGCTGGTGGTTACAGAGGTGTTGCTGCAGCTAGGAAAACCTCGATTCAGATATGGGCCTCTAGTCTCAGTGTAGTCAATGGTTAACCAAATCGATTTGATTATTTTAATTAACTTATATTGCTTAATATTTGAATTGCCCCAAATGTATTGACACACAAAAGCTGTTCTGTTCTGCCTTGTCATGTTAACTGTGGTCAACGGTCATGTTGTCAAGCACATGTTATGCCAATTAGGATTGACCTAGTGATTCATTCATGAATGCCTCAAACTTTAAAGATGAGCAAACCGACTGCTGAGCATAGCTGAGGGAGAATAGTGGCTTTTATTCATCATGCTCTCGTTTATTTGTACACCACTCCAGTCCTCTATGGTCCATCACCCTGTTCCATGTTGGTGCACAGTGCTGCAGCTGATTATCACTAACCCTTAAATGTTTTTCTCCTTAGAACATACAAGAGTGGCTCTGGGGTCAACAACCGAAGAACAGAGCTGTTTCTGAAGGAACATGAACACCTGAGAAAGTAAGTCCCAGTTACTTTAAGTGTTCTCTTCGGCCTGATGTCTATCTTGAATAACAATTGTTTTGGGCTTCGATCTCACACACCTATCTCGTGTTCATAACCTCATGGTGTGATTTATATAAAGGAAGGTTCCATGTGTGTAAATGAATGGCGCTGAATCATATCGTGAACCCCGCTGTTTCTAATTAAGTTCCAAATGTCAAAGTGTGTGTGAGAGAAGTGGATCGGTATGGCAGCAGGCTGCACACAAACTGCTCGGATGCAGCACTGACCAGCATTCATCATGGGCAATGTTCTGTAGCCTTGAGAAGTTTTATCCCAGCTGATAAATTGGGCGTAACCAGGAACCATAAAAGCGTTGTGTCGCTCCTTTCTCTACGGCTCACCATTTGTTTCCTGCCACGGCCCGTCGGAGGAGTAAAGCCTCAATTCCCCCTCCCCCCGTTCCACACCAAAACTGGCACATATTGTTTGTGTCTGCATATTGTTTGTGGGGTCCACAACACACAGCTGTGCAACAATGGATTACACGCACACACTTGAAAACGGAAAAGGTGTGTATATATACGTAATGTTAAATGCATAGGCCATAATACACACACGGATGAATGCAAACTGAAGGTAATTAAGGCCAGAGTTTCTATTTTGTTCACATCAGGACCACCCAGAGTGCAGGTGTCAGGGGACACATTAGGCCGTAACTCAGGATTACCGTACTCAGACTCATACTTCGGCCACATCAATCATCCTCCCCGGGCAAACCCTGTGGACTCGAACAGGGTATAAAAAAACAAATGAGTCTATTAAACCACCGCCCATCCAGGGCCTCACCCTGACCAGTGGCAGAGAGGAAACGGCAGAGGCGGGTTGGGTTACACTTGATCTGTCCTATTAGAGCCAGAGAACCGGAAGGAGGGAGAAGGGAGGGGAGGAAAGAAATGTGTTACACGCCACAATGATGGTCTAAACGGGTTTCTGGGTTTTCTCTCGGGGCTGCGTTCTCTGGCTCTCGCTCGCTTTCTCTCAGGTTTAGAGTTTTACTCTCTGTGTACCGTGAAATCACTATTCAGGGGAGCCTACCAAGGTTGTAATTACACCAGCCAGGAGAGGGAGTGGAGGCTTACTGCTGCTATTCACCACGGAAACCCGCCCTTTCCCCATGAGTTTGTCATAATGTCGCCATCTTCCATATTTGCTGTTACTTCTTGAGTCATTTAGGGCAGGGGTTTTCAAACTTTGAGTGTGTGTGGACCACTTTTTATAATCAAGAATTTTCGCGGACCACCTTATAATACACATAATAAAATACACACAGTCTACACACAGTCCTACCTGAATTACCCGCACCTCTTAATAGGCATTAGCACTAAACATATTTAATGTATTTATTTAAAGCGCCCGAGGGCGTAATCAGGTTCATTTGAACACCAGGCTTATATCCATAGCAATGATAATGGAGTATTAAATATGTACAGTAATCACAAACAAACTGAACTGAACTGGATAAAGTGAAATATCAAATCTTCTCAAAGTCCTCAACGAACAGGTTGGGAGTTTGTCCAAGTAACATATGCAAAACATTTCAGAAACGGGAGATCAAGAAACTTCTAAACGTTCTAATCTTTGCACTAGCCTATTTTAGTAGTCACACAATACCTTCAATTAATTTAAATTGTATATCATACATCCATATTTTTAATTTTTTTATGAAAAATATTATTTTATATTTTAGTTTGCTTTTCCACGGACCACCTGCAGTGGTCTGCGGACCACAGTTTGAAAATCACTGATTTATGGGATGCGTTTATGCAAAGGTTCTAACAGTGAATTTGATTGTCATATTTTAGGTGCATCCCATCAAAGAGACTGTTAGTATTAGGCATCTTGTGCAGCGATGCCTACAGGTACACTGGACATTTTTTTTTTCCCCAAATGTTAACATTGAGTGTAGCAGAGAACCTTTGTGAACCTTTCCTCTAACCCCGCCCCCTCCTTCTTGCATGGTACGTGTCTCCCTCGCACTGTTAGTTTTTCCATTTCTCTGCCGTAAAGTGTTGTCATGAATAAATCAGAGGAAGGGAGGAGCAGGCCCATTAAAAGTTCATAGTGGAGTAGCCATAATGGCTGTGGTCACACTGATCGGGGCTTCCTGTCAAATGGATCTCTTCTTTAAGGAATCAACCAACACACTTGCTTACCACGAAGTACAATAGAGTGTAACACCTGGACTTTATGACAACAATGATTTAGATGTAAGATATGGTTTATTCTTTACATTATGCAACCTCTTGGAACATAATGACTCTCAGAATCAAGTTTTCTTAACCGACAAGGCTGTGGTACAAGGAACCACTGGACCATGACGGGGTGTCCATTATTGTCAGCCTGGAGTCCAGAAGTTGCATACCACTGTTTACATCAATGATTTATGTTGCTTAATTTCTTCTTTAATGTTATTTTTTATCAACTTTAACGAGACATCTGGTGGATAGTTGTATTTTACAATCGTTTTCAAAGTTGGATTTGCAGTTTATTGATTCAAATTTTTTTAATGGCATGTCCCGTCAAAACATGCCTACGCCCTTGGAACATTACTGACTAGTCAGATTCAAACATTTAACAATGCTGTGGCACAGACGTTTATAAACTCCCGTTCCGATTAGCTTATGGCTCTTCCCGTGCTCTCCTTATTCTTTCTCTGTATGCATTGTGTGAATCCCTCCTACCTCTGGACACGTCTTTATCTTCCCCTCTGAAACTTTTTATATACTTTTGGCTGTACGTCATTCATTTTTAGTACTAGTATGCTTTCGCTATATACTATAAAGCTGACTTGATACTCCAAAGACAGTTAAGGGCCACATTACATCAGTGTTTTCCATTTAAAGGCTTAACTCCTGAAGCCTCCCCTCACTTTAAGAAAGCCAAAATATGATTAACTTTTTAATTGGCCTGCCCTTCAGCTGTCCCTTTCACACGCTGCAGATGTGCTGAAGTCTTAAAGCGCACTAAATGCTAGTGTCACACAATCCTAAGGGAGACACTGCATCGCGCCTTACCATGCACCTCATGCTCCAGGCTGAAGATTAAGTGCACCGTCCTACGGAAGGAAGTCTGCTGGTATCGATTGCTGCTCCTTCATTGTGTGCTGCACATAAGACACCGGTGTTGTGTTGTGTTGCATTTAGACTGTGATTGAGGATGGATACTCTTAGACTCCATGTTGAACAACAACAGTCTCTTTAAAAAGGCGATCTTGACGATTTCTGTTTCGTTACCTTTGGCAGCACCTTTGGCGATAAGCTGTAATTTATCCAAGAGATACAAACGGTGTTGACACCAACGACCGTTTCATAACATTGATACGATTGCAAATTCTTTTCTTTTTTTTTTTTTGAAAAAAAATTATTGAATTTTTGAATTATTGAATTGAATTATTGAATGAATTATTGAATTATTGTTTTAACTCATTCGGCAATTGATAGTTTATTAATGATTTTCTTCCACTGGGATTCTTCTAGCATGAGTGGTATTGAAGATTGAATAGTGTTTCCTCAAAGTATTTTATTTTTTTCCTTTCTACAGAAGTGTAATAAATGAATCGTTTTGGGAAATGGATCAATTGAAATTGCAATTCATCACCATTTATGTCCTTTTAATGAAATCATTACAATTAAGATTGATGCATAACAACATGCAACACTATATATGATGGATGTTAATGTCATTATAAAAGTATGCAAGCATATTCATTAACTAAATAACTAACAACGTGGAACATGTTTTTATTTCAGACTTATTTAATCTGCAAGAGCTACCATAAAGTTGTACCTGCAGAGAGGGAGAGAGATTTAATTACTGCAGCAGAACATCAATGATCAGGGGAAAGCCAAGCCTCCCAAAGCTGTAGATTTTGAAGGACATGCATTTATCCGTAGGCGTCGGAAGCTCGAGTACCACCAGACTCTTCGGTCCTGATAAAACTGTCTCCCCACACATTAGGTGGGGAGACATATCTGCAACTTACGCTTTATGAGTGTGTGTGTGGTCAGCATGACAACTAAACCTAATAATGTGGACAATAAAATGGAGGTTCCCTTGTTCCAGTAAGATCTATATCATAACCCTGTCCATGACCACCATCCTTCCTCCTTTCGCTGAGAAAAGGTCAATTACCATGGCTTGTGCTAATATGTGATTTGTCGTCCATCTGTCCGACATGCATCTTCGTACATGTGGGCGGACACTTCCACCCATTTACAGACGTTGATAAACTCCCCATCTGATTTGCTTTTGCTCTTCCCTCCCTTTTTTATTCTCGCTCTTTTGTTTTGTGTGAAATCCTTTTTCCCTCTGAACACTTCAGCCTCCCTCTTAATCCTGTGAACTGTCCACAGTCATGGCAGTTGGGGCTGTTATTGGAAAATTAGTTTGGAAAATGCTGAATGTCACATTCGCTAAAGCGAGTGCAGTTATGCACGTTCTGAGACGAAGAGTTTCATCTCCTGTAACTGTAACTTTCCACTTGGCTTTGAGTTTGGCTGGTTGTGTTGGATGAAAACCTGCAGAGTCACAATGCTGCATACGGCCAATGAGCATTCTGCTTTGATTAACCAGAGGAAGCCAAGAAATCAGGAAGTGTGTGCTCAGCAGTGGCCTGGCATCATTAGTTACGATTAGCTGGGGCTCGGCTCGTCTCCACGGTGTAATACATCTTCAGAAACTGCCTCTGTCTCAGAGATGAATTAATGTGGCATCACTGGGGCCACTGCGAAACCGAAATAAATGGTGTAACAGGGTCTGATTCGGCGAGATTGTTCCAACATTGGTCCTGCCTCACTGGTTAAGCTAAGGGAAAATAATGATGAGCTACTACTTGTAGTGTAACCTGTTGTGATTTGATAAGGATTTTTTCCAATGAAGTCAAAAGAACACTCTTAAGGTGGCTACAAAAGCGCCAAAGCGCCGCATCAATCCAACCGCCTCCATTATTTCCCACATCGGAAATAATGGAGGCGGTTGGTTTGACGCGGTGCTTCGCCGCCGATGTGTAGCTGCCTTTATGTATGTAGTTTATAGCATCACTAATTCTCACTCTAATACTCGAACCATACTGCAGCTGGTTCTCCTTCTCCTACCCCTTAATACCACAGCAGGTTCTCTAGCTCTACCCCTTAATATCACAGCAGGTTCTCTAGCTCTACCCCTGTGTGTGTGTGTGTGTGTGTGTGTGTGTGTGTGTGTGTGTGTGTGTGTGTGTGTGTGTGTGTGTGTGTGTGTGTGTGTGTGTGTGTGTGTGTGTGTGTGTGTGTGTGTGTGTGTGTGTGTGTCAATCCCAATATTCCTGAGTAGACTACAAAGGCATGGCCTTTAATAAATGGTTACTGTGTCTACCTAGTCAGTGTTAATTAAATGAATTGACGTTGAATTGACGAAGTGTGTAGAAAAAGAATCATAGAAGCCTATTGCGTCGCTAAAATGTTTTATGTAACTCCCTACAAGTTTGTTTGTTCATCACTTGACATCATTAAACACTTGGTAATGGTTTAATACTTTTGTTTTGTGTTTTTTTTATTTTGATTATTAAAAGGGAAGGCCCTTTTAATCACCCCACGTTTTTATCAATGCCGTCATGTGCTCTTAAATAATCTTTTATTTATTATTATTTTTTTTATCTTTTTCAATAAGTCTTTTCTTGCTGTGTATGGGGGACCCAGGAAGATGTGTGGTCTAATGTGACCACCAACCTGCTTTAGAGCTCCCTGTTTGAGCTATGGCCAGATGGATTTATGTGGAACTGCACCTTGTCTGCACGGAGCAAAGACCAACAGTCTAACCAGCTTCTCATTCTTTTCTCTCCTGCACTCCAACCTCTGTCTGCAGCTCTGACAGGCTGATGGATGACACAATAAGGTAAGGGCTGCTTCCTTAGACACCGGGGACCATATATCTCCCCTCATACCTTGCATTATCCAAAGCCTGCTTCCTACACACCGCATCCTCCGGAATTATATTATGCTAAAATAAATGTCTCTTGGCATATTCCAATTTTTGTGTGCATAAAACGACTATCAGATTAAAAAACGACTCGGCTCTGTCCTCTTCCACACTGTGCATTTATTTTATACCCCTGTTGTCCCTGCCGCCTTCACCCAAACACGGCTCTGCCTCCCACCTCTGTGTATTCATCTCTTTGCACTCATTGTGTTCAACACCCAGCCAGGCGAGACTGTAGAATGACGTCAGCCCCCTCGTTCTTCCCTCAAACCCTCTCCCTGCTCCTCGCCTCCCTCCTGGTGGGTTTAGCTTGCCACAGCCCAGCCATGAGTTCATGCTTGTTTGTCTGTGGCCCTGCCCTCTGGAGATGAGGCTGTTATGATTGCTGTGTGGGTTAGCCTCACATCTCCAAATTACTGAGTCTTTGACTGACTGAATCCACCATATAAACCCCAAAAGTAATTCATACAAACCGACCACCAGTCACACTTTACAATATGGATACAACCATTAATACACATCAGTAATTAGCATTATTATATAGCGCAGTGCCAGTTCAAAACTTGCCTGTCCGTAAATGGCTGATATCTTGGCCCCCTGTATTGCTGCTTGCAGCATTCTTGAACGGCTTGTAACTGGAAGCCTTTATTCATTTTCTACTTCAACCTTGGTAACATTTTTCCCTGGGTGGTCCACGGTTATACAGCCAGCATAAAACCACTGTAACAACGCACGCTTTTAGTAGTCCATTTTGGGAATATTGTCGTTTCACCAAGACTGACAAATAATTGTAATATACATATATAATCTATGATAATACCTAGCCTAGTTTCTGTGTATTAGGGTTGTCTTGGCACCGCGGCTATCTTTCCCATGATGTTCTCCATCGAGATCAAGGAAAAGTTGTTAGGAAAGGACACAAGGTGAACTTTCTTTACTATTTGACCAGAGCCATGGCATCACTAATATCACAGCAAAGTAGTTAATTAGTTAATCACAAATGATCATACAGGGTTAGGTCTTCCATTCTTCGAGCGAGAAATGCACAATCAAAGGGGGAAACTAAAGACGAATAAAACAACGGTATGATACACATTGTGAGAGAGGGTGGCGTATCGCTTCGCCTTGATCCCCTATTGCATTACAACACTACAGGCAGTCCAGAGTGGCTGCACTGTTGTTTCTCTGACTGTGGAGAACCTGATCCACTACGCCCCCCCCCCCCTTCCCCAGAGAATAGGGACTGTCCCCTCAGCAGGTTCCCACCCCATGGGATTCTGTATACACACACACACTCACACGCACGCACGCACACGCAACCCCTCGCACACACGTGCAACCACTTGCACACGCAACTATTGCAAACACGGCCAACGTTGTTCCTCTGCTAACAAAACACCCTGTCCTTCTTGCACACAGCGATATTATCGTTGGGTAGTTCCCTGCGGGGCACTCAACCTGAAGACTATAACCCCCCCCCATCTTTGATGCCACAACTTGGTGGTTCAACAGAGTCAAAGCCTCATTTACCTGAGGGAGGTAGGCTGGGAGACAAGACTGGGAGGCATGCTGGGAGACCTGGGGGAGGCATGCTGGGAGACCTGGGGGAGGCATGCTGGGAGACCTGGGGGAGGCAAGCTGGGAGGCAGACTGGGTGACCTGGGGGAGGCGGACTAGGAGGCTGGCTGGGTGACCTGCAGGGAGGAAGACTGGGAGTTTTGTAGCCAAGTTGTGAGACCTGCAGGGAGACAGGCGGGGGGTTATTGATCAGCGTGTAACGGATGCCCCTGTAGGCCAGTGGTGGAGCCGCCACTCTCCTGCCAACTACCCAGCTGAACTTTACCCTGCAACACACACACACACACACTAGGTTGAAGGAGAATGCTATTGGGTGACAACTGCAGCACCCAATACTGAATCCCTCTGTGGGTGCAGGTCAGATTTCCTGGCAGTGACTCCCATATGCAGTCCCTCCCCGTCCCAACACCAGGGATCACTGGTGTTGAACTCAAGGTCTCTCTCTGTCTCGACCTGTAAAGGGTAAAAGCCCTTGGATCAGCCCGTCATAGAAGATCTCTTGACTGTTGGAAAGTTTTAACTACATGTCTCTCCATCTTTCTCTAGTATTGCCATGGCAACCAAGGAAAACATGACGTCCCAGAGAGGCTTTCTAAAGTCCATACAGGGAAAAGTCAACACTCTGGCCAGTATCCTTTACTCCCATGTGTGACTGAATGAGACTGTGTGGACGTCAGTCGGACCCAAAGCTATTGAGAGATCAAGCTTATGGCTGCTTTTGGATTGGTCAATTGGTCAATCAACCATGTGAATTATTTTTTTAATATCCAAATCTGTCCTGGGGAGGGGGGTGAGTCCTTGAGTTTAAAGCTTGTAATTCAAATCTTGTCCCGTGTTGCGAAACTGCTTCATCTTTCCCTTAACGGCTCGCTCTCCAAAGACCGCTTCCCGGCCATCAACAACCTCATCCAGCGGGTCAACCTGCGCAAGAGGCGGGACTCGCTCATCCTGGGGGGGGTGATCGGCGTGTGCACCGTCCTGCTGCTGCTCTACGCCTTCCACTGACGGCCGCGCCCAGCCAGCGCTGCGTCGCCGCAGGGGAAGGAACCGGGTCACTCTGCCCCCTCCGGGGGACGGAGCTCAGAGACTAGACAGAAGCTAGACATAGCGAGCGCCGCCGGGCGCACAGGACATTCAGCCCACACCAGGACCCCTCGGCCGCTGGGTTCGACCTATCACAGCACTCGGATTACAGATGGGCGGGCCGGTGTCGTCGGGTTGGTGATTCACCCCAAAAAAAAGGACCGGAGACCAAAAGTACTATGGGACTTGATTTTAAAGAATTCTCTTGATGATTTGCAGCAGGAGTTTCTGCTGGGAAGGTGGGGGTGGGGGGATGAAGACACTCAAAGATTTCCTTTTTTGCTTTTGGAGGTGGTTGGTTTTAGTGGATTCTTTTTTTTGGACGGGAGGATTGGGTGGATGGTTCATTGTGAACTTTAAAATGTGCATTAATAAATTATTCTTATTCAGTCTGTACAAAATTGTGTTATAATGGTAGATACTTAACACCCCAAAGCATTTTATTTTTTAACGTACTGAACACGATGGTGATTGGGAGCTCAGATTAAATATTCTATTCTAATAATTGAACTATTCTCAGTTTGGGGCAAAATTGAAGGATGAGATACCTGTACATATTAACCCTGTGGTTTTTCCACTGTAAACTTTATATCCCGTTAAAGTGTCATTAAAAAGTATACTTTCTCTGTAGAGCTACATTGTGTCCATATGTGTTTGTAAATATCATTCTACTTCTGCCATTCGCTTAGAAGCAGTTTTCTTTCATCTAATGCAATTAATCAACCAAATGAGTCACTAATCCAAGTGTCTAGTATTTTGTTTCTTAACAAAATTAGCTTGATGTGGCACAGGAAAAAACTGAGTAATTTTCAAACTATACATAGATTCCATCATACATTTGGATCTATGTATTCAATTGGCCAATTATATTATTCAGGATGTCGCAACATTGTGCTAATAATTTGAGACTAAACATGTTTCTATTAAGAAATCTAATATAGAAAATATCTGATATTTAAATGTAACAGTAAAGTTACCGAGATGGTTGTGTTAAAACCAAAGTCCTTTTGATATTGCCTCTGTGAAGCTATGATATTCCTGATATGGTGTAATTCACTATTTATTTGGATTCAATGCAACCAGAGTTAGCATTCAAGCATTACCGTCTGATAACTGAGTCATTTTCTTTATGGATAGGAGCCACTATAATATATAATATAAAATGGCTCCAATCCATTAAGAAAATTAGTGTTAATAATTAATATTTAAAGAATGAATACATGAATTAATTAAATGCAGGCCGGTATGTCTTGTAGGAGAGCACACTGCTACATCTAGACACTAACCCTTAACCATAGGAGGCAGGCTACGGTGTGTTTGCTCTTGGGATTGGAAGTGATCCCATCTGAGATGGAACTCGTGATTTCAGGCGAACTTGAAGCATTACCTGGCCCAAAGCTTGTCTTTTTTACACTGTCAGAAGGTCAATGGTTTGTTTTTGTTTCGAGTCCAAAGGCTTTTGCACAACCATAAGGACTGGCTTTAAAGAATAGAGTTTAGGAGCTGTATTTTGGTTTCATTATTCTCTCTCTGCTGCTTAAGGAGAGTTTGTGAAAGTGCATATACTGTGCTGTACAAAAACCAGGGTTCCTGCACTACCATCCCACCGGGGTCCTGGGAAGACGTTCTGCATAAGCAAGCACTGTGCTCTGGCGTTATCTGGTTATAAACATGTCCTTTTGGACAAAGGACTATAACCTCAGATTTACTCCCATATTCTCTAAGGTTGGTTTTGGGATGGTGCACTACTATTGATTATGATTACGTTCATGCCAACAGTCATGTTGGTTCAGGTAATGTCCTAATTGTCTATCACTGTTCTTGGTCAAGTACAGGATTCTACGTTTATGTAAATGTCATGACCTTTCACATTAAACAACATTTTAATTTCAAACTAATTTCTCTTCGACCCAACCTGTATTTATTTTTTGGCGATGTGTATCGGTGTATCGTAGACATTTGATACCAGACTGCAAGTTTCTGGAAGATTGCAAGATGAAAGATTATAATCATATTAATTAGAAGAGGTTGTTAAATCAAGGATACCGAAGATAATTTAAACCAGCTCACTGGAAACTAAACAAAAACCTAATCCAGTTTTTGTCGAGAAAGCATGTTCTCAAAAAGGGAAGAGGTTGTTTGAGGTGGTGGGTCTGGTGAAATCCACAGGATACATGTCACTTCCTGCCCTCACCACAGGGCCCCATCACCCTCCAGCCACCTCCAGGTTAGGCTGGGGACGTGTTTTCCCTTTTTAAAAAGACTCTTGGTGCATCCACGTGAACCACGATGTCTGTGAAGAACGATATCTGAATATTGGTCATTTATGGCTGGACTGTACGGCCTACTGTCCAACCCTCTTCCTCTTCTCCTCACACGGTGTAGACTGAGTGGACGACAGCACTTCAGCGGTTCTCCTGTGTTTTGAGCTCCTGAATATTTCAGCTGCTGGCGTCTGGTTTGAGGCCCAGCAGAGCAGAACAGAGGAGAGGTGGGGACTCTGGGATGGTTCCCTGTGAGGTCATCTGGGAGGTCTAACATGGTTTGAGTTTTGCGCTTTGCACTCTAGAAAAAACTGGTTTAATTTCAAGGTAGATTAAGGAAGTAGATTAAGGCACTGCATGGAAAGACCCTTTTTTTGTTATTAGTTCCTCCTTTAGGGGGATTTGCAGAATTATCTGCATTATTATGCATTTTTTCCTATTTCATGATCCTTATTTTGTAAGTTATGGGTATTTTTCAACCCACAACCTTTGGTTTATAAATATGACTGCTTTAATTAGGAAATAACCTTTAATGAAATCGATCAATAAATAAGCCATTGCGCTAGGGTCCGTGGAGATGAGTATAACTATTGGCAGAGTAGGCTAGTGTCTCACTTTCAAACAATGAAAGTGGGGCAGCTGAGTAACGGCCAAATTTAAGAAAATTGATGTACTTCTTCAATTGAATCATTGTGCATGTAGAGTCTACCGTTGCCCTTCCCAAACCTGTACTTGATGGTTACGATCAGTCGTTTTCTAATGTACCTACAGAAGTACATTACGGTAACATGGCCTCATTCAAAAACAAGACATCACCCAGCAGATGTGGACCATGCATGGTAGCATTTATTATTGTCATGCAAAACTCCACACAATGAATGGAAAACAGGCATATTGAAATTACATGTTTCTTTGGAAGACATCAATTGTACAGAAATTTCCCAAACAATTTAGGGTTTTAACGGTTTATTGACAGCAGTGTGTCAGAAGAATAGAATAAGAATAAGAATCACAGATTTCTCATTGGTGGGACACTGAAAATCATATAGCGTTGTTTTCTGATGACACAATATGCCAAATGATTTGGTCCTAGTTAAATCATATATTGTAAATTGGGTTTTTCTGTTAAGTTATACAGTTTTTTGTCCAGTGCGGTAGTAGACAGCTTCTACTTTCGGCTTCTACTCTTGTCTGTTTGGAGACAGATTGAGATGCATGGGCTGTGCATGGGTTGCATGCTTTGACCAAGGCCACCAAGCATTCATAAACAAACTGACATGTTGCACAAGGAAAAAACAAATTATTAACATATTTTACGGGTCACAGTTATTTTACGTTACATAGATGGTCCTTATTTTATTAACTCCTAAGCCAAACAATTATTCAACTCAAAATATGTGCCGTTATCAAGTAGTTTTCTTTAGTGCAGTAAGTATTCATATATATATATATATATATATATTATTTTTTTATAGTATTCATCCGGATTTTAAACTGACAGGGTTTGAAAAAAAATGTGTGAGTAAATGCATTTAAGAAAACACAACAAGAAGTGGAGTGAATTATACAAGACATAATATTGTATAATGTATAAAACTCCTTTATGCTGCACACTATACTAAGAATCACAAAATGGTGGTCGAACGAAACAGTCTTTAAATGTGGTGGATGAGTGGTAGTACAAATGAATAACAGTATTGTTTGGCCCATGGCATGCCTACATATTGCATATATATTCTTTCCAGTATAAGTACATCTCAAACCCTTAAAAAGGGGGTGTTGTCTGAGGGGGGGGGTTACACAAACAGGAAATTGGAACGTTCTTCCAGTAAACACATTCAGTGACGCACTTTGATAATAGTCCATGTGCAAAGGTGGGACTTCTGGTGGGAGTTCAGACAGGAAGACGTAGCAGTGAGCATCATAATAGTTAATGTAGCAGACAGATGAAGGGGGTTTGTGAGTGGTGTAGCCTGTTGTATGAGAGAGGCTGTGAGATGTAACGTATGGAGGATTAGGTAAGGATGGGGGGGAAGGCGGGGGCATGCAAGTCATTATAGTCAAGCCCCTCCCAGAGCAAGGCAAGGTTCAGGGATCTGAGGGGAGGGAGGCTGGGTGGGTGGGTGGGTGTGTAGGTGAGGGTTGCGAGTAAGGTACACACTCATTCTAGATTCCCATCGCATTTCAAGAACGCCCATATTCTCTACAAAAAGTCATTATTCCGTCTTCCAACACAGCCACTTCAAACTGTTCATTGAGGAAGAAAAAAAACAAGAAAAGCATAAATAACCCAAAAAATAATCAAAACATTTGTTATGTACAATCAGAGTTGCAGTTGGTCAAAAAAAAAATATATATTATTTTTAAACAATACCATAATAACAAAAACTTCAAGAATATGTCCCATGCATGCCCCTTTCACAAAACCTTGTAATTCAACTAAAACGATCCTGGTCATGTAAAAGTAGTCCCTCCTGATATAGCGCAACTCATAAAAACACATACATCTAAACGTAAATGTACGTAAATGTACATCTCCACCACTCCCATTATGCCTATTTCAGGTGTTTCTGTAGCTGTGCTTAGATATGCGCTGAATGAACAGGGAATATGGTGGGCGGCTGGGGGTTGATAATGTAGCTCTCAAGACATTCTTGTTGAACCCAGAGTTCATTTTTTAATTGCTTTTCTTTTTTTGCTCTCCTCCTTTGTCTTCAGTTTTGTGCCATCTTTTCCTCTTCATTTTCTGAGACCTTTTAGTTAATATGAAGAAACGTGGGACTTTTCCAAAATTTTACACTGTCCTCTTTCCTTTCTAGAGCCAACCTAACATCAATATTTGTTTCTATATCAAGCAAATATTTACTGGATTCTAGTGCATGCATTTCTGGGGATTCCTTGTTAACCTCGTTGATTTGCCAACCAAATATGTTGTATTTTACGGTTATTCTTTTTAATTTGACAGTATTCTGCATTCAGGGCGTCGTCTCGATGATGATCACAAGGTCACAACGGTTACTATATCGTTGTTGCTGTTGCTGTTGTTGTTGTTGTTGTTTCAAAGCTATTATTTCAAAGCTGCAACAAAGGGAAGTAAAAGAAAAAGGTCAATCACACATCCTTGTTCATTTATGTGATATTTTGACTGGAGAGCCCATGCCTTTTGCCCAGCCAGCCACTAGCCAGCGGAGACTCAATCTGCTGAGTAGGGACCAACTGAACGTACAAACACATCTCAAGCATTCACAAAGCCAGCCTTTAAGACTTGCTTTTCATATTTTACCTCAAGGATGGATATTTTTACTGAAGCTTGCAGAAATAAAGATTGCGCTAATGCACATAGCCTGTGGCCACTTTCTTCACGGCAGGAATCCTTTGATATTAAAAACGCCTATTTAATACGAGACAGCCTTTTCCTTTTCACATACAAGCTCAAAAATGCAATGCATATGCTACTCTGAGGAAATAACTGTGAATTAGGTTGGTGATATGTATTGACATGCAAACATTCTTTATTGTTAGAATTCTTGGGTTCAGTTTTTCTGCATCCATACAGGCCAAATGATGTGTCTGCCAAGGGGCAGACTGCGGGAACAGAGGGGGAGCGAACCCTGTCCCTTTGAGCCGGGCGTCAAACACAGTGAAAAGGTTCTCACCCGTCACAGAGACGTAGACGGCGATGACCACGATCCCAAGGATGATGGAGACAATGCTGAGCAGGCGGGCCAGCTTGCCCAGACGCTTAGCCCCGTCCACATCCCCCGACTGGAGACTGTTTCTGGACTGGTGAGACACACACACATAGTCATACACAGATGCACACACACAAACAGTCGTGTACACACACACACACACACACACACACACACACACACACATAACAATGCTCTTTAAAAGGTCAAAGTGTACATTAATGTGACACCTAAATCATAAACATGTCCTCAGCTATGATATGCATTAGTGTCACGACGAACACTGTAGATGAAATAAAAGGTAATTTAACGGTAATTTAAAGGTAATTTAATTTATCACTTTAGGCTGGATGAAGGAAAAAAGGATGAAGGAAATGAAGGAAAAAAATCTGCAATAAGTTACACATAGAATAGTAGTAAAGAGGCTCAGGGATTATAAAATGATCAACCAGACAATTAACCTTAGAAGGATCCTAACCCTAACCCTAACCCTATCCCAAAATACCTAACACTACCTGCCTCTGCACAGTCAACACTGTCACACTGAAACAATGGGTTCCAACGGCAAATTCTATAAACTGAATACAAGTCAATGGTTAACATGTTGTACTGAAGGGGATTGATGTTTGCCTCCAATAGCAAACAACATTGTGTTGTCGGGTACTTGCATTGTATTCAATTATGCAACAATTTATATTTGATGTAGTGTGTGCCAAAATGGCAAAACCAGAATCAATAATAAAAAGTGACGATGAATGTGCGATTTGTGAGTGTGAAATGTAGTAGTTAGATGCAGTTGAATTTCAGCTTTATGCCAGATGCCAACTGAATGGAGAAAGGATAAGTTGTGTGTTGGTTGTGTGTTGGTTGTGGTTGTGTGTGTGTGCGGTATTCCCTAGACCTTATGTAATGCTTTATTAGCCGAGAGTCGAGAGTCCCAACAAATCACATGACAGAGATGTCACTATATTCCCATTAGGTTTGGATTTGATTGACAGACGGCATATTCACTGTTCCACACACACACACACACACACACACACACACACACACACACACACCTTAGATCTGCCATCATATGTCACACTTACAGCCAACCATTCTGGACAATTTCTTAGCTTTCTGGTCTGGTTCGAATGTGACATTAAGGATTAAATAATTTCATCTGAATAGCTTCCCAGATGGTAAAATACTGCCAAATTGCACAAAACATGTTTTTGCAAGGTTCAACATATTATTTTTTCCTAGTGACTCAGATTTCCTGCTCACATGGCGCGTTCAGCTCAAATAAGTAGCATTAAGGTAACTTTCTCTTGGCCTTTTGTCACTTCCCGCCATTGCTGTGCATGCCAAGAGCCTGGGTCGATCAGTCAAAGTATACAATTACTGGGCTACCACTGCGGAGGAAAGGGGAGAAGGAGAGGGGAGCCAGAGAGCATGGATGTATAGAGAGAGAGGAGCGAGAGACAGAGAGAGAGAGAGAGAGAGAGAGATCTCCCTTGTTTTAGACCCCTCCCTCCCTACTGCCGCCACTCTCCTCCCATGGGCCTCTTGGTCTCCCTGCTGAACTCTACTGGGTCCATGTCCCACAATGCACCTGGCTCATGAGGGTGGAGACCACAGCAACAGGAGCTTGCCATGGAGCCGTACGTTGAAATCAGTCAAATACAGGACCATATTTCTATATTTCGACACCGGGATATGACGAGTTGTTCTCCTCTCCCTCTCCCCCTCCTCACACGCACACGCACACAGACTAACTCTGCAGTTACAGTGGTGCAGTGCACTGCTCCTGGAGGAAGCCTATCCAACTGGGAGGCATATTGATCTCGACTCCCACCGCAGAGGAAAGCCACCTCAGCATCCTCAATCAGTGGGAGCCCTGAAACACACGCACACACACACACACACACACACACACACACATACACATACACACGCGTGCGCACTAACACACTTACACCAGAAACACACACACATGCACACATGCACACTAACGCACTTACACCAGAAACACACAC